>NC_065874.1:9870000-10495000 GCF_933775445.1 Argentina anserina
AGCACCGACACCAACACGGCGCGATACCGCGACACGGCAAATCTTAAAAACCTAAATCCTGACACGACGTCGACATGGTAATTTATATATAATTTAATATATATTAATGTGTAAAAATATATATATTAATGTTCTTATGTTACTGTTTAGAGATAACCAGATCATCATACTCCCTTACCACGACTGGCCCAAGCCCATTGTACACATCTTTCCACAGCTTCTGCTTTTCTGCAATGTTCACAAATCACATGGCATCCAACTCCATCCTCGAGTAAGTGATTTTGTTGTTGTTGGCTCAAGCGCTGCCACCTTGAATCACAAGGAGGGTGTTCTTCTCAGGTTTCAACCCATTTGCCAGCTTCTCTTTCCTTCTTTGGTTTATTGCTTTCTTCCCATTCACTTCTTGCTTTGCTGCACTCCTCTGTAGACCAGATTGAGCATGATCTAGAAAACTCATTGGCACAGTTTCAATCAAAACAGTCTCATCAATCACTCCAACTTTCAATGCAGTGACCTTTTCCCCTGCCATAGCTTCAACTTGCTCCAACAATTGCTTCTTCTTCACATCTAGCAGATTCTCAGCAGCTAAACATTTCTTGAGTTCTTGAATTCCAGAGAGACCCACTTTAATTGCCACCACAGAATCACAGATAAGGCTTTCTTTTGCGTCGTCATCTGCTTTGAAGCAAAACAGAAGGAAAGTTGCGAGGTGGGAACTGAGTATTAAGGCTTAGGGCTTAGTTTTTTTTAATTCAAAATGCTGATGTGGTTTGTCGGAAACAGTAGGTGGCATATTGGGCCATGTCAAAAATGTCAACATTTTCCGACACGCCACGTGACGTGTCGGACACTGTATCGGGGCGTGTCGGGCCATGTTGAGCAGTGTCGGACACTCCGACAATTCAGCCTTTGAAGTGTCAGTGCTACATAGCAAATGGCAGAGATCTTGTATACAACAGAGAAGCATCTACATAAAACATTTTGTACCTTTCAAAAGGGTTCGAAGTGTTGTGTGATTAAATTCGTCAAAACCAAAGCTCGTAATTACCTAGATTATTAGTTTTTTTTTTATAGAAAAGTCTAATTTCTGTCATTATAGAAGGATCTTGACATCAAAGTAGTAAATGACTTATTCTGAATATCTTTTGCAGAAATTATTTACATGCCTCATTGTCATCGTCTCGTCTTAATCCACACAATATTATTCCAGATTGTAACTTCGATATTTGTTTCTCATACAAAACCTCAAGTGATCTAGTTCTTCAATGCAAACCACCAAATCTTCAACCCATCACATACTGCATTCGATATTATTTGAATTAACAGAGTATGGTTGATTAATGATTATCATTGTGTCTTATGCCCAGAATTTGGTTTAGCAACTTCTTATCTGATGAGTGATGACCTAACACCTTCATTCATTCATAGTTTGAACTTTGAAGTAATTAAAAAACAATTTAAAAAGTTGCTTTAATCGGGCCCGGGTTATGCAGCAAAAGTTCCTACCCGTGAGGCCCATTTTATTCTCAACGCAGTTACAGATAAACGACGTCGTTGCAGTCCAGTATATAAACTACCGGAGTGATCCGAACTCAGTATTTTACAGACGTCGGAAGCTTTGGTTATCAGATTATTCAGGTACACGATTCGTCTGTAACTTTGTTGTTTTACCTTATATATCATCAGCAACCGAAAAAACTGACAACACTGATTCAAACAACACCAATTCGAAATCTTATGCCCTTCTGTTGTTCAATTGTAGAGTAAAGACGTAGAATTTGCTTCTGTTTCTACTTTCTAGTTCTAAACAATGTTCAATTGAGATTGGCATTCAGGGTTTTGCAGATTGATTGCCAATTGTTGCATTCAAGTCTTGTGGATGATTGGGTTCATGTTGGTTTATAATGACTATGAAATGTTAGGAATAAGCTTCGTAAGTATAAAACACCAGTGATATTGGGTTTGAAACTCATTAAACAGTGTAATGTTCTTGAACTTCGAGTGTGTGATTAATCATATCAAAGACAATGTCTTTTCTCTTTTTGTTGATCCTAATCAAACAGTTTCACTATCCACTGTTAATCGGCAATTTCATCTCTTTATTCCAATGGGGCCGTAATAAGGTGTTTTTTTTATGGTTGTTATTCATTAAAAAGTTTCAATCGAGTTGCTCATTGTCACAGTCTTGATCAAAGTTTGTTCTGTGCTTCAGATTCTATCTTACTACAGCAGATCATGTTATATGGGGTTTTTTTTAAATAATTGTTTTATGAAAGGTACAATATTAGTTGCAAGTTGACTGTGTTATTGGAAATTCATCAGGTTACATATGGATTCAACCTCTAAGAGCCAAGCAAGAGCTAAAGACAGGATCAGTGAATTGCCCGTGGCAGTTCTTTCTCACATACTCTCTTTCCTTCCCACAAAATACAGTTTGAGGACCAGCATATTATCCACAAGGTGGAAACACATATGGGCCTCTGTTCCCAATCTAGACATCTGTGATGAAGCAACATCAGACAAGACTGGATTCATGGGATTTGTTGATCGGATAATGTTCTCTCCTCAGTCATCTAGCATTAGGAAATTCCGTCTTAATTGTTCCTCTGTTGATGATTTCTCTCATATTGGAAGTTGGGTCTGCAGTGCCATCCAGCGTAATGCTGTTGAAGTTGATCTCTGTGTTGAACCATCTGGAGAGCGCATTTTTGAGTTGCCTCGGCCGCTTTTAGTCTCGAAAACACTAGAGGTTTTGAAGTTAGACTCGAATTATGAAATTAATCTTCCTCCTGGGAGTTTCCCTAGTCTCAGGTCCCTTCATGTTACAGTGGATTCTCCAGATAGTGATGCTATGGGAACACTCATTTCGTACTGCCCTGTGCTTGAAAATCTGACTTTAGATGGAACTCTTGGAAATTGGGGTAATACTGTCACTGTATCAGCAGCTGAACTGAAGAGTTTAAGAATAAGATTAAGGAGCACTACAAATGTTCTTCATGATGCGCACAACTTCTCGATTAATGCCCCAAAGCTTGAATACCTTGATATCGAGGAGGATATTCTGTCAACTTATAAGTTGAAGAATGCAAGATCCCTGGTGAAAGCCCATGCTCATGTCATTGACTATTCTACCATTAGAGGTCGTGACTTTCTTAATCGTGTAACTGCACTTATGTCAACTGTTTCAAATGTTAAATACCTGTCTCTTTCAGCTATGTACTTGGAGGTAAGTATGTGCTGTCATTATCCTTGCACTAGATTTGGTAAAGAATTAGGGAGGAAATGTATGTGTTGCCTTCTTTGTATTGATTGTAGAGGGTAAGAGTGACACAGTCATGCAGGCTCATGAAGTCCCTTAATACTGTAGTTAGGCAGGTTGAAAGATTGAAAAAATTTTATGTTGTGTTGCAGCTTGGAAGGAGTGATAGGAACTTGTTTTTTACTTGGGGGTATTTTTTCACTATTCCATCTCACTATCAAACCAAATTAGTAAAGTTTGTGTTTCCTTCATTTTGTTAGTTTTATAAACTACATGGAGGACAGACACATTCCTTGCTTTCGAAATATGATACTTTGAAGTACTTTCATCTTCTACATATGCTCTGTTTAAGTTTATATTTCATGTAGGATCTTTGTCTTTCGACTTTTGGTAATTTGAGCCACTTGAAGCTGGTTGCCAACTATTGCAATTACTGGGATGTGCCTGACTTGCTTGAGAGAATTCCTAAATTGGAATATTTTGTCTTAGAATATGAGGTAAGATGTATGTCTAGTTATGCTTTGTTATTCCAACATGCAGCTGGTTGAGATTCACTTATCATGAACTCTTTTAAATGATGATCAGGTGATAAATATAGGTGAGGATTCAGCGTATCAAATGATGGCAATGGAGTCTGTGCCTAATTGTTTGACGTCACACCTCAAAAGTATCTCCATAAAGGGATTAAAGGGTGAGCCCAGTGATCTGGAAATGTTGAAATATTTGTTAAGGAATGGTGAAGTCTTGGAGAAGATGACTATTTATGCTGGTGGTCTTCTGTGTACAAAAGAGGAGTTAAACAGGGAAGTTCGGATGTTCAAAAGGGGTTCAAAGACTTGTGAGGTCGAATACATCTGAGATGCAGCTTATGGTTATAACTTAATAAGCAAACTTTATCAATATTCTGGAAGCATATGTGCTGTGCTTAGCTTAGAATGAAACAGGCAGTTTTACAGTCTGTGCAGCCTTGTGTATTCTTTAGCTCTGGGGAATTTGATATACCTATCTGGTTTGGTTCTTTGACTCGTGGATTACGGTCTCTGCGCATGATTCATATAATCATGAACCAAAAGGTGGTTCTTCGTGGCTACTAGAACTGGGAATTGCTAACAGAATTACTCATGAGATCCCCTAAACTGAAATATCTTGTTTTAGTGCATATTGTAAGATGCATTTCCACTTATGATACATCATACATCATGCCAACATATAGCTGTGAACTGTTCTCATTTCATTCAATGTTTCAAAATATTTTGACAGCACAATGTGGATAACAAATATCTAGAGCAATCAGATTGCCAATGGAATCCGCCAGACTTTGTGCCTATTTGTTTGCTCTCCTGCCCTTTTTTTTTTTCGTAATGAAAATATTCATTAAGGGAACAATCCCTAAGACAATCAAAGTAAGGGGATTTAAGGGAAAGCATCATGAGATGGATGCGGCACGGTATTTGCTCAAGAACAGTGAGAGATGGCTATTCATACAGGTGATCTTGAGTGTACAAAGGAGGAGTTGGCTGAGGAATTTGGTATGTTTCAAAGGGGTTCAAAGGCTTGTAAAGTTCTCTTTGGCTAAAACCTTTGTGAAGTACGTTTTACCTATTGAATGCTTGTGAAGTTGAATTTCTGATATGCAATTGTAGTCCTTAAGAAACTGACTGTTCAAGTGGAGGATGTAAAAGTACCTTGTTGGTCATGGTATTTTAATCATTAGGTTTCTTAAGTCTCACCTGCATTTCTCCAGACTCCCGTGTTTTCTTTCTGAGCACTCTTTGCTTGTCATACATCGACTAGCTTTTCTGAAGTTGCGAGTCTTGTCCATAATCAGCATTGCTCGAGTTGGAATCATCTGGAATAGCATGTCATTAAACGACGCGCCGTTTTTATGCGAGGCGTCTATTGTATATATTTCGTGTTTCACTGAGGGGTATAACTGTCTTTGCACGTAGCGATCCGATCGAATTCAACCGTCCCCAGCTCGAATTCGGCCATTTTTGGCACGACTCTCACGTTTCCATTGCCACAGACAATTGAGGCGCTTCAAGACCCGTCCAATAAGTGCCTTAGTATACCCGGAAAATCGCTGAAGAAGATCAAGTAGGTTTGAAAAAGACAGTTTTACCCCTATGCGTTTCTCCCCCCCCCCCCCCCCCCCCCCCAAAAACACTCGCCCTTTTTGTATCTGTATTTTGAACAGGCCCAAAAACAAGGAAGCTCAGAAACATAATGCCCAAAGAGACAGCATAAATCCTCCTTTTCTCTCTCGATAGGTCAAAACTCGACGCCTCTAGTTACTCTGTGGTAGAGAAGTTGCAGACATGGTAACGCAGTCGTTAAGCAGTGGCCAGATCGTTCTCACTTTCTTAGAGCCGGTGTTCTTACTCACCCACCAGTCACAGCTTTTATTCACTTATTCTTCCCGCGCTAAATTTTTTCAGGTACGTAAGTACTTGTTTTCTTAACACTTGGAACAATTATATGTCAATTTTATCTCAGTTTACGATAACGGGTAACCGAAGATTGTACTTTTAACTGCAAAGTTTGTTACTTTTGTACTGGTTTAGAACTTACTGATTAAGACTACGTGATGTCAGAGGATTAAGGAGTTGTTAACAAATTTAAGCATATTGTTACAGGATTTGATGTCAAGGGGTAGGGCAAAAAGAGCTAAAAGAGAATGTATCCAAAAAAATAAAAGAGCTAAAAGAGAGAGGATCAGTGCATTACCGGATGCCCTCCTTTGTCACATCCTCTCTTTTCTGCAAACTGAAGATGCTGTGATGACTATGTTTTTGTCTAGAAGATGGAAGAACATTTGGGCCTCTGTTCCAAGTCTTGACTTCGATGACGACGACGGTGGACGTGGGAGTAGAAGTATTTCGAAGTTTATTGATAATGTACTCTTCTTCCGTGACTCGACAGACATTCATAGGTTTTGTCTCTCTTGCGTTTGTCTCATTGATTATGATCGTTTTTCTGGTTGGATTGGCACTGCCATTAGGCGCAATGTTGCTGAACTTGATCTTGGTGTTGAGTATGAGGATGATGATGACAAACCTCTAATCTTTAAGTTGCCTCAGAGTGTTTTCACATGTAAACTTTGAGGATTTTGCGCCTGTGGTCAAATTATATCATCGATGCTCCTGCATCAGGGTGTTTTCCGAATCTCAAGACTTTATATGTTCATATTGCTCATCCTGTCAATAACTCAATGGAGAAGCTTTTTTTCTTGCTGCCCCGTGCTGGAAGATCTGAGCATACATGGAACTCATGGGATAGAGAAAGATGAGGTCGTTTTGAATTTCACCATATCTGCACCTGAACTGAAGACACTGAATATAGATTGGACGACGCATAATAATTTTAAGAAGTGCAACTTTCATGTTGTTGCCCCAAAGCTTGAAAGTTTCCATCTCCAGCCGTATCCTTCAACTGATTGTTTTTTGGAGGATACAAATTCTCTAGTCAGTAACTATTGCTCTACAGGACCATTTTGCAGATGAAAATCGCCTGTTTGTTACCCATGGAACTGCGCTTTTGGCAGTAATTTCCAATGTTAAATTCTTGTCTCTTTCAGCACATTGTTTGAAAGTATGTATGCCTAGCCTCCGAGTTCCACTTACAGTGTGTATGGGTAGATAGGAATGTAGGAAAGCAAGCTATAGCCTATATGTATGTTGCTTGCTTAAAAGAGAAGAATGTTCAGTTAGGCATATCATTTATATATCCATAGATCTAATTAGAACAGTTTTTAAATATTGGAGTGATGTGTTTGTTCTTGCCAACTTATTATTCTTTCCTTAACCGAAAATAGTGTTTGCTACTGAAAGCCTACTTTCGATTTGGCACATATTTGATGGAATTTGCATGATATATCATTATGATTTCTGTCATGTAGGGTTGCTATCTTCCTGTGTTTGATAAGCTGAGCCGATTGGATCTTGCTCTTTACAATTGTTATTACTGGGAACTGCTAAAAGAGCTTCTCAGGAGATCACCTCACCTGGAACATCTCGTCTTAGCTGAAAGTAAGATGTTACTTCATACATACAATACCTATTACATGTAGCTGTCAATGATTATTATCTCATGCATCCATTGTCTTAAAACTCCTCAGGACTTCAAATGCCCTGGTGCATCTTCGACTCATCAATGGAGTGCACCAGAGTCGATACCTATATGTTTGTTGACACACCTCAAGACCGTCTCTATAAGGGGATTCAAGGGAAAGCCCGATGAAGTCGATGCAGCAAAGTATTTGTTAAGGAATGGTAAAGTTTTGAAGAAGCTGACTTTTTATACTGAGAATCTTTTGCGTACCAGGGAGGAGTTATACAATTAAGGAATTGTCAATAGGTCAATGGGTTCAAAGACATGCCATATTGAATTTTACCCGGACCAGAAAGACGAAGCCAGTTTTAGGTTTGCAGTCTTAAATTTAGGATTGTCAAGTAGGTGTATTGTGTCGATCGAAGTTAATTTTATTTATTTATGTAAATACTAGACTCTGCTTTATAATTCTTGAGGAATTTGATTATTATGTTATGTAATATTGGTCTATCTACAAATGCTATATGCGGTTGAAAACATGCTTTTTTGGATCAGCTCTTATTCTTGATCATTTTCTTTGATTCTTTTGCATATTGTCAGCTTAATAGTCGATCAAAGTCCTCATCTTCATACTATAGGGTTGCAGAAATGGTGAAATGATGCTGTTGTTTCTCAGCAACCCGTCAATGCTATCAGTATTCACCAACATATTACTCTCTGGGCAATACTTTTAGGTGCTTCTCTTCATAACTTTTTGGCCATCTCTTTGGTTACTCAGAAATAGGTGAATCACCTTCGAAGAAACAAAGTCGTGGAATCCAATGTAGACAAGAATGAAGCAACAAAAAAGCCTGATATTTTAACCTGTAAAACACACTTTAGATTACCTTGTAATCATATTTTTGTCCTTATGCTTACTGTAAGATAGTACTAATCGCTTAGATTATTGAGAGGCCGATTATTGAATTGAGTGCCGGTCGCCTCTTAGAAATGACAAGTGGCTTTCACCTCCCTCATTCCAGAAAATAAAGCTTCTCATCGATCAACTCTCAACCCATCTCAGGTAATCTGTTTGCTCCAACTTTCCGTATCTGGTCGAATCGTCATACTTGGGTATTAGCAACTGAAATTCTTTCTGTAGTTTCTGTCTTATCTTATTAATCATGTGTTTATGTTTGGTTGCTCAAATTGGTACCCCTTTACCCAATTTTTTTCTGGGTAATTAGTTGTTCTTTGTTGCAAGTATTTGTCATAGTTCATCATATTACTGTACAAAAAAGCATAGTTTGTCGGCCAGAATTACTACTTGGGCATGATTTTCGGGTCATGACTTGTGTGACTTATGTTTCCTTATCGTACAACGCTAGTTTTAGTGGAAAGTGGAAACCATCGTAGTTTCTCCTAATACGAGTAGGATTTGGCTAAGGCACGACACTAAGAGGATATATTTTAGTAATCCGATCACAAAGTTGACTATGTTTCCCTGTCCGGGTTGGATATCAAGTTCCCCAAAATTCACAAACGTTCATATCCTTATATATACCACCACATCTTTCATTCACAAGCCACAAGCAGCAAATTCGATCAGAAACAAGCAAGATTTTTTCAGCCATGACTGTGAGATCAAGTTTCATGATTTTCTCCTTCTTTTTGTTCACAATAGCCTCACCTATATCTCAAGTAGAAGCTCTTTCACTTGATGGTTTTGAGCACCATGTAATTCCCATTCCAGTAGTTGTCCCTGAGAGTGCAGCGTTTGATTGTAGCGCAGCTGCCTATGTTGGGATTGCAGACGGCAGGATGTTCAAATGGCTGGGGAGCCAATATGGATCTGGCGAGTTTGCTACAACCTCCCCATCTAGGCCAAGAGGCTTGTGTGACCAAGACAATGACCCAACTTGTGGAAGACCTCTAGGCCTCAGGTTCGACCACACCACATGCGAGCTTTACATGAGAGATTTTTTCAACCTATTTCCAGTGGACAAGTTGCGCCGTGATTTTTCATTTGCAAATAGTGTAGCTGTGAGTCTAGATGGTAATTTTGTTCTAGTGACCCAAACTACAAGCAAGAACATTATGAGGTATTGGCTTCGAGGACCTAGAACAGGTCAATCTGAAATTTTTGCAGCAACGCAAGGGTTCCCGGACAATATTATAAGGAAGATAAATGGTGAATTTCTTTTGGTGAATATAAGGTGAATTTTGGTTGCAGAGAATAACAATGGAAAAGGGAAAGCGACCAAGTTCGACGCCAATGGCAATTTCATGGAAGTCTTATGGGATCCTATTAGACATGTTCAACAATTTTATGGCAATCTTTGGAAAGTTTCGATTGTAAACCCCTTTGTAGGCATTGCTCGCAACTTTGATTAAGTTGTATACTTGTAGGATTAGTTACTCCTTCCTTGAATTCATACTTTTTAAGATTTTCATTGTCCTTCAAGTTAAATCTAAATATTCTAACCAGTACTTCTTCGTAACTTTTTTTCTTTTTTATTTCTATTTTATCAGCACAATAAAGCAAATAATAGGATTGTTTACCATAGTGAAATATCCACATACTGACATACTGGCATGAAAACTTAAAATCATAAACAAAAATAAAACAGAATACTTAGAACAGAGGTTTTCCACAGTCTGTCACTCACTCTCTATTTCTCAGTGAGAATGCATACTAATTCTAGCTAGATGCTTCCTTATTTTAATCTCATGAAATTATTTCCGCTGTTTCTCAGCAGCCAATCAGTAACAGCAAGATCGATCTTCTGCCTTAAACATTTAACAGCTCTTATCAGGTATTGCTTGTCATTAACTTCTATGTACTTGAAACAAATGTGGCATTGATTAAGAGCATGTTTCCATGATCTGTACTTCAGTATGTACATGACTATGCCTATGTTCAACACAGAAAATTTTCCTAAGAAGCCAACGCACTGGTTACAGTGATTGTTATCTAACTGTATTTTCAGAAACAATCAGCTGGTTTCAAATGGCTTCAGAGTCAAAGCACCAAGAAGAAGCGGATGAAGATAGGATCAGCATACTGCCAGATGATGTTCTTTGTCACATTCTATCATTACTTGATACACATGAAGCGGTGCATACAACTATCCTATCAAAAAGATGGAACAACTTCTGGACTTCACTCCCTAATCTGAAATTATGTGATAGATATTTCCCTAAGTCACATTCGCAGCAGAAGCACAAGTCTGAATCTGATCCTTTTATGACGTTTGTTGATCATGTTATGCGTCTTCGTGACTCAAAAGACATTCGAAAATTCTCTCTTTCTTGTATGCATAGGGAACTTCAATTTATGCCTAAGGATGCATATCGTATTCATTGCTGGATTGGTGCTGCCATTGAGCATAACATTGTTGAACTTGATATTTCTCTTGTGGGGTGCAATGGAATGAATTTTCCTCTGCCTCACAGCCTTTACACCTGCACTACGCTCGTTGTTTTGAAGTTGGAATCAAATTGTATTTCCTATGATCCTCCCATCACAGGGTGTTTTCCGAGGCTTAAGTTGCTTGTTGTTTCATTTACGAATCCTGATAGTCCTGACTCAGTTAGGAGACTCTTTTCTTGTTGCCCTGTACTCGAAGATCTTGCTATATATGGATATCCTGGAAGAGATAATTTGGCTGTTACTATCTCTGCATCTGAATTGAAGACATTGAAGATACATTTGGGCTGCAATGAATATTATTTGAGTGACCCTGCATACACATTTATTATTGATGCCCCAAAGCTGGAAAACTTCAGTCTCAAGGATCCGTGGTTTCGTTCTAATTATCAGTTTGAGAATGGAAATTCTGTACTCAAAGCTAATATTGTACTCAACGACTCAGAGGAGGATGATCCTAAAGACTTTGCTGATCGTACAAGTGCCTTGCTAGGAAGAATTTCCAATGTTGAACAATTGTACTTTTCAGCTGCATTTCTGGAGGTAAATAGTCTCTTAACACGTTCCTTGCTCACTATTGTTTTGTGAAATTGAAAACTTTTCCAAATTTTTATTTAAAGAAAATATGTAATTTGGTGCCATGTGATTTTAGTTAAGCATAAGAATCATTATTGCAGAAGTTTCTGTTTGATAATCTCATCTAATCAATACTTTATCTTTCATGAAGGATTTTCATATGTCTACTTTGGAATCTCTGCATCATTTGGAGCTGAGTCTTGGTGGTTGCAATTACTGGGATTTGCTAGTAGAGTTTCTCAAGAAATCTCCAAATCTGAACCATCTCGTCTTAATAAATAGTGTAAGATAGTATTTTCAATTGAGATATGCAATACCAATATCAATGTGCATTTCTCTACTGACCTCATTTTATTCTTCCTCTGCATAATTTCTAGGGCTGTGAACCAAATTTTAAAGATGAGGTTGAAAGAAATCTGGTCACTCCAGCAGTGTCACCAAACTGTTTGCTTTCATCCCTAGAGACTATCTCTATTAAGCAATTCAAGGGACAGCGGGATGAGATGGAAGTGGCAGAATATTTGTTAAAGAACGGTGAGGTTTTGAACAAAATGAAGATCTATATTATGAATCCTAGATATTCTGGTGTGCATACAAAAGAAGAGCTATCCAATACACTTTTAAGGTATGAGAAGGGTTCGAAAACTTGTCAAGTTGAAGTTATCTATGATGAAAATTGGACAAAGTATACTAATGTTATACTCTTTAGTGATATGGGGAAATCGGGTGAAGAGTGTCAATGGCCTTCAAACGTGCGTCTTATTAAAGTTGTAAAATAATGAATTTTTTTAGAAGATGTAGATATTATTCTGCCGTGTGTTCTATAAGCTTCTGATAATCTGCATTTGTATCTACCTTAACTATGGGACTTTTAATACTGTGGACTGTGGTGATTTGCATAATCAATAACATGCATCATGCATGCTCTGAACTCTGAAGTTGTAGTTATTCACTCTTGTTATTCTATCCAACATTAATCATCTAAGTTGGAGACATCAGACATCAGTACAATGCAGGATTCAGTACCACCTTTGTTATCAAGTGATTGATTTTCTATTGGATTATAGAATATCTTAGAAACAATATGTCACGACTCCAAAATTTCGAGCATGAAACTCAAAAATCGAAGCCATGAAAAACTCTAAAACAATCTCAATAAATCGAAATCATCTTATCGTCACAACGAATCATTACTGAGTTCATAGTACAACTCAGTTAAAGTGATTATTACAAACCAAATTTATAATTCAAGCATTATATCAAATGGAAATGTAAAAATTATCTCAATCCTCACCACAAAATAAATAAATAAACTTCGATGTCTTCTGAGGTGTCCGTCGATTCTGCTAATCCACACCTGCGGAACTATCTCCTACACCATCGAATAGGTGCACCGGGATTGCAAAAACACAAACCCGGTAAGTTTTGCAACTCGTATGAGTAAAACAACCAAATAATATGAATAGAAATACGAGAGTAAATATTGAAACATCTAAATATAAATGTACTCATGAGCAATGTTCTAAAACTCGGTCAACTCGGCCGAGTACTCGGTACTCGGCTAGTTACTGAGGCGATTTTGACCTACTCAGTGCTTCTACTCGGCGGGAAGAAAATCGGCCGAGTACTCGGTCCAACTCGGTCCAACTCAGCCAACTCGGCCAACTCGGGTCCAAATCAGTCAACTCGGTCAGGAAAAAAAAACAAGATTTTAGGGTTGTTTCGGATCTTCCAAGTGAAAGGGTTGGAGAGGAATCGGGAGTGGATGGTAGCTTAAAGCTTAGGAGAGGTCCTAGAATCCAAGAAATTAGGGAACTTGATGAGGATGATTTTATATCTGATGATGAAGAGCAAAAAGATGACTTGAGTTTTGATTTTGAGTCGGATTCAAAGGGAGTACAAGATAGATATGGAGAAGAAGAATTTGAGGCATAGTTACATATGCTTGGGATTGTTTGCAAGAACTGAATTTGGTTTGCTTTTATTACTTATGTTATTGTAATGGACTAATGGCTGTTTTTATTTTTTAGACATTATTATCTCTTAAATATTGTAATATTTTATGGACTTTTTATTATTATTTTAGACATTATATATTAGATTATATGTTTTAAAAATAATAAAAAATCCAAAAATTAGAATCCGAGTACTCCTCTACTCGCTACTCACCAGCCGACCGACCGACTACCGAGTAGCGAGTTTTAGAACCTTGCTCATGAGTCAAGAACAGCCCATCTGGTTGTCCATTAATATCTGAAAATATAAGTGCTCATGAGAAATCAGGCAACCCATATGTTTACCCAATTACACTTATAATACGGGTACTCATGAGACCCAGGTACTCATCTGTTACCCCTCATGCAGTACATCACCGGGCATTGGGCGACCCATCTGTCACCTAATAATCCCAAAAATATGGGTACTCATAAGCCGGTAACCCATCTGTTACCTCTCATGCTAGTACACCGGTAGACAGACTAGAGCTCTAACTGTATCATAACTGTCACCCGGCCAAGGCTAGGTTCCGACATGCCAACACGTCCGAAGGAAAGAAAAACGTTTGAACATAACTCAAGTTAAAACCACGTACAAAACAATTATCACATGTTATTATACAAAACCAAGTGACATGTTCAAATAAATAAATATCAATGTTAAAAATGAACTTATTTTGGAAACGGAAATATGACAGTATATAATATAGCAACCCATATATATGTATCGATTTTACCAATTATACACATACACAACCTACTATATCATATACATATCATAGTTCAATCTTTTTTAAATAAGTGTAATTATAAATCTCCGCTAAGGGTAGATTCGTCACTGTGAGATTTTAATCACCTTAGTTTACTGAGCGTATTTCCCACAATACTGAAAGCAATTCCTTCGCTCGATTAATCGATCATCTAGATTGAAGAAGAAGTGATCGAAAACGTTACGTAAAACCTCAAATGTCGAAACAGTATTAATGTTTTATTGTTAAGCAATTTTCGGTTTTTACGAAAGTACTATTCACGAAAATTACTATTTATGTATTAATGTTCAAATACGTATTGTCTACGTATTACTTTTCATATACGTACTGTTTACGTAATACTCTTCATATACGTACTATTTACGTATTATTTTTCAGTAAATACAGATTACTAATTTACCTTCCAGAAATTATTTTCAAAATTATTGTACTTAAAATAATTTTACATTCACCGTACGTAAAATAATTTTATATTTACCGTTCATAAATTACTTTTTACATTCACCGTACATAAATCACTTGTTTACAAAAATTACTGTTTGTAAAACCACTGTTCACGCGCCACTTCCGGCGACAGCGTGTGGCTTGCCCACCGCCGCCCAAATCCCCTCATTTCCTTCCTTTCTTCCCCTCCACGGCCCAAGGCCGCCTCCTGCACCCCTCACCTTCCCTCACGCGCCGCCTAAGGCGGCGGTATGATTCTCCCCTTCTCCTCCTCCGAATCTCCTAAATTCAACCCAAATTTCATTTACAATCATCACAACCATCAAATCAAATGAACCCTTACCTAGATTGAAGCTAAGAACTCAGATATGGCGTCGGAGAAGCTTGGATCGCCGACGGTGCTCGTTTCCTCGGGGAGGGTGTGTTGCGGCTCAAATCGAGTCTCAATCACTCGCATGAGGCATCAGAGGGTGGAGAGGGATGAGAGCCGAGAGTTTGCGTCGACAGGAGCTGGGTTTGAACGACGGTGGAACTCGCAGGGGCTCGGGTTGTAGCGAGGGCTTCACGGCGGCGAACGGAGGCGTGTCGAGCTTGGGGATCGCTGCGGTGGACCGTGCGAAGCTTTTAGGCGAGGCGGTGAGAGTCACGGAGGTCCGGTTGGTGAGATCGCCGGAGGCGATTTCAGGGAGAGGAAGAGAGTCGGGTGAGAGAGAGGGGAGAGGTTGCGGGGTGAGAGAGTGAAAGGGGTTTCTGAAAATGGAAACCCTAATTCCCAAAGTTTCCTTTTTATACCCTTTTCCAAAATCAGAAACTAACTTCCGTCATTAATAACTTTCATATACGACGTCCGTTTAGAATGCGTGACGT
Organism: Argentina anserina; assembly: GCF_933775445.1. NCBI lineage: Eukaryota > Viridiplantae > Streptophyta > Magnoliopsida > Rosales > Rosaceae > Argentina > Argentina anserina. The sequence goes on from NC_065874.1 coordinate 9,885,370, forward strand.
GTCTACGAAATCATATCGACGAGCTCTACAACTTCCGTGCAAGAAGTTTTCGGAAACAAGCGACGGAGTAAAAGTCGACTCCCGCGTCACGGAAACGTAACGTTTTTCCAATTTATATTTCCGATGACAGTTCCGTTTTCGATTGACAACGTCGCGAAGTGAAACAAATGCGGTTTATTAATTTTACAAACTCTAATAATTTCTAAGAATTCAATTTATTTGACTATGAAAAATCGGGTCATTACACAATATGTATTGCAAATTTGCAATGACTGTTTAGTTTAAACTTTTAACTTCTTCCATCATAGTATCATACTACTTTTCTCACAAATTGAGTGCAAAGAAACATTGATTTCAACAAGCCCAAATACAGTGAGCCCAGTAACCCATAATGCCCAGTCACAGCTTTACCCACTAGAGTGAAAGATACATAATTACATAGAACTCAAAACCCTCAGTTACTCTCATGAGTCTCATCCGGACAGAGACAGCTTCTCACATTAGAGCTGCAGTCTGCAGACATGGTAAAACGCCGTCGTTAGCCATGCCCAGTTCATTCTAAGTTTCTTAGAGTCTGTGTTCTTCCTCACCCATCACTCAGAGCTCTCATTTGCTCATCCAGTCATTATTCCTCGGCCACATTATCAGGTACTTGTTTCCACAACCCTTAAATTTTGTCTACCAAGAACGCTGAGAACACAACATATAAAGTCAGTTTATTTCAATTTAGGATAATGGGTAGCTATAAATGGTACTTTAGAATAATGGGTAGCTAAAGATTGTACTTTTAACTGCAAAGTTTGTTACTTTAGTAATTAGTACTGGTTTAGAAATTATGGATTAGAACTAAGTTACTAAAAGTCTAAAACCAATGCTGTTTGAAACCATGGATTGATTGAGTTGTTAACAAAGCATTTTGGTACAGGATTTGATGTTGAAAGTTGAAGCAAAAAGAGTTCATAGAGATAGGATCAGTGCATTACCAGATGCAATCCTTTATCGCATCCTTTCCTTCCTTAAAACTGAAGATGTTGTGATGACTATGTTTTTGTCTAGAAGATGGAAGAAAATTTGGACTTCTGTTCCGAGTCTAGACTTCTGCGACGAAGAGTACCTTGAACCTATTCCGTTTTGCGAGGTTTATTGATAATGTACTCTTCTTTCGTGACTCAACAAACATTCATAAGTTTCGTCTCCATTGCATTAATTTTTAGGATTATGACCAGGTTTCTGGTTGGATTGGTGCTGCCATTGTGCGCAACGTTGCTGAACTTTATCTCTCCGTTGAGTATGAGGGAGATAATGACCAACCCCAGATCTTTAAGTTACCTCAGAGTGTTTTCACATGCAAGACTTTGAGGGTTCTGCACTTATGGTCAAATTTTAATATCGATGCTCCTGCATCAGGGTGTTTCCCGAATCTCAAGTCTTTATTTGTTCATATTGCACGTCCTGTCCATAACTCGATGGAGAAGCTGTTTTTTTTTTGCTGCCCTGTGCTGGAAGATCTAAGCATACATGGAAGTCGTGATGTATAGAGATGAGATCGTTATGAATTTCACCATATCTGCACCTCAACTGAAGACGCTCAAAGTACAATGGATGACGCTTAATAATCATGAGAAGTGCAATTTTCATATTGTTGCCCCAAAGCTTGAAAATTTTCATCTTTGGCAGGATCCTTCAACTGATTGTTTTTTGGAGAACGCAAAATCTCTAGTCAGAGTTACTATTTCTCTACAAGACCATTTTGCAGATAAAGATCGTCTGTTTGTTATCCGTGGAACTGCACTTTTTGCAGTAATTTCCAATGTCAGATATTTGTCTCATTCAGCACATTGTTTAAAGAGTTTTTTTCACCAACAGTCCCTCAACTCTGGTGTACCTACCAATGTGATACCTCAACTCTTAATCGTACCAATGTGATACCCAGACTCTAGTATTGCTATCATTGAAGTACTTCCGTTAGTTTTTTTTAACTTTTCCGTTATCTTGGTGACGTGGCAGGTACGTGAGGCCCACAAAGAGGGTTAAAAGACAAAATTAACCTCATCTGAGAGGAGCAATGTTTTTCCCGCCCTTTACCTTGAGAAAGACACCCAACAATTCCAATTTTGGCGCCAATTTTCCCTCCATACTCCTTAATTTGTGTCTCTTATCTAAACTAAAGAACTACCGCCAACCAGTCGACCACAATCTGATAAAACCTAGATCAATCTCATTTTCTATTTTTACCCTAGCACTTGTTAAACTAACAAAATAAATATAGAAATTTATATGGAACATCTCATTTCCACAATCTCATAAGAATATAGAAACACATAACTTAACGAAATTCAACTACATGTACCATTAGTTCTTACAAGCAAAAATCATGACAGATCAACATAAAAGGTGGCAACTAATGGTACTTAAACATGTATTTGAATTTCGTTAAGTTATGTGTTTTTATATTCTTATGAGATTGTGGAAATGAGATGTTCCATATAAATTTCTATATTTATTCTGTTAGTTTAACAAGTGCTAGGGTAAAAATAGAAAATGAGATTGATCTAGGTTTTATCAGATTGTGGTCGACTGGTTGGCGGTAGTTCTTTAGTTTAGATAAGAGACACAAATTAAGGAGTATGGAGGGAAAATTGGCGCCAAAATTGGAATTGTTGGGTGTCTTTCTCAAGGTAAAGGGCGGGAAAAACATTGCTCCTCTCAGATGAGGTTAATTTTGTCTTTTAACCCTCTTTGTGGGCCTCACGTACCTGCCACGTCACTAAGATAACGGAAAAGTTAAAAAAAACTAACGGAAGTACTTCAATGATAGCAATACTAGAGTCTGGGTATCACATTGGTACGATTAAGAGTTGAGGTATCACATTGGTAGGTACACCAGAGTTGAGGGACTGTTGGTGAAAAAAACTCTTGTTTAAAAGTAAGTATCCCCCAAGTTATTCCTTACACTATATTTGGTAGAGTGGAATATGGGAAATAAAGCCGTATGTTCTGTACTTGAGAAGAATGGTGGGGAATGAGGGGCATCAATTTCATAGCGTAAAATTAATTAAACATTGTATTTGTTAAAACATGGTGAAGTTTTGAAGGGGATAACTTTATATACTGACAATCTTTTGCGTACCAAAGAGGAGTTATATAAGGAATTGTCAATGTGTCGATGGGGTTCAAAGACTTGTCAAGTTGAATTCTACCCGGACCAAAAAGATAAAGACTGGTCAAGTTTAGGTATGCGTTCTTGGGCGTCATATGGCTCTCGTCGATAGAAATTGAATCAATTCGTAGTTTGCTTGAGGAAGTTGAAGTCTATTTTGTATTGAAATGTAGTTGACTCAATCCCAGTAAACTATTATTTTGTTTCTAAGATGATTCCTCCCTATGCATTCATCGTTCATTCCATGAGTTGTCAGAGTGCTGCAAAAGCTAGCTTGCAAATTTTACGGTGACATTAAACAAGTACAGGCCACAGCTTTATGTTAACAAGAGCCCAGTAACTCACAAGGCCCAACTAAGAACAAAAGATCACTTAGGTTTCAGCAAACAAAAACCCTCATATTGAAGAGAAGACTCCGGAGTTGCAGAAATGGTGGAAAGCCGTCGTTAGCTATTTTGGTTCTCAATTTCAGAGCTTTCAGTATCCACCAATATCAGGTACTTGTTTTCATTACTCTTTGGCCTCCTTACATATCTGTGATCACCCAGATAAGTTGAAGGAATACATTTGATATTTTCATGGATTTGTTTCGATTTTCTATAAAGTAGAATTTTTGGTGCTTAAGTCGGTGAGGAGATAAATGGGCATCTACAGGTCTTATTGTTAGGTGCAAAGTTTGTAGCTTTTTTCAATTTATGGAATTAGAAATTGAAATGGTGAAAGAAACTATGTTGGGAGCAATACATTGTGCATATTATTCTGTTTGTGTTTTGAAAATGGCATGCTGATAGTTTCAGTTGATATATAGAGGACATTAAATATAAAAGGCCTAGTTTAGGCTTATATGTTTATCATGTTTTTGATTTTCTCAGTTACTAAAACATAATGTTGAACTTATTTGAAATAATGCTTTGAAGTTTCTGGAGTTACCAACTTACCAAGGATTGTAATCTGGTCACTGACTCACAGGGTTTGATGTCAGAGCTGGAAGCAAAAAGGGTTAGAGATAGAATCAGTGCTTTACCAGATGCGATCCTGTGTCACATCCTTTCATTCCTTGATAGAACAGAAGATGCTGTGAAGACCAGTGTGTTGTCCAGAAGGTGGAAGAAAATCTGGGGATCTGTACCCACTCTTGTCTTTTCCGATGAAGATAATACCGACAATTTTGTGAGGCTCGTTGATAATGTGCTCTTCTTTCGCGACTCAATTGACATTCAAAAGTTTGAATATCGGTCTCTCTGCGTTGACGATTTCGATCGTATTTATGGTTGGATTGGCGCTGCCATCAGGCGTAATGTTGTTGAACTCGATCTTTCCATACAGAATTATGGTGATGATGATCAGCTTCGGGTTTTTGAGTTGCCTGATATTGTTTTCACATGCAAAACGCTGATGGTTTTAACGTTGTCTTCAAACTTTATTACCAATCCTCCGGCTTCAGGGTGTTTCCCAAGTCTCAAGTCTCTCGATGTGCAGATTGGCCATCCAGTCAATAAATCTGTGGAAAATGTCTTAACTTGCTGCCCCGTGCTGGAATCTTTGCGTATAGGTGGTGATCATGGGAGGCACGGGGATGATCCCATTTTGAATTTTAATGTCTCTGCGCCTAAATTGAAGATGTTAAGAATATTTTGGTCATCATATGATGTTTATGAGAAGTGCTGCAAGTTTCATATTAATGCCCCGAAACTTGAAGACTTTGAACTCTCGCAGGAACCTCCTATAGATTGTTTTTTGGAGAATTCAGAAACTTTGGTCAGAGTTCGTATTACTCTGAGAGACCCACACCATGACAATTCCGCAGATGCAGATCATCACTTTGCTATCCATGGTACTGCGCTTCTGGCAGGAATTTCTAGTGCTAGGTCCTTGTGTCTTTCAGCACATCGTTTGAAAGTAAGTATGCTCGAACTTCTTCCTTACACTAAATTTGTCATAGGAAGGAAAGAAATGTGTGGTTGGAAGAAGAATATGCAGTTAGCTTTAATTACCAGTAACAGGAGCGATACGACACATCATTTCTATTGCCTTAGTTGTAGTACAGTTTGATGGAACCAAAGAAATAATTAGTGATTCGATGTTGATTTTGAAGTATTAGATCTGTAAATAGCTCCTTTTTTTCCCATTACCATTGAATATAGGTTTATGCACAATTCCTTCCATGGGATGCATAAGTTTATCATTCTTATCAATTATTTTCTGCTGTAGGAATGTATTCTGCCTATTTTTAACAAGTTGAGCAGATTGGAGTTGAATCTTTTCAATTGCTATTACTGGGAATTGCTGAAAAAGTTGCTCAACAGATCGCCTAATCTGGAACATTTCGTCTTTGAACTTACCGTAAGCTGAGTTTCAACTTATGCTACATGATATCAATTGCATTCAGCTATTTATGATTCTCATTTAGTCCAATCAATACTCAGAAATGCGAGTGTGGAGAATCCTCAGATCATCAATGGAGCCCACCACAGTCCGTGCCTAGTTGTTTATTCTCACAACTCAAGACTATCTCTATAAGGGGATTCGAAGGTAAGGTAGATCAGATGGATGTGGCCAAGTATTTGTTGGAAAATGGGGAAGTTTTAAAGAAGATGACTATTTACTATAAGGATCAGCTGTGCAAGAAAGAAGAGTTGCACAAGGAATTCTCAATGTTTCAGTGGAGTTCAGAGACTTGTCAAGTTGAAATTTTACGAGACACAAGAGATACAAGGTTTGCTTTCATGTAGATCAGTTTGGCAGAACTTGAATACATTTGCGGTTCATTGTTTTTCCTTGTATAACTGTCCCTTTCAGTTTCTATTCAAATTGGATCGTTGTGACATATCATGGTCTAATTTGCAATGGAAATAGTTGGTTATGTTCAATATCACTGAACTAATATTTTCCTCTCCTTTAACTATATGGCCACGTATGGATTTTACAGGACCATTGAGCTCTAAACTACTATTTGTGGCCCGGTTTGAGCAGTGAAATAATTCTCATATTGTGATAGAATGCGTTCTACTTTTGGTTGAATGATCAGTTTCCTCCCTTGTTTGCTTAACTATCATCGGAATGAAATTTAATTAGTTATTATTAATTAATTTGTCCATTATTATCTTAACAAATTTACACAAATCGTTACGACTCAAAATGAATGTGAAAGGTTCACAATTCAGAGTCCCAGATGAAGAGAAGGTGGCTCTCCTAGTTCTCATTATCTTTGCAAGCAAACGAATCATTAGAACGCAGTACTAGCATTTTTCTTGGCCACAACAGAAGCTCCCCTAAGGTACTTTTTCTTCCTCTCGATATGTATGGTTACCTTTAAACTGATACAAACGTGAAACTGTAATATAGTGTAATTCATAGTTGGAAAAACCGTAATCCTTCATTCGGCAAATGAAAACCTAATCTTTATATTCGTTTCCACCACCCAGAAAAAAGTTATTACCAATTCTTATTCATCTATGGAGACCATGTGAGCTTATTAGGATAAATCAAAGTGTCTTGGTTCTGTTTGTTTCCATTGAATAACTTTTCTCGCTCAAGAAAGTAGAATCTGATCCATGCTCATTTGATGATGATGAATAATCATTCAAGGAATTGCAAAAACTGCACTGATTTACCGATTTCCTTGAGAGAAAATCTCTTTTTCTATAAGTTTTGTCGTACTACATTTTCACTACTTCAGTTTCATTGAATTCTTATGCAGAGACAACTTCTTAAAAGTTACAAGGGTTGCTGTGCAGAGTGATTCTTTGCCTCAGGGATGGATTTCAAGTCCAAGCATCAAGTAGGAGCTGAAGTTAAAGATAGGATAAGTGCATTACCGGATGCAGTTTTGTGTCACATACTTTCTTCCCTTCAAACAAAACTTGCAGTGAGAACGGGCATTTTGTCACCAAGATGGAAGAAAATTTGGGTTTCTGTTCCCTATCTCGACTTTAATGATAGAGATTTCAAAGACTCTGCCAGCTATTCAACCTTTGTTGAGCGAGTACTTTTCTTCCGCAGCTCATCAGACATTCAAAAGTTTCTTCTTCATTGCTCCAAGGATGAGGATTACTCACGTATTTGTAGTTGGATTCTTACTGCCATTAGACATAACGTTATGGAACTTGATCTTCATGTTGCCCCACATGGAAGCCAAATTTTTGAGTTGCCTAGCAGCCTTTTTGTGTGCAAAACACTGACTATTCTGAAGCTAATGTCACCTTTTATCACCAACACTCCTGCCTCAGGGTGTTTTCCAAGTCTGAAATGTCTACTTGTAACAGTTGATTTGCCTAAAGATAATGAATCAATGTTGAAGCTGTTTACAAAGTGTCCGGTACTTGAAGAATTGACTATACAGGGTACTCTTCAAGCAGATATTGTTCTGAACGTCAACATTTCTGCCCCTAGACTGAAGATTCTAAGAGTGAAGTTTGGTAGCAATGATGATCGTGAGGCATCTAACTTTTTGGTTGATGTCCCAATGCTTGAATGCTTCGATCTCAGGGAGGATTTCTTGTCAAATTATATTTTGAGCAGTGGAAATTCTCTAGTAAGAGCTATTCTGGATCTCTATGATCCAATGTCAAGTGTAGATCCCGACTTTCCTACTCGCGTATCTGGACTCCTGTCAGGTGTATGTAATGTGAAGTATCTGTCTCTCTCAATTCATCGTTTTAAGGCAAGTACAATGCGTATATATTCCTATAATTAGTATTATGCTTCATAAATATATGTTTGCATTAGGTTCTGTTTGATTGATACTATATATTTGGGTGAAGGTTTGTTGTCTGCCTGCTTTTAATAATCTGACCAAACTGAAGTTGGTTCTTCTTGAATGCTTTCCCTGGGAATTGCTAACACGGATGCTTGAGAGATCACCTCATCTGAAGAACCTTGTCCTAGAGCACAGTGTAAGATGTGTTTCTCTTGTGGTACATGAAACTAAAATGCAGCTGCTATTCTTGATCATTTTCGTACGTTGATTCTTTTGCATATTGTCAGCTTACTAGCTGCGATGATGATGACTCGTTTGATGATGACTCGGAGTATGACTCAGAACCTGAAGAACCCCCAAAGCCCCAATGGCATCCCCCGCAGGCAGTGCCTATATGTTTAGTGTCACACCTCGAGACGGTCTCTATTGAAGGATTCAAGGGACAGGTGGATGCAATGGAAGTGGCAAAATATATCCTGATGAATGGTGCAGTTCTGAAAAAGATGATGATTTCCAAAGCTCATTTGTGCGAAGAAATTAAGGCCTTATGTGAGGAACTTTTGACAGTGCCAAGGATTTCAAAGGCTTGTACTCTCGAATTTATCTAAGATGAAAATTTTGATTTTTTTTTCTACTTGCAATTCTTGGCTTCAGAGGACAGAGTATTCTGTTTTTGAAGTTGTAATAACTAATAACGCCCGGAAAATTCCCGTTGATGATTGAGGATGAATCTATGCTTTTTTATGTTGATTAAATTCAGTTTATTTTCATCTTCCAACAACCGAAATTTCTTCCCCATTTGCAATGCTTTACCTTCTACTCTTTAGGATTTCGATTCATTCCCTGAGTCAGCAGATACTAATAATACAGTCAGTTAAACTATACAAATCCATAAACTTAACAAAACAGAAGGACGATACATAATGGCACTACAAACCACCTTGGAAATAAACATAACCAGTGTAGCCCTTGGTTATCACTTAGCTTTTCAGGTTTCCTGGTTCTGGTAGGAAAGAACCTATTCATCGTAGTTGAACTTTTTAAAAACTGACGAACCGAACCGAAATGAACCTCCAGAAATTATCAACAATTCTTTCAATTCCCACTCTCCTTTTCAGTAACAATACCTGTTTTACTCTCTCTCTCTCTCTCTCTCTCTCTCTCTCATAGACAAGACTCCGGCTTGACTCAGTGGCTCTATCTTCTAAATGTCTAATGCATATTCTTCGTTTTAATATACAAATCACGTAAATATGTAGTATCTAAGGAAAAATTTTGCGTGCAACCTAGTATGTATACGTTTCTCATTTGCATATTTTACACAATATCTAATATTTGCAGTGGATGAAATAAGAAGTAGATTAGCGTACCATGCATGCATTTGTACGTATTAAGGTCATAAATTTTAACCACCAGCATTGTATCATGTATCTGTATGCCGGAAAATCTATAATAGTGAACTAGTGACGCAACGCACATTATATAAATTTCCTTGTGCTACTGCCCCCTATCGATTCTTTGAAAAGAAAGGGTGTGTGGGATTTTGATAAGATGTTTCATTTCAAGAGAATATGGTTTTGGTTAAAATCAACAACAGATATATGCTGAAGAATCTGAAATGACTTGGACAATGGAAAACAAGCCGCCTTCCATCTTGATTAGACACCAAGCTTACCATTGTATCCGACGAATGCCTCCGCCATGAGTGTGACCAAAAGAACAAGAAGCATTGTAATCTCATGTGCCTCTTATATATTTTTATTAAACCATATTCATAATTTTGTTTTTTGAAGAAACCGTATTCATAAATCATAATTCATAAAGTCATAAACACACAGAAAGAGTCGAATGATGTTCTAATAAGAAGCCCAAATGTAAAACCCCGAGCCCAAGCACCGAAGGCTCGTCTCCTTCCGTCCCTCACTTTGTTTAGGTTTCTCTACCAACACTCTCCAGTTCTTTTCTTAGCATCAGAGCCGAGAAGAGTCACCAGACCCAACTGTTCAATGAAATTTTAATTTTTCTGGGTGACCACAAAAGGTACTGTTCTTCCTCTTGACTTGTTTGTTTGATACCATGAACATTGAGCACAACCGGAACCTAAGTTCTTTCCCTCCATAGTTTGTTTTCATATACGAAATGCATGAAATTGATAATTTTGTTGGTCAATAATGGTCTTCAATTTTACCAGTTCAGACCAGCAGTACTTCCCTTTTGTATTGTTTACCTCTTAATTAAGAATATATGATATATATTGCTAAAGAAAATATAGTATTTGTATCATCTCAAGGTTGAGCAAATACAAATGTTGTAGTTTCGGGTCTGTTTGGTTTTTCTGTCAAAAACTGTTCTTGAGATAGTATGGTGCTCATTTTTCATTCGGCAATTTTGGAACTGAAAATGGAAGACAAAATAAGTGTAGTTTTCAAGCAGTTCCTTTTTCTTTAAATGTATGTTTGTCTGTTACAGTTTTTGTAATCTTACATGTTGAAGCTTAAAATTACCAAATTTACAACTGTGCTTGCAATTTGACCGTGTGTTTTAGCATCAGGGCAAATGAATTCAAAATCAAAGCATCGGTTGAGAGTTCGAGATAGGATCAGTGAGTTACCAGATGCACTTTTCTCTCACACACTTTCTTTTCTCGAGACAAAACATGCTGTGAGGACCTGTATTCTGTCTAGAAGATGGAAGAACATATGGGCATCTGTTACTAATCTGCACTTCGATCAGAGATTGTTTTATGACCTTAAAGCATCATCATGTGCAAGACCCTAGTAATTTTGAAGCTGAGATCAAACTTCACTGCCAATCTACTTCCTGCATTGGGATGTTTCCCGAGTCTGAAAATCCTCCATGTTGCAATTAATGATTATAGCTGTGATGTCTCAATGGTTAAGCTCTTCTCTAGCTGCCCTATACTTGAAGACTTGACTATTGAAGGTTACCGTAAATATATGTGTCGTCCTCTTTTAGAAGTTGCTGCCCCTGCACTGAAGACACTAAATATATGTTGCAATACTCAGTAGCATGATCAGTACAACTATTTGCTAACTTGTCCAAAGCTTGAAAATGTTATTATAAAGGGGAATGTTTCACAAGAGTATTGTTTGGGGAAAGCAGAATCCCTAATTAAAGCCAGTATTGAGCTACTTCATTGTTCGTATATAGATAAGGACTTTCCGCGGTTTTCTTTGCTTCTAGCAGGACTATCCAGTGTCAAATTATTATGTCTGTCAGTGCATTGTTTCAAGGTATGTATGGTGTTAATTAGTCTTCATTCCCTTTTATTTACAAATAATGATTAGCATTCTATTTGTTCTTTTTATTTATGCAATATAAAGTGTCTGAATGTGATTAAAGGTTTGAGTTCAACTATGCCACATAAACACATGCTTAAGTTTGTGATTGATTATTTAACACTTTATTTTCTCATGAAGGTTGATTCTCTGCCTGTCTTTGGAAATTTAATTGAATTGACGTTGGCACTTCACCAATGCTTTTCCATGGAATTGCTGACGGAGTTTCTTAACAGATCACCTCATCTGCAGTATCTTGTCTTAAAACATAGTGTAAGATGTGTGATTCTATTGTGATATATTATGAGACCAACATGCAGTTTTGTTCATTCTCCGTTTTCCACTGAACTTTGCCAGGCTACTAGCTGTGAAGGAAAAGACCTCAAGCATGAAGCAGACTTGGGACCTGAAGAGGATTCAAAGTGGCGATGGGATGCACCACAACTTGTGCCTAGTTGTTTAATGTCAAACCTGGAGAGTATCTTGATCGAGGGCTTCAAGGCACAGTCAAATGCTATGGAAGTGGTGAAGTATTTCTTAAGAAACGGTGAAGTTTTGAAGAAGATGACTATTTCTTCAGTTTCTTCGCGTGCAAAAAAGCGGGCCTTATACATAGAGCAAGGGTTTCAGAGGCTTGCAGGATTGAAATTGTCTAAGATGAAACTTTTTGTTTTGAATTATTGTCACATCTCGCAAGTGCAGAGTTGTGATCAAATTTGTAAAAGCATGGATGCTTAAATATATCAGAGAGGTATCTGTCATCACAGTTTATGCTTACGCAGTTATGATGCAATGTAGAACACAGTGCTTGATTCACTATATATGAATATGTTTCTTTTGTTTTAGCTTGTTTATAACTGCAGAATATTTTCGGTACAGCACCGTGGTGGAAGATGAATTCACTTCAAGTTTCCAACTCCATGAAAGAATTAAGCTGACACCTGAAAGATGAGTCAGTTGATGCATGCTGCAGAATGTATAAATCAATTCTTCACTTCATGCCTATGTAATTGGCAATATACGGACTGCTCTTTACACTGGAAATTTAACCAATGTAAAGAATTGTTACCAATAAGGTGAAAGATAAAAAAAGATGAGAACTTTAACTGAACAAAGTGGTGGAAGACTCTCATTGGTTAAAAGTTAGGTATTACTGTTGCAAGACGCGTGGAGAGGTGCCGTTTAGACTATAAAATAGCTCTGCGTGGTCCCATTTCTCAAACTCTCAGTTCTTGGCGGTTGATCAACCCGGAAACTGTGATCAGGTTCTTTGCTTCCTTATTGTTTTATGTTTCTTTACTATGTCTCTGTTTGGGCTTTAAGTTAACGAGAAGAGGAATATGATAGTCAAGTTGAGGTCTTTTTCATGGTTTATGTAAGCATAAACAATAAATTTGTGATGTTTGTTTTTGTTTCCACTGATGGAAGTTGTGGTTTTGTGGAGAAAATAAGATATAGGTGTCTGGATGTTTGTATGCTTATACTTAGCACACCCTTGGGTATATCAATTTATCATTAGTTAAATAATAGTTGAAAGAGTTTTTTTCACCAACAGTCCCTCAATTTTGGTGTACCTACCAATGTGATACCTCAACTCTTAATCGTACCAATGTGATACCCAGACTCTAGTATTGCTATCATTGAAGTACTTCCGTCAGTTTTTTTTCAACTTCTTCGTCATCTTGGTGACGTGGCAAGTACGTGAGGCCCACAAAAAGGGTTAAAAGACAAAATTAACCCCATCTGAGAGAAACAATGTTTTTCCGGCCCTTTACCTTGAGAAAGACACCCAACAATTTCAATTTTGGCGCCAATTTTTCCTCCCTACTCCTTAATTTGTGTCTTTTATCTAAACTAAAAAACTACCGCCAATCAGTCGACCACAATCTGATAAAATCTAGATCAATCTCATTTTCTATTTTTACCCTAGCACTTGTTAAACTAACAGAATAAATATAGAATTTTATATGAAACATCTCATTTCCACAATCTCATAAGAATATAGAAACACATAACTTAACGAAATTCAACTACATGTTTAAGTATCATTAGTTCTTACAAGCAAAAATCATGGCAGATCAACATAAAAGGTGGCAACTAATGGTACTTAACACATGTATTTGAATTTCGTTAAGTTATGTGTTTCTATATTCTCATGAGATTGTGGAAATGAGATGTTCCATATAAATTTCTATATTTATTCTGTTAGTTTAACAAGTGCTAGGGTAAAAATAGAAAATGAGATTGATCTAGGTTTTATCAGATTGTAGTCGACTGGTTGGCGGTAGTTGTTTAGTTTAGATAAGAGACTGAGAGTTTCAGTTAAAGCACATGGAAAAGAGATGTTCGAGTTGCCTGCAAGTCTGTTGACTTGTGAAACAATGTTGGTTTTGAAGCTGGGATTAAACTATTCGACAAGAATTCCTAAAGGAGGGTGTTACCGAAGTCTCAAGGAGCTTCATCTCGACTTTATGAATCCTGATCTCCTCGATCCAGATAATAACTTGATGGATATTTCTCAGTTCCCTGCGCTTGAGTACTTGAGCATAGATGGAAATCTTGGATTCAAAAGTCTTACTTTCATCATCTGGGGGCCTAGGCTGAGGAATTAAAGGATAAGGTCAAAGAGTGAAAATGATATTCATGTAGCACACCTCTTTTATATTGATGCTCCAAAGCTTGAAAGGCTTGATGTCGAAGATAATCTATTGTCACGTTATATCTTGTTGGAGAAGAGAGATCCCACATTTAAGAAGTGACAAAGAAAATAAAGCTTATAAGTGGGTGGATAATAACCAATTGTTTCAAGGCTTTTTGTGATTAAAACCTAACACTTGTGAGGTGACTAAGTTGGGATAATATCGGTACAGTTGGTCCATGGGCCACGTTTGTCGTTGTTTAACATGGTATCAGAGCGGGTCCCTCTCCAGTCGCGCTTCCGATCTGTCGTCGGCCCGAATTGAGTGCCACTTTGTCATGGGCCCAAGATGGGTGTCATTATCATGCCATCGAAGAGTTTTCCAAGTGGATGGTCATCAAGTGTCGTTGGTTACTAGATCTTGGTTTATTTCGTCCCAGTGTGAGATGTTAATCTGTCACGTGCAGACCTAAAAATTAGGTTGCACGTGAGGAGGCGTGTTGGAGAAGAGAGATCTCACATCTAATAAGTGACAAAGAAAATAAAGCTTATAAGTGGGTAGATAATAACCATTTGTATCGAGGTTTTTTGTGATTAAAATCCAACACCTGTGAGGTAGCTAAGTTGAGACAATATCGGTACAGTTGGTCCATGGGCCACGCTTGTCGATGTTTAACATATCTTGGTGAATACAAGATCTCTAGTTGAAGCCAATGTCCGTTCCTATGATGAACATGCAACCCAGTTTCTGGCAGGAATTTCCAGAATTAAATGTTTGACAGTCTCTTCTCTTTTTCTTATGGTGAGTTAGCACTTGTTGACATTTTTTTCCCTTGGTATATCATGTTTGGTGGGGATTATATAGCGCCAGTTTCTGCGTACTAATACTTTTCTTTTTGAAGGCATGTTTTGTGGCTGCTTTTGATTATTTGCGGGAGCTGAAGGTGGTTCTCGAGATGGGCGACTATTCTAAGTGGAATATGAAGGATGAAGCGTGTTTTTCAAAATATTTAGGAAGCAGGTACATTTTGAAAACGTCGAAATAAAAAATATATATATAAATATATATAAATTATACAAAAAATAAATATAATAACAAATTTTTAGTTTAAATAATTCAAAATCTCAAATAATTTGGTGTTTAACATTCGAAATAATATAAATATATGAGAGATCTAGGTATCAACAAGAGAGAAGGAGGGTCGGCGACTTGGCATGAGGTCAAAAATATGTCGAAATAAGTAATTTGACTCGACGAATGTAGGTCTAGCCCTTCATTTTTAAAAAACATAAAAAAAAACCTTTATTTTTTAGAAACTCGCGTTTCCAAAACTCGTTTTTCTGGAATCACGTTTCCGGGCGTTTCTGGCACGTTTTCAGGCATTTCCGAGCGTTTTCAGACGTTTTCGTCGCATTTCCGGAGTGGTTCCGTTTCGAAAGCGGGAAACGTGGGTGTAGGCACGTTTCCATTCTTCCTAGACCCCTGCCACCATGGAGATTCTGGATTGGTGATTCAACTAGTTCCAAAGATTAAGGATGCTAATAAAATCTTCCCAGACAGGCTGCTTTGGCGCGCACCAGAGTTTGTGCCGATTTGTTTGGTAAAACACATCAAAACCATCTGCATAAAGGGGTTCAAAGGAAGTGAATACTTTGGATATCTAGATGAGAAGGAAGTGATCAAGTACTTCTTAAAGAGTATCCAAGTATTGCAGAAGATGACTTTGTTCTCCACGTCTGTCCAAAAGGGAAGAGAAGCAGTTAGACGGTGAACTTTCAATGCTTGAACGGGGTTCAAAGAGTTTCCGAGTTGAAGTTGATACGAAGGTAGTCTGTCGATGTCGGTCTTAAATGGAGACTGTTAAGAAGTCTATAATAGCACCGTCTTTGTTGATGATGCAATGTAATTTATGATCCTTGTAAAATATGCGGTATGTCATCAACTGTTATCAAAGTCACAGAAGGCATGATGATGCATCTTCTTAGTTGGTGATGCAATGTACAATACGGTGCTGCTTTCGTTTTTGAGGGATTCTGTAATGTGAACTTTGTTGAAGCTTGTAGTATATTTATCAACCCTCAAAAACAGTTTTATCTATTTCGAAACACACAAGGAGAATCGACGATTTCTTTTTCTAGGGTATGTGAATAGTTCTGATTTTATATTCTTCGTCGATTAGACTGTTGAGGTTTTGATTTAGACTTTGGTGTCAATTAGAAAGTTGTTGGAAATGTTGTTTAGATTGTGATTGTAAATTTTGGTGATCATTGGTGGTCACCGGAGCAGTGGTAGTGCCGCCACTGTTGGCGGCGTGTGGCGGTGTGTTGGGTCGTGTTTCGGAGTAATGGTTTACTCAATTGTGATGTGCTCGTCGATACGAGCGTTTACATAGGTCATTTGCATGTGTTGGTTTAATTCTTGACTAAGTTAGTTGTTGTTAAAGGTTTAGTGATTCTAGATTGAAGTTGTTGTTGGTTGTTTTCGTGTGTTAGACTATTCTCGGTTTGGTTGTTTACTAAGTGAGACTTGTGTCACTTAGGTACTTGGAGTTCGTTGAATCAATTAGGTACTCACTTAAGGTTGCAATTTGCTAGCATGAGCGAAAAAGTGAGTAAACCTCACGTTAAGCTAGTTACCCATGGCGGTAACTAGGCGTATTTAGTATGCATTGATTATTTGTATATTGTGAGATTGGTATATATTTATATATATATATATGGTGATATATATATATATATATATACATATACATTTAAGTGATAATGAGATCGTCCATATAATTCCATTGTTTATATATTGTTATATTTTATTTATCGCTTTGAAATATTGTGCGCATTTTGTTGGATTATATTGATTATGGAGGATGCGACCGAGAGAGAATAAAAAGTACCTCTCGGTAAATTAGAGGTTTATGGAGGATAATTGTATGGTTGAAGTGTATGTGTGTTTTGTTTGGCCAAAAAGGAAGAAAAATGTACATTCCGGTATTATTGATGTTTGAATGCAGTAGTGTGAGTAGTATTGATGTTGTGCTTGTATGGTTTCGCGAAGTGACATGTGGTGAGTGTTAAGGTGTTTTGCCTTTAGTGGCGGCCTTGATGGTAAAATGTTTGTGACTGTGTATGTGTCTCGCATAGTGGCGGTCCAAGGTTGGATGTTTTGACATTGTGTTATTGTTGATGTACCTGTTAGCAGGGTTCTTGATATACCAGCCTTAAAATCGCTTAAAAATATAATTGTTTTGAAAATACATGGACTTGATCGTCAACGGTCCATGGGTAAGTAAAAATGTAATTTTAGTAAAATGGTTTGAAAGGTTGTTGAATATGAGGGTTATGTTAAAGGTGAGTTGTTTTATAGTATTTGTTATTTGTGGTAGTGAGGGTATTGACATAGTCTCCGGGCCATTTATCTACTAAATCTTGATAAATATGTTTTGTTTTCAAAATATATTGACTTAATCGATTACGGTCCATGGGTTAGTAAAACATGATTTTATTGTTATGCTTTTTAAAAATGTTAATGGTTACGGACTATGTTAAATGATTGTGATGTAAGATTCTTATTTTCTGGATTTATCTGTTTGATAATTGATTTCCTGAACTACACTATTCTGCAAAAGTCACTAATTGTTCTTGTGTGCAGTGTAATCTTCTGAACTAAGTTATTATGTATGGATTACACTTTTCTTATCTTATTTCTTGTGACGTGAATTCATGAATTATGCTTTTATGCAGGATTCACTACTTATTTTCTTGTATGTTCTTTCTGTGTGAGTGAGTGCTGTGAGTTGGCGTGGTGTGTGTGAGTCTTGTGATGACTATTCTGGGAAGTGAATTCGGGTTGCCATAACCTCAGGAATAGTTTTTTGTGTGTTGCTTGAGTGTTGTCTATACTGGGGAGTGGTTTCAGGTTGCCTTAACCTGAGGTACAAATTAGAGTGAGTGGTTTGGTTGTTCATTTGTTCTGAGGAATGACTTCGGGTTGCCGTAACCTCAGGAGTAGAGTTATGTGTGGAAGTGGTTGTCGTATTTGTGGATTCCTATATATATATATATCATGCGTGGATTGATATATATTATACATGTTGTTTGTGGTGTACATATATATCATGTGTGGACTGATATATATTATACGTGTTGTGGTGGTGTGCATATATATCATGCGTGGATTAATATATATTGTACGTGATATTTGTGGTGTGTATATCATGCATGGATTGATATATTACACGTACTGATGAGTATCATTTAGGATGATGATAGTGGTGTTGAGCAGAGTTCGTGTGTTCTTTCTGTTTGTGTTTTCTTGTGTTTGTTATTTGTTTACTTATCTCTTATCTCTTATTGTTTGTTAAGTGATTTTTGAACTAAGATATTATGCAGGAATCACTTATCTTCTTCTGTGTTTTTCTTGTTATTTGTGAATTCTTGAACTATGCTTTTATGCAGGAATCACTAATCAATATTTTGTGCTTCTTTTTAGGTGTAATCTCTTGAAGTAAAACCTATGCATGGATTATACTTTTTATATTTGTTTGTCTAAGTGATATCCTGAACTATGCTTTCATGCAAAATTCACTATTTATTTCTTTAAATTCTCTGTTGTGTGAGTGGGTGATGTAGTGTGGTGTGTGTTCGTTGATAGTGTGATGTAGTATGTGAGTTAGATGTGTGACTTGGTGAGGACATTGTTTTGGCAACCAACATTGTAGTTGTAGGTTAAGGTGTCTCCTGTGTGGCGAATGAGACCTATGTTGTGTGATGGTTTCAGTCTCTCTGGTGTGGGGTATAAGATCGTTGATCTCTCCTATGTGGCGAAGGGGATCATTAGACACTTAATCCCTCCTATGTAGCGAAGAGGATCAGTAAGCCTAAGTGTGTTGAGGGTAATGACGTTATGCATTACGCCTGTTTGTGTGATTAGAGAGTGAGGTAATAGATTATCTTTTATTTGTCTTAGGTTGTTGAGGGTGTTGATGTTGTTGTGGTTAGTGTTGTGGTTGTTGATGGAGTTTGAGTGGTTGGTGTTTTTGTGTTGTGGAGTTTGAGTGTAGTGAGATATTAATGTTGTATGTGTTGTTGTCGTGGTGACGATATGATGATATTGTTTGTCTATGGAGTAAATGTTGTTGTAAATTATTGGTGTTGTGATAATGTTAAGTCGAGAACTTAACTTTGATTGAGATGTGACGCATTATCTATTGTCGTTGTTGCATGTTATTGTTGTTGTTTATTTGTTGAGTAGTTATATTTAGTTTACTCATAGAAACTGTGAGGCTGACTGGGTTTCTGTTTGTAATCTCGGTGTACTAATCAATGGTGCAGTGGTAACACTGCAGGTTGTACGTAGTTGCAGTTGGTAAGTCGAGCAGCTGTCAGCAGCGTGCTATTTGATTCAGTTTTTTAATTTTGGTGAGTCACGAGTGAATCCTACAACTGTAATTTATACTTAATTATAAACAATGCTTTTAGATTCAAGTTGTAACTGAGTTTGTTATTCAAACTCAGGATCGATATTCAACAGTTGTATTGTAATTTTTATTACATTAAAATTATTGTAGAATGTTAGCATTTAAAATTTAAAATTTTACTGTTCAGAATTTAAAATCTCTACATCGAAGCTCTTGTTGGATGACTTGGATCATCCCCTAACAACAGCAGAAAGAGTAAACATTGCTCAAAGAGTACTTCCATTTTAACGGTCACTCCCAGATGTGAAGATAGTTCATAGTTAGTTACTGTGTATTAGTTCATGACTTCATGGAGAAAGCTGATAGATAACGCATGAAGGAGATCGCCGATGAGGTGGAAAACGGACTTGCATACGAGAACTTACCAGAAATACTATAACCAAGTGAGTGCATACCCCTCTTCATTTCTTCTAAAATAAAGTACTGGTCTTTACACAATCAATTTGATTGGCATTTTAAGTTTTTAACCGATGTGAAGAATTGTTACTATTGACAAAAAAAAGTGACCAAATAGTAAAAATAAAAAATAAAAGATGACAACTTTGAATCTAACCCAGTGCGTGGAAGACTCTCATTGGTCAGGAGTTATGTATTACTGTTGTGGCCGTGTTGGGACACGTGGAGAGATGACATTCAGACTATAAGAAGGCTCTTTTTGTTCCCATCTCTCGTAGTTTGAGTTCTGGTGCGGCTGATCAACCAGACCAGAGTGTGATCAGGTACTTTGCTTCCTAATCCTTTTGAGTTCCTTTACCATCTCTCTTTTTGGGACTTTGGGCTTCAAGTTTATTAACGAGAAGAGGAATATGATATCCAAGTTGAGGTCTTTTTCATCGTTTATATAAGCAGAAACAGTACATTTGTTATTGCATTGACGGGAGTGTTGTGGAGAAAGGAAAATATAATATCTGGGTGTTTCATACTTGTAAGGGGGTTTTACATTTTTGTGTTTTGATTGGAAATGTACAGTGATGTATAGATGTATTTTAGCAGTGCTTCATTACTTCAGTTTCTGTGTAATTGAATACAAAATATGTGTTTATATCTTAATTTTCATACAGCAGCTTCTGGAGCTCCTCATGTTGTAAGGAGTCTGATGTTAACAGTGTTTTTTTCACCATTAGAGTACACATGGATTTATTGTCCAAGAGAGCAGCAATAGCTGAAGATAGGATCAGTGCATTACCTGATGAAATTCTGTGCCACATTCTGTCCTGCCTCGAATCAGAATGTTGGCCATTTAGGAAGTGTGCTGTGAGTACCAGCATTTTGCCCAAAGAGTTGAAGAACATGTGGGCTAATGTTTCGCTCCACTTCTACAGTCATGATTTCCACTCCTCGGCTGATTTTATAGGTTTTGTTGATCGGGCTCTTCAGATTCGTGACTTGCTCGCGATTCAAAGTTTCCATCTCTATTTCAATAATTGTCAAGCTGAGGCTGCCATCAAATGTAATGCGGTGGAACTACATCTTTCAGTTGATCAAGATGGAGAAGAGATGTTTGAGTTGCCTGAAAGCCTTTGGGCTTGTGAACGCTCTTGGTTTGGAAGCTGTGGTTAAACCCTTCAGTAAGAATTCCTAGAGGAGGGTGTTACCCGAGTGTCAAGGAGCTTCATCTCGAATTTATGCATCATAGTCTCTTCAATCCGGATAATAACTTGATGGATTTTACTCAGTTCCATGTGCTTGAGTACTTGAGTATAGATGGATGTCTTGGATACGAAAGTTTTCATCATCTCAGGGCCTAAGTTGAAGACTTTAAGGATAAGGTCAAAGAATGAAAATAATATAGATGCATAACACTTCTTGTACATTGATGCTCCAAAACTTGAAAGGCTTGATGTCGAAGATGATCTCTTGTCACATTATACCTTGGTAAAGACAAGATCTCTAGTTGAAGCCAATGTTCGTTCCTATACTGAAAGGGTAACTGAGTTTCTGGCAGCAATTTCAAGAGTTCAATGTTTGGAGGGTAAGTGTGTGATGTATATTTTCAACACTAATATTTATGCAAATTTGGATTCGCAATCATATAGTGTCGGCTTCTGTTTTATTAATACTTTACTTTTTTGAAGGCCTATTCTGTGGCTGCTTTTGATAATCTGCGTGAGCTGAAGGTAGTTCTCGAGATGGGCGACTGTTCTAAGTGGAATTTGCTGACCAAGGTGCTGGGAAGAGTATCTAATCTAGAGTCCCTTTTGGTGGAACATGAGGGGTATATGCGCTCCTGCCATCGTCGAAATTTGGTACCAGTGAGTGAACTTGAGGATCTGGTACGAGTGGTTGAATTTGAAGAGTCTAATGAAGCTGATGAAGTCTTTGCAGACAGCCTGCTTTGGAGTCCACCAGAATCTGTGCCCAACTGTTTGCTAAAACATGTCAAGACCATCTGCATAAATGGATTCAAGGGAAGTGAATTCTTTGGATATCTGGATGAGATGGAAGCGATCAAGTACTTGTTAAAGAATAGCCAAGTTTTGCAGAAAATGACTGTTTATTCCCCAGAGCTTCCTGAAGTGGAAGAGAGGAAGTTAGCCAATGAACTTTCAATGCTTCAAAGGGGTTCAGAAATTGTTGAGTTGAAGTTAACACAAGGGTAGTTCATCGCTATGAGCCTTAAATGGAGACTGTTATGAAGTCTAACAGCACCATCTGTCTTGATGATGCAATGTAAAATCTGATGCTTGTGTAAAATGTGGTCTATCATCAACTCTGTTATCAAAAACTCCTTCAATGATGCGTCGCTTCTTAGTTAATGATGCAGTGTAAGATAAAAGCTGCTTTTGTTTTGACGGATTCTGTTATGGGATCTTGGTGGTGATATGCAATGGAAACTTTATGCTCGAGTGATGTTTATATATGTATGGTGAATATGTTTATATATGTATACGTGGGAGGAGTTCAAACTCTGTTGAATCATCGCCTGAAAGGAGCAGAAAGAATAAACATTGGTCTGAAATGACAGATACTTTTGAAGCTAATGTGACTGCATTAAAAACTAGACATTGGCTAGAAGATGTAAATAATAGTTTGGTTGGGTATGATATGGAAATAAGGACACAGAATAAGGTGCATAAGATTCTCATTGCTTCAGTCATGCCACTTTTTGTTATCTATAACCTGATCGATTACCGGTCTTGTTATATAACCTTGGCACCAAAGATGGGTTTCTGACTGAAATCTTCTGAAATTGTAGTGTTTAATTAAATGTCTTGGTCTCCATTAGTTTCTGATTTATGATTGACTAATACATGCCTTTCAGTCTTTCATTAAGGATTGTTCTGTGCCTTATCTCGATAGTCTAAGCAAATTGACGCTGTGTCTTAACATTATATTGATCAATGTATCATTCAAAGAGTTACATGGCGTCCACCAGAGTCTGTTCCTAAATGTGTCTCATCACACCTCAAGAGTGTCATCGTAATAGGATTACGGGAAAAGCATCTCTTGGGACATAAAATGAAATGGAAGTGCTCAAGTATCTGCTATAGAGCGGTCAAGTTTGGAAGGAGATGACTATTTACACCCAGTATCAGGAATCGGAGGAGTTGCACAGTGAACTTTCAAGCTTTGAATGGGGTTCAGAGACTTGTCAACTTAAGGTCATCAGCAAGGGCTTGTTTTGAAGGTCTGAATCCATGGTTTAAAAGGATTTTGTTCTGTATCAATCTGTTACAAGAAGTTTGATCTCATGAATCTTGATGATGTAATGGTAAAGAACACACTGCTACATATTTTATGGGTACTGTTAGCTATTGTAGTAGTTTATCTTTAGTGTCCGTTTCTCTTAAAACAAGAATATTAGTGGAAGGTGTCTGGACTCTTGAGTATGAAAATCAGACTGAACGATATTACAATGTATCTTCAATATCTGAGTCACTCTTTAAGCTATGACTTACATCCTTTAATCCCTCCATCGTAACTGTATAATGTAGCTCCATGTTTTCTTAAATTAACTGTGTAGGGCTGTAGGATATAGTCAAGACTGAAGGATGTGGATCCTTACGCATAGTAATATTATTAATAAATAATTCCCAATATCAGTAAAGGGGTGGTGGCGCAGTTGGCTAGCGCGTAGGTCTCATAGCTTAAACAGTGAGTCATCCTGAGGTCGAGAGTTCGAGCCTCTCTCACCCCAATGTTTTTGTTTTTTCTCCAACTTCTTATGACGCATAGTTTTTTTTGTTTGAAAGATTATGACGCATAGAATTAGTATAAAAGGATTAAGCTAGGGTTTGAAATTTTGGCTCCGACTTGAATTATTTGAAATTAATATTTTAAAATTAAGAAATTTAAAATAAAATTCAAAATTTAATGTCATAGAATCATATAAAATCTCTTTTAATTAAGAAATAAAGGAATAATAGATTATCTGCTTGTGGCTCTATGACGAATTGACGATAGGAGTTTGTTTCTTTAGAATTTGGTCATTTGGGGTGGTGAAAAATTTATAAAACTGATCGAATTATGGCTCTTAGTAAACACTATTTATATAGTGTACAATAAGATTATGATTTCATTTAATTATTATTTATAATACATTTTTAATATTATTTATCATATAAAAATTATACTATATATATTATAAAAGTTATTAAGTCAAGCTTAATAAACGAGCTGAGCTATTAACGAGCTCGAGCTAGCTCGTGAGCTAAACGAGTCGAACGAGACGAATACTTGTTAAAACTTGGCTCATTTTTAAGGTCAGACTTAATATTGAGCTCAATCTTGCCTCATTTAGCTTTATGAGTTCGAGTCAAACGGGCTAAAATCGAGCCGAACACGAGTCGAACACGAGCGGTTCGAGCCTACTTACATCCCTACCTGTGGCGATGTTCTAAGTTCCTCAATTCGAATTTTCAAATTTTGTCAGATTTAGATTTTTCATCGTATTTCAGGGGTGTATTGTATATAGATTTGTGTTGACTTATTTTAATTGACACACTTTTTAAAAAATTCACATACTCTTTAAAAAGTACACAGACTTTCATAGAATTGTTAAAATTACTGATTTGAACCAAGACTTTTGGCTGATTTCTACATACTTTTATTGATTCATGAAATCCACATAATTCATATTGATCGACTTCTATAGATTTCTCAATATTCATAATGTATGTGCATATTATGTCTCTCAACTACAAGTCTATGGTTCTGTGATAATTTGTTTCATTCGAATTCCCAGCTACGCCTTAAGCATCTAGGTTGGCCTTATGGGTTCTTTGACGCCTTGTTAATGTTATTGGACGAGGATTTAATGCA
Organism: Argentina anserina; assembly: GCF_933775445.1. NCBI lineage: Eukaryota > Viridiplantae > Streptophyta > Magnoliopsida > Rosales > Rosaceae > Argentina > Argentina anserina. The sequence goes on from NC_065874.1 coordinate 9,909,902, forward strand.
TGCTAAGAAAAATTTTCTAAGGAACAATTTATTAGTTATATAACTTGTATCTATTACAAACACTGGTGGCGAAATCTAATGGAGTTACTCTAGAGATCACCTAATCTAAAATGTCTTGAGATAGACGATGGGTTTTATCCAACTCGTAGACAGATGGAAGAGGAGGCGATTCGAGTTGCTGAGCAAAAATATAAGGTGACTGAAGTCACTGAACCTACTGATGACAGAGAAGTAGTGGTGATTGACCTTCCAAACTATGACAGAGTGCTGAATTGGATTCCACCGGAGTCTGTTCCTAACTGTTTATCGTCACGCCTGAAGACTATCTCCATCAAGGGATTCAAGGAAAATGGATACAGTGGATATCTTGACGATATGGCATTGACGAAGTATTTGTTAAAACATTGTCAAGTTTTGGAGAAGTTGACTATTTATACTCCTGGTCTACATAGGATTTATTCTCCGGGTCGAGTTAGGAGTACAACAGGTAAAATCTACGGTGAAATTTCAAGGGCTGAATTAGGTCCAAAGGCTGCTCGAGTTGAAATGTTCGAGGAGTTGTTTTTCCGACGTGATTGTGGGTCCATAATAAGCATCTTCTCATATATAATTTAGTTGGAATTATCGAACAAACATTTCTGATGAAGACCAAAGGGCTTTTTTTTTAGAAAACTTTCACTAGTTTTTCTTTCTACTTTCTAGATACAATTACGAGCAAGTTTGGATTTGTTATCGTTATTAAGTACTATTTTGCTTGGCCACTCCTAGTGATCCTACTATATATATCCTTGGTCTTATACTAAGACTGTTCAATATTATTGGCAGCCCTCGGGAGTTTTGCCAAATAATTTCATGGACTAATGTTATTCATTGATAAGGGTAAGATCAGTCGAGTATACCCAACACCATCATTAAAGTATAGCAAGTGCAGGATAATGGTTACAACAAATTAATATTTGATGAATCAAAACAATTGAAACATTGATATTACCAATTTCAGTTGTATGCGTTTACTTATTCATAACGCAACTTTGGATTTTGATTCTTTCAAAGCCTTTTACCAATCGAAGTATAATAGATTGGAAATAATTTGGGTGAAACAGTCAGCAAGACCTTCGAGTCTGATCGGAAATCTAACATCACAGTCAGCAACAATGTTCAGGATCTTGAAGTCCTTAAACTTAACAGGGACACCCAACCGTATGATAATACGTGCACACTTCCTAGCTGCGATTTTCGACTCCGTTTCGCTTTTGGCAACGCTGCAAACCATTCTGCTGGAGGAGGAGATCATTAATTTAGACTTTGGGGTCATTATTCTCATTATGATGTATTGAAGCATGGTGATAAGTATGGTACTAAATCTATTGAGGTGATTTGGTGACAATGAGATTGTGTGTAATCTTCTATTGCTAGATTTATGGATCTGTGATTAGGTTGCTTGCTGCATTCCATGTTGCAGCATGGCTTCATTTTTATCCACTGTGTTATACCGGTTTCATATATATTCCCACACTTGTAAGTTCAAATATACTAATCAATACAACCAAGAGAGAAAATTGCTCCATATGTGCTATGTTTTTCTACATGGTATCAGAGCAGGAATTTTAGTGTCCTGCTTCTGCTTATCTTTCCTCCGATCTTGCTCTCTTGTGTGATTGTTTATTTTCTTTCTCCCAGTTTTTAAAATGTCTGGAAGTAGCTCTTTTGTTGATGAGAATCCTTTTTCATCCGCTGGAAACACTAACTCCAATATGGTTAGTGTTTCAGATGCAGATTCAAATCACAACCTTAGGTTATGCTCAACTCTTCTTTCTGAGCATAACTATCTTAATTGGTTTAGAGCTGTCACTTTAGCTATTGGTGGCAGATCTAGGCTTGGCTTTGTTAATGGTAATATACCAATGCCAGGAGTTGGTACAAATGGTTATGATGCATGGGTGAGCAAGGACCAACAGGTGCAGTCATGGTTGCTGAACTCTATGGAGCCAAGGTTGGCTCAGATTTTCAATTATTCTGGATCGGCCAAGGATATCTGGGACAATGTCAAGGAGTTGTATGGTCATCAAAACAATTCAGTGAGAGTTTTTCAACTCAAGAAGGACATTTCCAACTTGCAGCAAGAAGATGTTCCTTTTGTGCAGTACCTTGGCAGCCTCACTGCTATGTGGAATGAACTGGAACTATATCGTCCACATACTACCGATTTTGTCACTTTGGCTAAAAGGGCTGAAGAGGACAAAATTTTTCAACTCTTGGCCAATCTCAGTTCAGACTTTGAAGATCTGAGAAGTCACATTCTCATGAATGCTGACTTACCTTCATTCAAAAATGTGTGTGCTACTGTGCAAAGAGAAGAGCTTCGAAAGAAGGTGATGAGTTCAGATGTCTACTCCAATACTGCACACTCGAGAGCTTATGCAGTTATTCATGAAGCTTCTGAGATAAGGTCTTACAAGGGTAAGCGTGGAAATTTAAAATGCACACACTGTAATGCCACTAATCATGTTAGAGACACTTGCTGGATCTTGCATCCAGAACTAAAGGTCAAGTTCATAAAGGAAAGAGAAAGCAAGAAAAATCAGAAAGGGTGGAATAGTCCTCAGAAAGCAAATCTTGCTGCTACTGAAATTTCATCTCCTCCATCTGACTGCCCATTTGACTTCACCACCAATCCTACAGCCCTGATAAATAAGTTTGCTAGTTACTTGCAACAAAAGCAGTCTACTACAGCTTCAACTTCTGGAAATGGATCTCACACAGCTCTCATTGGAAAATTTGCTGGTTTTTTGGCTGAATCTAATCATATGAAGGAGTGTGATATCTCAGGTATTCTGAAAGCTTTTCAAACTGCACTTAATGTGAGTAATGAGCATGATTATTGGGTAATAGATTTTGGAGCCACAGATCACATGACAAATAATTATCAAAATTTACATGATTTTGAGAAACTGTCTTCTCATGTGTCTGTAGCTAATGGTAAAGGTGCAGCAGTTTTGGGGAAGGGTAAAATTCATTTTTTCTCTAACCATATCAGTTCAGATGCCCTCTATGTCCCATCCTTTCCATTTAAATTGATGTCTGTGGGAAAAATCATAAGAACCCTGCACTGCTTAGTCACTTTTTCAGCCTACAATGTTGTCTTTCAGGATATCATCACCAAGAAGAAGATTGGTGAAGGGTTTTATCTAAATGGGCTGTACTATGTGTCAAAGAAGTTTTTTGCCTTTCAAGCTAGTTTATGCAGTGCTGCAGACCACCTCCTTTGGCATCAGCGTCTAGCCCATCATTCTGAAAAAGTGTTGTCTATTTTGTTTCCCAACTCCAATCAAGAAATCAAGCATTGTGAAGTCTGTCATCTGTCTAAGTTTTCTAGATTACCTTTCAATTCGTCTGTCTCCAGGGCTTGTAATCCGTTTGAAATCATCCACTCTGATACTTGGGGACCTGTCTTAGCCTCATTTGATGGATTTAAGTATTTTGTAATCTTTGTTGATGATTTTACAAGGATTACATGGGTTTATATTTTGAAACACAAGAGTGAAGTTTTTAATGTTTTTAAGAATTTCAATGAGTTTGTTCACACTCAGTTCTCATCAAAAATTAAAATTCTCAGATATGATAATGGCTCAGAATACATGTCCAATAAAATGTCTCATTTTCTGAACTTAAATGGTATAGTTCATCAGACAAGTTGTGTCGGTACACCTCAGCAAAATGGAATTGCTGAGAGAAAGAATAGAGATCTGCTAGAAAAAACCAGAGCCTTGATGTTTCATGCCAATGTTCCAAAAAAATATTGGTCCCAAGCTGTTCTAACAGCTGCATATCTCATAAATCGACTTCCAAGTAGAGTTTTGAATTCTAAATCACCCTTGGAAGTTCTGAAAGGCAGAAAAATTGATCTGTCACATTTGAAAATTTTTGGCTGTGTGTGTTATGTCCACATTCAGTCCAACCAGAGAGACAAGCTTGATCCTAGAGCTGTAAAATGTTTATTTCTGGGATATTCTAGCACTCAAAAAGGGTATTGCTGCTACAACCCTACTACCAAGAAAATGATTGTTTCCAGAGATGTTAAGTTTGATGAGTCGTCAAATTATTTCTGTGAAAACCTTGGTGCTAATGGACAGGGGGAGTTTTATGATGATCTATTTCCTCAGCCATCTATAAGCACTGAAAATGTGGATTATGCAGAACCTGTATCAAGAGGCTCATATTCCAGTGATCATGAAATTGTTGAAACTATTTCTAATACTGCTGATCCTACACATGCTGAACCAGAAGTGCAAGTGAGTCAGGAAGTAATTATTAGTCATGATGAACCTGCTCAGCCTACACATCCAGTTCAACCAAGAAGGAATCCTGCTCGAGTTAGGCATCCTCCTGTAAGACACAAAGACTATGTTGCTTACACATCCAGGTATCCAATTCAAGATTTTGTAAGCTATGAAAAGTTGTCTTCGGGTTATAAAACATATCTTAGCACTATTGATGGTCTGCATGAGCCTCATACCTTTGAAGATGCAAATCTGTATGAAAATTGGAGGCAAGCCATGGAAGCTGAGCTGCGTGCTCTCGAGGATAACAAAACTTGGAGCATTGTCAAGTTACCTAAAGGAAAAAAGACTGTTGGAAGTCGATGGATATTCAAAAACAAGCTTCATGCTGATGGTACTCTTGAGAGACACAAGGCTAGACTTGTAGCCAGAGGTTTCACACAGACTTATGGAGTTGATTACAAAGAAACTTTTGCTCCAGTGGCAAAGATGAACACTGTAAGGGTGTTGCTTTCTGTTGCAGTGAATCAAAATTGGTCTTTACATCAGATGGATGTAAAGAATGCCTTCTTGCATGGTGATTTACAGGAAGAAGTGTATATGAAACTTCCACCAGGTCATCCTCAAGCTGCAGGTAGTGACCTTGTTTGCAGACTGCACAAGGCCATTTATGGCCTGAAACAATCTCCTAGAGCCTAGTATGCCAAGCTAAGCTCAGTTCTTGAAGAAGTTGGTTTTTGCAGGAGCAATGCTGATTCATCGCTATTTGTGAGAAATGGTGATTATGGAAAACTTGCAGTTTTAATCTATGTGGATGATCTGATTATTACTGGTGATCATGTTGATGAGATTATGGCACTCAAAAACTCTCTTCAGGCTAGATTTGCAATGAAGGATCTCGGACAACTAAAATATTTCCTTGGGATTGAAATTGCTGCTTCACACAATGGTTTATTTCTCAGTCAAAGAAAATACATCTTAAATCTTCTTGCAGAGACTAGAGTTCTTGATTGCAAGCCTGCACGCACTCCACTTGGCAGCAAATTTCATATTGATACTGGTGGTGAACTTCTCTCAAATCCAACTTCTTATCAAAGGCTGGTAGGTAAACTGATTTATCTAACAATTACTAGACCTGACATATCATATGCAGTCAGTATTGTTAGCCAGTTTATGCATGCGCCTACCTCATTCCATTTGAGTGTTGTCAAACGAATTTTGAGGTACTTAAAGGGTTCAATTGGTAGAGGTCTTGTTTTTCGCAGCAATGGTCACATTGATATTGTTGGATTTACTGATGCGGATTGGGCAGGGAACTCTCTTGATCGAAAAAGTATGACTGGTTTCTGTACTTTGGTTAGTGGAAATTTGGTGACATGGAGAAGCAAGAAGCAGAATGTTGTGGCAAGATCCAGTGCAGAGGCCGAGTACAGGGCTATGGCATCTGCAGCCTGTGAATTAATTTGGCTTAAAGGTCTCCTAGCTGACCTAAGATTTCATAGTCAGGTACCTATTTCTCTACACTGTGACAATCAAGCTGCTATGCATATTGCCTCTAATCATGTGTTTCATGAGCGTACTAAACACATTGAGGTCGATTGCCATTATGTGAGAAACCAAGTGCAAGCTCAAATCATTGTAACCAAGTATACTCGCAGTGCAGACCAGCTTGCTGATATTTTCACCAAATCTCTTCCTTCTGCTCAGTTTCAACTGATTCTTGGCAAGCTTGGATCTCTTAATCTCCTAGATCCAGCTTGAGGGGGAGTATTGAAGCATGGTGATAAGTATGGTACTAAATCTATTGAGGTGATTTGGTGACAATGAGATTGTGTGTAATCTTCTATTGCTAGATTTATGGATCTGTGATTAGGTTGCTTGCTGCATTCCATGCTGCAGCATGGCTTCATTTTTATCCACTGTGTTATACCGGTTTCATATATATTCCCACACTTGTAAGTTCAAATATACTAATCAATACAACCAAGAGAGAAAATTGCTCCATCTGTGCTATGTTTTTCTACATGATGCACTGCAAATTGGGATCGTATTCTGCGTTTTGAACGTAAGGCATAATTCCATGAAGGTCCAAATTGCAGTCCAAGTTTAAGAGTAGAGATCACACTCTGAATAGTGGGAACAATTTCGCCTACAGAAGGGTTCTGGGATTCCATCGTATTCAGAGGTTAGAATTGATATTAAGGAGTATGAAAACAAGAATTTGATATGGGTTTCGACGTAGTTCTACTCAACAATATGAGCAGCTTATATATAGACGTACACTCGTATTAGTCGTATACTTTTTTTTTTGTTTATATAGTCATAATTTATTGTGTATTATAATGGGCCACTAAGCCCAAGCTTAGCGGACGCGTGTATATATAACCAGTCGGGTTAACGCCTTCTTTGCTTTTCCACAGTATATGTGAAAATGTCTTCGGAGCTCTCAGTCTTGGAGGACTACGCCTCCGCCTTTCAGGCTTCAGCAACAGAGTCGATCCTTCAAGTACTTCTCTTCTTTGTACTATTGTGCTAATCCAATCATACGTAAGGAACAAGCTTAACAAATTGATGGTTGGATTAGCACCGCTGTCAGGTGTAATGTGGTGGAGCTAGATCTTTCTATCAATCCAAAAGAAGAGGGAATGTTTGAGTTGCCTATGAGCCTTTTGACTTGCACGACACTGAAGGTTTTGATCGTGATTTCATCAATATGCCTACATCAGTGTGTTACTGCTTTGCAAGCCTGAAATACCTCTGTATCCACTTTGATATCCTTGAGCCTGAGTTTGATGATAATGATCATTGGATGTTTATTTACGGTGGTAATATCTCCATGACTTTGTTACATTTTCCTGTTATTGAATATTTTTCTTTGAGTGGAGATCTCGGACCAGTTTACTAGACTTTGACATCTCTGCACCCGAGTTGAAGACATTAAGGATAGATTTGTACAGTTCAAATGATTTGCATGGTCGGTGCAACTTTTCTATTGATGCTCCAAAGATTGAAAAACTTGATCTCCGGGAGAGTTCTCTGTCAAACTTCAATTTCAAGGACACAAAATCATTAGTCGAAGCCAATATTGATCTACATATGTATCACAATGACGATTACGTTCGAGAGGCACGTTTAAGCGAATGAGTTTCTGGGACAAATTTCTCTGGTGAAATATCTGTCTCTTTCAGATAGCATTTATCAGGTACGTTTTCCTTATTAGCTTGTTCATAATGTTGATGTAATATGTTTAGTGGAGATCTAGAGTATTATTACTGAGTGAAAAGATATAAACCCAGAGATGGAAGTGCATAACAGGAATGCGTTGTGAAGTTTTAATGAATATTATATTTATGTTGTGAAGTTTTAATTAATATTATATTTATGTTGTCCTAACTTCTTTCCGCTGTACCAACTATCGGAAGCATACTGTTTACTGAAATTCCTCTTTTCAATTTGGCAACTGATGATTTGAAATATTATGTCATTATATAATCAATTCCTGCATGACTTGCTGTTTAATTTTTCTTTTCTTTATGATGAAGGCTTGCACTATGCCTTTTTTTTAAATATAATTTGAGCAAATTAATGCTGAATCATTGGGACGGCTCTCACTGGTGGAGAATTCTGATGAAGGTGCTCGAGAAATCACCTATTCTAGAATGTCTTGAAATAGACGACAGGTTCTATCCAACCCGAGAACTGCGAGAAGAGATGGAAGCAGAACGAAAGCAGATGGAAGCTGAGGCAATGAAACCAAAGAAAAAGGAGAAGGTGATTGAACTTACTGGCAGAGAAGCAGTGGTGGTGATTGACCTTACAGACAAGCTGAATTGGATTCCACTGGAGTCTGTTCCTAACCTGAAGACTATCTCCATCAAGGGATTCCAGGGAAATGGTTTCATTGGTATTCTTGATGAGATGGCATTGACGAAGTATTTGTTAAAAAATAGTCAAGTTTTGGAAAAGTTGACTATTTATACTCCTGGTCTACATAGGATTTATGCTCCAGATCTCTGTAGGGGTACAACAGAGGAAATTTACGATGAAATTTCAATAGCTGAACTGGGTTCAGAGAATGTTCAGATTGAAGTGGTCGAGGAGATGTTTTATCCAAGGGGAGGGTGGTTTAAATTCGGCATCTTCTCATTGTTTGATTGGCATTTTGTAAGCTTTCACTAGCTTTCACTTGAGCAATTAATATTGGAGTTGTTATAATTTATTTTTGTCACATATAGCCCTTTGTCTTGGCTTAGATTTTATGAAAACTTAGTCAGTTGAACACTTCAACAGGAAGGAGGCTGTTATACCTCATTCAGCTAGATAAAAATTCTTGATCAAGATTATTTAGTATATATTTGTGTTCTATCGTCAAGTAGGATGCCTCCGGGCATTTTTCACCCTAACTGCTCGACCATCTTCGTGCAAATTATTACACTTTCTGTTACTTTAGTTTGACAGGTACATCATTCTCATGAAAAAAAGAAGTCTGATAGGTACATATATAATTCAAATAACAACTACCTGTTTTATTTCCCCGATAGTTCCATGGAAAATCTGTAAGATAATAGATTGCTGAAAACTACATTGTTGAAAATATTGTTGTAGATTAACAATTTGTCTTGAAAACCATCAAAGCAAAGCAAGATTTGGAGTCCAAGAGTCGAGATATAGCCCAAGATAGAATCAGTGCATTACCAGGAATTCTATGTCACATACTTTCCTGCCTTGAACATTTTGTACACAGTTAGAACCAGCATTCTGTCCAAAAGGTGGAAGAACATATGCCCTCACTGGTGGAAAAATCTAATGAAGTTGCTCGAGAGATCACCTAATCTACAATTTCTTGTCATAGACAACAAGAAATATCCAACCCGACAATAATCAGAAGTGGAGGTGATTGAACTTACTGAGGGAGAAGATGAGGTGATTGAGCAAACAGAAGATGAAGGGGCGATGTTACAAAGTACACAAATATGCTGAACTGGATTCCACGAAACTCTGTTCCTAACTGTCTGGTTTCTCACCTGATGAAGAACATTTCCGTAAGGGGATTTATAGGAAAGGGTTGCAGTGGATATCTGGACGAGATGGAAGTGACCAAGTATCTACTAAAAATGGTTGAGTTCTGGAAAAGATGAGTATTTATACTCCTGGTGTATTTCAAGGTACAAAAAGGGATGTCTTCAACGAAGCTGCTCCGATTGAATGGGGTTCTTTTATTTAAGCATCTCCAATGAAATAGTGAAATGATTTTGTCAAATTTGAATTTGAGATATGAGGTAGATTATGACTACTTTGAGAAATTTGTACTCAAACAAATTTGTCAAAACAAATCCATATTTTATGAAGAAAGAGAAATGTGAGACTTGAAAAGAACGAAGGAGATGGGGTATTGAAGGAGAGACAAAATAATTAAAAAACAAATCAATGACTAAAGGTTTTAGCATAGTCAAATTTGACACGGTTGCTTAGAAAAATCATCTACATGGCAAATAACATCTTTATTGGAGTTGTTCTTGAGATGTCAACTATAGTTGTTAGGTTGTCTCATAGGATTTGACTATTTTGTTAGAGATGGGTTCATTGGGTTGTTCAAGTTGAAGTTATCAATTCAAGAAGATATTTATGAGTGTTAGCTAGGGATTTTATGTGACTGTACTCAATGTAGGTACAGAAGCGTCTTCTCCCATCTGATTAATTGTCAGCTTCCGTTATTTGTTTCTTTCCATCTTTGGTTTTGTAACAGTCTTTCATAGGACCACAGTTAAGTAGTTTACAGTGAAACTTGAGGATGCAGGCTGCAGCTGAGTCGTGCGTTTTTATTTTGTTTAAAGAGGACCACAGTTTACAGAAATTGAGCATATTTACATTTGTTCCCATGTGTTTATATTCAACTCTTGTTTTGCTGAAAATAAGTTTATTTTATTTATTTTTGTATTTTAGGAATTTTTAAAAATTTTCTTAATGCGTTAGTGTGCAATTTCTTAAGAACTCAATCAGGTTTTTAGTAATGAAGAAGCAACACAAAAGAAAAAATAAAAGAGAACCAAGTCATTAGTGCTTTAACTCGTGAGAACCAAGACATTAGTGATTAGTACTAACTCATGACTAGAAAGAAAACAAAGCTGAGTTTGAAAAGACTTCTTCTTCCTTCGTGTTTCTAACTTCCCCTCTATACATCCCTCAATTTTATCTCTCAACTAATTTTTCGTACCAAAACAAGAAAGGAAAAACAGAAATAGCTCAAAATTGAAAAAAGAGGATCAAATAGTAAACCCAAAACACACCACCACACCTGAAACTAACAAACAAAACAAAAGAAAACCCCAAAACAAACCCCAAGCTCTCTCCTTTCTTCTTCTCCTTCTTCCACCAGCTCCCAAACTAAACCCAAAAATGGTAGCTTTACACTGAAACAATCACTGACCCTGAAAAAACCCACCACAGATTCCAACACAAGACCTCAACTTTCGATGAAGAATAAGCCTCTCCGATCAACCAACCAGCCAGACCAACCTCAAACCCCAATCCGCCGAACCTCGTCATCTTCATCTTCATCTCCAGCTTCAACTCCACCTCCTGGCTTCGTCTGTTCTCTTCTCTCTTTCACTTTTTCACCTTTCATTTTCTAAAGCTTTGAGCTTTTTTGAATTGCTAAAAATTTTGAATTGGAAAATGTTGCAGGCACGCGAGGGGTAACATGTGCCGGCAAGAATCGCACGTGCGAATGTCGTCAGAGGAAGAGATCGCCGCCGCCGCCGCCGAGGAGAGCCTCTCTATTTACTGCAAACCTGTTGAGTTCTACAACATTCTCCAGCGCCGTGCTATAAGAAATCCTGCTTTTCTTCAGAGATGTCTGAGCTACAAAAGAGAGTCCAAGCACAAGAAGAGGTACTAATCTTGATGAAAGTTTCGAAATTTCCTTTTTTTTTCAGAGTAAAGTTTTATGCTTTTTGTTTGGATGTAATAGAATAATAGGCATTTATGTTTGGAGAGATAAGTTTATAGTTTTATGAACTTAATTGGTGTGATTTTGGATGAACTTCAGAATACAAATGACAGTTTCGGTTTCGAGGAATGAGCGAGAAGGTGTACAAAGTCAGAAGCTGTTTCCCTTGTATGTATTTTTGGCGAGACTAGTTCCTGATGTTGTGGCTCCAGAGGTATGCATTTTCGATCAATATGTGTCTTATGTTTTGGTGTTGTGTGGCAGATGTTTCTGGTTTTTTTTTTTTGGGTGGTTTCCATAACTATTTATCTGATGACATTTATGTGTTTGATGAAAAATCTAGTATAATGCTACATATCGGTTCAGTCGAGCTTGCATGTTAAACAGTTCAAATGGGGTTGATTCGAGTGGTCAGCATCAAGCAAATTTTATTCTGCCTGACATCAACAAGCTTGCGTGGGAGGCTAAATCGGGCTCACTTGCAATTTTGCTTGTCAGTTTTGGTACGTGTTCTTTTGTGAAAATTAATTGATATTGGAGTTTTATGTGTTTGTCATCTCAATAATCAGGCTCATTATACTATTTCTTTCTCAGTGGGTGCGCAAAATCCACTGCGTGGAATCAATTTGTCCAAGGGTCCAATGGACATGGCATCCTCACCTGGTAAGTCAATCTTTAGTTGCTCCCGACATGTTTGCTCAAAAGTTTTGGCAATATAAGGAGTCAAAAGTGTGTCAGCTTGGACAAGATTCTTCTGCAATTTGTTTTTTTAGTTATATTCACGTTGGCATTATATAGATATCCCAGAAGTGCATGTTTTTCATCAAAAGTGTGTTTGATATGTTTGAGTTTCTAAAAGAACAAGAATTCTTTTGAACTTTTAATTTAGTTGTCAACAAAGAAGTTGGAATTACTCGGGAAATCTATGAAAATTAAGAGGAATTAAACGTATAGCAGGACGAATTTACTGACCCCCTGTGACAGTGTGAAGCTCGATATTTTATAATTCTAAAACCTAAATCGCAAAGTAAGAACACCTGGGAGAATATTTTAGGAGAAACATGGGAATGTACAACATCTTAGTTCTTAACATATTTGACTCATAACTCAAAGTGAGATAATATTAATAGTTTGTTATTAAATAATAGGTGCTTTTATTAGTCTCAATTGTAGTAGAGTAATCACCAATACATGTAGAGTGAAAGGTGAAACATAATTTTTACCCGTAGTCATTGGAAGTTTTTCATAAGTTTATTTTTCCAGAAACTTTGCTGTTCCTCAATCGCGTGACTTTCCCCAAATTAATTTTTCTTTAACTTGACAGCAAGTGTAGGAGGGTATTGCCTATGGAGCAAGATACCCCTGGAATTACTTTATATATCATGGGAAAGTTCTCCTAATTTTGTTTTGGGACAGAGAGCTGAGTTGATGTCAACAATTGACATGCAATCTTGCTTTTTGAAGGTATGCATTATCAAATGACTATCAACTGTTAATGCATATTGCTCTTCTTTCTTGACATATATGATTGCGAGCATACTTCAAGATTTGAGCATTATTGTTCCTCAAAAACATTTTATTTTTTTCTGTTGTAATCTCTTGTTCCTGATTGGACCAAAATTAATGGTTTAGATCTTTCTTTAACTTGCAACTGATTACATCTTTTTTTCTTGTTGCAGTTAAGTTGTTCAAATGAGGACAAGTGCCTTATGATTGCAATTCCCTATAATCCAGAAACCTCTGTATGCTCTAATCTCAGTTCTAGTGTTGCATTCAAATAATTCTATATCTTCCTCTACGTGTGTCACTGTCAGCATCTGTTTCTGATGGGTTTCTGTTATTTTTGGTGGTTTGGGCTTTCAAAGATCATATCCCAGCAAGTGCATGTCAATATTTCTGCAGAGGAGCTTGGTTCCAGGGAAAAATCTCCTTATAATACATACATACGTAATGACATTCCTTCTTCATCATTAGCTCATATTATTCGGTAATTAACATCTCTCACTAAGTAAAAGTGTCTGCAAAGTCACCTTCTATCTTAGTTATTTATTTATTTATATATATCTTTCTGCCTTTATGAAATCATTTTTTCCAAATCTGTATTATTCCGGTAAATGATATTTGCTGCTTGTTTGTCCAGGTTAAGAGCAGGAAATGTGATTTTTAACTATAGATACTACAACAATACATTGCAAAGGACAGAAGGTATTAATGACTTCTGTAAAAGCGACCTAATTATAATAGTTTTGTTCCAAAGCAATTTCGATATCTTAGAATTGCAATGAAACTATTAAGATCTTATCCTACTTATGTTTACTTGTCAATCATAAAATTTAAACTTTCTAGCATAACAATTTCTGACATCTTTTTATTTGGAACATTTTGTTACCAAGGCATGTCTATCCAACATTTATCCTGTGCTTGTATCCTGAAATGCAGCATATCCTTGCTTACTAATGATCCTTCCTTTATCATACAGTGACTGAAGATTTTTCTTGTCCATTTTGTTTGGTCAAATGTGCGAGCTTCAAGGTTTGAACCCCTTCTCTCTATCTTTTTTTTTTAATTTTTAATTTTCTATATTATAGTATATTATCAAATACTATGTTGCAATCATGTCAGCCTAAGCTACTATTAAAACTAACAAATTAAAATATCTCCCCAAGCTAAAAGTATGTGTTCAAACTTTGACTGCATCGCGGATTTCCATTTAAAAAAATGTAGACACTTGTGAGTTAGTGAGTTGAAGTCTTGGCCCACACATGGCGGGCAGACTGAAAAAGAGAGGGTGGTTGTTGAAGTGGCTGGAATAGATGAATCTCTTAGTCCTAATGCCTTATGAATTACAACCTGAAAAACCAAAACTTTTGTTGTCTTATGCTAAGAATCAATCTTTCCTCTACAGGGCCTGAAATATCATTTGCTCTCATCACATGATCTCTTCAACTTTGAATTTTGGGTCAGTAAACGTGTAATCTTCATATGACATACTGATTTTGATGTACAAGACCATCACTAACAAACTGATGGATATTGTTGTAGGTAACTGAAGAGTGTCAAGCTGTAAATGTGTCTGTGAAAACTGACAATTGGACATCTGAGGTATGCAGTCACAATTTTGTATGTGTGCATTCTAGAGCAGTCAGTAACTTTCCATTATCAAGTTCCGTACCAACAATATTTCATATCCCCTCATACACCATCTATTTATTATTCAAAATCAATTATTGCAAATTCCAGTGATTGAAGCTGTCGTCCTAACGCACTACTTTTTACTATGTCAAATTTGTAATAAGATTGGGGGATCATCATGATATGACTTAATTGTGCTGTGGTTATTTTTTTAAACCAGAAATATGTGGTAAAGTGAGTGTTGATTCATAGCTGTTGAAGATGAGTAGATGACATATGGAAGTATTTCTATTTTTATGATTTTATAAATAGGTGGCTTAATAAAGAGAAAAGAGAAACAATTGCTGATGAATAACGGATTGGCATTTTTGAAAAATTTTATTCAAAATACACTGGTTTATATATGTAGCTCTATTGAATGGTACAAACAAAACACACCAGTTATAAATCTAAATTGTCTAATTTAAGTATTAAATGTTCCGTTCAGATCGTTGCTGATGGCGTTGATCCAAAGCTACAAGTATTCTTCTTTTGGTATGTTTTTACTCTTTCTTGGGCAAGAGTTTGACCCAATAATTTTGAGTAATCCTATGTCTTTGTAGTTGAGATCTATGAATGCATCTAACTGATTGAGAAAGCTCATACCATGTCCAGCTCAAAGCCACTTCGACGAAGAAGACCCAAGAGCTTAGGTCCTAATTCAAGGCATATTCATCCACATGTCCTCTCGGGCTTGCCTTCAGGACTCTGTGTGCTTTTGGACAAAGCTGATGGTACATTTCTTCTCTGGAATTATAAACAGTTCACTTTTTTCCCTGTTTAGTTGAAAAGTGAATTGGTTCTATGTAATATGAATAACATTTTGAGAATGAAAGACATAGAAGAGTAGAAGAACAAGCAGTTCTGGTGTAGAAATATTATAGAACAGTATTTTTCCAATCAGCATATATCACCTGAAAGTTCAAGCCCGGAATTTTGAGGATACCTTAGCTCTGATTATATATTTAAAAGGTTAAAACTTTTGTCCTTTTTTTGTTACCCCACACCTCTTAATATGTACATGCATGTACAGGGGGATCTGTGCTTGTAGGAGGGACAAAAAAGGATAGAACGAGTTGGGATTTTTGAAGTTTATGAAACCATTGTCTTTTAGCTCAAAATCAGTTCCTCTTAAATCACATGAATATATATAGTACTGAAGAAAACTTGGCATTAATAAATTACTTGCGAGTAATTTCTTGAAGGATCCAGTAAGGAAATCAACCAATCCTTCTCATGTCTTTATCTAGTTGATTGGTTTTTAGTTAGGAACTCAAAGTGTTCCTGACATAATGAATTGCATATGTCCTGCAACATGAAATTTCCAGACTGCTGACTGCAGATGAGATACGATTGATCTCCTGGAGCCTCCTGGAGACCTATGTAATAATCTCATTCAGGTGCCTACAAAGCATCCTCCCAATACTATTTTTACAAAAAAATTCACTTAACTTAGGCCTGAACAATTGAGGAATGTTTCTGTTATAAGGACTTGCTTTGGAGTGAAATGATGAATAGCTATTCTTTTCTCATGAGTTTGGTTCCAGATTGAGAAGGTAGGGCCAGCCAGTTGTTTCAATACTTTTTTGTATACCAATAAACCTGCCAGACAATAATGCCTTGCAACTTTTAGAAATCCTGATATTGTAATTAGTTGTGTAATATGTTATTTGCTTAAGCAGACTGAACGAATAACTTTTCTGCAATACTGCCTTCTTACATGCCTTTTCTCAGATGCTCATTCAAGTAAGGGTGATAAGGCCAGGATATCAGGTGAAATGATTTGCTGCAATTTGGAATGTTTGTTGGTGCTACAGTCTCTGTAATTTGTTTCACCTGTTTCTTTTTCTTTTATTTTGCAGGGATTTCAAGTTCATTACCACAATCATATGCTGATCCAGGTTGTGTTCAATCGTCATCTGGAAATAATTTTGCACCTTCTCAAATGTTACTGTTCGCGAAGACAAGAAAATTGTCAGTTGAACGTTCAGATCCTAGAAAGTATGTTTCTCCCTTTCTACCTATTGGTCATGAAGAAATGCAGTATTTGCACTCTTTTAGAGCTAGTTCATTATTGTCAACTATACACATTAAATTCACTTGGTCTCTGTGCTTATTAAGATCCATCATTTGTTGCGTATTAAAAAAAACAACTGGTTGATCTCGAGCCTTCGGCCTTGCTAGTGGTTAAAGTTTCGGAAGGATAAAATGTCAAATTAAACGTAACATTCTTTAAAATTAAATCAGTAGAGTAAAGTTTTTGTTATCTGAAGTAGTTGAGCAAATTTCAGACCAAAAAAAAAAAGTAGTTAAGCAAATGCCGGGTAAGGAATCTTTTTTTCTGATTTACTATTTTGTATGTGTTTGTCAATCCCTGATTGTGTTGCATATAATCTTTTATCAAGTACCATGATACATTATATCTCTTACAATTTGTTATATACTCCTGCTTTTATCCGCATATATTGTATGATTTTTATCAAGTTTTCTCTACATTTTCAGCTGTGCCCTCCTGCGGAAGCGACAATTCTTTCACTCACATAGAGCCCAGGTTTATTTCAATTGATGACTGAAGTCGCTTTTGTCCTATCTGATATTGAGTTCTTTGTTTACCCAAGTGGACAATATATGGGCCAGTTATTGTTCCATGATGTGTGAACAAGATGATCAGTCCGTTCTTGTTTGAAAGATGGGTCTGACGAATATCACCAAAAAACTAAATGCATGCTTGCACCTGCATATATAATACTTAGACATATGAAGCAGACAGAAAGCCGTTTAACCCAATTATATACTCTATTTGTTAAATCATAACAGTGGCAGACTGGGTCTTCGTTCTATAGGGGAACAAAAGAATCCTTAATCTAATTATGTAATAAGATTATCTCAAGTGTCGGAAATTTTACCTAATGGAATTGTTTGGTGTGTGTTTGATACTAGTAAGGGGGTGGGCTATAAAATTTGAACATGTAATGGATGAGATAGTGATAAAGTAATTTGGGGTTCACATCCAAAACCAATTGGCAATGGATGGAGTGGCCCAAACCCTTATAAACCCACAAGCTTGGTTCCAATTCCCAATGTGGGATTTATATTCTCAACACGCCCCCGCACGTGTGGAGAATTTTCAAGCCATACACGGACAACATTTTGGGTGACGTGGAGTCCGTGTGGCCATTTGGGCTTCACACGTGGACGTGGGTAACCCGCTCTGATACCATGATAAAGTGATCTGGGGTTCACATCCAAAACCAATTGGCAATGGATGGAGTGGCCCAAACCCTTATAAACCCACATGCTAGGTTCCAATTCCCAATGTGGGATTTATATTCTCAACAGATAGGTTTGGTGCAAATTGAAGTTATGTGACTTACAATCTTATAGAAATTCAGATTTCCTTTTGGCGTGTATTTTGCATGTTACTACTGTTCATCATTTTTGTTTGAATTTTTATTTAATATGTTTTTGTTTATTTTTTAATGTTTGAAGCCAATGATGTTGGAACAAGTTTTGTCTGATCAAGACAGTGAGGATGAGGTTGATGACGATGTTGCTGATTTTGAAGATCGCAGGGTATAAATTGTTTTTATTTCCCCTCTTTCATGCAGTAGGATACAAACTAAAGCTTACTTGTTAACCGGCTCTCTCTTCTCTCTCTGTCAATTGTCAATGTATCCTTTGAGCGAGCTCAAATTTTACTGTAAATCAGCTCCTCTCCTCTGCTGAGTTTTGTCCAATTAGAAAGTTGCCACCATTTGTTGATTTGTCCATTGCTATTTTGTGTTCTTTA
This sequence comes from Argentina anserina, assembly GCF_933775445.1. Taxonomy (NCBI): domain Eukaryota; kingdom Viridiplantae; phylum Streptophyta; class Magnoliopsida; order Rosales; family Rosaceae; genus Argentina; species Argentina anserina. Next base: position 9,928,092 of record NC_065874.1, read on the forward strand.
TGTTTTGTTCTATCCCACCTTTGTTAAATCAGTTTTACCTTTGATGAGATCTATGCTTGAAGCAACATGTTCTGTTTTCTTGGCAATTTTTAATTCTGTACTGAAAGGAAGCATAACTAGTATTATACTCTTTATTGTAGATGCTCGATGATTTTGTTGATGTAACCAAAGATGAGAAGCAAATGATGCATATGTGGAACTCCTTTGTGAGAAAGCAACAGTAATTCTCTCTCCACTTTACTTTTTTGTATTTGGCTTCATGATGGTGTTTATTTCTTCTGTGTGGCACCTCGTACTATAATTTACAAATCTACACACAGTTTTACTGGCGCACTGAGGCACGCGCAGTCTAATTTTCAAGTGATGAATTCCTGGAGTGTTTAATATTGAAATAGTATATGCCAAAAAAAATGCTTTCAAACAAGATTTTTTATTTTTTCACAGAACTTTGTATATCAGCCATCTCTCTAAGAACAATAAGCATCAAATTTTTATACATATCAATGGCTTTAAAACTAATATTCCATGGGATATATACACACCATGACCCCTGTAAGGATTTAGCAGTCTATATTGTATATTAACCTGTAAAGAAAGTCTAAAGGCTGATGAGCTGATTAGGTCAGGTCAGTTATTACAATCTTTTGTCAGCTGTATCTGCTGGGATAACTTTCAGAATCATATCTCACGAACATGACTGATGCAATACTAAATTTCGATGTGCTGTGTTTTGTAATTTAATTATCTGAGATAGAAAACACGGTTGCTATTGGATGTCATGGTAACTTTGGCGTCTCTTCATTTACATCAGATAGCTTCATCATGGACTCATGGATGAGTTGATTGTCATTTGATTTATCTGTTCTTTTTATGAAATGTTTCGTCTTAATAATGGCAGGGTGTTGGCTGATGGCCACATTCCTTGGGCGTGCGAGGCATTTTCAAGATTGCATGCACATGAGCTGGTGAACTCCCCTGCCCTGATATGGTAATTGTCATACTTGATTTTAAAGTGTAGTTATGCACATCTAAATGCAATTCTCAAAGTTCACGAGTATGTGTGTACCACAGTCATGGACTAAATAAAAGCCCTGTATCTGATTTGGGGACTATTTCATGAATTTTTTGACACGAGCAAGGGACGCTTTGACCTTGGGGCTTTTTGAGTGTTTTCCTGTCTAGATCTTACTAAGAAATGGTTCACCCGTTGTCAGGACATGCTTACGCAACACCTTTTCATTATGAAAGAGTCCTATCCTTATCAAATAACTGGTGTCTGTAGATGTGAGAGAAGTTTTACTAAGGAAGCCACACAATTTGATGAATGCCCTTTATTCTTAGTAAATATGCTAAACACTCGTATTGATTTTTTTATGACAATATGGAGTCTGAAATATGTATGACTCATCAGGTGTTGGAGATTATTTATGATCAAATTGTGGAATCATGGACTCCTGGATGCACGCAGTATGAACAACTGTAATATTATTCTTGAACAGTTTCCAAACCAGGTTTTAAATCCCAAGAGTTGAAATAGATTAGTTGTTTATTGAAGGCCATTTTGTATCGGATATTCCGTTTTGTAATTAGCTGTACGTTAAGTGCAAGTACAGCAGCAGACAAAATTCATTTTTATTTAATGTTCAGTTTCTTTCTCCCTTGCAATTAAAGTGATAGGAACTAGCAGAACTAATACCAACGGTAACACACTAATAGGCAATGTTTTAAAAATCCCCGCCTAGGCGGCGCCTAGGCGCCCGGAGACCCTTGGCCGCCTCGATTTTGGGCCGATTAATCCCCGATTAATCCCCGATTAATCCCCGATTAATCCTCTGGGCATTGGTTTTTAGCTGTCCGTTTAGTGTTTTTTAGAACCTTGCTAATAGGTAACCAGGACTGAATGACAGACTTCACTTTGGAACCTGTTTGCTAATCTTGTTGCGAAAGCTGTCTAAGCCAAGTTGCTTACTCTTAGTTTTGATCCTTAGTGTATTATGCTTAGGGGATTATGTATTTATGTTTGTATCTTTCTGTTTTTTCTTTCTGAATAAAAGAAAAAGGAAATGTGCAGATCGATTGTTTGTACAGCCAAAAAAAAAAAGACGGCTATTTGTCATTGCTTGAGATAGCCAACCCGACTCATGGGATAAGATCGAGGCTTTGTCATTTTATGGTGTGTTTCTAATAATTTTCTTACTTTAGTATAAAAACATTCCAAATATCTGGTTTGCAGGCAAAAGAGAGATCTTAAGTTTCCAATCATGCACGAAACACCGAGGATGTGGATTTATGAGTAGTGTTCGGGTCTCACTCGCCTTTGATTTGTTGCAGTTTTGTTTCTTCAAGGTCAAGGATGAAGTTTCTTCGAACATGGCTGCCTTGCATACAAGACATCTCAGTCAGAATATGACACGCGCTACCAGGAAGTAGACAATTTGATCACAAAATGGCAGATGAGATATGTTGACATTTCTGAATGGGATTTGTTTCCCATTTGCAGAGAAGTCCCCACGTCTCGCAAATTTAAAGGCACTTTCCTCCTTCCATAGAAGTCATCATCAGTTTCTTCATTTTAGTACTAAACGACCTATACCATCTCTATCCCAATTCTTTCTCTGGTTCTTTATCTGCTAGCTTGATTAGAGTGCCGGGCATCCACAGACGTCAATCATGGATGTAACAGTGGCTACCTGTTTAGCTCTGAGCCTTGTTCTGCTTACCATCGTAGCTAGATGGGTGTGGGGTATGCTGGATTGGTTGTGGTTTAAGCCAAAGAAGCTAGAGAGACTTCTGAGAGAGCAAGGCCTTAAAGGAAACTCCTACAGGTTTATGTATGGAGACTTGAAGGAGATCGCCAACCTGGTCGAACAAGCATCATCTAAACCCATGAACCTATCAACCTCCCATGACTTAGTACCACGAGTTGCCCCTATCCAAGATCAAACCCTGAAAACTTATGGTATGCATGCCAAACTCCTTACGATGATATTGTTGATGCATTTGTATTTATGTACTCGGATATATATAGGGCTTCTTGGCTAAGGAGGTCCGCACCAATGGTTTTTGTGCGGATTTCCATTTTTGCACCACGTTTCGATCGAATTTCCTCATCTTCACCGTCTAGTATCTAGATAATATTATGTAGATCATCGCATTAAAATTTCAGCCAATTCGGTGATCGTTAAGACCCTCAAAATTGCGTTTTTCTGTCAAAAAATGAACGGTTCATATTTGACAAAATTTAGTCCGTCCATTTGTTTTTTGATTTTGAGGGCCTTCACGATCACCAAATTGGCTGAAATTTTACAGAGATGATCTACATAATATTATCTAAATACTAGACGGTGGAAATGAGGAAATTCGATCGAAAAGTGGTGCAAAAATGGAAATCTGCACCAAAACCATTGGTGCAGACCTCCTTAGCCAAGAATATATATATATATATGCTAGCCTGTAGGTACAATTACTGAAGAACAAGAATATTCATTAAACAAGGACTTACATGAGTTGTATGTTTTACAGGTAAGGACTCTTTTCTTTGGATTGGGACCTCACCAATGGTGAACATAATGAATCCAGAAGATGTGAAGGTTATCCTCACACAGATGGATAAATTTCCAAAACCAGAAGTAACAAACCCACTTATAAAGTTGCTAGCACAAGGTATTGCAGCCTATGAAGGTGAGAAATGGATTAAGCACAGAAGAATTATCAATCCTACATTCCATGTGGAGAAGCTAAAGGTATGATATGTCGTTGTAAATATTATGAAATTTATGATGAAATGCTATTAGAATTCATTTTGGTGCTCCAAAGTTATTGTCTTTATTACTTGCATATAATCACAAAGATGAAGAGGAGTAAATAGGACAATCTGAAGGTGTCGAGCATATCTCCTCTTTCTATTCGAGTTACTTTTGATTTATGTTGCAATGTTCATTACAGCGTATGTTGCCGGCATTCCACGAAAGCTGTAATGACATGATTAAGGAATGGGAGAGCTCAGTGTCCAAAGAGGATTCGTCATGTGAATTGGATGTCTTTCCCTCTCTTCAACATTTGACAGCTGATGTGATTTCAAGAACAGCATTTGGAAGTAGCTATCAAGAAGGGATGAAAATATTTGAACTCCTAAAAGAACAGACAGGACATGCATTCAAAGCGTTACTTAACATTTACATTCCAGGATGGAGGTAAATATTTGAGAAGTCCTACAAATATATTATATTACATACAAATTAATGTACTTAGATCTCCCTTCATATATCCCTGACCGTATGCAGTGATTAATTTATAGGTTTGTACCAACTAAGAGGAACAGGAGAATGAAGCACATTGACAAAGAAATAAAAGGTTTACTCAGGGGTATTATAAGTAAAAGAGAGCAGGCCAACAAGGCAGGTGAAGCCACAAAAGATGACTTATTAGGAGCACTTCTGGAGTCAAGCTTAAATGACATTCAGGAACATGGGAAAAACAACAAGAATGTTGGGATGAGTATTGAAGATGTAATTGAGGAATGTAAGCTATTTTACTTTGCTGGGCAAGAAACAACTTCGGTGTTGCTGGTTTGGACAATGATTTTACTTGGACAAAATCAGAATTGGCAACACAGAGCAAGAGAAGAGGTTCTACAAGTCTTCGGAAGAAACAAGCCAGACTATGATGGCCTAGCTCATCTGAAAGTTGTAAGTACACAAGATGGAATGAACTCACACGTTTGTAAATTATATAATTGCTTATTTCATTAAGTTCATCCCTAAGTAAAACTGAATTGACCGATTTGGATGATATAACCTTAATGAATGCCCTATTCCACAGGTAACTATGATTTTCCATGAAGTTCTTCGACTGTACCCGCCACTGGTTCAGATGTCTCGAACCGTTCACAAGGAAACACAACTTACAAAATTCTCATTGCCTGCTGGAGTGGACGTCGGCTTACCTACACTGCTCATTCACCATGATAAGGAATTATGGGGTGATGATGCAAACGAGTTCAAGCCAGAGAGGTTTTCTGAAGGAGTTTCTAAGGCAACAAAGAATCGACTCTCGTTCTTCCCTTTTGGAACCGGTCCTCGGATTTGTGTTGGACAAAACTTTGCCATGATAGAAGCAAAACTTGCCTTATCATTGATCTTGCGACACTTCACCTTTGAGCTGTCTCCTTCTTATACTCATGCTCCTTCCTCACTTCTAATTCTTCAACCACAATATGGTGCTCCTATAATTTTACACAAGCGTTAACTGAATTGTACCGAAAATGGTTAATTTATGTACTTTGCAGTTAATCTTCTCTGCATGAAGATATAATAGTTGTAATTCCACAGTTGATTATTCATGCTTTAATTTGTTGCTCTCTAGATTGGATTTTGCTTTTGTTGATATGTAACGGAGGCCATACTCATGAGTCATGACTGCTACATATATGGAATCAATCCAAAACCATGCTTGCCCATCAGCACCACAAAGATATATATAATTGGTACAGAAAATATTGACAGTAACATGACAATATATTACAAAGCATTTTCTAATAAACTTATCCTGTCCTTTTGAATATTTTTCATAGAGTATAAAATATTGAAACTAACCTGTTTGTTTGGATGCATGTTTCTTTGCTAGTTTGCTCTTCTAAGTTTTAGCATATTTGGTTTTTCCACTTGTTTTTCTTCTCGTCTAAGTATGGTTTCTTTTTTATGTGGTCAGACTTCGGATTACTTTGGTTCCGATATCTCTTGTATTCTTCATTTCATTTATTGATGAAGTTACTACCAATATAAAAAAAATATTGATGCAGCTTCAATATCTCCTGACAAAAACTTGAAAATACCAGAGTTGCTCATTTTCCTGACACCAACTCTGGTTAAAGGCTCCCGGTACCTATATTATATGCTCAAGTTGTTGGTTGTTTATGTAAAAACGTCACCCGGTGTGTCACTAGTGTCGGCGGTTAGTAATCACTTCGACACAAGGGGACGAAGTGCACAGACATATGCATAACATTAAAAACTCTATTATTGGCGGAGATGAGTCAAAAAGTTGAGACTAAAGACATGAAGTCTAGATAGAGATATCGATGCAGAGTTGGGGACAGAGTAAGGAGCAAAGGCATCTCTCTCTGTCTTATAAGCTGAATCGTGTGTCATATATAGGCATATAGCTTAGCAAGGTTATTAGAGATATAGGAGCGTCAAAGATGGAAGTGACAGTGGCTAGTTGGGTAGCGCTGAGCCTCGTCCTTGTTAGCATAATAGTGAGATGGGCATGGGGTGTGCTGGATTGGGTTTGGCTGAAGCCGAAGAAGCTAGAGAAGTGTTTGAGGGAGCAAGGTCTTCGAGGAAAACCCTACAGGTTCTTGTATGGAGACTTGAAAGAGGACACTATCCTCCTCCAACATGCAAACTCGAAACCCATGAACCTCTCTACCTCCCTTGACATAGCACCACGACTCATCCCTTTTCTCGATCAAACCGTAAAGACTTATGGTATGCCAATTTTCTAAACTTAAACCTGAACTCAATTATTTGTAGTCAATGCAGGAAAGAGTACATGGGTTATACTACGTACATGAATGTGGTTAAGTTGCAAGCTTTACTGCATGCATGAAGTTCATTTTTTAATTAAGGTGCATGTGATAGATAAGTATATAGGTAAGAACTAAGTTATATATATCCTCAATATATAGGTAAGAACTGTTTTACTTGGGATGGCCCCGTACCAAGGGTGACCGTCATGAATCCTGAAGATATACAAGACGTCTTCACAAAACTAGATGAATTCCGGAAGCCAACAGGAAACCCGCTTACGAAGTTGCTAGCAACAGGTCTTACAAGCTATGAAGGTGAGAAATGGGCGAAACACAGGAAGATTATCAACCCAACATTCCATGTAGAGAAATTAAAGGTAAACGTACTACTGTACTAAACAGTCATACTTCAATTGCTATCCTAATTTTTAGTTCATTTGGTAGAAATAATTTATTTAATTACATCAACCCCATGCCATTAAGAGCTACATATGAAAAGAAAAAAAAAAGCCATGAAATAGTAGGTACATGTCTCACCTCTCTAAGCTGACTAGTGCATAATCATTTTGTGCAATTGCAACAACTTCCAGGTTAATAATATATGCTGATGTGTGGTGTTTGCAGAAAATGTTACCCGCCATTCACAAAAGCTGTGTTGAGATGATTAAGGAATGGGAGAGCTTGGCATCCAAAGAGGGCTCATCATGCATGTTGGATGTTTGGCCATATCTACAACACTTGACAGCTGATGTGATTTCTCGAACAGCATTTGGAAGTAGCTATCAGGAAGGAAGAAAAATATTTGAACTCCTTAAAGAGCAAGGGACGTTGGTAATAAGTTCCTTACAAAGTGTTTACATTCCGGGATGCAGGTGAAAGTCAAAAATTATAATTCCCTTAAAGTTGCTTTATTCATCTCGTTCAATCAAGCATTTACTTTCTCATTGTAATTGTGTTTCTTCTAGGTTTCTACCAACTAAGAGGAACAGGAGGATGAAGCAAATTGACAATGAGGTAAAAGGTTTACTTGGAGGTATAATAAATAAAAGAGAGAAGGCCATTGAGGCAGGTGAAGCCACTAAAGATGACTTATTAGGAGCACTTATGGATTCAAGACTCAAGGTCATTGAGGGAGATGGGAACTTTGGGATGAGTAATGAAGATGTAATAGAGGAATGTAAGCTATTTTACTTTGGCGGGCAAGAGACTGCTTCAATATTACTGGTTTGGACAATAATATTACTTTGCCAGAATCGTAATTGGCAAGATCAAGCGAGGCAAGAGGTTTTGCAAGTCTGTGGAAGCAACAAGCCAGACTTTGATGGACTAAATCACCTAAAAGTTGTAAGTACACATGTGTGTAGATATGTACTTCTATTGTTACGGTATCTATATAGTATATTTGCACGCGATATCTTTATACGAGAAACGGGAATAATGAATTCTTACATCATTGTTGATCATAATAGTTATATAACATACCTTGACTGTATGATTGCTTAGGTAAACATGGTGTTACTAGAAGTTCTTCGATTGTACCCAGCATTGGTTGTGATGACTCGAACCACTGGCAAGAAAACACAACTCGGGAAACTATCACTACCGGCTGGAGTCCAAGTCGGCTTACCAACACTGCTCATTCACCGTGACAAAGAAATGTGGGGTGATGATGCAGACGAGTTCAATCCTGAGAGGTTTGCAGAAGGAGTTTTAAAGGCAACAAAGAGCCCACTATCATTTTTTCCTTTCGGAGGTGGTCCTCGAATTTGCATTGGACAAAATTTTGCTATGATGGAAGCCAAGTTGGCTTTATCATTGATCTTGCAACACTTTGACTTGGACCTTTCTCCAACTTACGCTCATGCTCCTTCCTATCCTATGATTCGACCACACTATGGTGCTCCTATCATTTTACGGAAACGTTACGGTGTTGTCACTTAAATGGTATCATGTGAAACAGTTAATATTTCCGTACTTTTAAGTACGTCCTTGTAAGTTGTAAGCATATATAATATTCAACTAATTAAATGTACGTGTGCTTTGGTTCTCTCGATTTTATATACTATTTACTATTTTGTATATTTAGCTTCGAAAGTGCTTGACATGTATAAAACCGTACAATTGTAACATGGGTTTCTCATAACAGTAATACTAGCACAAAACACACCATACTGTATAAATAGAAGTTACAAATTAGGCTAGAGATTTTATATTCGAGAATCGTTTAAAACCGTCAAAACCATATTGAAATGGTCGATTTGATTCAATTTTTTAAAAAAAATTACTAACTCTAGTGGAACCACACTGAAACACCGATTCGATTCGATTATGGTTCTTATTTTTTAAAATAATTTTGGAACCGTTAGAACTAAGCATTCACAACTATATAAGAAAAATTCCTAAAAGAAACATATTTTATCTCCGCCTCTCTCATCACTTTTTTTTCTTGACTTCTTAGACTTCTACTAATCACTATATAAACTAAAAAAAAAATCATATTTGTTATTCTTACGCCCTCACTTCCTCTATTATATTGTTACTCCCTAAAATCCAAATTATCCTAGGTTTGTAGTCTTTCTGTCTCTCTCACAATTCTTTTTGAATAATTGAGTATGTTAATTTTTTATCATTGAATAATTATATTAGAGAGGTTGTTGACGTTCTGTATTTGCATTTTTAAATTGATATTTATATAGTTATTGTTTTAGGTTTAGAGATAAATATATATTACAGTGAACTTTTGGAACTATAAAAACCCAGAAATCGTCCCAATATTTGTAGTTCGGTTCCTTCTAGTTCTAGAAGAAAATAGTGTTAAATATGGACCTTTTTTCTTTTCTAATTTCGGGAAAAAGTCAGTATTTTGGAACCAATCCCAGCCATATTACAAAGCAGTGGGAAAAGTTTTTTAGATAACCACCACTATTTTTATTTTATATTATATTATATTTATTTCTGGGTTTTTACGGTTTCAAAAGTTTATTATAAAATATAAATATTTTATTATATTTATTTAGTTCTAACCTTGTTGATTAGAACTATCACTAAGGTTTTTTTAATATATGAAGGACTTTTTGGTAAAAAAAAATTCTGTTTTGGTTAGCAAGATGTGTTTGGGTTATAAGTGTTGTAGGGAAAATGGAATGGTCTACTCATCTCATTGATAATCCCCTTTATATAGGAGTCAGGCTTACAATAGAAATAAATGGTAATTACAATGGTGATTTTTCACGACCCCGAAATTTTCGAGTATAAAACTCGAAGTTCGAAGTCATGAAAACTCAAAAACAATCTCAATAAATCAAATCATCTTATTGTCACAGCATATCATTTCTGAGTTCATAGTACAACTCATACGAATGGATTATTACAAAACCAACTTAAAATTCAAGCATTATTTCAAATGAAAATGTAAAATCCTTGCAATCCTCACAACAAAATAAATGAAAAAAAACTTCGAAGTCTTCAGAGTGGTCCGTCAATTCTGCTAATCCACACCTGTAGAACTATCCCCTACACCATCGAATAGGTGCACCGGAATTGTAAATGTACTCATGAGTCATTGGACGACCCATCTAGTTGTCCAATAATATCTGAAAATATAAGTGCTCATGAGAAATCGGGCAACCCATCTGTTTACCCAAATACATTTATAATACGGGTACTCATGAGCGCCTGGTACTCATCTGTTACCCCTCATGTAGTACGCCGCCAGACATTGGGCAACCACTCGTTACCCAATATCCAAAAATATGGGTACTCATAAGTCGGTAACTCATATGTTACCTCTCATGTCTGTACACCGACAGACATACTAGAGCTCTAACAGTATCGTAACTGTTGCCCGGCCAATGCTAGGATCCGACATGTCAATCACGTCCGAAGACATGTCCGAAAATAACAAAACATTTTAACATAACTCAAGTTAAAAATCACGTACAAAAACAATCCTCACATGTTATTGTTCAAAGCAAGTGACATGCTCGAATAAATAAATATCAATGCCATAAATAAACTTATTTGGAAACGAGAATATGACAGTATATAATATAGCAACTCATATATATGTATCGATTTTTACCAATTATACACATAGACAACCCACTATATCATATACATATCATAGTTCAATCTTTTTAAATAAATGTAATTATGAATCTCCGCTAAGGGTAGATTCGCCACTGTGAGATTTTACTCACCTTATATTCCCGAGTGTAATTTCCAAAATTCTGCAAGCGAATCCTTTACTTGTTGCGTCGATCACCTAGAATATATAAGAAGTGAATTTAGAAGCGTTACGTAAAACCACAAATGCCGAAACATTAATAATGTTTTACTGTTCAGTAATTTCCAGTTTTTACGAAATTACTGTTCACGTAATTACAATTCACGTATTACTGTTCAAATACATCTTGTCTATGTATTACTTTTCATATATGTACTTTTTACGTATTACTTTTCATATACGTATTGTTTACGTATTCATGTACGCCAATATACTATTCATAGTAAATACTGTCAGTAAATACAAATCACTGATTTACCTTTCAAAAATTACTTTTATAATTATTGTACATAAATTACATTTATATTTACTGTACGTAAAATTACTTTTACATTTACTATACGTAAATTACTTTTTACATTTACCGTACATAAATCACTTTTTACAAAAATTACTGTTTTGAAAAAAACATTGTTCACGCGCCGCCGTACATGGCGACGCATGGGATTCACGCGCCACCTCCGGCGACAGCGTGTGGCGCTCACGCGCCTTCCCACAGTGGCAGCGCGTGGCGCTCATGCGCCGCTCATGGCTTGCCCACCGCCGCCCAAAACCTCTCATGCCATTATCTGACTTGAGGCAACGATAACAAAACACTAGTTCTCCGGGCCTATGTAAGAACACCACCATGTCAAAGCAATCAATCAATGCGTGTTGCGGCCTCAACCAATCAATTCCTAGGATCACATCATAGGTGTGGTCCGGAATCACTATCAAATAAGCAAAGAATTCTCTACTTCCGATCACAATAGGACAAGCATTGCAAATTGTCTCTAGTTCGAGAGACACTCCAAGAGGTGAAGTGACACATAAAGAGTTCCAAAGAGGTGTAGGAATCAATCCTATCATCTATATTACTGAACTAGCAATACAAGAATGCGATACTCCTATATCAAACAGTACTCTAGCAAGGTAATCAAATATAGATAAGGTACCTTCCACTCCTGTGTCTCGCTGACCCACTGCAAACACTCTAGTTTGGCCCGCAGGTAACTGCCTCTGATGATGTTCTTATCTATCCTGCGGAGGTCGGGTGCAATCTCTTGCTAAGGTCCCACTAGTCCACACTTTACTGTTGCTAATTGCCTAACTGGTGATCCCTAACAGATGGAGATGCCGCCTTAGCTGGAGTCTGGTAATAGGTTCTTTGCCTCTTCCAAGATCCACCTTTTGGTCATGCAGATCCACTGTCTGAACTGATTGCCTTCCATTTTCCTCGAGTATCCCTAACTTTCACATCTCCTCCTCGAGTCTTATTTGCTTGTTCCAAATTCAGGGCACTCTCATGCATCAATTCCTTGTTAGACAGACAAAGTGCTGATATGATGGTCTTGTACTCTTACTTAATTTCTTGTAGGAATTTCTGACCAAGGAGGTCGCAAACATTGGTCTGACAAACCGATACAATTGTGAAAAACGGGCCTCATACTCCCAGACGGTCATCTCTCCCTGTACTAGATCAAGGAACTCAAGTTCTAATAAGACTCATTTGGAAATAAGAATATGACAGTATATAATATAGCAACCCGTATATATGTATCATATTTACCATTTTTACACATACACAACCCACTATCTCATATACATGTCATCATTCGGTCTTAAAAAAAAAGAACGTAATTATGAATCACCGCCAAGAGTATATCCTTCACTTGTTTTGTCGATCATCTAGTTGTATAATAAAGTGGTTAGAAACGTTACGTAAAAACCTCAAATGCCGAATTAGTACTACCGTTTACTGTTCAGCAATTTACGGTTTTTACGTAATTACTGTTCACATAAATATTGTTCACGCATTACTGTTCATGTACATAATGTTTACGTATTACTGTACACCAATGTACTGTTTCATTGTAATTACTGTTCCAGTAAATACTAATCACCGATTTACTATTTAGAAAATTACTTTTACAATTACTGTACATAAATTAATTTTTACAAAAATTTATTGTTTGGAAACACTGTTCATGCGCCGCCGCACGTGGCGGCATTTGTGGTTCACGCGCCACCTCCGGCAACCGCGCGTAGGGCTTACGCGCTGCCCAAACTGACGTGCATGGCTTGCCCACCACCCCCCAAAACTCCCTCTTCTCATCTCCTCCACCATTGCACGGCCTAATGCCGTCTCTTGCCCTACTCACTCGCCCTCACGCGCCGTCCTAGGTGGCAGTACGATCTCTCCCCCTCCTCCTCGAAAACTCCACAAATCGCCACAAACTTCACACAATCATGCATATCAATCGATTCAAAACATTTCCATACCTATATTGAACCATAGAACTACCGGGAAGTCGCCGGAGAAGCTTGAATGTCGTGGCTTGCAGGTTGCACCGGTGGTGAGGATCGGCGAAGATGAGCTAGCCCCGTGCTCTGGTGTCACCGGAGAAGATGCTTGAACGGCGGTGGTTACTACAAATTCTTCAAGGGGTGGCGTGTCGAGCCCAACAATTGCTGTTGAGGACCGCCGATGCCTTTGGGGTCGGTAGTGAGGGCCACGGCGGCCGGTGAGGCGAGATCGCCGAGAGAGATTTTCTAAAGGGAGAGAGAGTCGGGGTCGAGAGGGAGAGGCTGCGGGGAAAAGAGAGAGAAAATGAAGGGTTTCTATTTTAGGAAACTCTAGTTTCCTAAAAATCTTTTTTATACTTTTTCCAAAATCACAAACCAACTTCTGTCAATGATAGCTTCTATATACGACGTTCGATTAAGGTGTGTGACGTGTCCATGAACTCGTATCGACGAGTTCTGTAACTTTCGTGAATGAAATTTTCGGAGACGAGCGACGGAGTAAAAGTCGACTCCTGTGTTGCGGAAACGTAACGTTTTTAACTTTTAAATTTCCGAAGTCAGGGTTTGTTTCTTTTGACATCGACGAGAAGCAAAAAAAATGCGATTTATTCAATTCTAAAGTTAAATGACTTACAAGAATTTTTACAACGCAAACCCGAAAAATCGGGGTATTACAGTTCTACTATATATGTAAGTTATTTTTGAAAATAAGTTGTTTCAACTTTGTGAAAGACTTTTGTCATCCATATAGGTATGTTATGTTATACTATATTAAATTGGTAAGTTATCTAAATTCTACTATATATGGAACTTACATATTTATATTATATATGTAAGTTAATTATCTATTCCTTTGTGTTTTTTTAATACCTTTTCAAAATGTATATTGGTTTAGATACCTAGCATAGTTGTGTGATTTATTAGTGTTATCTACTAGAGATTTGTTTAAAAGATCAATGAAAAAATATACCTAAATATAAGACAAAGTAAACTAAGAACAAAATATGTACCTTATGATAAGAAACACAAAATGTAAATATGTTCGTGGAATCCTTGACATGTCTTGTATCATTCTCTTTTCATTCAAAACCTTTCTTCAACTATCACTTGGAGAAATGGCGAGAAGTACCATATGCATAGTTGCCCTCATCATTTCTTCAGAGCATATCTCTCCATCTTCATATCAAATTCTCTCATTTTTCTTGTGCGATAATATTAGGAAGAATATACATACTAAAAGAGAACAAAAACTATAGACTTTGGTTACAGATGTAATAGTTTTGTAATGAGTATATATATATACACTCAGGACACCAAAATGCTAAATTAATGGATGAAATTGATTGTGATAGAGTTAATAAGATTTAAATTCAGTTAAAAATTTCAAATTAAATGAATAGATACTAAGTTTTAGCTTTCTATATGTCTAAAGGGCAAATTAGACTTGACAAAAATATTGATTACAAACATATAGTCTATTAGGTGTAAATTAAAGGTGTGGGTTTATATTAAAAGGTGTCTCCTATTTTTGGGTGTTCTCTAATTTTCTCATAATAAAATGACACTCAAGGATATTTGAGGAAATTAGAAGAAAGTTAACATCTATTTTGGACGGAATGACAAAAAATGGAGAAATTAGTCAAAAATTAGGACTACATGGAGTGATCGGTTGAAATTGAAAATGTAATAACCCTAATTTTCAAAACAATATTTGATTTGATTGAATTCTTAAAAGTTGTGAAATTCAATTAAAACGAATGTGATTGTTTGCGATGTTACGAAACGAAAAACGGAAACGTTCTCGGAACGTTTAATTAGAAAAACGTTACTTTCCGCAACGTATATATATCGACTTTTATTCAGTCGCTCGGTTGCGAAAACTTTCTTCACGAAAGTTGTAGGGCTCGTCGATACGAGTTCGTGGATATGTGACGCGTTCTAATCAGACGATGTACGTAAAAGTTATTAACGATAGAAGTTAGTTTCCGATTTGGAAAGGGGTATAAAAGGAAATTAATCAGAATAGGGTTTCCATTTTCAGAAACCCTATTCTCTCTTTGAAATCGCGCCTCCCTTTCCTCTCTCTCTCTCCCTTCGCGACTCTCTCTCTCCGACCCTTTCCTCCCACGCCGGCGATCTCGCCGATTCGTGGTCCGTGTCACACACTGCTCCTCGCAAAAGCTTCGCACGGTTCTCCTTGCCAAACCCCGAGAAGGTCGCATCCTCTCTCGTCGTCGTTCGCCACACCGATGCACCGCAGCCCACCTGCAACTCGACGCCACCAATTCCACCCCCGACGATGCATGTCCTCGGAGGATAGCTCGCCCTCGCCTCACCTTGCCTCCGAAGCCATCGACGATAGAAGGGAGCTCGACTCGCCGATCCTCCACGCATTTCGACTTCAGCTATACTCGCAGGTGCTCCGGTGGGCCTCACGACGGTCCTGCGTCCTTTTGAGGTAAGAGATGATCGATTAGAATGGATGTGATGTTGTTTGTTGGATTCTGGATTGATTGTGGAGAAATCGGAGGAGAATGGAGGAGAGGGTTACCGCCGCCTAGAGGCGGCGCGTGGGGGTGTTTGGGTTAGTTTAGGAGGAGTCTGAGGTTGTGGGAAGGAAGAGGAGGAGGAGGAGAAGAGTTTGGACCCGGCGGTGGCGTGATGCTCGCCGTGGTTGGTGTCGGCGCGTGGGCCCCACGCGCTGCCACAGTGAGTGGCGCATGAGCGCCACGCGCGGCCTGCCGGAGGTGGCGCGTGCACCCCACGCGCCGCCACGTGCGGCTGCGTGAACAGTGTTTCCGGAAGGGTAATTTTGTAATTTATTTACGTACGGGAAATGTAAATGTAAATTTTATTTACGTACGGTAAATGTAAATTACTTTTAGTAAAGGTAAAAAGTAATTTTGGAAGGGTAATTCGGTAATTATTATTTACTGAGACAGTACGTACATTTGAATAGTATTTATACGTACAAAAATACGTAAACAGTATGTACTCGTACAGAGATACGTATTGGATGTGTATTTGTACCGTAATGCACAAATAGTAAATACGGAATAGTGAATAGTGAACAGTAACAGTGAATGGTGAACAGCAAATTCGTAAAACCGAAAATTGCTGAACAGTAACCGATTATTACTGTTTCGGCATTTAAAGGTTTACGAAACGTTTCTAAATTCTTTTCTTATCTTTTCAAGGTGATCGATAAAGCAAGGAAATGAATTATCTTCGGAAATTGTGGAATTACGCTCGAGTCGATAAGGTGAGTAAAATCTCACATATTTACGAATCTGCCCTTGCGGTGATTCCAAGATTTTTGCAAGAGTTTTAAATATTGAAATACGACATGTATACAATATAGTGGATTATATATATATTGTATAAATGGTAATAAGTACATATATATATGGTTTGCTATAATGTATACTGTTATGAATTCATTTGAAATAGGTCATTTCTATGACGAGCATGTGATTTTAATATGGGGTTTGTTAAACGTTTTGTCTTCGGACGTGTTTATAAATTATGACATGTATATGATATAATGGATTATATATATGCATTGTATAAATGGTAAATAAATACATATATATATATATATATAGTTTGCTATATAATTTACTGTTATGATTTTATTGTGATAATGTCATTTTGATGACAAGATATATCGAGCATGTGATTTTGATTTGTACAATATGATGTGAGATCATTGTACGTGATTTTAACATTGAGATTGTTAAAATGTGATTTGTCTTCGGACCTGATGTTTGGTACAATATGATGTGAGATTACTGTACGTGTTTGGCAAGTCGAAACCTAGCCTTTGGCCGGGCGAAAGTTACGATACAGTTAGAGCTCTAGTCTGTCTGCCATAGTACTGCATGTGAGGTAACGGGTGGTTATCTGCTCATGGGTACTCAGATTGTTTTGGATGTTGGGTAGCGGGTGGCTATCCAATATCGGCGATGTATTACGAGAGGGGTAACAGATGTGTACCAGCGTTCTTGGTACCCGTAATATAAATGCATTTGGGTAACCAGAAGGGTTACTTAATTTTTCATGAGCGTTTTATTTCATATTTCTTTGGGACGACCAGATGGGCCGTCCATTGACTCATGAGTGCATTTATATTCGTTTGATTTCTGGATTTTCGAATATATTGATATGCGAGTCATATATTTTCATTTTACTCATACGAGCTGTAAAGCTTACCGGGTTTGTGTTTACAATCCCGGTGCACCAATTCAATGGTGTAGGAGATACTTCCACAGGTGTAGATTAGTGGTGGTTGAGGGACGACTCTGGAGACCTCGAAGTCGTTCGTATCCTGCTTGTGGTGAGGTTTCTAGCGTGGATTTGTGTGTGTGAGAATTTGAGTGGAGTTATTTGTGAGTTTTGTGAGAGTTTGTGAGGATTATTACTCATCTTATGTAATGTTTAATTATAAATTTGGGTTGTAATAATTGGTTTTTTTTTTCTGAGTTGTATTATGAACTCAGTAATGATCCGCTGTGCATTTTAAATGATTTCGATTCCATTGAAATTGTTTAGTGTTTAACGGCTTTGAAATTTTGAGTTTTTATACTTGAAATTTTGGGGTCGTTACAGAAAACAAAATATGTAAACTGTCAAGACTAAAAATATAATGAGTGACCAGTATTTTGTTATATATTCTGACCTGTGGTGTTTGCAGAAAATGTTACCCGCTTTTTACGAAAGTTGCGATGAGATGATAAAGGAATGGGAGAGATTGGCATCCAAAGAGGGCTCATCATGTATGTTAGATGTTTGGCCATCTCTACAACACTTGACAGCTGATGTGATTTCTCGAACTGCATTTGGAAGTAGCTATCAGGAAGGAAGGAAAATATTTGAACTCCTTAAAGAGCAAGCAATGCTTGTAATAAGTTCCTTACAAAGTGTTTACATTCCAGGATGGAGGTAAGAAACAAAATTTCCCTCTGTAAATTGCTCGAAAATTTGGTCTTCTCCTTCATCATGCCATTCATGCCTTTACTTTCTCATTGTAACTGTTTTTACTTCTAGGTTCCTTCCAACTAAGAAAAACAAGAGGATGAAGCAAATTGACAAAGAAGTAAAAGGTTTACTTGAAGTTATAATAAATGAAAGAGAGAAGGCCATTGAGGCAGATGAAGCCTCTAAAGATGACTTATTAGGTGCACTTATGGAGTCAAAATTCAAGGGCATCCGGGGAGATGGGAGTGTTGGAATGAGTGATGAGGATGTAATTGAGGAATGTAAGCTATTCTACTTTGCCGGGCAAGAGACTACTTCAGTATTGCTGGTATGGACAATGATTTTACTTGGACAGAATCAGAACTGGCAAGATCGGGCAAGGGAAGAGGTTTTGCAAGTCTTTGGAAGCAACAAGCCAGACTTTGATGGACTAAATCACCTAAAAGTTGTAAGTACACAATACAAATACATTTTTACTTCAAAGTTTTCTTTAAATTGTGCTAGCTACAAGAATTTAGGACATTTTCCTGGACAAAAAGGGATCGATGATCAAACATCATTGTTAATTGTAATACTATCATTACTATGTATGATGTAACTTTAGCTTGTTTGGTCTTCGCTTAGGTAACCATGATATTACTTGAAGTTCTTCGATTGTACCCTGCATTGGTTGTGATGAATCGAACCATTGGCAAGAAAACACAACTCGGAAAATTATCACTACCGGCTGGAGTCCAAGTCAGCTTACCTGCACTGCTCATTCACCGTGACAAAGAACTGTGGGGTGATGATGCAAACGAGTTCAATCCTGAAAGGTTTTCAGATGGAGTTTCCAAGGCAACAAGAAACCCACTATCATTCTTCCCTTTTGGAGCGGGTCCTCGAATTTGTGTTGGACACAATTTTGCTATGTTGGAAGCCAAGTTGGCCTTATCATTGATCTTGCAACACTTTAACTTTGAGCTTTCTCCATCTTATGCTCATGCTCCTTCCTCACCTATGATCAGACCACAACACGGTGCTCTTATCGTTTTACATATGCGTTAAGGTGTTGTGTCACTCAAAAAATGGTGTGAAATGATTTTGAGTTTAAGTATGTCATTTTGAGTTGTAAGCATGCATGCAATTATACTGATTACATGTATTTTGCTTTGGTTCTCTCGATTTCATATATTGTACTCTGTTGTATGTCTAGCTTGAAAAACAAGGGATTTTTGTTAATGCATTTCATGTAAACAATCATTTTCTTCTTAAAATAATCAAATTAATGTTGAAAATGATAGCACGAGTCCTTAGATGTTAATTTTCTTAATTGCCACGTGAATCTTTAGTAGATGAATAAATCAACAAAGCGATCCATGATGTATGTCTCCTTACCTCAAATTAAAGTTTGAGTCAAATAGGTAGAATCATACTTATGGTGGATTACTATGAATCGCAATACTGTTCACCATAAATGCTGCAAATTATACTCATTTTATTTGTGACGCTTAAAGCCTTATACTCATAGAACGAATAAATTATTTTCTATCAAACGAAAGGGATGTCTTATCTTCATGATGCCAACTCTTATATGTCACTGAACAGACTGAATCTAAACCAAGGTTTATAGTATCGAATATCTAAGTAATTTCATAATCTTAGAACTTATCTATTTAGTTTTGTCAAACAAAAAAATAAAAAGAAGTGTATCAACACACGTGCAAAATGCTGGTTGATACAGACAGCGGAAGGAGCAAGGCATTTTCCTCCATTCGAAAGGGTCAATTAGCTCTTCAATTTAAGTGCTATATTACTACACAAACAGAGTGTCCTGTATCTCATTATCTGATTCTGTCTTTCTTTCTGTCAAATATGGAAGTAGCAGTGGCTAGTTGGGTAGCACTGAGCCTTGTGTTTGTTAGCATAATAGTAAGATGGGCATGGAGTGTGCTGGATTGGTTATGGCTGAAGCCTAAGAAGCTGGAAAGATGTTTGAGGGAGCAAGGCCTTAAAGGCAACTCCTACAGATTCTTTCATGGAGACATGAAGGAAAACTCTGTCATGCTCACACAAGCAAAATCCAAACCCATGACCCTCTCAAGTTCCCATGACATAGTATCACGATTCCTTCCTTTCCTCGATCAAACCGTGAAAATTTACGGTATGCATATAGGGCTTATGATCAAGCTTTCTGCAGATGTCTGTATGTATGTATGTATGTTTGTTTCGATCTATCTGTTGAAAGTAACTCTTGCAGTTTTAAAGACATCATATTCATTTTATGAGGCTTCTGTTATAAGCTTAGTGTAATCGATCGAGAATCAAATATGAAAATTAATCCTGCGATTCCTGTACAGATTAGTATCAAAGGATAACTTCCATGGATGTTTTAGAATTGAAATGAAACACTTTACAGTGATGTCAGTTAAATAAAGTCTTTAACTCTTTAAGTTGTGTTTTCCTGTAGGTAAAAACTCTTTTGTTTGGATGGGCCCCACACCAAGGGTAAACATTATGGATCCTGAAGATGTAAAAGATGTGTTGACAAAACAGGAAGATTTCCGGAGGCCAGCAGCATCAAATCCACTTATCAAGATGCTAATATCTGGAATTTCAAGCTATGAAGATGAAAAATGGGTTAAACACAGAAGAATTATCAACCCAACATTCCATGTAGAGAAACTGAAGGTATCAAATAATATTGGGGTAATTGACTATAGACCCAAAAATCAACGCCCTTTTTAATTTAAACTCACTCTTAAAACTCTTTCAGTTAGATTGAATAAGAAATAAAAAAAATTTGCTATAAGAAATAAAACTTGTTCTTGATGAAAATTATTTTCTTTGTCACTGGTAAAAATACATTTGATATGTTTCTGAATTGCTTAGTTGTAGCTTCAATCTAATATCTCATCACTTTATATTAATCCGTTCACCTTGAAATCCCTTCATTTTTGAAATTCCTCTAAATCTCTTACCAAAGTACTTCTTTAGAGTATGTATTTTTGTTATTCTATGTTTTCAGTGTGTGTGTTTGCTAAATATGAAGAACCTATGTAACAGTAAAAAGCATAATCCTTATTGTTCAGTGGAGTACCGAAATATGTATGTTTTTTCTTAAGTCTGCTAAATATGTGAGAGGATTCATATGGTTACTTGTGTATTGGTTGAGATTTGTAGGATTTATATTTCTGTTGAGTAGGTGGGTTTCACAATTTGGTTTGGATTTGTATATGTAGAGTATGTGTGGTTTTGTTATGCATCTAAGGTTGAGGTAATAAGTTCTATTCTATAGAGCATTAAAATCTACTTAGTAGATAACAAGATTTGCATTTATTTAACAGATATACGTAAAGTGAATAATTGTTGTTAGTATGTAGTGAGATCTGTATCCATAGTGTTGGAATTAGGCAATTATAGGGATTTCATTATATTCTTTTAAATTGTAGAGTGTATGGTTGTTTTGATTTATAATATGTGCTTTCAATATGCTGAATATGTGGTAGAATGAAAAGTATCTTCCAAGTATATGAAAAAATATTTGATAACATAAAGTGATAGGATGCTAAATAGACGTTAAGAGATGGAGAAACAAAAACTAAGGCAAAATTTAAGGCTCATTATGACAAATTCAAGTAATTAATCATCTTAAATAAGAAAAAAAAAATCAAAATTCATTCAATCATACATATGTTTCACTCTTATATATTCTATAATTTCTCTAAATTAATGTTAATACCAGATTTTCTCAAATTTCTCCAAAATTAAATTGCAATTTTCATTTATGATAAATATAATTAAATGTTAACTAAATTAGAAAGTTGGTCATAACTAATTTTAAGGAGGAATTTCAATTTCTCAACCTAGAGGGTAAAAAACTGAAACCATTCTAAATGAAAAATATTTTTTATAAAAATATTATGTTAAAATAATTAATTTGGGTTTAGATTAAAAAACATTTTGCGTGTGGGTTTAGATTTAAGTGGGGGCTTTAAAATTGAGTTTATGTCTAATTATCTCAATAAAATTTGGATTAATCAATTTTAAGTACTTAGACCCCAAGTGTTTCATATATATATATATATATATACTTGTCTTAGTAGTATTAATATCTGTTGTGGTTTTTGCACTAGCGTATGTTACCGGCTTTTCATCAAAGTTGCGATGAGATGATTAAGGAGTGGGAGAGCTTGGTCTCAGAACAGGGTTCATCATGTGAGTTGGATGTCTGGCCTTCTCTTCAGATTTTGACGGCCGACGCAATTTCTCGAACAGCATTTGGAAGTAGCTATGAAGAAGGAAGAAAAATATTTAAACTCCTAAAAGAGCAAACAACACATACAATAAAAAGCTTGCAGAGTGTTTACATTCCAGGACAGAGGTAATTGACCATTCCAACTTCCTTAAAAGTTGAACTAAAATACTTCAAAAAAACAAAAATTGAACTAAAAATGGGCTCCGATCCTTCGGTCTCCTTCGTACTTCCACTTTCTGATTACAACTGTCTTTCTTCATAGGTTTCTGCCAACTAAGATGAACATTAGGATGAGGCAAATTAACAAAGAACTAAATGGTTTACTCAAGGGTATTATAAATAAAAGAGAGCAGGCCATTAACGCAGGTGAAGCAACCAAAGATGACTTATTAGGTGCACTTATGGAGTCGAACTTGAGGGAGATTCAGGAACATGGGAAGAACGAAAAAAATGTAGGGATGAGCGTTGAAGACGTGATTGGGGAGTGTAAGCTTTTTTACCATGCAGGGCAAGCGACCACTTCAGTATTGCTGGTTTGGACAGTGGTTTTACTTGGTCATAATCAGACTTGGCAAGATCGAGCAAGACAAGAGGTGCTGCAAGTCTTTGGAAGCAATAAACCAGACTTTGATGGCCTGACTCGCCTTAAAGTTGTAAGTACATGCACCATATACGCCTCCATTAAAATTGAATTCAGCTATTAATTACATGAAATACGTCTCTTAGATAAATTACATGAAAACAGTACCCGCAACAAGTATTGATGTTCTCACATTTTTGTTGACTGTACCATGATTTAGATGAAATTTACTTGGGATGAATTTAACCATGACTTGAAATTCCCGTAGGTATCCATGATCTTATTTGAAGTTCTTCGATTGTACCCGGCACTTGTTATTCTTTTTAGAACCACAAACAAGACCGTACAACTCGGAAAACTCTCACTACCTGCTGGCGTCGAAGTTGGCTTATCAACACTGCTCATTCACCGGGACAAGGAACTATGGGGTGATGATGCAAGCGAGTTCAAGCCAGAGAGGTTTTCAGAAGGAATTTCTAAGGCTACAAAGAGTCCATTCTCATTCATCTCTTTCGGGGGCGGTCCTCAAATTTGCATTGGACAGAATTTTGCTCTAACAGAGGCAAAATTGGCCATAGCATTGATTTTGCAACACTTTACCTTTCAACTTTCTCCGTCTTATGCTCATGCTCCTACTGCACCTATGATTATACCACAGTATGGTGTTCCTATCATTCTACAAAAGCGTTAACGAATTTTAGTTTAAAGAAAAAAAAATTATCATACAAAACTTATATATATATATATATAATAAATTTCTATCATGCTTATAAGTTTGTACTCGTGAACCTGTATATAGGGATACATATTTGTTATGTATTATACAGATATGTAATATAAAATAAATTTCTATCATGTTTATAAATATGTACTCGTGAATTTGCATGTAGGGATAGATATTTATTATATATTACACATTTACACTTTTTTTTTCTTTTTGGTCAAGAGTAAATTGCATTCAAAGAGGCACAAAAGTCTGAGAGAATTACGACTAATGGAAAACAACAACACAGCAAAGTAAACACGCCACTAGCACCAGAAGTACGTTACACATGACTCTTAGTAAAATTTTGATGATATGATGTAATGATCCTAAAATTTCGAGTAGAAAACTCAAAATTTCAAAGTCGAGAAACACCAAAACAAATCTCAAATAATCGAAATCGTTTTAAATGCACAGCGGATCATTACTGAGTTCTCAATACAACTCAGAAAACCAATTATTACAAACCAAATTTATAATTCAACATTACATAAGATGGAAATGTAATAATCCTCACAATCTCTCACAAAACTCACAAATAAATCCACACCAATTCTCACACACAAATCCACGCTAGAAACCTCACCACAAGCAGGATACGAACGACTTCGAGTCTCCGGAGTCGTCACTCAGTCTCTACTAATCAACACATGCAGGATTATCCACTACACCATCGAATTGGTGCACTGGGATTATAAACACAAACCCGGTAAGCTTATAGCTCGTATGAGTAAAATGAAAATATAATTCGCATATCAATATATACGAAAAATCAAAATCAACAAATATAAATGTCCTCATGAGTCAATGGACGGCCCATCTGGTTGTCCCAAAAATATATGAAATGAAAGTGCTCATGAGAAATCGGGCAACCCTTCTCGTTACCCAAAACATTTATAATACGGGTACTAATGAACGCTAGTACACATCTGTTACCCCTCACGTAGTACACCGCCGATATTGGGTAACCATCTGCTACCCAACATCCAAAACAATATGAGTACTCATGAGCCGATAACCACCAGTTACCTCACATGCAGTACTCCGGCAAACAGACTAGAGCTCTAACTGTATCGTAACTTTCGCCCGGCCAAAGGCTAGGTTCCGACTTGCCAAACATGTACAATAATCTCACATCATATTGTACAAAAATCAAGTCCGAAGACAAATCAACATTTTAACAATCTTCATGTTAAAATCACGTACAATAATCTCACATCATATTGTACAAATCAAAATCGCATGCTCGATCAAATCTTGTCATCAAAATGACATCATCACGATAAAATCATAACAGTATATTATATAACAAACTATATATATGTACTTATTTACCATTTATACAATATATATATATAATCCACTATATCATATACATGTCATAATTCATAAACACGTCCGAAGACAAAACATTTAACAAACACCATATTAAAATCACGTACAATAATCACACCTCATATTGTACAAATTAAATCACATGCTCGTCATATAATTCTCATCATCGAAATGACCAATTCCAATGAATTCATAACAGTATATAATATAGCAAACTATATATATATGTACTTATTACCATTTATACAATATATATGTAATCCACTATATCGTATATATGTCGTATTCCAATATTTAAAACTCTTGCAAAAATCTTGAAATCACCAAAATGGTAGATTCGTAAATATGTGAGATTTTACTCACCTTATCGACTCAAGCGTAATTCCACAATTTCCGAAGATAATTCATTTCCTTGATTTATCGATAACCTTGAAAAGATAAGAAAAGAATTTAGAAACGTTTCGTAAACCTTTAAATGCCGAAAAAATAATAATCGGTTACTTTTCAGCAATTTTTGGTTTTACGAATTTACTGTTCACTGTGTACTATTCACGTAGTTACTATTCATGTATTACTGTACAAATACACATCCAATACGTATCTCTGTACGAGTGCATACTGTTTACGTATTTCTATACGTATAAATACTATTTAAATGTATGTACTGTCTCAGTAAATAATAATTACTGAATTACCCTTCCAAAATTACTTTTTACCTTTACTAAAAGTAATTTACATATACATTTACCTTACGTAAATAAAATTTACATTTACCGTACGTAAATCACCTTTTTACATTTACCGTACGTAAAAGTAAATTACAAAATTACCCTTTCGGAAACACTGTTCACGCGCCGCCGCACGTGGCGGCGCGTGGGGTACACGCGCCACGCGTGGTCGCACGCGCCTACTCCGGCACCGGAGCGTATCACGCCACCTCCGCCCCAAAACTCTTCCCCTCCTCCTCCTCTTCCTTCCCACGATCTCAGACCCCTCCTAAACTAACCCACACACCCCCACGCGCCGCCTTTAGGCGGCGGTAACCCCTCCTCCTCCTACACCTCCGATCTTCCTCCAATCAAGCAAAAAATTCAATAACAATCACAACCAACCAATAATCACATCCATTCATACCTTGATCGAAGCTAAAACCTCTGATTTGGCATCAGAAAGGCTCGGATCGCCGGTGGTATTTCAACTCTTCGGGAAGAACTCGGATCGATGGGGTTTGACCTCCAAGTTGAAGGCAGAGGGCACCAAGGCAAGGATAGGCGTCGAGATGCCCTCCTCCGTGCTCGTGCGTCGCCGGAGGTGATGCTGATGGTGGCGACGAAGCTCGCGGTCTCGGGTTGAAGTGCAGAGGCTCACGGCGTTGCGAGGAGGTGCGTCGACCTCGGGGTCGACTGCGGAGGTCCCTGCGGCACTCTGGGGGTTGGCGGTGAGAGGCACGCCAGCCTAGAGGCTGAGATCGCCGGCCTGGTTTTTCGAGAGTGAGGGAGGGACTCGGGGAGAGAGAACACGAAAGGGGAGAGGGAGAGAAAGGAGGCGCGGGGTGGGTTTCCTGAAATGGAAACCCTAGCTCCTTTAATTGTCTATTTATACCTGTTTCCAAAATCGGAAACGAACTTATGTCGTTAATAACTTCCACGTCCGACGTCCGATTAGAACGCGTCTCATGCTCACGAACTCATATCGACGAGCTCTACAACTTTCGTGATGGAAGTTTTCACAACCGAACAACGGAATAAAAGTCGATATATACGTTGCGGAAACGTAACGTTTTTCTAATTAAACGTTCCGAGAACGTTTCCGTTTCTCGTTTCATAACGACGCCACCAATCACATTCATTCTAATTAAATTTCAAAATTTTATAGAATTCAAATCAAACCAAATATTGTTTGAAAATTAGGGTTATTACAATCTACCCCCCTTAAAGGAATTTCGTCCCGAAATTCAAACTCACTCAACAAACAACTGGGGATATCTGATCATCATGTCCGACTCTAGCTCCCAAGATGCATCGCCCTCATCGTGGTGACTCCACAATACCTTGACTAGCTCAACTTCTTTCCTCTGAAGCTTCTTTGTGGATCTATCTAGAATATGAACCAGCTCAACAACAAATGTGGCATTTTCCTTCACTTCAATGGTACTATGATCGATCACATGTGACTCATCTGGTATATACTTCCTCAGCATGGAGATGTGGAAGACGTTGTGAACGCCCGACATGCTAGTAAGCAAGGCTAGTCAATATGCTAGTTCGCCCACCTTCTCAAGTATCTCAAAGGGCCCAACGTACCTCGGAGCCAACTTTCCCTTCTTGCCAAATCTCACCACACCCCTCATAGGTGAAACTTTCAAGAACACATGATCGCCGATCTCAAATTCCACATGTCTCCTCTTCATGTCCACATAGCTCTTCTGTCTGCTCTGAGCAGTCCGGATTCTATCCCGAATGATCGAGATCTTCTCCGTGGTTTCCTGAACCACCTCTGGACCCATCAGTGCCACATCACCCACTTCGGCCCAATAGATCGGTGAACGACATGGTCTACCATAAAGAGCCTCATAAGGTGCCATGCCAATGCTAGAATGGTAGTTGTTGTTGTAGGCAAACTCAATCAATCTCAAATGATCTTCCCAGCTACCCTTGAAATCCAGCACACATGCTCTCAACATGTCTTCCATCACTTGATTCACCCTTTCCGTCTGTCCATCCCTCTGAGGGTGAAAAGCTGTACTCATATCCAAGGTAGTGCCCATCGCCTTCTGCAAACCACCCCAGAATTTCGAAGTGAAACATGCATCTCGATCCGAAATAATAGAAACTGGAGCACCATGAAGCCTCACCACCTCATCCACATATAGTTTCCCAAGCACATCTACTGAGTACTTCATCGACACAGGAAGAAAATGAGCCGACTTCGTCAACCGATCGACAATCACCCATATAGCATCGTGACCCTTCTTCGATCTAGGCAATCCAGTCACAAAATCCATAGATATCTGCTCCCACTTCCAAAGAGGAATAGTCAATGGTTTCAACATGCCAGCTGGTCGTTGGTGTTCTGCTTTTACTTGCTGACATGTAAGGCACTTCGATACAAACTCCGCTACATCTTTCTTCATACCGTTCCACCAGAATTGCCTGCATAGGTCCTTGTACATCTTGGTGTTCCCTGGATGAACGGTATAACGTGATCGATGTGCCGTACGAAGGACCTCCTCCCGAAGCTCATCACAATCTGAGACACACAATCTTGTCTCAAACCTCAACCCTCCATCGGGTCCAACTCTCCACTCAGAAGGGCACTCATCAAGCGTATCAACTACAAGATCTGCCAACTTAGCTTGTGAGAGTCTATCCCGCGCCTGACCCTGTATGATTCTCGTGATCAATGTGGGTTGCACCGTGACACTACCAAGAAAGACCCTTGGTTCTCCTCCCGATGGTACCAAATCAAACTCCGATGCAATTTCGAGCATGAACCATTCCTGGACCATAAGTGAAGCCACCACACCTCTCGGTTTCCTGCTCAATGCATCGGCCACCACATTTGCCTTCCCCGGGTGGTACTCTAATGTGAAGTCATAGTCCTTGAGGAGTTCCATCCATCTCCTCTTCCTCATATTCAGCTCCTTCTGTGAGAACAAGTACTTCAAACTCTTATGATCTAAAAAGAGTTGAAACTTCTCACCATACAAGTAATGTCTCCAAATCTTCAGGGCAAACACAACTACCGCAAGCTCTAGGTCGTGTGTAGGGTAATTCTTTTCATGAATCTTCAACTGTCTCGAGCCATAAGCAACAACTCCTCCATGCTGCATCAACACACAACCCAAACCATGGAGTGAAGCATCACTGTAAATTACATAGCCACCACCACTTGAAGGAATCGTCAACACTGAAGCTGTGATCAGACTGGTCTTTAGTTTGTTGAATGCTTCCTCACATGCATCCGTCCACACGAACGGAGTATCTTTCTTGGTCAACTTGGTCAATGAAGATGCAATACTAGAAAACCCCTCGATAAACCTCCTGTAGTAACCTGCCAAACCGAGGAAACTACGAATTTCTGTAGGGTTCTTTGGACGACCCCAATTCTTTACTGCCTCTACCTTTGACGGGTCCACTAGAACTCCATCTTTTGAGACAACATGACCAAGGAATTTGACCTTTTCCTTCCAGAACTCACACTTCTCTAGCTTGGCATACAGTCTCGCCTCCTTCAAGCTCTGCAACCCTGTTCTCAGATGCACCACATGTTCTTCTTGTGTCTTGGAGTATGTCAGAATGTCATCCACAAACACCACAACAAACTCATCCAAGTACGGGCTAAATACTTGGTTCATCAAACGCATAAAGACAGCTGGTGCATTTGTTAGACTAAATGACATGACAACAAACTCATAATGTCTATACCGGGTCCTGAAGGCTGTCTTCGATATATCTTCTTCCTTCACCCTGAGCTGATGATAATCGGATCTCAAATCAATCTTAGAGAACACCGTAGGACCTTTGAGCTGATCGAACAAGTCATCAATCCTAGGTAAGGGGTACCTATTCTTGATGGTCACCTTGTTCAGTTCTCTATAGTCCACACATAACCGCAGAGAACCATCTTTCTTCTTCACGAACAAAACCGGTGCTCCCCAAGGTGAAACACTAGGTCTAATGAACCCTTGGTCCAATAGCTCATTGATTTGCACCTTCAACTCCTTAAGTTCATTCTGCCCCATTCTATAGGGCGCCTTTGATACAAGTGCCGTACCAGGTACTACATCAATGCATAAATCTACCACTGTTCGAGGAGGTAGCCCCGGTATCTCTTGGAACACCTCACTAAACTCAGATACTACCACAATGTCCGCAATCGTCACTTTCTGATCCACCGACTCCACGTGTGCTAAAACTCCTGATCTCATGGCGTTATCTGACTTGAGGCAACGATAACGAAACACTGGCTCCCCGGGTCTATGAAAGGACACCACCATGTCAAAACAATCAATCACCGCGTGCTGCGGTCTCAACCAATCAATCCCCAAGATCGCATCATAAGTGTGGTCCGGAATCACAATCAACGAAGCAGAGAACTCTCTACTTCCAATCACAATCGGACAAGCTTTACAGATTGTCTCTAACTCAAGTGACACTCCAAGGGGCGAAGTGACACATAAGGCGTTCCCAATAGGTATAGGAATCAATCCTAGCATCTCTACTACCGATCAAACAATACTCTAGCAAGGTAGTCAAAAAGTGATAATGTACCTTCCACTCCTGTGTCTCGCTGACCCACTGCGAACACTCTAGCTTGGCCCGCTGGTAGCTATCTCTGCGGCTGTTCCTGTCTACCCTGAAGAGGTTGGGTATAATCTCTAGCTATGTGTCCCACTTGCCCGCAACGGTGGCAGCCTGCTCTCTTCGGTTTCGGACATGCTGAGGCGTAATGTCCCATCTCATTGCAGCCATAACACCTCACTGATGCCAATGGTCTAACTGGTGCAGCCCTGATAGATAGGGGTGTTGCCCTTGTCGGAACCTAATAGTGGGGTCTTGGCCTCTTCCATGACCTACCAGTCGGCCCTGAGTACTCGTTGCCTGTACAGATTGCCTTGCATTTTCCCTTCGCATCTCTGCTTCCCACATCTCCTGCTCGAGTCTTATCTGCTTGCTCCAAGCTCATGGCACTCTCAAATATCAACTCCTTTGTAGTCAAGCAAAGGACTAATATCATGGTCTTGTACTCCTGTTTCAGCCCTCGTAGATACTTCTGAGCTAAAGAGGTCGCACCCATAGGCCTGACATACCGGTACAGCTGCGAAAATCGAGCATCATACTCTCTAACTGTCATGTCTCCCTGTACCAGCGCCAGAAACTCAAGCTCTAAGTTCTCCTGTACTGAGGCTGGAAAACACTTCTCTCGAAAAAGGGTAGTGAAACCTCCCCATGTGAATGTAGACACATCCACTGTCTGTCTCATGCTCTTCCACCAGTCTAGAGCATCATCTTTTAGAAAGAATGTAGCTATCTTTCTCTTCTCAATCTCTGTGCACTCTATCATCTAAGAATATGTCTCCATACCATCGATCCAATTGTCAGCTACCATATGATCTAGTCCACCATGAAAGGTCGGCGCTGACAGTGCACTGATATCCTTGATCAGCTTCAACACTCGTCCATCATCTCTAACTGCAGTAGCAGGCTCAACCTGTTCTTCCTGTGGAGCAGCTTCCTCATAAAGGTTCTCCACGTTGCAGACTCAGCCTGCGGCACTACCTCGACCTCGGCCGCTCGCCCGTCCTCGGCCCTTATCTGAGTTCATCACCTTCAAACCATGAAACACATAGTCAATACTTGTGAAGTCTCGAATTCAACCCAAACAGATTCAATAGATATCGACATGAAATTTTCAGAATAAGATGAATCATCGAAGTATCATCACGATACTCCTTAGAGGACCAAACCGTAAGGTATGGCTCCTAAAACACTCTCGCGTACCCGACGACATATCAATACCGAGGAGCATGTGATGGGTGCCTGCCTGCAGTCGGATAATCGCTCCCAGATAATATTGATAATAGCCAAATACGCACTTAGGCTCTGATACCAACTGTAACGACCCTAAAATTTCGAGTAGAAAACTCAAAATTTCAAAGTCGAGAAACACCAAAACAAATCTCAAATAATCGAAATCGTTTTAAATGCACAGCGGATCATTACTGAGTTTTCAATACAACTCAGAAAATCAATTATTACAAATCAAATTTATAATTCAACATTACATAAGATGGAAATTAATAATCCTCACAATCTCTCACAAAACTCACAAATAAATCCACACCAATTCTCACACACAAATCCACGCTAGAAACCTCACCACAAACAGGATACGAACGACTTCGAGTCTCCAGAGTCGTCACTCAATCTCTACTAATCAACACCTGCAGGATTATCCACTACACCATCGAATTGGTGCACCGGGATTGTAAACACAAACCCGGTAAGCTTATAGCTCGTATGAGTAAAATGAAAATATAATTCGCATATCAATATATACGAAAAATCAAAATCAACAAATATAAATGTCCTCATGAGTCAATGGACGGCCCATCTGGTTGTCCCAAAAAAATATGAAATGAAAGTGCTCATGAGAAATCGGGCAACCCTTCTGGTTACCCAAAACATTTATAATACGGGTACTAATGAACGCTGGTACACATCTGTTACCCCTCACGTAGTACACTGCCGATATTGGGTAACCACCTGCTACCCAACATCCAAAACAATATGAGTACTCATGAGCCGATAACCACCCGTTACCTCACATGCAGTACTCCGGCATACAGACTAGAGATCTAACTGTATCGTAACTTTCGCCCGGCCAAAGACTAGGTTCCGACTTGCCAAACACGTACAATAATCTCACATCATATTGTACAAAAATCAAGTCCGAAGACAAATCAACAGTTTAACAATCTCCATGTTAAAATCATGTACAATAATCTCACATCATATTGTACAAATCAAAATTGCATGCTCGATCAAATCTTGTCATCAAAATGACATCATCACGATAAAATCATAACAGTATATGATATAGCAAACTATATATATATGTACTTATTTACCATTTATACAATATATATATAATCCACTATATCATATACATGTCATAATTCATAAACACGTCCGAAGACAAAACATTTAACAAACACCATATTAAAATCACGTACAATAATCACACCTCATATTGTACAAATTAAATCACATGCTCGTCATATAATTCTCGTCATCGAAATGACCAATTTCAATGGATTCATAACAGTATATAATATAGCAAACTATATATATATATGTACTTATTACCATTTTACAATATATATGTAATCCACTATATCGTATACATGTCGTATTCCAATATTTAAAACTCTTGCAAAAATCTTGAAATCCCCGAAAGGGTAGATTTGTAAATATGTGAGATTTTACTCACCTTATCGACTCGAGCGTAATTCCACAATTTCCGAAGATAATTCATTTCCTTGATTTATCGATCACCTTGAAAAGATAAGAAAAGAATTTAGAAACGTTTCGTAAACCTTTAAATGCCGAAACAGTAATAATCGGTTACTCTTCAGCAATTTTCGGTTTTACGAATTTTCTGTTCACTGAGTACTATTCACGTAGTTACTATTCATGTATTACTGTACAAATACATATCCAATACGTATCTCTGTACGAGTACATAATGTTTACGTATTTCTGTACGTATAGATACTATTCAAATGTATGTACTATCTCAGTAAATAATAATTACTGAATTACCCTTCCAAAATTACTTTTTACCTTTACTAAAAGTAATTATATTTACATTTACCGTATGTAAATAAAATTTACATTTACCGTACGTAAATCACCTTTTTACATTTACCGTACGTAAAAGTAAATTACAAAATTACCCTTTCGGAAACACTGTTTACGCGCCACTCGCCGGCAACCGCGCGTGGTGCCCACGCGCCTACTCCGGCACCGGAGCGTATCACGCCACCTCCGCCCCAAAACTCTTCCCCTCCTCCTCCTCCTCTTCCTTCCCACGATCTCAGACCCCTCCTAAACTAACCCACGCACCCCCACGCGCCGCCTCTAGGCGGCGGTAACCCCTCCTCCTCCTACACCTCCGATCTTCCTCCAATCAAGCCAAAAATTCAATAACAATCACAACCAACCAATAATCACATCCATTCATACCTTGATCGATGCTAAAACCTCTGATTTGGCATCGGAAAGACTCGGATCGCCGGTGGTATTTCAACTCTTCGAGAAGAACTCGGATCGATGGGGTTTGGCCTCCAAGTTGAAGGGAGAGGGCACCAAGGCAAGGATCGGCGTCGAGATGCCCTCCTCTGTGCTCGTGCGTCGCCGGAGGTGATGCTGATGGTGGTGACGAAGCTCGCGGTCTCGGGTTGAAGCGCAGAGGCTCACGGCGTTGCGAGGAGGTGCGTCGACCTCGGGGTCGACTGCGGAGGTCCCTGCGGCACTCTGGGGGTTGGCGGTGAGAGGCACGCCGGCCTAGAGGCTGAGATCGCCAGCCTGGTTTTTCGAGAGTGAGGGAGGGACTCAGGGAGAGAGAACACGAAAGGGGAGAGGGAGAGAAAGGAGGCACGGGGTGGGTTTCCTGAAATGGAAACCCTAGCTCCTTTAATTGTCTATTTATACCTGTTTCCAAAATCGGAAACGAACTTCTGTCGTTAATAACTTCCCCGTCCGACGTCCGATTAGAACGCGTCACATGCTCACGAATTCATATCGACGAGCTCTACGACTTTCGTGATGGAAGTTTTCGCAACCGAACGACGCAATAAAAGTCGATATATACGTTGCGGAAACGTAACGTTTTTCTAATTAAACGTTCCGATAACGTTTCCGTTTCTCGTTTCATAACGTCGCCACCAATCACATTCATTCTAATTAAATTTCAAAATTTTATAGAATTCAAATCAAACAAAATATTGTTTGAAAATTAGGGTTATTACATATGAAGTTCTCTTGATATATACAAAGAAACAAAAAATACATATCATATTATTCGTCAGTTCTTGCTAGGAGCCTGGGACTTTGCATGGAGTGCTGTATATATACTAGCAACAAAGCATGTACACTTTCACTGTGTGTGCAATTAATTTTTGAAAAAAAAATTACTGAAGAAAAACGTGGGCGGATATGGGGGAAAAAATGAGAGTTGAAGAAGTTACATAAGTAAGATTTTCTCTTACTCTCTATGTAACTGGCCGTTCAACTATTAAATACGTAGTTTGTGTGGGCAAGATCGATCTTACATACACCAAGAACTGAGATGAATTTAACCATATCACTAATTTGGATTATTTCTTACACAAAAGAGTCCAACTCATGATTGAACTGAATCTATTTGAAAACAGATTCATGCATGCATGCTAAACAAGCACTCCAGCAGTACACCCAAATATTTTCAAACAGCCACAGCATACGTACACCACTTATGACGTCATTGCATAAGTTCTGATGTATGTAGCTTAGTAGTAAAGGCCGGCCGCGGCGGGGCCAAAACGACTGTTTGAACAAAGTCGATCAGTAAGTTGGTATTTCTTACACGAAGAAAAAGAAGAAAGAAGAAAGGAGGAGGAGGTTTTTTCTTCGTTAGAGGAATTGGTAGGAGAGGAGAAATTATTATATATATCGGCCACATATCTCACGTACCTCTTTAATGTTATTCGTCTATTTTTTATTGTGATTGTTTCAGATTGGTTCTTATATGTACATAAATTTTTGTCATTTTCACCGCGTACATGTTAATTATATAATGACGTAATATGATTAGTTGGGTACACCACATAACAGTGTCACGTGAGCCATGTGGTGTGACGATATACAGAATAATTACTCGGTAAGAGAAATTGACACGTGGCATGTAGAATGATCATCTAATGCTCACGTCATACATGTAGATGTTGATGGCGTCAGATAGACGTTAGTAGCTGAAACATGGCATATTCGTTTTGGTGTGTCTTTCACATGTTGCCAACACAATGATGACGCGTGACACTTTCTTCTTCCCAGAATATAGAGAAGCGGCGGCTTTCTTCTTTGCTGACTGCCTCTCTTTCCAATTCTTCACCTTCGATCACTCTTTTTATCTCTCACTCTAATTTTCTGTCTCTCATTTACAATGAAATTTCAGTAGATCATAATTTTTTAATCTATAGTTCGATTCGGTATCCGTAGGTGGCTTCATATACAATCTTTCTATTTATGGAGGCAAAACTTAGATTCAACGATGATTTTTAGAGTGTTTGTTTTAGACAGCTCAATTTATGATATGAGTGACAATTCGTATAATCGAGGTGGGTATGGTATGTAATGTGTTTTAAAATTTTGTATAAATTATATAAATCGTGGAAGAGCATAATGAAACAATGATTTTGATTAGAGTGATTCTAATTACACCTCTATATTGATATCTAAACCTTCATAATCATTTTTTCCTGAATTTTTCAAATTTACCACTTTAATTCTATCTATACCTTTTTTTTCATTCTCTTCTTTTTATGTTTCAATCTAGAAAGACATTGATTCAACCTTTATTATCATTTTTATGTTCAAATAATTTCAAATTAAAAAAATGATCTCATATACGTCAATTAATATGGATTGGTTTCATAAAATTGATTAACAATAATATTTTTAACACATTAGAAAAATTAGAAATAAGACTTTTTAACTTGACACTCTACAATTCTACTACAATAAAGGTTGGATTGAATTTAATTCAACTCCCATGATATAATATGCTTCAATGGAAAATGGAAGTTTGTCGCAGATTGAAGAGGTGAAACTGTAAATATAAGAGACTTAAAAACAAATTAAGGTGATAATTTGATAGAAGGGGTAATATAGGATTTAAATAATTAGTGAGGTATACATAGTAAATATGAAGTTGTATCTAGAATCACCCTTTTGATTAATGATAGATAGTTTCCATGAGAAAATACATGCCGAGAATTTATACTAACGCATCATATTATCAACAATTGTGACTTCTTAATTAATACTAGAATAAAACACACCCGATGGGAGTGGTAAAAATTATAATTACAATATAAATAAGATTTCATTGTAAGTGTTGTAGGTAAAATGGAATGAATCTACTAATCTCATTGATAATTCCCTTTATATAGGGATCAAGATTACAATAGAAATAAGTGGTAATTACAATGACAATTAAGGCTATATAATGGTGATTGATCCGTTACATCCGTTGACCATAAACGTTATTAACTTATTTCTTTATTTGCTTTAACGAAGACACACTAATGGTGTTTTTCTTTCAACACTCTCCCTTGTGCCGAGTTTAAAGATATAATAGTGCATAAGATGTTGTCTCATTAAAAACCTTGCCAAGTAAAAAAACCCAATGGGAGAAAATAAAACCTTGGGCGAAGGAGAAAAGAGGGCGCTAAACATTTAGGTATTGTTGTTGCGTGGGCGCTAAGCTATATAACGAATGAGAGGTCGAGTCAAGTATATTGTGTTAACTGCAATAATGTGTCTTTGCACTTGTATAGAGAATCTCATTTTCTGACACTTATTCGTCATCTTTTATTTAGACGAAAAATGATCTATCTTTAAAGATTTCGACTGATCTTGGGAGCTATAGACTTTAACTTTTAGAGTGTTTTAAAGCCGATTGATGGTTAATCAACAATATTACAGTCCTCAAGATCCATTTTGAGACTGTGTCTTCCCAATGATCTTTTTCATTCTCGACTTAGGATTTGTAATGGCGACATCTTTTTAGTTCATCAAAAGACTATGAAAATCCATATTGAATTCGCAATGACCTAACACATCGGATCCCTATTCATAATCAACTATCTAACTTTGTCAACGTTTCAATTCCCTTTGTAACACTACGTGGTCTAGAACCATTTCTTGGGTGGATAAAGTTTGTTCTATGACTTTCATGTATATCTCTTAATTTCGATCTCACATAGAGATATCTTGTTATAACATTCATAAGCTGCATTTATCAGTTTTTCAGAAACTACCAAACTGATAAGGTAGTGGAGTGCAATGATATCGATTACGAGAATATCTCATTGTGGTCCCTTATAAATGAATATTTTCTCGTAGTCGATTTCAGTGCGTTTAGTGAGAGACCTTGCGCCATAAGGTGAGTCTATACTCTTAATTCTCATACGCATCCTATCAAAGATGTATGATAGGGTTTACACTTGCAGTGTCGGCTTCACCTGCCCAAATACATATCTCTTTGTTAGTGAACTTTAGTTCATGCTGGATCACTTCTTTCCATTAGGCCATAATTACAACGTTGCTATTTCTCAACGAAGTATGGTTCGATATCGAGACTCAATATCCTACATCCTCATGTGGTTTGTATTTGTAGAGATCTCTATATATTCAAGCATTTCTTCTAACATCTGCGGCGTCCCCCAGTGATAATCAAAATTCAGGAATTCTCATTAACCAGATTTGAGATTATGGATCAATGGATCCAATTGTGCCAAACTTGCTTTCTTCCTTTAGTCGAGTATATATCGAACATAAGGTGGTCTTCCCCTCTTCCTTGGAGAGCCACGGCCTATGACACTATTTATGCCACTTTATAGTGTCAACATGCCACCATTTATGGCTGCAACGTAATGCCCAATTCCTTTTGGGTGGCGTCATGTCCTATTGTTAGGATATTGAACCTTGCAAGCCTATTTGCAGTTAATATATGTGATCTCATCACTTTGTACAATAGTTGGGATCAAGATGAGACACAGTTGGGACAAACCACGATAATTCCTGTCGTTCCACTTGAACATTCTTTGTTATTATCTCCCCCTAACGACGAGAAGACTGTCTCATCAAAGTGATATTCCACATATTTAGCGGAAAAAGAGATCGCTTGTCAACGTTGCAATATAGCGGACTATCTGGATGCTCGTCTCCAATAAGAACATTTATTCACATTAGTTGGCTTCACCATTATGCGTTGTGGCGTCGCAGTTTGACACGTAGGTTAATCTAGTTGAGCTCAAGGATTGTAGATCCGTGTCAATCCTGGCGAGCTCAAGTATTTTGATCCTTCGATGTTATCGATTGTAATTCCTTTTACAATGATTAAGGTGATAGCCAAAAACTAGTGAGTAATAAGTTGTTTATGCAAAAATTACATGACCCTAAATGGAAAGATTGTTGCGCATTACCATTTACCAATATTAATACTAGTACTTTAGTCATTTTCCCTGAGACCAAGTGAGTTTGTAACTAGCATATAGTTTTAGTAGTGAATGGTGTGATGACACGTGACCAGCGTGTCGACACATTAACCAACACCATAAATTATTTAAAGTGTCCTCAACTTGGTTGATTTAATCCACATAATTATTTGTTTGTTGGATTCATTCCTTGAACATAGTGACAATACATGTCTTTTGCATAAGATGATCTCAATCCAAATTTCTTTAAGAGATCGATAAGCTTTGAATGATTAGCTTTACATACCTAATCACAATGGATATAAGAAGCATAATATGGTGTTAGTGCATATACTTGTGCATCAAACATTTCACGGTTCAGTCTTAGGGAAGCGACGAAATATGAGAATGAAATCACATCTTTAATTCCTCCATAAAATTATATTGTAAGAATTTTCACAGTTCTTTGTTTATGTTGTTCTTACTTCTATTTTTCTAAAAAAGGCAAAATATGTTAAAATCCCGAAGGTCAATTTTTTTTAACGTTGTTGGATAAGTAATTTCCTATATATTTGCTAAATAGACTTATGAATTTCTCTAATACTCGGTTACATTCGCAGTCATTAGAGATAGTGCAAAGGAAGTAAACTGTAATCTCACTTACTCATTTCACATGAAAAAATCGTTGATATAAAAACATTTAAAATGTATAAGGGTTCGATTGTCTCCTGTTGACCCTTGTTACATAAAGTGCCAATGAAGTATATAGATAAGACATGAAAATGAAATATAAACCCAATTTCTTTAGAGTAATTAGATAGAATCGTAAAATGATATCTTTATCTCATAATGCATGTACATTTTGAATTCCGAATGATTATATATTAGCGATCATTATTAGTATTATTATTTATATCCACGGATATAGTACGATTATTCTTCAGTACTATTACTGTGAGGATCGCATGATGCATTTCTTTGCATTTAGTTATTCATGTCATACTAACATTTTGTGAAATTACTTTACAAAATGCGGTACTTCACAAAGTCTACCGAATGGTGTCAAGATTACAGTTATTCATGGCATACTAATATACTCATCTCATTGATAATCCGCTTTATATATGAGTCAAGATTACAATATAAATAAATAGTAATTACAATGACAATTAAGACTACATAATGGTAATTGATCTGTTATATCCGTTGACCATAAACATCATTAACTTATTCCTTTATTTGTTTTAATGAAGGCACACTAATAGTATTTTTCCTTCAACAGTAAAGATGTTATTGCAAATATTGAAGATAGTGAGTAATTATATGGACGAGGAAGTTATATGCAGAGAAAATAATCATTTTTTTCCTATTCGGATTTTGATTTTTACCTTTTTGTCTTTAAATTATACGATCTCATTTTAAATTAACATATGGTGTAAAAATGTTAATGTAATTTCACAAACATTTTGGTTGACAAAATCTGTTTAAGTTATTAATAGTATAAATAAGGAAAAGCGTGAAAGCCAATTTAATGGAAGAAAATAAAGACAAACGAAGCAGCATGGACTACCAATCATCCAGCCAGTTTTTTTTTTTCAATTCACTGCTTCTTTATTTTCATACTATATTTCTACTGCGTCAGTTTTCTTACGCGTGTTCAATGAGTTATATCTACAAAAGAGATGGAATTGAGCTGAAAGCTTCAGGTGGTTAATTAATTCCTATAGCTCATCGGCACAGATACAATTTCGTAACTTAATTTATTGGCCTTGCGTGATGAGCAAATATACATGCATGTTTGGTCATCAAGTAATTTGACTACTACGTACTTTATCTGTGTTATTGGCTTATTGCAAGTCGATCTTGGCAGTAGAGATTGTTCCAACGTTCGCATGCTTTGTTGACTAGGTATCATTGACTATCATCTATACAAGACTATTCCATAGCTCCAATATATGTCAAATTATGTAGGAAACGTTTTGGGGCAAGAGATCCCGTAGTATATTTGCATGTATATAAATTGTTCTTCGCAACCCATATAAGCTATAACCTAAATTTCTTTCTTACTCCCATAGCTTAGCCAGCTAGAGACATACAACCATGCATCATATATCAGATACGGATTCGAAACGGGCTAGCTAGTTGGGTAGCTACAAGGCCTCAAAGGCGATTCCTACAGACAGCTTCTGCAGAAGACACGAAGGACGGAAGTAGGACTCTTTCATGCTCAATCAAAGGAAGATCTGAAACATGAATCTCTCCACCTCCCACGACTTAACAAGGAAAACTTACGGTTTGGCAGACTCTTGATATAATTTGTAGCAAGTGCATGTAGATGTAACATATGCGTGCATGTGATGAGAATGTGAAAACAAACATTACATATTAGCTTGGCATAAATATAATCACGCACGCGTTTATAAGATTGTATGTGACTCCATGCATTGTCAATTGTCCATTTCGGATTGAGATGGTAACTCATAAAATTTGAACGTGGACCATTATAATTTGAAGTAATTGTATGTATATGGAAAACGTATGAACATATAATAAAATTAGCGCGCGCACACATATTTGATACTATTTAAAGTTAATACATTCACACGAACAACCAATTAATTATCCCTTAATATAAGGCGCATACTTATTCATGTTTAAATTCTTTAATTTTTCCATATATTTCTTAAAATTTTCAGTTTTATTAAAACAAAGTACTTAATTGCCATTTTGATGGTTTCCTAATCAAAGTTTGAAGTTTCAGTTGAGGCCGGTGATGATTTATTGTGCTGACATCGCTTGATCCTGGCTTAGCCAGTTGGTGATGAATATAAAATAATCTGAGACCTCACTGGAATTAATTTCAATTTTTAATCAAATAGGTGCATTATATACTTCTTCAACTTTGTTTAATATGCAGTCACTGGCAATTAATTGTACACATATTGAGGAGTCTAGCTAGGTAGACAGTAATATATCTAGTGAAAATTTTATCAATGGTACCTGACATATTTCTCACTCTAAATTAAGAGTTATTTAATTTTATTAGCATCAAAACAGTACACCACATTTGAAACCCGACCCAACAAGTGTACCCGCTGTTAATTTCTCCGTTTGTTTCAAACTTTCCGTCTATTTTGCAAGGCTATTTCTGTCTCTATACTCTCCCACCATTTATCTTGGACACTGCGTAGTGGGTCGGGAAAAAGGTAGAACCAAGAATGAGAGTTGGAGTCTTTTTTTTTTTAAAAGGTTGGAGTCTTGTTTTGGTAAAGATAAGAATTTAGGAGAGGAGACGCTAAATGAGATGAAAGAGAATATAAGAAGAAAGAAGAAAAGAGGGAAACATGATGGGTGAAAGGGATGAGAGTAAGAGAGGAGATGGAGGAGAATGGAAAAAACCCAGAAGAAAGAAAGAGGAAGGAGAAGAGAGAAGAGGGTTTTGGAGTTCTTTTGTTATTTCTTCTTTTTGTCCAAGGCTGTGCTTGGGTAGTATGTTTTCTACCCAAATTCGTTGTGAGGCGAGAGGGTTTTATTTTTACTGGATTGATTGAATTGAATTTGGGTTGCTTATTGTCTTCCATGGGTTTTCCTTATTGTGAGTGACTTCTATATTGATTTGAATTGGTGATCTTATTATGAAGTGAAGTTGTTATTTTGCAGCCTACAATTAAAATTGGAGTTTTGAGCAATTGGCTACTGTCATGTTCCTTTGTTTTAGAGGGAAATTTTGATGAGTTGGCAAAGTACATGGTAAATTGGCGGGAGAAGTGGGAGAGATGGCGCAATGTACAAAGTAAATGGCAGGAGAAGTGGAGAGACAAAAATGGCCCCGCAAAATAGACAGAAACTTTGAAACTAACGGAGGAAATAACAGTGAGTGCACTTGTTGGGTTGAGTTTTAAACGTGGTATACAATTTTGATGTTAATGAAGTTAAATGACCTTTTAATTCGGAGTAGGGAATATATCAGATACCATTCTTAAAATTTTCACTAATATCTAAGTAGGAAATTAAGTAGCGATGTTTTTATATTCACCTAATGGAAAAAATTTATAAATGGTACATCAAATATTGTGTACTAGGAATATATATACACCAAATTCTAAATCAGTAACTTTGGTACATTAAATTAGAAAACTGACCCAAAAGGTGTACACGATGTCATTATTGCCGTTAGTTGGATTGTTAGATGTCATAATTCGAGGGGCAAATTAGTCTCTTCGGGTAACTTTTCTGCCTCACTTCTATTTCTCATGCTTTCTCCAGCTCGTCTTTTCCTCCACGATTGGAACACAGCAGATAGTAAGGGTTCCGACTTCCGAGGGACTGGGTGAGTATTGGTTTCCTCATTCGTTTTGAATAATTATTTCAAAATTCATTGTATTATATTCTTTGTTCTTATTTCATACGAATTCAATCCCCTTTAGTGAATCAGGAGCAGATTTGTTGAAAAGTGTAAGCTGGGGGAGAAGAAGGCAAGAAGCTATCAGATAAAGAAGTCTATAATTTGACAAGTATATCTTACAAAAATCAGAAATCACTAAAAATCAAAATCCCCAAATTTGTATAACCCCAATTTTCCCTCTCTCTTTCTGTCATGACTGCTACTTATTGTGTTATGGATTGTTGTTGTTTTCATTGAACTATTCTTGATTTTTGTCTGATTATAAGAAATTGGATTGTGAAGTGCTTTTTTTTAGGATGTACACCAAGATGGGTATCTTTGTGAGGCTCATTGAGGAAGACTTTGGGCATAAAAAAGCAAATCCCCGAATCACGACAAAAGAAGAAAAAATCAAACAAGGAGGTTGTTCATTTTGGAGATGGAGCTGAAGAGGGAAACTAGAAAAAGAAGAATAAGAAGAAAATGTGAAAGGACGACGAGCAGTCTCATCTCTTATTCCTCTCGTGAGGGACGGTTCCAGGTCAATTTACTTGGAGTTTTGCAGTAGAAGAGACCTAAATGGAAGGAACACCGGAACTCTGGAACTTTGGTTACACAAAACCAGATTTTTATTTTTTGGGGTTTGAATTGAGGTTCATGGGTTTAAGCTAATATTCATTTTTCTAGTTAAAAGTTAAAATTGTTTCAGGATGAAATAATTGTGTATTATTGAATGATATGGGGGCCTATATATAGGCATTACAAAACCATAATCCCGTAGAATTCGGAGTCCTAATCTATTACGAAGATGCTAATCTATCTCCTAACAGGAAACCTATTAGGCTAAGACACATACAAGGGTAGAATAGTAATTCTC
The DNA here is from genome assembly GCF_933775445.1 of Argentina anserina. Taxonomy (NCBI): domain Eukaryota; kingdom Viridiplantae; phylum Streptophyta; class Magnoliopsida; order Rosales; family Rosaceae; genus Argentina; species Argentina anserina. The sequence goes on from NC_065874.1 coordinate 9,972,089, forward strand.
CCGGAACACTCCCCCTTGTGTCGCATGCCTAGGTTGCATGGTGCACACATCGTTGCCTCGGTAAAAACCTTGTCAAGCAAAATAAAAACATCTTGGGTAAAAACAAAAGCTTGATCGAAGGGAAAAAGAGCACAACGCACCGTCTACATTTGATAGCATCATGTGAGGTAGACTCCTCCTGAAGTCTACGAAACAACTCCCCGTGATTAGTGCCATAATCATGGAGTACAAAGAACAACGTATACAACGTTCATTACATGCTTCTCAAACGTAGTCTTGGGCTAATGATTAATCATTAATCTAGCCAGACATCCTTAGATCATCCATGCTATACTTGGACAAACTTAGATCTTAGGAAACAAGATTGCATAACAACTCAAAACAAGAGTTTGCAATGAAAATCAGATTCTCGGGTAGAATGACCTTCACTCACTTAAACGGCCATAACTTCTTCGTCAAAATAGGTATCAGCGAACCGTAAAATGTTCTGAAAAGTAGACACCCGTGGCTTTCCAGTGACATGTTCACAACCTCATCCGATCGGTGCAGTTCACAATGCTCTGTCGAAGTTGACTGACTTGCAAATTTCCGGACAGGACTTTCCTACTTTGCTAAAACGGCCATAACTCACTCAATATGATAGCTATGAACGAAATGTTGATGTCCCTTCAAAGTAGACACATAGACCTTTCCAACGGTACTAATTTCACCATATTTCATCGAGCGAGCTGTCCTGTAGGTCTCGTTGAAGTTGACCTACGAAACTGGACAGATTCTGATTTGTCACATTTAATGTGTCTTTCGCGAAAAGAATGGGGGAATGGACCAATGAAGGACTGATTTTTGGTCCAAGATAGAACCGTACGCATCCTCTACGCTACCAGTGTCGACTGCTACACCAAGGCATACATTGATGTTGCTGGAGCTGCTGGCGGCGTTGGTGTGGATAGGATTTGTGTTGGTTCACTAAGTGTAGAACTAAACCCATGTCAAAGAAGCAATGCAAGTCCAATGACAATGCATAGGCGCATAGTTAATCACGTCATAATGAAAGCAATAGTGTCCCAATAACACTAGCATGCATGAATGTATAGCTCATTGAATCTCTTCATCATCTATACTTAGACGAAATAGAGAATCAAGAATTAGATTCATATGAACACATATGGGTATGAGTTCTTGCAACCGATTGTACTACGTTCTCTCGAACGTCGCAATCTGATTACATAAGCTCTCCGTGGTCTGGAGGCATTTAAAGTCCCTCGGGCACTCTCATATCTGCATCAAGATCCCTTTACAGATATTCTATGACCACTATTATATGCTGCAAATCAGTTTTCATGGACACTACTACTGATCAAGTAGCGGAAAGCAATTATGTCCATAACGAGAGAATATAACTCATTGTACTCAATACTAGGATAATGAGACAATCTTTGCGCCATAAGTCCTGCATATATTGCATGACTTCATCTTTCTCATTACACTTACGAACAACGACCAATATAACAAGTCTAGTTCAGCCTGTATTGATTCTTTCCACTTCGGTCAAGTTGCTCATCATTGATGCTTTACAACGGAATAAGAGCATAAGCGAATACATCATCAATTATGGGAGATCAATCCATTAAACACACACGCGTGCTGTATACGATCAATTCGCGAGATTTCTATTCTTCTCTAACATCAACAAAATGAGTCTGTAGCGTCCCACAGAAACTTAGTTGATACACATGTTTAGAGGATATCTCTTGATGATGAGCGAAATACTTGTGCCTACGCACTTCGCTTCTTTCTATATTTGATTCTAGAGAATAATAGTCTCCCCCTCATCTAGGCAGGAGCCAAGACCGAAGCTATGACCCTTAGTAGTCAATCTTTGCGTTTGCCGCCCTTGTTCTGTGGTGCAATGCCACGGGCGCCGACAACACCACAGCGTACGATGGTGCCATCGCCGGCTTCCTTCCCACTGTCAGGGATGGAGCCAACGGTGCTAGGACCAGGTCATATGAAATTCTCTCATATTCTGAGAGTCCCAACCTTACCGGCACATCACAGCATTTATGTGCGATCTCGTCACTTTCGCAATATCGGTAAAGTCATTGAGCATTGAATCTTTGACTTTCTGGAGGTCGATAATGCGTCGCACATTTGCTCACTTTGAGTAGTGCGGGATCTTAATGAGACATAGTGCCACACCACGTCAATTCCTGGCGTTAAAACCAGAATGGGAGCATTCCATATCTCCCCCTAACGACGGGAAGTATGTCTCATCAAAGTGACCGTCTCCTAATATCGCAGGATAGAGATCAACGGTTGTAGATTGGAAAATAGCGGACAAGTGTTGGTGATTCATAAATCATAACCAACCAGAATACTTAATCGTTTCAAGTAGATCCATTGAGATAACTACAATAGAGGCACATAAACAACTTTAACCAAATAGGCGTTAGTGAAAAGAACGTTGGGACCGTATCCAGTGACCATCTGGTACGCACTAAACGCTTGGCAAGTTCTGGGTCTGAAACGAATAAGTGTCGCTGCATGCAACATCATTACATATCTCCATGCAAAAATCGGCAGGTTAGTACCCATAACCAAGTCCGAGCTCTGCTAGATCGTGCAGTGAATGAACATGAGGAATACTATGTTCAACGACGATCCCAGTAGATATGCAAAACGAAATCATCAAAGTCGTGGAGGTGAACTCTCCAACGGTATCCAATCAAATAGATTTGAGAGGATGGGAAGGGTGGTGAGCCCTTAGTATGATGATCATAGCTAAAAACTTTAGCGAATGCAGCGTTTCTTGTGGAAAGCAAAGCGACGTGTGACCAACGCGTCGATGCTCTTAACCTATACCATAAAAATACCGAAAAATGTCCGTATTCGGTTGGATAGGGTCCACTAATGTCACCTTAAATACTTTGTAAGAATGGAATGTTCTCGGTTGGAGCCTTAGCAAATAAGGACTTCCTTGAAATATAGCAAAAGAACAAGCTTTGCAAAATGAGCGATTGGCATCAGAGATTGTCATGGAGGCATTAGAAGACACGGGAGACATCACAAGCTCCTGTGAAAGAGGGGATGCCGCCACCAACGGCCTTAATGCCATTGAGCCGCCGAAATAGGCAAGCTCGGCCTCACCGTGCATGGCACGGATAGGCTCGGCCTCACCGTGTGGAGCATGGGTGAGGTGGTCCTCCAATCGCTTCGTGAACATGAAAAATAGATGATAATGTGAATTTCAAAGAACTCGAATCATCATATTTTATTCAAAATGACCAAAAATGATTATGTCAAAACCGAGAAGACAGTAAAACCGAACCCATGATTCAAAGAATCTTGAGTTACATAAAGCTACTGCTGCAGGCAAGCAAAACGATGTGTGCAAGCTAACAAAGCTACTCTCGAAGCTTGAAAAAGATACTGTCAATGAAATCTGACAGATTTATTCCTCTCCATTCTTAACACAAATATCAAGATGAAAATCCATCATTGGCATGAATGGCCTTTAAAACTTAGCAAGGCATGAAGATATACAACACAATCTCCGCACGAGATCCATAAAACAACTACATGCGCCGTAGGACAGTGTGGGTGGTTACGCAATTAGCAAGACACTCGATTTCACGGCGGGACATTCTCAAAATGAAGATTAAGAGAGTCAACAATGCGGTGAACTTCTCTACACAATACGCCGTAGGATATTGTAAGAGAGGGGATTGAAACAAATGGCAATCCCATCGAATGTATCACATGGCAATAGAACTACATTCTTCAACTCAAGAGTTGGAAAAACATGGTATTGGAGCAGTTGAATACCAAACAATTTGGGTGGTAAAAACCATCCAATTGGTGTGGGTGGTCACCAATAATAATAAAATCATTTGAGCTATGAAACGACTTGGAGAAAACCGGAAAACCATGTCAAATTAACTCAAAACCGGGTGAAATTTGGACTGGGAAAACGTGACAGCAAGAACTGCTGAAATATGCGGAAAACATGACGAGAGACGACGGAAAAAAAAAACGTCGGAAGCCGGCAGCACCGATTGCCGGAAATCTGGCCTGCAGTGGCCGGACCTGGCCGGTATGGAGGCCATAACTTCAGGTCCGACAAGGAACGCCGTCCGGAACCGGATGGCGGTACCGGAAACGCCGGAATATGGCCGGAAGGCGGCGAATACGCCGGTAAAACGTCAAAAAACGTTCAGGAAACGCCGGAAGAGTAACCGGGAAAAACGACGTCAATTTTGACGTTCCGAGGTCCGTTTTCCAAATTTCAAAGTCCAAAATCACAATATAGTGTTATTGGGGTCCCATGTAACCCAAAAGCGGCCAATTTAAAAACCACGTGAGTTGCAACGTTGACCATGCATGCTAAGCCAAGGCAAATAAAATTCTCACGAGTCAATCTTGTAAACAAGAAATACGAGAGATTTTATAGAATATGCCAATATTTAATACAACACAAACAAGCTTCCAATTCCAATAATCATGGCAATGCCAACGTCATACTTGAAAAATAGTAAGCAGAAGACATAGTCAAAATAGATTGACTAATCAAAAGTCTGTAGCAACAAAATCTTGTATATCTGATTGGGCGGAGCCTTAGCCTGAGGCTCAAAAATGTGCTTACTTGAGAATGGAAGAATGTTACGTTTCCATCTCCAAAATTCCCTCGAGAAATAGATACAGGTGCCAATAAATGACATGTGTTTCTCGGATGTGGAGCATGTTTCAAAGTCAACTCTGGTAATACGTCGTCATAGACGTTCATTAAATCACTTTTAAGTGTGTCCCATAGAATTCGTTATTTTTGGGATCTTTTTGTCAGCAAATAGTGCTGCATCAGAGTAATGAATCAACTCAAATAAATGAGTACGTAGACCTTGAGATTATCGTTTATAGACATGAGTTTAAGAAACTCGAACATTCAAATAACAGTCGCGATGGCGACGCATCCATAAGAAACGAGGGTTGTATAGGTTTCGAATAATCGAAACTATTCAAGTATGTAATCGGAATTAGAAGGGTTGTGATGTATATGGTCACAAAATAATCGATGCATATCGGCGATTCTCATGATCGCACCCAAAACAGCGGTGCACTCAGGCGACCATACGAAATCGATATCTTCCTTTTTAAATAATAACGTGACTCCCCTAGGACCGTCACACTAAAAACGTCGACCAAGAGGGGAATCATATCCCTCTTTGGTCTCATCGGCGTTATAAGAAAGGCCGGAAAAGAAGACATGAAAAAGGCTAATAGCGCCCGATAATTTATATATATATATTTAAAAGCAGCAACTTTAAGAAAAACATACTTGTTGGTCTGCCAAATAGACCGCATATAATTAAATTGCACTGCAAATCGATTGTCATGCATGAAGTTGCTTGATGAATTCCTTTTCGATCTTCGTCCGATGACATAAAATCTTGGGAGGATACGATCAAAATCGTATGTAGATGACAAAAGTATCATCCATCTCGGCATGAATGTCATCACCATAGTACGACGAGTTATCACTTTTCCTATGCAAGCACGTGAAACATAGTTAGAAAACAAAAACGTGCAAATAAACGATTTAATAAGCAATAGGAAAAAAAAAGAGGAATAGTTTAAAGGCCCAAAAGGGTAGAGAAGACGGGAGTAGCTTCTCTTGAGCGAAGAGTTTGCTTGTGCAGTTCGCGTTCATTGCGTATATATGCAGGAGGAGCAATTTTGAATCCTCTGATGCGGGGTTTTTCGGGGCAAAAAGATGTTTTTGCGGAGCGAATGCGGAGGATACCCTGAGGGGCTGCGGAGGCTGCGTGCAGGGGCAGCAGGGGGGTTGCAGGGGCAGCAGGGTAGAATCTGCGTGCGGGGCTGGCTGCGTGCGGGGCTGCATGCGGCTGCGATGCGGGGGCAGCAGGGGTGCGTGCCTGCGTGCAGGGCTGCGTTGCGGGGGTTGCAGGGCAGGGCAGCGTGCGGGGCTGCGGGGGCAGCATGCAGGGGCTGCGAGCGGGGCTGCAGGGGCAGCGGGGCTGCGTGCAGAGGCAGCGGGGCTGCAGCGACGGCGAGTAGGGGCTGCGCCGACGAGGAACGTCGACGGGAAGATGTCGGAGGCCAGAGACGACGGTGGCCGGCGGTGGAGAAGAGAAAAAATTTCTAGGGCTCTAAAAGTTCAGGGTTTTAGAGCAACGTGTTGATAACGTGTTTTAGGATGAAATAATTGTGTATTATTGAATGATATGGGGGCCTATATATAGGCATTACAAAACCACAATCCCGTAGGATTCGGAGTCCTAATCTATTACGGAGATGCTAATCTATCTCCTAACAGGAAACCTATTAGGCTAAGACACATACAAGGGTAGAATAGTAATTCTCCCGGAACAAAAATCACATTGTATTCAATATCTAGATAATGGTATGCACACTGACGGGGTTATTAACGTCGTGTACGAATAGTTATACGATTTTTTTGTGTGCTGAAGCTTATAATTTGGAACTTGGTGTACGTATAGAAATTCATAGTGAGCTTTATTTGATGTACTGTTTTTAAAAAATTTCCTCACCTAATTGTCGCAAGCTTTGTTTCGAACCAAATAGCGACAGTCAAGGCATCGGTCATCGTACTTGTAGTCTATGAACAATAAAACATGCCTAAAACATATAGAGTTCGGGTAAGTCATGCATGTAACGTTTTAGCGATTATTTATAATTATAATGTTGATCAAAAAGAAAAGACTTTTAATTTTAATGTTACCTATAACATGGTAGCACGATATAGAGTTATAGAAATAGTAGGTTGGAGGTGAAAGACCAGGATTCCGGTTCAGCAGCTGCTAACTCCTTCTCAAGCCTGGCCGTACTCTCTTCCAGCTTCACTTCCATAAGTTTAAGATGATGTTTTTTTAAGCTCAGTGTGTGTTTCCGAGGAATTCAAGGAATGATAAATTTTCAATATTTTCATAATTCATCTGGTGAGATAGGTTTGGTTCAATAATTTCCAGATCATCACTTTAACATGATAAGTCATAATGCACTAATTAATCTAAGAACAACATACTGGTTACTTCTTATATTTTTAATATCTCTACAATTTACTCCCTATATTTTCAATAAAACTAACCACTCATTCTACTTTTAATTTTTTAACCAATACGTCCATTCCATTTAAAATTTAGGTTAACTCGCTTATGTGGACAATATGTTCTTTTAGCTGTCTCAATATTCCTCAAATGCCATTTTTAAGTGTTTTATTTAAAGAATGAATCTATTGATTTGTGAACTCAACAAGACAACAAATATAAATGTATTGATTCGAGGAATCCAACTTAAACCACAAGTTCTAGAGACTAATCCATAAGAATCATGAATATGACGAACAAGTGAATGAAGCCAAACACATTTTTTAACTGCTTCATGGAGAGCAATGATCTCCGTGTGATTCAAAGAAGTAAGAACAAGAGATTGCTTAGTGGATCTCTAAGATATCGATGTATTCCCAACGGTAAACACATAACCGGTTTGAGAATGAGCATTGTGAGGGTCAGAGAGGTACCTTGCATCAATATAACCAAATAACACGTTGTTTGAAGTCTTTGCACAGGAGGAAGGAGCAGGATGGGACTAGGCCTGCTCGGTGGCACCGTGCATGGTCTCCACATCGTGACGTCTTGGTCGGCGGCGGCGACGGTGCGGGGAGGCACAATGGCGGTGTGCTCTCCACAATAGGGGTAAGACAATCTCATGTCAAGAGAACCTTTCAAGTACTAAAACACGTGCTTGATACCGTCCCAATGACATAACGTACGTGCATAGCTAAATTTAGCTAACAAGTTCAATGCGAAAACTATGTCCGGTCTAGTACATTGAGTTAGATACAATAGTATCCCAATTTCACTTAGGCATGGAACTTCAGGATCAAAAATCTCATCATCATCATCTATAGGACGGAATTGATCATTCTTGATATCTAGACTTCAGACGACCATGGGAGTAGTCAATAGACTACATAGTTCCATATTGAAATATCGAAGCATCTTCTAGGTGTAATTCGACTGATGCACTAGGATGTCGTCGGCCCCGTGCACAAGCTTAACGCCACGAAAAAATCTCATCCTTCCTAGGTCCTTCATCTCAAATTATGACATTAATTGAACCGTGGTCTCTTCAATTTCATCAAGAGTACCGATTATATTCATGTCATCAACATAAACTGCAATGATAACGAATTCGAAATTTGTCTTTCGTATGAACACGCATGGGCATAGTGCATCATTCGGATAACCCTTTCTCACCAAGTATTAATGCAACTGATTGTACCATATTCTTCCAGATTGTTTCAATCCGTAATCTAATTGCATGAACACTCTGTAGTCTGGAGGCACTTGATGAAGGTAACAGTAGTCCTTCTAAAGCCTTCATATATATATATATCAGCGCCTAGATCCACATACAGATAAGCTGTGACCACATCCATAAGCTACATATTTAGTCTTTCGGGCCCTACCAAACTAATAAGGTAGCGAAAAATGATGATGTCCATAATTGGAGAGAGTCTTTTCATAATAAATACAAGGTTGTTGAGAAAATCCTTATGCCACGAGTCTTGCTTTATAATTGGTTCTAATTAGTGGAAAATAGCTATAAATTTTAGCCAATATAGATACTAAATCGTCTCTGAAAACTCATCTTAGTACGCAACAGAAGCATAATAGATACATAAACGGCATAACCAAAGATGCGTGAGTATGAAACATTGGGTTCGTAATCAGTAACCATTTTTTGATACACACTTTGGTTAGCCGCGGTTTGAAACAAATAAGTCTCGTTGCATACAACACTTCATATCCCCACACAAAGACCGGTAGGTTAGCACCCATAACCAATGTAATAACCCGAATTTTTAGAAACTAAATGTCGAGTATTTTCAAAGTGTTAAACTTGTGAAATTAATTCAAGACGACAATGGGAGGTTTGCGACATTTCGAAACGGAAACGGAAACGTTCTCGGATCGTTTAATTAGAAAACGTAACGTATAGATCGACTTTTATTCCGTCGCTCGGTTGCGAAAACTTCCTTCACGAAAGTCGTAGAGCTCATCGATACGAGTTCGTGGACATGTCACGCGTTCGAATCGGACGTCGGGCGCGAAAGTTATTAACGTCGGAAGTTCGTTTCCGATTTTGGAAATAGTATAAAAGGAAGGAGAGGAGATTAAAAAATCAGAAAATCAGTTTTTTTCCAAAAAATCCGCTCGGTTACTGTTCACCCGAGCTCGGGTACTGTTCGCCCGACCCAAAAACCTTCTCCGGCCGATTTCTCCACCATCCGACGTCGCCTCGTGTCGTGCCACCTATCAAACTGACGGGCTCGACGATCTCCATCTTTTGGGCTACGCCTTGCACTCCGGCGACAACCACACACGGTGTAGGAACCGCCGGAAGTTACTGCTGTGTCGGCGCCGCCTCCTCCGGCCACCATAGCCCGAGATTCTTGGGGGGTTTTGCTTGTCTCAGTCCCAGCAATATTCCCACAAAAGGAATTGAGCCAAATCGAAGTGTAAGTACCCGAATCAAAATTTCAATTTCTAGGGTTTGTGAATAGTGCCGAATTTATGTTCTTCGTTGTTTGGACTATTTAGCCTCGGATTTAGACCATGGTGTCAACTAGGAAGTTGTTGGAAATGTTGTTTAGGTTGTGGTGGTGAAATTTGGTGATGATTGGTGGCGGTCTGTGAACAGTAACGCCACATGAATACTAACTGTGAATAGTACCGTCACATGAATAGTACTGTGAATAGTGATATGTAACAGTGACACCGCATGAATAGTGCATTTGAATAGTGCTCTGTAACAGTAAATGTGAACAGTGGCATTGTAAAACAGTACCTGTGAACAGTGTTTTGATAAAAAACAGTAACTGTGAACAGTGTTTTAGTAAAAACATTGATTAGTAAACATGAACAGTGTTCTGTGAACAATGTTTTATGAACAACATTTAGCTGTGCTGAACTCGTCACCTGATATTTTAAGTATCATTTTCTAAGCATTTATTGTGCTATTAGGTGACTGACGAAATGAGTGAGGAAATTACTTTCAGGGTCGTGGAAGTTGTACGCAGGAAAGAAGGTGAGTAAAATCTCACTTATTTACGAATCTACCTTGCGGTGATTCAAGATTTTACAAGAGTTTTTAATATTGAATTACGACATGTATACAATATAGTGGATTACATATATATTGTATAAATGGTAATCAGTACATATATATATAGTTTGCTATATTATATACTGTTATGAATTCATTGGAATTGGTCATTTCGAATGACGAGAATTAAATATGAGCATGTGATTTGATGTTTGTACAATATGATGTGTGATTATTGTACGTGGTTTTAACATGAGTTTGTTAAAATGTTTTGTCTTCGGACGAGTTTTTGTCTTCGGACGTGTTATGAAATATGACATGTATATGATATAATGGATTATATGTATATTGTATAAATGGTAAATATGTACATATATATATAGTTTGCTATATAATATACTGTTATGATTTTATCATGATTATGTCATTTTGATGACGAGATTTATATATCGAGCATGTGATTTTGATTTGTACAATATGATGTGAGATTATTGTACGTGATTTTAACATGGAGATTGTTAAAATGTTGATTTGTCTTCGGACTTGGCTTTTGGTACAATATGATGTGAGATTATTGTACGTGATTTTAACATGGAGATTGTTAAAATATTGATTTGTCTTCGGACTTGATTTTTGTACAATATGATGTGAGATTATTGTACGTGATTTTAACATGGAGATTGTTAAAATGTTGATTTGTCTTCGGACTTGATTTTGTACAATATGATGTGAGATTATTGTACGTGTTTGGCAAGTCGGAACCTAGCCTTTGGCCGGGCGAAAGTTACGATACAGTTAGAGCTCTAGTCTGTCTGCCGGAGTACTGCATGTGAGGTAACGGGTGGTTATCTGCTCATGAGTACTCATATTTTTAGATGTTGGGTAGGGGGTGGTTGCCCAATATCGGCGGTGTATTACGAGAGGGGTAACAGATGTGTACCAGCGTTCTTGGTACCCGTATTATAAATGCATTTGAGTAACCAGAAGGGTTACTTAATTTCTCATGAGCGTTTCATTTCGTATTTCTTTGGGACAACCAGATGGGTCGTCCATTCACTCATGAGTGCATTTATATTTGTTTGATTTCTGGATTTTCGAATATATTGTTATGCGAGTTATATTTTCATTTTACTCATACGAGCTGTAAAGCTTACCGGGTTTGTGTTTACAATCCCGGTGCACCAATTCGATGGTGTAGTGGATAACTCCACAGGTGTGGATTAGTGGGAATTGATGTACCGCTCAGTGGACTTGAAGTTATTTATCTCCAGCTGGTGTGAGGATTATGTGTGACTATCTTGTGAGTTTGTTGTGAGGATTACGCAATTCCATTGTTATAATATTGAATTATAATTTGGGTTGTAATAATCGGTTTGACTGAGTTGTATTTTGAACTCAGAGATTATCCGCTGTGGCATTTTAAATGATTTCGATTCGTTGAGATTGTTTGGTGTTTAACGATTTTGAATTTTTGAGTTTTTATACTCGAAATTTTGGGGTCGTTACAACCAATGCCCGAGCAACAAACTGAATACGCTTGATTGTAGCCTCTGCTAGACTATGAATGAACATGCGGAACGAGATGTTCAACTTCGATCCCAATAGACATGCAATAATCATCAAAAGTCTTGGAGGTGAATTATCCAGTGTTATCAAATCGAATAGATTTCATATGATGCTTAGGGTGGTGAGCCCTAAGTTTGATGATCTTAGCTAGTAACTTATCAAATGTAGCATTCGTTGTGGATAACAAAGCGATGTGTAACCAACGCGCCAATGCATCAACAAATATCATAAAATACCTAAAAGGTTCACATTTGGTTGAATAGGTCCACAAATTTCATCTTAGATACGTTGCAATAAGAATGAAATATTTTCGGTTGAAGCCTTAGCAAATGAAGAACTTCCTTAAAATTTAGCAAGAGAACAAGATGTGCAAAACGAGCGATGGGGATTAGAGATAGCTATAGAAGAATTGGAAACAACCAAGGATGTCACAAGATCCGGTGAAGGGGGGACTTCACCGGCGGCAACATAAAAGCGGTGAAGGATGTCACAAAAATTGCGTGAAATCACATATGATTCAAACATATGAATGAAATTAAGATACAAACCATTCCTGATACTCTGTTATCTTCTCTAAGATGCAGCATTGGCCGACTTTCTCAGAGGTAACACAAGGATATTTGTAATATCCCAGAAATTTATAATTATTTTCTAATTATTGTTCAAATTATTTAAATAAGTGGTGATCCGATTATATAGTACGAGGGAGAAAACGAAAGTATTCGAGCGATTTTTACTCGGAAAACTTCATTCGTGAAAGTCGTAGAGTTCGTAGACGCGCGGCACGCTTTAATCAGATGTCGTATGTGAAAGTTGTTAGTAACAAAAGTTTGGTTTCCGATTTTGGGATGAGTATTAAAGGAAGTAGAGGAAATTAGAAATTAAGAAAATCAGTTTTTCCCAAAATCAGCTCGATTACTGTTCACCCGAGCTCGATTTTTCCCTCTTGATTGTCGAATCTTTCTCCAGCCATATCTCTGTCGTCCGGTGACGGAATTGAGTGAGACCTGTGGCGTTGGAACTGTCTCTTCGTCCTCTATCGATTAGACTATTTAGGCTTGGATTTAGACTTTGTTTTCAACTAAAAATTTGTTGGGAATATTGTTTAGATTGTGATGGTAAATATTGGTAATCATTGGTGGTCACCGGAATAGTGGTAGTGTCGCCACTGTTGGCAGCGTGTGGCGGTGTGTTGGGTCATGTTTCAGAGTAATGTTTTACTCTGTTGTGATGTGCTCGCCGATACGAGCGTTTACATAGGTCATTTGCATATGTTAGGTTAATTCTTGAGTAAGTTAGTTGTTGTTAAAGATTTGGTGATTCTAGGTTGAATTGTTGTTGTCGTGTCTAAAGTGTTAATGACTTGCAACCTTGATATGAATTAAGTACTTGTTGCTTGGTTATAGAGTGATTGTGGTAGCTAGTACCTTCCTTATTTCGAGTAGAAGACGTAGCGGGAGCTAAGGTGAGTAAACCTCATAATGATCATCATGACCGAAGTAGTGTTATAATTATTGAATTTAGTTTGAGTTGTTAACATAGTCAATGCATCACTAGATTATAAAAATTGTTCTAAAAATATGTTTTGGTTTAAATTACGTGAACTTGATCGTCTACGGTTCATAGGTAAGTGAAACACTATTTTAATAAATGATTTTAAAAGGTTTTAGTGATTATGGACTATGGTGAATGTGAGAATGAATTTGGAATATGCATGTTGATATTGATATAATATAGTCTATTTATATATGTATATTTAATGTTAATAATAACATACATATATACGTTGCTATATTATATTTTATATCTTTGAATGTGTTTAAATGTTGATATGGTGGAAGGGATAGGAAGGGAAGAAATGTACCTTCCGATAAATTGGTTTAATTGTATGACGTTCATTTTGTGATGTTGTGAGAGTCGTTTGGTTTTGCATAATATTATCATGGGTGGACTGATTATATTGTACGTGGTTTTAATATTGAGTCTTGTTAAAATGTTTTTTGGTCTTCGGACGGTGTTGACATGTAAATCGGAACCAAGCCTTGGGCGGGTCTTGGTTACGATCAGTTACAGCTTTAGTCTGTCTGCCTTATACTGCATGAGGGGTAACCAGGTGGGCTGCCCGTCTCATGAGTACACATGTTGGAAAATGATATTTGGGTAACCAGGTGGGCTGCCCAAGTCTCATGAGTACTCATATTTTAATATGTTATTTATTACGGGTAACCAGGTGGGCTGCCCAAGTCTCATGAGTACTCATATTTTAATATGTTATTTGTTACGGGTAACCAGGTGGGCTTCCCGAGTCTTATGAGTACACATGCTTAAAAAATGTTGATTGTACATTTCCTTTGTATGTGATGTATGTTTAAATGTTGGTTTACTCATACGGGCTGAAAAGCTTACCGGGTTTGTGTTTACAATACAGGTGCACCAAATCGATGGTGTAGGGGATAGTTCTGCATGTAGGGATTAGCAGGCTCGGAAAGCTTACTCGAAAGATTACTGATGGTTTCCTTCTTTTGTTGTGGTGAGGATTGAGTGAATATTAAATTTCCGATTGTTTTAATACTTGAGTGTATTAACTGATGATGTATTATTCAAGTCGACTGAGTCGTACTGTGAACTCAGTTTTGATACACTGTTGTTGTAAGATGATTTCAATATATTTGAGATTATTTTAGAGTTTTTATGGCTTCGAATTCAAACTTTTATCATTCAAAATTTTGGGATCGTGACAATATTCGTCTCCATTCTCAACATAAGTATATAGGTGAAAACATTGGCACGTATGTCTTTAAATCTTAGTAAGGTGCGGGGAAACTTTGGCGCATAAAGAGTGTCAATGACATTGAGAGTCGTACGACAGAGATGAAAAAATATCTCTAATAATAAATCTAATCAGATTAAGACATACATAAGGGTATAATAGTAATTATCCAAAACAATTTTCACTATTCCTTTGTAAAAGTTGCCAATATTTTCATTTCTCATTTTCTGTGTTTTAAGAAATATTTTAATGAACACATTTTGAACCGATGTCACAATAATATTTACCAAATGCCAGCTTAAAAACTCTTAATCCAGCATATTCTTCAACCGATGTCTCATTCAAGATCCAAAATTTCAAAGAAGAAAGACAATACCCACTAATCCAATCAAGGGAAAGTTGCTTGGAATTGAACATATTCATATATGCAACATTTGCTACACTTTTCCTACGTAAATTTGGCGATTAGATAAAAATGGTAGACTAATTAACTTTCGGTTCTTAATTTTCTTTGTGGTAGTTGGAGATGCTTCTGAAGTCCTAATTAAGATGCTAAAAGAAAAGAAGAACAATTCACCACGGATGCTTTTCTATATTTTTAGGTAAATTTTAAATGAATGTATAATCTGCCCGAAAACATTTTATGCAACGTAGTCTGTTCATTTCGTCGTACGCGTCCATTTAAAGGACTCAGTTCTTCACTTTTAGCATCCATGATCCCTCTCCTTCTTTCTCACATAGCTTAGCGAGTGATTTACATTCGTCAGAGATGGAAGTAACAGTGGCTAGTTGGGTAGCGCTGAGCCTTGTTTCTGTTAGCTTATTAGTAAGATGGGCGTGGAACGTATTCGATTGGGTGTGGCTACAGCCGAAGAAGATAGAAAGATGTTTGAGGGAGCAAGGCTTCAAAGGCAATTCCTACAGACTTCTATATGGAGACATGAAGGAGAACTCTATCATGATGAATCACGCAAAATCCGAACCCATGAAACTCTCCACCTCCCATGACATAGCGCCACAAGTCGACCCCTTTGTCGATCAAACAGTGAAAACTTATGGTATGAAATACTTTGTGATTTCGAAGATAATCAAGATATGGTTTGCAGAATGTGTACGCTACACATGCTCACACACAATAACAACGTCGAGTCAAATTTGATAATAATACTAATTTCGTAACATACATATGCAAGAACATATATATACACCCGAATAATTTTACAATAGATGAGCATATGAGGGTAGGATCTACATTCAAACATTAATACACGCAAAAGCATATGCAACCAATCAAAGTATCATTATGTAGTATATAGTGCATATTGTTTATGCCTGATTCATCACAATTTTAAATAAATTGAAGGAAAATACGAATCAATCGAGCAGACACGTTTGGAAATTGAAAAAAAATATACATAAATTATATATAAATCTACTAGATTTCAATAATTTTATTTGACATTTTACAGGAAAGAACTCCTTTGTTTGGATTGGTCCCATAGCTAGAGTGAACTTGATGAATCCAGAAGATTTGAGAGATGTCTTCATAAAACATAATGATTTTCAAAAGCCAATATCAAACCCACTTATCAACTTGATAGCGGAAGGTCTTGCAACCTATGAAGGAGAGAAATGGGCTAAACACAGAAGGATTATCAACCCAACATTCCATTTCGAGAAGTTAAAGGTAATGCAGCAAATGACATAGTTATACTCTAAATAATGTTGAATATGTCTTGCGCAATTAGGTCGAAAATACTATTATGTTTATTGTTGGTGTTTACCATATATAGCTTATGGTACCGGCGTTCCAGCAAAGTATTGATGACATGATTAAAGAGTGGGAGAGCTCAGTGTCAAAAGAGGGTTCATCTGTGGAGTTAAATGTCTGGCCTTCTCTTCAAAATATGACGGCCGATGTGATATCCAGAACAGCATTTGGAAATAGCTACCAGGATGGACGGAAAATGTTTGAACTCCTGAGAGAACAAGAAGTATATGTAACAAAAGCTATGCGTAGTTTTTACATTCCAGGATGGAGGTACTTTACGATCGACTTAAATTCCTTCGGATTTATGTTACATGATAACTTACTTGATAATTACATTGTTGGATCTTCTTCATGCCTTTCTTTCCTCAGTAAGAATTGTTCTTCCAGGTTTCTACCAACTAAGATGAATAGGAGGATGAATGAGATTGACAGAAAAGTGAAAGGTATACTCAAGGGTATTATTGAGAACAGAGAGCAGACCATGAAAGCAGGTGATGCCACAAAAGATGACTTGTTAGAGGCACTACTTCTCGAGTCGAACTTAAAAGATATTCAGGATCGTGAGACGAATAGTAATAAAAATGGTGGCATGAGTATTGATGATGTTATTAAGGAGTGTAAGCTGTTTTACTTTGCTGGGAATGAAACCACTTCGGTGTTGCTGGTTTGGACAATGATTTTACTTAGTCAAAATCATGATTGGCAAGATCGAGCAAGAGAAGAGGTTTTGCATCTCTTTGGGAACAACAAGCCAGACTTCAACGGCATAACGCACCTTAAAATGGTCAGTTTAAAACTCTAAAATATATATGTTCTTCTAAGTCCATTGAAAAATAATTTTCAAGAAAATTGATGATCTGACATATTTGCTGATTCTAATATATAGTGTTTGATGTATTTTCTTTTAGTATTACCATTTATTGGAGACATCTATGATATGAATGTGCTAATTAACCTTGAGCATATAATCATCCAGGTAACCATGATTTTACTTGAAGTTATTCGATTGTACCCACCAGTCGTTGAACTTAATCGAACTATTCTCAAGAACACTCAACTAGGGAAGTACTCACTACCCGCAGGAGTCGAAATCCGGTTACCAACACTGCTCATTCACCACGACAAGGAGCTGTGGGGGGATGATGCAAACGAATTCAAGCCAGAGAGGTTTTCTGAAGGTGTTTCCAATGCAACAAAGAACCGACTCTCATTCTTCCCATTCGGAGGCGGTCCTCGGATTTGCATTGGACAAAATTTTGCCATGACGGAAGCAAAGCTGGCCTTAGCAGTGATTTTACAACACTTTGCCTTTGAGCTTTCTCCATGTTATATTCACGCTCCTTCCAATCAGATAACCCTTCATCCACAACACGGTGCTCCTATCATCTTACATCGACGTGAAGTAGCTGGCTAGCTGCACACCAAGAATAGCATCAAGTAATAGCATATCTTATAGACGCGTGCAATAATAGAAAAGCTAGCTTGCAGGCTTGCAGAAAGCACAGTTATTTATCGCTCCATTTCATTTAGCTTTTATGTACGCGGTTTGCATAGCATGCCTGCCAACTAACCTAGTTGATTATGCACAATCATATCCAAGCTAGCTAGTCGATCACTGTTTGATCACAATCATATCCAAGATAGTCACCACTCACCACTCACCTGCAGCATGCGCGCTGCTTGAAGGTTGAATCCGAACCTGTGGTATTTCTTCATGGTATATGGATACTCTACAAGTATTTTTTTGTCATACTATACAATATGGCCGGTATATCATATATGGATTCTCTTTTTATTCTTTACACTAAAAATCTGATGGCTTTTATATATAAGATACAATATCGAAAGCAAAGGCGTAAAAACAACTTATTGCAAGAACTCCAAGAATATAAGTTGCAAATTACCCAACTTTGAAAGAAATGCAAAAGTAATCACGAGGCAACATCAATAGGATAGCTTACTTGCTAATTCCAATCAACAAATACAATGTTCTAGTGATTTCAAAGTTTTATATTTACTAACTCGCTGCTTCTACGTTGTACATGAACTTATTCTAGTTGGGAGATAGATTTCTATAATATGTATTAACCTTGAGCGTCCCCAAGGTACTCAACTACTCATGATGATTTTTAGTTTTTTTTACCCCTAGTACGTCTTCTTCATATTTTTCGTATTAATTTTGCGACTTAATTTTGTGTCAAATTTGAAGTTCGCACGCGATCTTCACAGTTCAAAACATACACTGTTGTCATTGGGAAGCAAATTTGCCAATAACTTTTCATTTGCACACTTTGTGCCAATTCTTTTAAACTCATGACATGTGTATTTTCTCAAGTCATATTTAGATAATAATTGAGCAATTTGACACATGTCATGAGGTTAGAAGGGTGAGCACAAAGTGAGCACATAGAGGGTGGTCGGCAAATTTGTTTCTGTTGAATTGACTTTGTGGACCCTAGCTATCTTGCATGCAAGCGCTTCTAGTTCCTGTGGTATATGGCTGTGTTTGATAGTGTAACGACCCCAAAATTTCGAGCTTAAAAACTCAAAATTTTAAAGTCGTTAAACACAAAATAATCTCAATGAAATCGAAATCATTTAAAATGTCACAGCGGATCAAGTCTGAGTTCTCAATACAACTCAGACAAACCAATTATTACAAACCAAATTTTATAATCCATACATAAAATGGAAATGTAATAATCCTCACAATCACTCACAAATCTCACAAATAAAACCACACCAATTCTCACACACAAATCCACGCTAGAAACCTCACCCCAAGTAGGATACAAACGACTTCGAGCCTCCGGAGTCGCCACTCAATCTCCACTAATCAACACCTGCGGAATTATCCCCTACACCATCGGATTGGTGCACCGGGATTGTAAACACAAACCCGGTAAGCTTATAGCTCGTATGAGTAAAATGAAAATATAATCGCATATCAATATATACGAAAAATCACAAATCATCAAATATAATGCCAAATGAGTCAATGGACGGCCCATCTAGTCGTCCTAAAGAAATATGAAATAAAACGCTCATGAGAAATTAAGTAACCCTTCTGGTTACCCAAATACATTTATATTACGGGTACCAAGAACGCTGGTACACATCTATTACCCCTCTCGTAATACACCGCCGATATTGGATAGCCACCCGCTACCCAACATCCAAAACAATCTGAGTACCCATGAGCAGATAACCACCCATTACCTCACATGCAGTACTAAGGCAGACAGACTAGAGCTCTAACTGTATCGTAACTTTCGCCCGGCCAAAGGCTAGGTTTCGACTTGCCAAACACGTACAATAATCTCACATCATATTGTACCAAACATCAGGTCCGAAGACAAATCACATTTTAACAATCTCAATGTTAAAATCATGTACAATAATCTCACATCATATTGTACAAATCAAAATCACATGCTCGATATATCTTGTCATCAAAATGATATTATCACAATAAAATCATAACAGTATATTATATAGCAAACTATATATATATATGTATTTATTTACCATTTATACAATGCATATATATAATCCACTATATCATATACATGTCATAATTTATAAACACGTCCGAAGACAAAACGTTTAACAAACCCCATATGAAAATCACATGCTCGTCATCGAAATGACCTATTTCAAATGAATTCATAACAGTATATATTATAGCAAACCATATATATATGTACTTATTACCATTTATACAATATATATATATAATCCACTATATCGTATACATGTCGTAATTCATTATTAAAAACTCTTGTAAAATCTTGAATCTCCGCAAGGGTAGATTCGTAAATATGTGAGATTTTATTCACCTTATCGACTCGAGCGAAACTCCACAATTTCCGAAGATAATTCCTTTTCTTGATTTATTGATCACCTTGAAAAGACAAGAAAAGAATTTAGAAACGTTTCGTAAACCTTTAAATGCCAAAACAGTAATAACTGTTACTGTTAAGCAATTTTTGGTTTTTACGAAGTTACTGTTCATGGTTACTATTCATGGGTACTATTCATGGTTACTGTTTATGTATTACTGTACACAATACACAAATAATACGTATTTCCGTACGTATACATAATGTTTACGTATTTCTGTACGTATACATATTGTTTACGTATTTCTGTACGTATACATACTATTCAAATGTAAATACAATCTCAGTAAATAAAATTTACTAAATTACCTTTTATAAATTACTTTCAATTACTGGAAGTAATTTATATTTACACTTACCGTACATAAAATTTAATTTACATTTACCGTACGTAAAAAAAATTTACATTTATATTTACCGTACGTAAGTAAATTACCAAAATACCCTTCTGGAATACTGTTCACGCGCCGCCGCACGTGGCGGCGCGTGGGGTACACGCGCCACCTCCGGCAGGCCGCGCGTGGGGCACACGCGCCGAGCCCAGAGACGGCGCGTAGCACGCCACCGCCGCCCCATTTCTCTCCCTTTTTCCCCCCTCTTCTCCGCCATGGCCTCACGCCGCCTCCTACTCTATCCACGCACTCCCACGCGCCGCCTAGAGCGGCGGTATCCCCTCTTCTCCGTTCCACCTCCGATCTCCAACATCTCCACTCTAAATCATCCAAAAATTCACACAAACAACACAACAATCAAGCTATACTAATCTCTCACCTCAATCAAAGCTTGAAGTGTCGGATTCATTGCCGATCGTGTGAATTCTTTGCGGAGGTGTCGTCGTGTCCCCCCCCCCTTCCGTTCGTAGGCGGTGCAGGGCTTGAGGGGTGATGGAGGCGCGCCTGTGTTGCACCCTAGCTTCGTCGAAAGAGAGATTGAACGGTGGCGGTGTGTTTTGCAGGAGATGCAGGAGCTCGGTGTGGCTTCTCGGCGACGGTGGCGGTCGTGTCGTGGCTAGGAGGGAGAGAAATCGAGCTTACGGTGGTGTTGGTGCCGGCGGTGAGGGACACGTCGCCCGGGAGGCGGCGGATCGAAGGGGGGCGATTTCTGAGGAGGGGAGGGTGAGTCGGGGGAGAGAGAGAGAGAGAGAGAGAGAGAGAGAGAGAGAGAGAGAGAGAGAGAGAGAGAGAGAGAGAGAGAGAGAGAGAGAGAGACGGAGGGAGGCGGATGTTTGGAGAGAGAGAGGGTTTTCCAATTATGGAAACCCTAATCTCATAATTACTCTATTTATACTAGTTTCCAAATCGGAAATTAACTTCCGACGTTAATAATTTTTACATAAATCGTCTGATTAGAAAGCGTCACATACCCACGAACTCGTATCGACGAACTCGTATCGACGAGCTCTACAACTTTCGTGAAGGAAGTTTTTACAAACGAGCGACGGAATAAAAGTCGACATATTCGTTCGGAAACGTAACGTTTTTCGAATTAAACGTTCTGAGAACGTTCCCGTTTCTCGTTTCATAACGTCGCAACCACTCACATTCATTCTAATTAAATTTCACAATTTTAAAGAATTCAAATCAAACTAATATCGTTTGAAAATTTAGGGTTATTACAGATAGAGCTTATGAGCTCTGGTAATTATAGTGAAGCCCATCAACACGTTTGGTAAACTGGCCTCTGTCTTCCAACTTCTAAAAGTCGGGGTTTTTTTAAGCTAAAAGGAGAAGTAGCTCATACCCTCTTTTTAGAAGCCGCTTTTGCTTCTTAACGCGCGCATTGTAGCGGCGAATTAATGAACATTTCAAAATACCAATGGGTACCAAATCTATCTGTTTGGTTAGTTACCTTTCTCAATCAATATTTCGAATACTTGACAAAACACCAGTCTCTTTCTCAATCAATATATGTGCAGGTTCTAGTTCCGATTGCCAACTGCATGGAGCTGATGGAGGCTGTGATCGCCGTCGATGTTCTGCTCCGTGCCGAAGCTGACGTCACTCTCACTTATGTGGAGAAACAGCTGAGGGTTGAGGCTTGTCACAGGGTTTGGATCTTGGGGTGTGCTGAAAGCATTGAAAGTAGGTACTGTAAACCTTGATTAAGTGTTTTTTATTTCCTAGACATCTCGAACATGAATAGAGATAAATTTGAATAATATCTTATGAGTTTCATTTCTTATCATTGCAATTTTCATAATTTAACTTGGTACAATCGTTCAAATCATACAATCACTCATCTACTCTGCTATACATTTCGTTGTGTATGTATTGAAGTCTCTAGTCTCAAAGGCCATACATATACTTTGCCTCAAGTCCAAAACTTTAGGGACCTCCTCTAACAACAAAGTACTGATTAATGTGATTTTTTTTGTAATTAAACAAGTATATTGAACGTACTGATTAATGTTATTCTGGTCTTCCAGCATGCCATTAATGTTAAAAAACGATGAATATTGCTGATGAGTAGAACCCAAGCTGAATGTTATTGTGATTTTGCCAGGCCGACTTCCCCAATGAAATTGGTAGGCTCTATTTTTCTCTCAACACAAGGTAACCATAATTAACTACTTGCATCAATAATTCAATATTATTTGAGTTCAAAATGGTAGAGGATGCCAAAACAGGATCTAGCTAGGTTCTGCTTACTTACACGTTTAGTATTTGGAAGTAAGATTTTGACATATACATTTGAGCTTGGAAGCTCCTAAATTTCTGTAATTAAAACTACTAATTGAACTAAACAACCCAGCTGTTTTTTTTTCCAATCATATCTAGTCTACCTCTCATATAATACATTTCATTTTATCGCCGGCCAGAAATTGAAAAACATTGTGCACTGTCATCATATTCTTTCATTCTAGTTGATCAAGCCAATGGCTAGGTATTAATGTACTGCTTTGAAAAACAGCTAGAGCCAACATGTTTGCTGTCTCTAACATACAAATAAGTATTGGTATCACTCCTTATTCCTCTTGCTAGAAACACATGAATGAACTTCATGGCCTTTCTTCAGAATATGCTTATTTTGCAGTTCTCAGTATTTTCAGTAATGTTGCAATTGCTAATACCAGCAGCAGGTCAAGCTTTGCCAGGGTGCCCTGACCGCTGTGGCAATTTGTTAATTCTCTACCCTTTTGGCATAGCTGAAGGTTGTCACTTGGGAGATGAGTTCTTCATCGACTGTACTAAAGTGACAGGAATACCCCTAACACCATATCTGGCAGGAACTGGTATCCCAGTTTCCAACTTTTCTCTTGATCAAGGTGAGTTACAAATAATGCATTTTGTAGCCAGAGACTGTTATGACATCAATGGTTCTTTGGATAAGAATCTCAGCAGGGTACGAGTATTGAGCCTCAATCCTCCTTTTACAATATCTAGCACCAAAAACAAGTTCTTTGTTGTTGGTTGTGACACTTATGCAATCTTCAAAGCCTATCGAGAACAAGAAAGGTATATAACTGGTTGCATGTCCTTCTGTGGGAGCCTTGGCAGTGTTAATGAGTCTTGTTCTGGTGTAGGGTGTTGCCAAACTTCAATCCCATATGGACTACAAAATCACACGGTGAAGATGGCTAGTTACACCAGTCATGCCTTCATATGGGACTTCAACCCCTGCAGCTACTCTTTCATTGTGGAAGACGACCAATTTGAATTCTCTAGTAAAAGTTTTCGAGAGCTAGACTACACAATCCGGCTTCCGATGGTTTTGAATTGGCAAATAGGGAATGAGACATGTGATAAAGCTCAAGAGAAGCAAGGTTATGCTTGTAAGGGAAACAACACATGTGTCAACCCCATTAATCAGTCTGGTTACTTCTGTCAATGCTTGCCAGGTTATGAAGGGAATCCATACCTACCTGAAGGTTTCCGTGGTGAGTTTATTTTTTCAAAGAAAAAAGTTTTAGACAAATTTGACATATATGCCTAGTAGCTTATTTTTGTTTATATGTTCTGAATTTCAGATATTGATGAGTGCAAGAATACCAACATTTCAGTATACCATGTTTGAGTTGGTTCTTTGAAGTAGTTGAATTTAATGTCATGCCCTCAATTGGTCTTCGACAGGCAACTTTCTATCCATCATTTATGGAGCAATTAGCAGCATCTGGTGCAACTGTTGTCGAATCAAGAGTGCAGCTAGATGGCAATTCTGTGACAAGTTGTGGACCTAGTACTACCATGGAGTTTTCTGTTGCACTTGTTGAGCAATTGTATTGAAAATACTAACCTTGAATCAATATCATTCATTATTCATTGCCTTTTTTCCTAGATAGAAATTATTAGCAACTGCTTGTACATGTGGTCTGATATGAAGTTAAAAGAGAATATCATATATGTTTTTCTATGGTGTTCGTTTTGGATAGGAATATGATCAATGTAAGTTTGTAACAATATTTCTTTCCAATTTTATTATATGTCCCCAAGGGATTGTAACAATATTATATATATATATATATATTACAATATATTTACATGATATTAAGTTATTAACAAATAGTTGAGGCACTCATTATCAATGATCTAAATCAAGTTGTAATGTTAAGAATATATTTAATAAAAAATTTAAAACCATTCAATATTAATCATATGAAACACTATTTTACATCAAAATTAACCTGAAATTATATTACATGTCTAAATTGGTCATTTGACAAATTAAAAGTAGAAGTCAGTTTGAGTTTACCAAACATTGTATCACTGCTTCTGTCACTAACAACCACTTATAAAAGGCAATTTACCAAATACTCAGCTACTTTACTTATTAACAACGTATTTCATAAAATAAGTATAAGCCAACTTTTTAAATAAGTTCAGCTGCACCAAATACAGCCTATATCTTTCATTCTTTCTAATCTTTGAATCAATCTAGTCGATCGGACTCTACTAGTACCAGAGTACCATAACACCACGAGATCATGCCACCTCAAATTAATTAACTCCGAAGTCATATTTCTAATTTCTCACCCAGACTCGTCTCGATCAATTTTTTTCTGGCAATATATGTTTGCTTGTGTGATGAGCAAGTCTACATGCTTGTGTGGTCATCAAGTAAGAAGTTTTAGTTCTGGTCATCAAGTTACGTTGCCCTCAAATTTTGACTTGTACGTAGGATATGTTGACGACGTACTTTCCATCTATGACTAACATGCGAATTTGCCTGAAAACGATCAGACTCGACCGTTTTGTCCGTTCTTCTGGCAATATGTGCTTGCTTGTGTGGTGAGCAAGTATACATGCTTGTGTGGTGAGCAAGTCTACATGCTTGTGTGGTCATCAAGTAAGAAGTCTTAGTTCTGGTCATCAAGTTACGTTGCCCTCAAATTTTGACTTGTACGTAGGATATGTTGACTACGTACTTTTCATCTATGACTACCATGCGAATTTGCCTGAAAACGGTCGAGTCTGATCGTTTTGTCCGTGTATTTAAGAAAGATCGAAGTATATAACTATCAAGAACCACACATCTAATATCCATCCCATACATATATCTCTTTCTTAGGCAGCTTAGCAAGCTCGAGATATACAAGCAGCCTCAGATAAGATGGAAGTAACAGTGGCTGGTTGGGTAGCAGTGATTATTGTTTCTATAAGCATAGTAGTAAGGTCCGCATGGAGCGTGCTAGATTGGTTGTGGCTTAAGCCGAAGAGGCTAGAAAGATGTTTGAGGGAGCAAGGTCTTCAAGGCAATTCATACAGACTCTTGTGTGGAGACACTAAGGAGGACTCTATCATGCGCACAAAAGCAAGATCCAAAACCATGAATCTCTCCGACTCCCATGATATAGGACCTCAAGTCGACTCATTTGTCGATAAAACAGTGAAAACCTATGGTATGCATACCAAAGTACTTGATCATGATAATATATATAATTTTTATCATACACATATGCATGCACTTCCTCTACGTTGTAATGATTCTTAAATAAGCTAGAGTACGAGGTGAGTCTTGCTTAATCTTTAAATTAGCAAGTTAGACGTCTATAACCTTAACATACAGATTCTGAGATGGTGTTTAGATTATATATTTATGAAATTTTCTCATGAACCGTTGCAACAATTTTTACAGGAAAGAACTCTTTTGTTTGGATTGGCCCTGTACCAAGGGTGAACATAATGAGTCCCAAAGATCTGAGAGAAGTCTTTACAAGACACGATGAATTTTGTAGGCCGGTAACCAACCCACTTGCTTTGTTGCTCACATCAGGGCTATTTTTCTGGGAAGGTGAAAAATGGAAAAAACACAGAAGAATTATCAACCCAACATTCCATTCCGAGAAGCTAAAGGTATACATATCATGTAATACATATATGAGATCTCTACATATAATTATATATTTATATACTGTAACGACCCTAAAATTTCGAGCTTAAAAACTCAAAATCTTAAAATCGTTAAACACAAAATAATCTCAATGAAATCGAAATCATTTTAATGTCGCAGCGGATCACATCTGAGTTTAAAATATAACTCAATCAAGCCGATTATTACAAACCCAAATGATAATTCAACATATAACAAATGGAATTGTATAATCCTCACAACAACCTCACAAATAAAATCACACCAAATCTCACACACAATCCACGCTGGAACCTCACCACGACTGGAGTCGTCACTCAATCACCACTACTCAGCACCTGCGGAAGTATCCCCTACACCATTGAAATTGGTGCACCGGGATTGCAACACAAACCCGGTAAGCTTTACAGCTCGTATGAGTAAAATATTAAAATAACTCTCGTCTCATAAAAGACACAACTCCACATCAACACAGTATAATGAAAATCATGAGAAAACGAGCAACCCATCTGGTTACTCTAATACTTTCACAAAATAGTAACTAATGAGCGCTGGTACACATCTGTTACCCCTCACTTAGTATACCGCTGATGTTGGGTAACCACCCGCCACCCAACATCCAAAACAAGCTGAGTACTCATGAGCAGATAACCACCCGTTACCTCCCATGCAGTACTATGGCAGACAGACTAGAGCTCTAACTGTATCGTAACTTTCGCCCGGCCAAAGGCTAGGTTTCGACTTGCCAAACACGTACAATAATCTCCCATCATATTGTACCAAAAATCAGGTCCGAAGACAATTCACATTTTAACAATCTCAATGTTAAAAATCACGTACAATAATCCCACATCATATTGTACAATTCAAATCACATGCTCAATATAATCACAATAAAATCATAACAGTATATTATATAGCAAACTATATATATTCGTACTTATTTACCATTTATACAATATATATATATATATATATCCACTATATCTTATACATGTCATATTTCACTACACATGCTCATTTCTCACTTCCGTCATCGAAATGACTATTTTTAATGAATTAATAACAGTACGTAATTTAATGAACTATATATATAATATGTACTTATTACCATTATACTGTATATATGTAGTCCACTAAATTATATACATGTTGTAATTCATTTGATAAACACACTTGCAAAAATGTTGAATCACCACGAGGGTAGATTCGTAATTCAGTGAGATTTTACTCACCTTATAGACTCGAGCGTAAATCCACAATTCCCGATGATAATTCCTTTCCTTGATTTAACGATCACCTTGAAAAGACAAGAAAGGAATTTAGGATCGTTTCGTAAACCTTTAAATGCCGAAACAGTAATAATCGATTACTGTTCAGCAAATTTCGGTTTTACGAAGTTACTGTTCACTATTCACGGTTACTGTACAATACTCAATTAATACGTATTTCTGTACGTATAAGTACTATATACGTATTTCTGTACGTATAAGTACTATATACGTATTTATGTACGTATAAATAATATATATACGTATTTCTGTACGTATAATTATTATGTACGTATTTCTGTACGTATAATTATTATGTACGTATTTCTGTACGTATAAATAATAATACGTAATTCTGTACGTATAAATATTAATACGTATTTCTGTACGTATAAATATTAATACGTATTTCTGTACGTATAAATATTTAATACGTATTTCTGTACGTATAAATATTAATACGTATTTCTGTACGTATAAATATTTAATACGTATTTCTGTACGTATAAATATTAATACGTATTTCTGTACGTATACGTACGATTTAAATGTAAATACAAATTCAGTAAATAAAATTTACTAAATTACCTTTTTACAAAATTACTTTTTACATTTACTGAAAGTAATTTATATTTACATTTACCGAAGGAGAGTGTAATCATGTATCTCTGTTGAATCTGGTCAATGTAATATTAAACTCGATTGTTTCGATGTTTACAACAGCTCATGGTACCAGCATTTCACCAGTGTTTCGATGAGATGATGAAGGAGTGGGAAAGCTTAGTGTCCAAAGAGGGTTCATCTACCGCGTTGGATGTATGGCCTTCTCTTCAGAATATGACAGCGAATGCGATTTCTAGAACAGCATTTGGAACCAGCTACCAAGAAGGAATGAAAATGTTTGAACTCTTAAAGGAACAAGCAATACATGTATCAAAAGCCTTGCATGGTATTTACATTCCAGGATGGAGGTACATACTTAAAAATTCACATCCCAAACATGCTTCTATAAACATTAAAGGAGGTCATTGATGCATAATCATGCAAATACTTTCTAAGTAGAACTATTTGTTTTGTTTGTAGGTTTCTGCCAACTAAGACGAACATGAAGATCAACGAGATTAACAGAGAAATATACGGTATTCTCAGGAGTATTATCGAGAAAAGAGAGCAGATCATGAAGGCAGGTGAAGCTACTCAAGATGACTTGTTAGGTGCACTTTTAGAGTCAAACCAGAACCACATTCAGGAATATGGGAAGAACAACAAGAATGTTGGGATGAGTATTAAAGATGTAATTGAGGAGTGTAAGTTGTTTTACTTTGCTGGGCAAGAGACCACTTCAGTGTTGTTGGTTTGGACAATGGTTTTGCTTAGTCAAAATCTGAATTGGCAGGATCGAGCAAGAGAAGAAGTTTTGCAAGTCTTTGGGAGCAACAAGCCAGACTTTAACGGCTTAACTCATTTAAAAGTGGTGAGTATGCAGTATATATGTACTATATATTTTGTTTACAGAAAACGTATATTGAATCTTTGATTGCTTTATAATCTCATATATATTTCTACTGATGCTAATAGATATATACTTGATGCATTTTCTATATACATTAACTTTTGCTTGATAATGTAGTAATTTAGTTTGATAATTCCCCAGGTAACTATGATCTTATTTGAAGTTCTTCGATTATACCCACCAATTGTTGAACATAACCGAACCATTCCGAAGAAAACTCAACTAGGAAAGTACTCACTACCGGCAGGAGTCGAAGTCCGATTACCGTCACTGCTCATTCACCATGATAATGAATTGTGGGGTGATGACGCAAATGAGTTCAAGCCCGATAGATTTGCGGAAGGAGTTTCCGAGGCAACAAAGAACCAACTCTCATTCTTCCCGTTCGGTGCCGGTCCTCGGATTTGCATTGGACAAAATTTTGCCATGGTAGAAGCCAAATTGGCCTTAGCATTTATTCTGCAACAATTTACATTTGAGCTTTCTCCATCTTATGCTCACGCTCCTCTATATCTTATAACCCTTCAACCACAATATGGAGCTCCTATCATTTTACATCGACGTTAACTAGCTGCATACCCACAATTGTATCAACAATGTATCTTATCAAAGTGTGCATTGATAGGTATGATAATAATAATGATTATTATAAGCTAGCTTGTAACTAGCAGTCTAGCACAGTAATCTCTCGATTTTATTAATATGTATAAAAATAATAAAATACCAACTACCAAGTGGATTAGTGTCGAAACTAATCTACCAAGTGAATTATAATTAGACACAGACAGATCGAAGCTAGTCTTCAACATGCTTCTTAAATGTACCACATGATTCAATCTCGTACGTCATGGTATATGGATATTCCACTAGAATTTGAAATAAAATTTGTTATACCACGTATACTGAAAAATTGAATTGTACATTGATGCATGTTATACATCCCGGACATCATGCGACGGTCATTGCATTGTGAGTAGAATCAAAAATATAATATTAATTGTTAGGCACACGATCTTGTATGGGTAGAGATCAATGCACCATAAACAAACCCATATGGTCGGCATATAGATACTTTTTTATCTACAATTAACCAATTGAACTGATTGCAAGAATCTATGTTACAAATTAACCAGCACTTAAAGAACAAAAGTAAGAGGCGACTTCTAGAAACTTCTATTCCAAATATTGTTGTGATTTCTATATTATTATTCCAAGAGGCGACTTCTAGTTGTGATTCTACAAGGAGTAGAAACTTCTTGTGCACACATATAATAACAACTAAATGGATTTACTTTGTACACGGGAAATGGATTTAGTTGTGATTTCAAATATTGTTAGTTGTGCACACTTGTAAATGGATTTACTTATACACAGGAGATGTATTAACCTAGAGTTTCCTTTAGGTAATCGTATTTTACTTTTTTGGATAATTATCTTTTTGAAAAATTATTATATGTACTTAGTGTATAGTCTACGTAGTGTATCCTTTTAATATTTTTGGTAAATTTTTTACTGTGTTTGTTTTTTGATTGGTTATTTATATTTAAATAATCTTTTCTCATTTTACTACGTTCATGTTGACCACACTATAAAGTAATATGATTAGTTGAAAACATTACATAACAGTATCATGTGGTGTTCCGGGTACACAAAATAATTACTTTATTTTTTAAATTGAAAATATTTTTTAAGCCTGAACCTTTTTGTTAGAACAGAAAACATATATATATATATATATATATATATATATATAGTCCCTATCCAGAGTGAAGCTTCACTCTGAAATTACAGAGTGAAGTTCCAATTTTGGCACACTTTTCGGTCAAATTTTTTCACCATAAGCAATTCAATATTTAGGTATGATATTCAAGATCATTTATACAAAATTTCATCTGATTCGGATATCGTTAAGGTATTGAAATTAGATTAAATCAATGAATGAATTAAAACTGTTCAACGTGAACCGTTCGTGTAAATCCCAATTTTGAAAGCTCAAACCATTGTCAAATTGGATGAAATTTTGTAGAGATGATCTTGAATAGCATACCTAAATATTGAATTGCTTATGGTGAAAAAATTTGACCGAAAAGTGTGCCAAAATTGGAACTTCACTCTGAAACTGTGAATAGTGATCTGTAACAGTAAATGTGAACAGTGGTGTCATGAATAGTAAATGTGAACAGTGATCTGTAACATTAACAGTAATGTGAACAGTGACGCCTCATGAATAGTAAATGTGAACAGTGGTTTAGTAAAAACAGTGATTAGTAAACATGAACAGTGTTTTGATAAAACAGTAACTGTGAACATTGGTTTAGTAAAAACAGTGATTAGTAAACATGAACAGTGTTCTGTGAACAATGTTTTATGAACAACATTTAGCTGTGCTGAACTCGTCACCTGATATTTTAAGTATCATTTTTCTAAGCATTTATCGTGCTATTAGGTGACTGACGAAACGAGTGAGGAAATTATTTTCAGGGTCGTGGAAGTTGCACGCAGGAAAGAAGGTGAGTAAAATTTCACATATTTACGAATCTACCCTTGCGGAGATTCAAGATTTTGCAAGAGTTTTTAATATTGAATTACGACATGTATACAATATAGTGGATTACATATATATTGTATAAATGGTAATAAGTACATATATATATAGTTTGCTATATTATATACTGTTATGAATTCATTGGAATTGGTCATTTCGATGACGAGAATTAAATATTGAGCATGTGATTTGATTTTTGTACAATATGAGATGTGATTATTGTACGTGGTTTTAACATGGAGTTTGTTAAAATGTTTTGTCTTCGGACGAGTTTTTGTCTTCGGACATGTTTATGAAATATTACATGTATATGATATAATGGATTATATATATATTGTATAAATGGTAAATAGGTATATATATATATAGTTTGCTATATAATATACTGTTATGATTTTATCGTGATTATGGCATTTTGATGACGAGATTTATATATCGAGCATGTGATTTTGATTTGTACAATATGATGTGAGATTATTGTACGTGATTTTAACATGGAGATTGTTAAAATGTTGATTTGTCTTCGGACTTGATTTTTGGTACAATATGATGTGAGATTATTGTACGTGATTTTAACATGGAGATTGTTAAAATGTTGATTTGTCTTCGGACTTGATTTTTGTACAATATGATGTGAGATTATTGTACGTGATTTTAACATGGAGATTGTTAAAATGTTGATTTGTCTTCGGACTTGATTTTTGTACAATATGATGTGAGATTATTGTACGTGTTTGGCAAGTCGGAACCTAGCCTTTGGCCGGGCGAAAGTTACGATACAGTTAGAGCTCTAATCTGTCTACCGGAGTCCTGCATGTGAGGTAACAGCTGGTTATCTGCTCATGAGTACTCATATTTTCGGATATTGGGTAGCGGGTGGTTGCCCAATATCGGCGGTGTACTACGAGAGGGGTAACAGATGTGTACCAGCGTTCTTTAGTACCCGTATTATAAATGCATTTGGGTAACCAGAAGGGTTACTTAATTTCTCATGACCGCTTCTTTTCATATTTCTTTGGGATAACCAGATGGGCCGTCCATTGACTCATGAGTGCATTTATATTTGTTTGATTTGTGAATTTTCGTATATATTGATATGCGAGTTATATTTTCATTTTACTCATACGAGCTGTAAAGCTTACCGGGTTTGTGTTTACAATCCCGGTGCACCAATTCGATTGTGTAGTGGATAACTCCACATGTGTGGATTAGCGGGAATTGACGGATCGCTCAGAGGACTTGAAATTATTTATCTCCAGCTTGTGTGAGGATTTTGTGTGACTATCTTGTGAGGTTATTGTGAGGATTATACAATTCCATTTGTTATATGTTTAATTATCTTTTGGTTTGTAATAATCGGTTTAACTGAGTTGTATTTTGAACTCAGAGATGATCCGCTGTGACATTTTAAATGATTTCGATTTCATTGAAAATGTTTAGTGTTTAACGACTTTGAAATTTTGAGTTTTTAAGCTTGAAATTTTAGGGTCGTTACACATATACACGTCATATTTCATTCTTTAAAATTCTGCTTAATCTTGAATCTCCGCAAGGGTAGATTCGTAAATATGTGAGATTTTACTTACCTTGAAATCTCGACCGTAATTCCACGATTCCGAAAGTAATTCATTTACTTGAATTATCGATCACCTTGAAAAGATAAGAAAAGAATTTAGAATCGTTACGTAAACATTAAATGCCAAACAGTAAAAAAATATGTTACTGTTTAGCAATTTCTGGTTTTACGAAGTTACTGTTCACATATTTACTATTCACATATTTACTATTTACGTATTACTGTACAAATACATATCAATTACGTATTCATGTACGTATACATATTGTTTACGTATTTCTGTACGTATGAATACTATTCAAATGTAAATATTGCCTCAGTAAATAATAATTACCGATTTACCCTTCTGAAATTACTTTTATATTTACTGAAAGTAATTTACATTTACATTTACCGTACATAAATAAAATTTACATTTACCGTACGTAAATCTCTTTTACATTAACCATACGTAAAAATAAATTTTACAAATTTACTGTTTCGAAAACACTGTTCACGCGCCACCGCACGTGGCGGCGCGTGGGGTACACGCGCCACCATCCGACGACCGCGCGTGGCGCTGAAGCGCCACTCACTGTGGCAGCGTGTGGGCCCACCCACCGAGCCTAAGGCCAGTGCGTAGCACGCCACTGCCGCCCAAAAACCCTTATTATCTTCCTCCTCCACCCTCCTACGGTCTCAGACCACGCCTAGGCTACCACACGCACCCACACGCGCCTCCTCTAGGCGGCGGTATGCACCCTCCTTCTCCGATCTCCTATCACCTCCAAATCCAAACCAAAACAACCACAAATCAACAACCAAGCATTACAACAATCTAATTAAGCTAACCCTCACCTCAATCGAACTTTTGGACCGTCTGAATGTCGCCGGAGAGCTTGCGATGCCGGTGGAAAAATTGCAGAATCTTGGCGACGTTCGTGCAGCTTCACGGTGGCGAGGCACGGGGTGGTGAGCTCGGGGGTTGCTGTGGAGGTCCTCACGATGCCTTAGAGCCCGGCGGTGAAAGGCACGGGCGGCCGGAGAGGGAGATCGCCGAAGATGGAATTTTCGGAGGGAGGGAGAGAAAAATCGGGGTGAGAGAGAGAGAATGGAGGCTCGGGATGAGGGTTTCCAGAAATGGAAACCCTAACTCCAATAATTATCTATTTATACTCGTTTCTAAAATCAGAAACTAACTTCCAACGTTAATAACTTTCACATATGACGTTCGATTAGAATGTGTGACGTGTCCACAAACTCGTATCGACGAGTTCTACAACTTTCATGAAGGAAGTTTTCGCAAACGAGCGACGGAATAAAAGTCGATACTCACGTCGCGGAAACGTAATGTTTTTCTGAATAAATAACGTTTCCGTTTTCGTTTCACAACGTCGCAAGCAACCAGATGTCGTTTAAATGAATGTCACAAATTTATAAACTTAGAAATAATTCCAATAATAGTTCCGAAAAATCGGGTTATTGCAGTTAGTACGGTGGTTGTTGTCACATCGGTGATGACTGTCACGTCGGTGGCAAGCTTGTTTTCCCTATGCAGCAGTGGAGCCGATCTAGCGAAGTTTGGCTTGGTGGCCTCATCAAGTTTGGTTTGGGCTTTTTGGGCTTTGAATTGGATAGTTGTTGAGACTAGGCTTCTCTTTGGTTATTCTTACAAATCGGCAAAGCATGAGCATGCTCTCTCTGCTGAGCTGGCTTGATTTTGAATTGTGTCATATCTTTACATTAGTGTGGTTGTTAAAATTTATTCCTCTTCTTTACTATTTGTAATTTGTTAGTTCTTGTGCTTTATGACCATGAAAGAATGGGTGAATTTTGACTGTATAGGCTATTTTTCTGTTAGTTTCTCTAGTTTCTGTAGTCAAAAGAGATAGCTCTTTTTGTCGGCATTCATGTGTGTTATTTTGGTCATTTTGATTAAAAAACAAATGTAGTTATCATTTGGAGAAATTAATATGCTGAGTATCGTCTGAAAGAAAAGTATATCAATTATTCGATCAATAAAAGTAATCAAGTAAAGTGCAAGAGTGTGTGTAATGAGTTTGTACAGTACAATATTAGTGTGGAGGATCTGCTGACACTTTTACGGTGCTTGCTGGTTAATTTGTTATACAAAAATGGCTACCGGCAAAAATGGTTCTCCAACTTTGCTTCTTTTATTTCGTTGTGGCAGTGGCATGCTCAAAAGAAAGAGGAATAATTAATCACTAATCGCAATTGCTAAATTTTAATTAGCTAATATTTACGGCGTGTGAAATTTTCTGGTCATTAACTTATGCTTGTGTATATAGTTTAAACGATCGAGATAGTATATTCACCTTTAATACTACACACATTTCATATTCCCCTATATAAGCCCTGGTATCTGTATCTTTCCTCCTCACATAGCTTAGCTAGCTCGAGAATCGAGATATACACACACAACAAGCACCAGATAATATGGGTTGGATAGCAGTGATCCTTGTTGCTATAAGCATACTAGTAAGGTCGGCATGGAGTGTGCTGGATTGGGTGTGGCTTAAGCCGAAGAAGCTAGAAAGCTGTCTGAGGGAGCAAGGCCTTCAAGGCAATTCCTACAGACTCTTGTATGGAGATAATAAGGAGAACTCTATCATGCGCACAGAAGCAACATCAAAACCCATAAATCTCTCCACCTCCCATGACATAGGACCACGAATCGACTCATTTGTCGATCAAACAGTGAAAACCTACGGTATGCATACCTAACTACCGTAGATCATGTGTTGTTCAATAAACGTACACTACAAAAAAATTAGACAAAAAACACACATCATGTGTGATCTTTACCTTGGTGGCCATTGTAAAAAATGCCACAAATATCATGTCAATGTGACAATTTAATTATTATAATAATTAAATTTCCATTCAAAATCTTTTCACAATTGTCACACCGTTAAAGACCACAAATTCATACTTTTGTGACTTTTGTATATGTGGCATATACATATGTTTTTTGTAGTGGTACACCTCGATCATCAGTGGAAATCAATTTTTAATCAACTGAAGATAGAACTAATATGCATGAGATGCTTAAGAAGTACTTATCACTATTATGAGATGTTGTTTCCGATTAAAGATCTACCGACGCTTCACATTATCTTTTTCAACAATTTTTACAGGAAAGAACTCTTGTTTGGATTGGCCCCGTACCAAGAGTGAACATCATGAATCCAGATGAATTGAAAGAAGTTTTCACAAGACACAATGAATTTCGCAGGCCAGTATCAAACCCAATGCTTTTGTTGCTCACATCAGGGATCAATTTCTGTGAAGGTGAGAAATGGGAAAAACTCAGAATGATTATCAAGCCAACATTCCATTTTGAGAAGCTGAAGGTATGTATATTGTACAATAGACATAATTAATATAATTAGAAAAACTCCAATTACTTTTGATATTTTCTAAGTTTTCTTAAATGGAGATCATTTGCAATAATGTTTGATACTAACGGTTAGTACCTCACTTCAGAGTGTAGGGAAACATGTATCTCCATTGTATCTTATCAATATAATACTGAGTTAATTATGTTTTGGTGTTTACAATAGCTTATGATACCGGCTTTTCACCAATGTTTCGATGAGATGATCAAGGAGTGGGAGAGCTTAGTGTCAAAAGAGGACTCATCCGCGGAGCTGGATGTCTGGCCTTCTCTTCAAAATATGTCGGCGAATGTGATCTCTAGAACAGCATTTGGAACTAGCTACCAAGAAGGAAAGAAGATGTTTGAACTCTTGAAAGAACAAACAGTACATGTTATAAATGCCGTACATGGTATTTAATCTATGATGTAAAAAAGATGTGTATCATTTGGTATCTGACATGCAAGATTTAATTAAAAAAAATTATTGAGGGTAAAATAATAGAATTGATAAGATTATGCGCTTATTATTTCCTATTTGATCCCTTTGAAATCCATATTTTTGAATTAACATGTACCAGGTAGTTCAAAATTTACAGTTTTTTTTAAAAAAATTATGTTAATTTTTACGTACGTAAAAGGATCGAGGTCGTTCATGCCTTCGCTTCTAATTAAGAATTTCTTTGTTTTTTTTTGGTATGTAGGTTTTTGCCAACTAAAAGGAACAGAAGGATTAACGAGATAAACAAAGAAATATACTGTGTACTCAGGAGTATTATTCAGAAAAGAGAGCATGCAATTAAGGGAGGGGAAGCCACTCAAGATGACTTGTTAGGTGCACTCCTGGAATCAAATCTGAAGCACATCCAGGATAATGAGAAGACCAACAAGAATGCTGGGATGAGTCTTAAAGATGTAATTGCGGAGTGTAAGTTGTTTTACTTTGCCGGACAAGAGACCACTTCGGTGTTGCTAGTTTGGACAATGATTTTGCTTAGTCAAAATCAAAATTGGCAAGATCGAGCAAGAGAAGAAGTTTTGCAAGTCTTTGGTAGCAACAAGCCCGACTTTAATGGCCTTACTTACCTTAATGTTGTATGTATATATAATCAGTTTCTATCTATACTTCTATCAAAAGATTCACAAAATTTTTAGTGTCTTAATGATTTGTCTTTTTTGTTGATTGATTTAATAGTTGCTCCATGCACTTTCTTTCTAATTTTCTTATGTCGCAATGGGTTTTTGTAACATATACTAATTAACATTGAATGCATCATATCTCAGGTAACCATGATTTTACTTGAAGTTCTTCGATTATACCCAGCTGGTGGTGCAACCAATCGAAGCATTCCTAACAAAACTCAAATTGGGAAGTACTCACTACCAACAGGAATCGAAGTCAGGATACCAGTATTACTCATTCACCATGACAAGGAACTGTGGGGTGATGATGCAAATGCGTTCAAGCCAGATAGGTTTGTTGGAGGAGTCTCCAAGGCAACAAAGAACCAACTCTCGTTCATCCCTTTTGGTGCCGGTCCTCGAATTTGCATTGGGCAGAATTTTGCTATGGCGGAAGGAAAGTTGGCATTGGCATTGATTTTACAACATTTTACCTTTGAGCTTTCTCCGTCGTATGCCCATTCTCCTTTCCATCTTTTAACCCTTCAACCACAATATGTACCAATAATTACATCAGATCTTATTAATTTCCCCAACTTAAATTTGATTTTATAAATAAGCTAGCTTGCATGTATCTGCCATTTTCTTTGATTTCGACTTTCTTCTGCTTTGTTTATGTATAACAATGTGTGCATGATAAGTTTATAATTAACTCTATTACTTTAAATGTGCCTTGCTTGAAGATAATGATAATTTTGTACTTAGCGGATACATCAAAAAATTTAATTTCATTACGGAAACAACTCACTTTAAATCTAGAAGATGAGTGTAAAATCGCTTACAAATTGAAAGAACAATCTTAAACTGTGGAGAGAGATAGGCACTCATCACAACGGCACCGCGAAGATGTGAAGAAACCTATGAAGAAAAGCGACTCGAAAATCACTCAAAATCACAGGATAATAGATGGGTACACAAACACCACGAAGATAGAGATCGATCACTAGTTTGATAACGTTCTTATCTCCTGCTGTCCTGCATATGTGATCATGCGTGGCTTACACTATACAATTAAAAATAGCTGCGCCAACAGAGAATTGGAGTATTTCTCCGTGACAATAGCACAATTGACACACATATTCAAACAAAAGACATCATATTTTACGTCCATACATGCAGCCATATATTATTAAATTTGTTCCTGTAAGACATATCCATTTATATGCACATAACATAGCTCTAGAAAAAGGTATCATAATTCATAAATCTATTGAATTGGTATACTTTTTTGGGTGCATGTATGGTTACAAACTGGGTGCATGTATGGTATAAAGCGTATAATGTATGCTTACAACAACTTCCAAATTCATATAAACCACATTCATTTCAAAAAGTCATCAAGTATCCAATTGACATTATATCATAACCAAAAAAATACATGAATTCATATACGTCTTCTAGGAGTTCTAGCAAACAAAAAACCTCTTACATCCTAATACATACCTAAAACTAAGACCTACAAGGTTTACAGTAGAAAAGAACAAATGTACCAACTCTTCACTCCATCCAAGCTTTTAATATCCTTGCCAGCATCCTTTGAAACATCCAAACTAGAGTCATAGGCCTTCTATAAAATAGTCATGCATCAACATCCTCTACGACATAGCACAAACCAAGAGTAATAATATTAGCTAGCATTCCTAGCAATCATAAATCATGCAAACGTAAATAGAAAACTACCACTGGCTTCTTCTTGCAAATAATATTACGCAATCCTCTGTTAAATAATATGTTAACAGAGGCACATGCATAAAAAAGGCAGGAATCTGGATGATATCGGCA
This sequence comes from Argentina anserina, assembly GCF_933775445.1. Taxonomy (NCBI): domain Eukaryota; kingdom Viridiplantae; phylum Streptophyta; class Magnoliopsida; order Rosales; family Rosaceae; genus Argentina; species Argentina anserina. The sequence goes on from NC_065874.1 coordinate 10,011,795, forward strand.
ACTTTTCCAATTTCACACTAGCAATACAAAACAGCATTGAGAAGTGTGAGAAATAACTTATACCAGTTCATGATTTGCTCTTTGAACATAGGATTTTACAAGATAAACAACTACTTGTATGGATTCATGGACATATGTAACTATAGGGAGGTCATATGCTAATTTAACCTTCTCAAGGATCTGAAAGTGAAATAAGCCATTCCATCTCTCTTTGCCACATTAATTTCTTCTCCCGCGATAGAGGTTCTAGTCTCCAAAGTTGCTCAAATAGGGTAGCTACAGAACCGAACAAATCATATAAACATCAAAATCAAAACTACAAGCTAAAATTTGAAGGCACTATGATAATGCATTACAATTCCATACCACAAAGATTAGTAATGGCATTTGATATAGCCAATGCTGTTTCCACAGCCTGACATATCTTCTTCAACCATCAATTTCGCAAACCTCTCCTTCATCAACTCAGTCTCTACAATTCGATAAACCAATACATGCTCTACAGAAACCAACAAATAACATGCACTTAATGAGTTTATGTGGCTTATTGTGACTGAAATAGAGACGATACCTGATGTAGTAGACCCTTGTTTCTGTAGTTTCCTATCTTCCAAATGGGCTTCAGTCCCATTCTCTTTAATACAATCTAATGACTCAGATTTCTGAATAGGCCAACCCTGCGTTCATTTGAAATCTAGGTCCATATCTATCTGTGTTTACTTGCTGACTATAAGAAGTACCTGACAAGTATAGGACCTTAAAAGGAATTCATATCGTAAAGCATTCATGTCGTGCAATGAAGATACCAGTACTATATTTCTTCAACAATACAGGAAAGTCGAAAAAGGCTAAACAAGCTCCGATGGCAGGAAGTACATGCAAAATTACTAATTGAAGCTAATTAAATTGCTTGAGCAAAATAGCATAAACCACAAATTCAGGGATGTTAGATTCACAATTTGATCAAGCATGAGTGCATGATTGTTAAGTTATATCAATTCAGCCAAACATGATTTCATTGCTCACCTATCATCTGGTGTGTTCCATATCAGATCAACATAAGTTGATAAAACATCGGCATCAATCGGATTGGCCAAAATTGCTCTTTGACAGTACTCCTCTGCTTTAGCATAGTTCCTTGCACCTATTCACATCATCATGATCAGAAACACATCCCAAATGGAATCAAACATCAAAGTGCTGACCAAAATATATAAACTATACTCCAATTTATGAAAGTGGGAAGGTATACTACCTTCTCTCTGAATAGTTGCTGAGTAAGATAGGATTGGTCAAGTCTGCTTGGATCATTGACTAGTAATAAGAATCGGTATTATTAATCTCATCTTGCCTTAATTAAACTCTTCAACCAAAGCATGTGCTCACAAAACAACAACATATAATTCATACTAATATATCATTTGTTTCTCTAATGAGGCAGGGACAAGTCATTCTTAAGTATTGAATTTAGCAACATCCAAGGTTCAGTTCATACAAGTAGCCATGCACCCTACTTTTGGAGTGACTTCCCTAAGCTTCAGTTAACTAAAATTAAGAAAACCAACTAATATGTTCCATGTTTGGCTTTTAACTATAGCACCCAAAGTCCCATATGTTTCTTGGCTTGCCACCTGAATACAAGCAATAGAAACGGTGTCATAACCAACATTCTGAATTAATGATACTTGGAATTATACAGAATCAAACATGGGATTATTCAAGTAATACTAAACATAAGCTGGCAGTTTCACAACTAAAAACGGCTCTGACCAATGAGATGGTACAAATAATATACTAATGAAACATCAATCAAGGCTATAAACTTTGAACAACTTACTGAATATAATGTATCAACGAAAACTCCACCCAAAAACAACAAACGAACAAAAACCAGTGCATTCCCAATTCATCCATAAAGTTAAACTAGAAATAACTGGAACCTGAGCCAATGCATGGATCACCATCGCATAAATCATCTCAAATTTCGGTGTACAGTTCTTTGGGAGCAGACTAAGGTGCACCAAAATACGAGAATTACAAGCAATGTAGTCATCAGTTCCAATGCTAGATGCCCATTACAAGAACTCATCAGAGAGGTAATTGAAGAGGGCATTGAGTTAAATTCAAATTCAACAAATTGGATAAGGGCTCAAGTTAAGAACTAAGCAAAAAGGCTTTACATTACCGTTTGTAAGGTCCTAGGCAGCTTGAGCTCCATGAAGTCTCCAGCAACTCACGCAAATAACTCGTAGTGATAACAGGGGTGTTTACCATCTATATATAGAGAATCTTTAACCCTTAAGAGTCCTTCCATTAAGGACATTTTGTAAGTTAAGTCATCTTATTTAGATTCTTGATTCAAGATTGATTAGTAGTCTTGTTTCTAGACTTAAATTATGATTCCTTACCATATTGATATAATACACGAAATCATTAAGAACTAGATTTGATACTATCTTTGTTTCCATGTAGAAATAGATTATGACATTAAACATGATAATCATATAATATGTGATATGTCCAAAATTGATCTAACAATATATTCAATTATGTGCTGTCTCAAATGCTCAGACATCGTATACAAATTTTATGCAATAATGGTGCTGTCTGAAGGGATTTTTGGCATAGTGTGATTCATTAAAAAGGCTAAATCTATTGGTATACTATTGCTGGTTTGTTTCTGTCGAAAAAATAGAGAGATTGGGATGCTGTCTTTCCCTGATTCCCTCTAGTATTTGATCCGCTTAAAACTTTGTCTCTTTAGATCTAGTTGGTTAGAATTTCCTGGTCTTGGTTACATTTGGGCGTGCGTTTAGCACAGTAATCTGACTAATCTCCATTGTGTTTACATTTTATAAACCAATGTACGTTTTTTTTACCATAAAGATCGAATAGAAGTGGTCATAGTTTGCTTTCATAGAAGTGGTCATAACTTGGATTGGCAATGGACATACGTTGTCGATCATAGTGTATTGACTATCAGAATCAAGGAAGTAGCTACACACTACAGCTACACTCAAATTACTAAACTTATTTTTCTAGTTAAATCTTAGTGTAAAAATTTAAATTTTAAATATTAACTTATCTTAAATTTTTATATATAGTTCATAAATAATTGTAATTTTTTTCTATCTCTCCTCATTATGAAATTCTAGCTCCGTCCTTGATTAGAATACAAATATATATATATATATATATATTTTTCCTTCTCTTTTATTGGTGAGAGTTTCAAAGTTACAAGAAAAATGTTGTGGATATTAATTCGACGCATCTGGACAATTCTTCAAGTTTCACTGATCACATCTATATTGAAAGGCATGTACGCCGCTCCTTTTAAACAAGTTAGTTCTACAATTTCATTACAGTAACAGCTCGTAATCTCTCTCTCTCTCTCTCTCTCTCTCTCTCTCTCTCTTGATATTTTCTGTTTCAGAGCTTAGCTCTAGCTCTAAAATTCCAGACTTCAAATATGGAGGTAACAGTGGCAATAAGTGTCGCCCTGAGCCTTGTATTTGTTGCCATAATAGTAAGATGGGTATGGGGTTTTCTGGATTGGGTGTGGCTTAAGCCAAAGAAGCTTGAAAGATGTTTGAGGCAGCAAGGCTTCGAAGGCAATTCTTACAGGCTTTTGTATGGAGACATGAAGGAGTACGCTATCACGCTCAAAAAAGCAAAATCGAAACCCATGAACCTGTCAACCTCCCATGAGATAGCACCTCGAGTAATTCCTCTTCTGGCTCAAACTATGAAAACTTACGGTAAGTACGTACTTTATATGTGATTATAGAGTTAGCATGAGGCGTTGCAAACTCAATCCTAGCTCAAACATTCATAGGAATCATAGCTCATCATCTCCTTTATATGTTTTACTTTTACATATCGTTTACTGAGTTAATGAATTGGTTAATTAGATATATTCATGTATATATGATTGATGGACAGTTTGACATGAATGAAGCGAATTCTTACTCGAACCAGTTGAAGATATTTGACTTCACATACGTACTTAAAATACTAACGTTGTGAACTTTATTGTTCATATAACAATCAAACCAATTAATAACAAATCACATACATGATTAATTTTATCATAGAGCATATATGAGGGTGTCAACTTAAGGGTGATAAATTAAAACTTGTTCAGGTAAGAATTCTTTTGTATGGATCGGCCCCATACCAAGGGTGAACATTATGAATCCAGAAGACGTGAAAAATGTTTTCACAAAACTTGGTGATTTTCCAAAGCCGGCATCAAATCCACTTGTTAAGTTGCTAGCAACAGGCCTTGCAAGCTATGAAGGGGAGAAATGGGCTAAACACAGAAGGATTATCAACCCAACATTCCATTCTGAAAAGTTGAAGGTAATTTAGACATCAAAATCATTCATTCACATTATCGTAAGATCAATAATATTCATTAATATTTCCTCTGTTTCAATTTAAGCTAAACTGATTGGTTGCGGTTTTGTCAAACAGCGTATGCTACCGGCATTTTACCAAAGTTGTAATGATATGATTAAAGAATGGGGGAGTGTGACGTCCAACGAGAGTTCATCATGTGAGTTTGATGTCTGGCCTTCTCTTCAAAATTTAACAGCTGATGTAATTTCTAGAACAGCATTTGGGAGTAGCTATCAAGAAGGGAGGATAATCTTTGAACTCCTAAAAGAGCAAGCAGGACATGCAATGAAAGCCGTTCTAAATGTTTACATTCCGGGATGGAGGTAAAATTAAAGTTAAACTTCATTTATGTTACATGCAAAATTCCTTTATCTCTCTTTCGATCTCATTCAGTTATTAATTTTACTCTGTAGGTTTTTACCAACTAAGATGAACAAGAGGATGAAACAAATTGACAAAGAAATAAGAGGTATACTCATGGGAATTATAAGAAAGAGAGAGAAAGCCATTGAAGCAGGTGAAGCTACCAAAGATGACTTACTAGGTGCACTGATGGAATCAAATTTAAAGGACATTCGAGATCATGGGAAGAACAACAAAAATGGTGGGATGAGTATGGAAGATGTAGTTGAGGAATGCAAGCTTTTTTACTTTGCTGGGCAAGAGACCACTTCAGTGTTATTAGTTTGGACAATGGTCTTACTTTGTCAAAATCAGAACTGGCAAGATCGAGCAAGAGAAGAGGTTTTGCAGGTCTTTGGAATGAACAAGCCAGACTTTGATGGTCTAACTCACCTGAAAGTCGTAAGTAAATCTTACTTTTACTCTACAAATAAGAAGCATGAAAGCAAGTAAACCTTTACATTAATTGTGTCTTAATTTAGAGCAATTCATAAGCTTTATGCTGAAAGACTCGTACCGGTTCAATGATTCTTCTTGATCACTTTTGTTTCTTAATATTCATGATGCCTCAGGTAACTATGATTTTTCTTGAAGTGCTACGGTTATACCCGGCAGTAGTTGTGCTTGCTCGAACCACTCCTAAGGAAACACAAGTTGGGAAATTCTCATTACCAGCTGGAGTCGAAGTCGGGATACCAACACTGCTTATTCACCATGACAAGGAACTGTGGGGCGATGATGCAGAAGAATTCAGGCCAGAGAGGTTTTCGGAAGGAGTATCGAAGGCAACAAATAGTCAGCTCTCGTTCTTTCCTTTTGGAGCAGGTCCTCGGATTTGCATCGGACAGAACTTTGCTATGATGGAAGCAAAATTAGCCTTGGCATTGATCTTGCAACACTTCACATTTGACCTTTCTCCGTCTTATGCTCATGCTCCTTCTAATCTTATAACCCTTCAACCACAGTATGGTGCTCCTATCATGTTACACAGACGTTAACGGTTGTCTGCCATAAGGTCGAAAGCGTTGTTAAACAGTATACCCATTTTACTTTAAGCTTGTAGCATGATATTTTATGAACTTTCTTTGTTTTTGTTTCTCTGATAAATGATAATTCAGAATATGATTGCAGAATGCATAGATGCAAAGTAGTATATAGAGAGCCTACCAGACGTGGTAACAGAACACATCAATTAAGGAAACCAATAACTTCAATTCAGGCCAACACTTCGATCAGTAGAGAGGATCTTACAAGCCTTAAACACTTCCTATTTTTTACCGATATGGATAAAATGCCAATACATCTCTTGAATTGAAAACTCGATGAAAATGGAAATTCAAATGTTAGAAAGTAGAAATCCAACATTTTTCTAAAACAGCCAATATTTCTCTAACCAAGCTCCACACTGATATTCAACCTTTTGCAGTTAATGCTCAATATTAATTCACCTAAAAATCAATATCCAAGAGGATAATTTTTTGCTACAAGCAAGAAAGAGAAGTTGTAGACAGGATTAGGATTCTCTCCTTGGCTGGTAGAGCTGAAATATGCACATAATTTGAATTTGATCTGTTGCAGGTGACAGTGATTCCACATGAGTTTTCTTAGGTTGTAGTGGGCTGGGGTTCAGACTTGTAGAGGAGATCAGATAGGAGCCTTGACTGTAGCATCTGGGCAATCATATGTGCCCAATGGCTGGCATTCATCATGATAGAGAAAGGGTGTAGACTTCCCTTGAATCCAAACCCCAGAGATCTTCCAAAGTCTCAGAGGCAACATAAGTAATGAAGTAGAACATTTTCCATTTGGCACAGGTCGAGGACCTGCATAGGTGCAAAGTTCATAAGCAAGGAAGCAGACAATCAAATCAGAAATGATGGCTTTAAAGTTCTATTGGATATCATGAAATCTTGATTCAAATTCAACTTCAAAGTTCAGAGCTGCAACCACCTCTTATATATAAGACTCTGAAAGTTGGGATAATGTACCATAAATAGAAGCGTGTTGCAATGTAGGTATACAGGAGATACTCCAAATGAATTATACATGCATTGACCTACAATATTTTACCCAGAAACGGATGCAAGACTATTTATTATTAATCAACTTTTCCTCTATTGGATCATTTTCCAACAGCTATTAACTTATCCTTTCCTGTACGCAGCGGAACATTTGGAGAGGAACATGAGTAATGTGTCTACCCAAATATTTATTTTTCCATGGCAGGACTCAAGTTGTCAACAAGCTTCAATGCTATAACAGCATAACTTTTTACCCCAGAGATTTCCAACATACAGGAACACAGAAACATTATGAGGTGTGTGTGGCAGTGGTATTATCAATAATCAGAGGGTATGTAGCAAGATTGTTCGCAGCTGTTTTTAACAACCCCGCACCAAGTCCACCCACAAAAATAAAAAAAAATGATCAAGTGTGAAAAAAGACTTTGGATTCAATTATATTTAACCACTATAAAAACAATTACATATATAAAAACAAAAAAGAGGCTAGTTACAGTAATTTACATGAGAAAACCTAAACAGACATTCTGACCAACAATCATATATTCAAATACACTTCATAAAACCATCAGAGGTTGAAACCAACAATCAGTTTCAATTCACTTATAGATATATCATCAACAGCTAAAATCTCGGCAAAGAGAATTCAATTGAGGTTTTACCTTTAGTGATATAATCGTCTTTATAATTAGTCATTCACAAAATCCGAAGTCACGAGGCGGCCATGCCTGATATCATGAAAAAATCAAAGTCAGGTGCTTCATAAAAGCATGAAAGGATGCTGTAAACATTCATGAAAAGTATGTGAAACAGAAGTGGTGAAGTCAAATATATATTCAGTAACCACTTCTTTTAAAAAGGCAACAAACCGGCCTCACTACAAAACAGCTAACCAATCTGTAATACTGTATAGTCCTTAAAAATAATCAATTAAGCAGACCAAAAGACTGTACAGTCAATCAGAAGTCATACACCCCTACCCACTTATAAACCTTGCATTCTTGTATTCTGCTCCACCCATAAAACCCAAAAGACTGCCAGCGACAAAAAGCCCCATATGCAATAACATTTGCTAAACTGTAAGCATCTTTGCTACAAATATTAAAGAAATTGTGCATGGACAATATCCAAAAATAGGCCAGGGGAATGAATGTCCCGCATAATTCTATCAACCCTGGGGGTAAGGATATATGAAATAAAGATATTATACGAAACATAAAATCATCAGATCAATTAACTCCGTATCATTGTCTGGAACAAATTTCAACCATGATAACAATGACTAAAAATATAAGTATCCACCAAATAAGAAAGGAGAGATAGCAATACCCTGAAAAACACTCTGCCTTGAATAAGACCGTAAGGCACAGGTCCATATTCCCGTGAATCACGAGAAAGATAAGTGTTATCTCCCTGAATCCAAACATGCCCCTTAGGAACCTATTCATGGATGCCCAACATGGTATAAAAAGTTATCAGGCATACTATCAGCAAGACATATAATTCAAAAAGGAATATTGAAATTTATAAACTATCAACCAGAAACCAACATATTCCTAAACTAGCAGTATTTCACCAGCCAAACTTCCCCTCAACGATATTCGACCTTTTGCGGTTAATGCTCACCCGTATAAAAATTAACATGTAACAGAATAATTAGACAAAAGTAGCACACTATCAAAGTTACAATCTTCTGGGGGATATGTCCCTTGATGTTGTTTACCGTGAACAGGAGGAGTTCTGAGTTGATGTAACCAAAGAGTTAGATACACAATGCCAATTCTTTCTGTTTGCATGGATTTCTTCTTTATCTATCCTAGTAGAATTCTACCTACCATATCCTACTTTCGCCATTCTACTCTAGGATGACGTACAAGAAGTCTGTGTCTTACACCCACAAACTGTCTATTTCTAACATCTTTCTCTCAAAATGTTGATATCACAAACTAAAAACACAAATTTCCTACCAATCTCTTACAGTCTCCCAGAGAAAATCAACACAGCCGACTCGCACCTCCTAAATCGATCCGGTCTTTCCCCTAAGACACATTTAGTTCAATATTTACATACCGCATTGGATAAGACATTACACCACATACCAACATTGCAGCAAACAACACACACACCGATCACTAAGAACCACTTAACCCCTAAAACTGATTCCAAACACCAAATGCAAACTAGTATCAGTACAAATCTCAAGTTTCGGGTTTTCGAAAGATGAGAAATTAGAACATACCACAATGTTAGTGTGCTGAATCTGATGCTGCTGGGGGTCGGTAAAACTGACCTTACCGCCCTCCAGAGCCAGGACACGTTTGACCACCATTTTCTTGGGGTCGTAGGGAGCCCGGATAATGACGACGTCACCGGGGACGATTCTCCCCAATCGATGGGAGACGCGCTCGGTGAGGATCACGTCGCCGCTCGAGTTGAACGTCGGGAGCATACTCGGACCTTCCGCCTGTAACCACCGGGAAAAAGTTAGAGGCTTTAGAGAGAGAGAGAGAGAGAGAGAGAGGAGGGAAGGGTTTAGGGTTTACGGACGAGGGTACATCTTATGAGGTAGGAGTCGGCGAGGTGGATGAGGCCGACGAAGTTCGCGACGGCGACGGTGAAGTGCTTCAGTTCGGTAGCTACGGCCCACCATTGGTTGAGCTGACCCATTGAGAGAGAGAGTTGAACAAAGGTTGGATCTTCGCCGACGGATATTGTAGTGAACTGAGAGTTGTTTTTGCTTGCCAGAGAATACAGGAGCAAAGCTTTGGGAGGAAGAAAGAAAAGAGCGCACGGGTTTTAATGGGTCGGGTCGGAGGCCCGAGGTCCGTAGCTTTTGGTTTTTATGTAATTAGAAGGATCCCACATCGGAATTTAAGTTAATGTGAGATGGGTTTATATGGGTTTGCGAATCACACTCAGGTTTACCTCACGGGGTCCATAGAACTTGATGGCTTGTGCGAATTGGTGGACGGTGAAACCTATGCAATTGGAAGAGGACATTAGACATAGAACTTGAGCAAACTCTGGACAAAGATAAAACAATTTTTTTTTATGCTGGAGCTTTTCATTCTTAATAAAAATAATTTATAGAAGCCACTCTACAAAGCTATTCTTTCATGGAAAACAATCATATTTGAGGAATATTTGAGAAAAAAAAAGTTTAACTCTCGTGTATTGTGAACCTCAGATATATTTGACAGGTCAAAACAAGGTTTGTTGTCAAGTTATTGATGGATAGTAGAAGTACGAACACTATTGCATTGTATTTGGAGTTTTTCACACGATAAAAGTTTTGATCAACTTTGATTATACAAGATATGATAAGTTTTTCACAAAGTTTTGCGGTGAATTTTAGGCAAGCTAATCCGATGACTGTTACGGCGACGATCCTGCAATTTCTGGCGACGGATTTAGTTGGGTTTGGCATGAAATTTCATCTCTCCCTCACGGTCTGTACCTTTGTTTAGTTAGTTTCGACTTCAAATTATCATGGAGATTTTTGGTTGCTTTTGGCTGCCGACGAGTCTACTGCTCGGAGAATGGCTTTAAGCTTCTTAATTGGAGCTCCAACACAGTTTGAACCTGAAAAGCTAAGATTGCATTGAGTTGATTCTTGGAGTAGTAGTTAGTCTCTAGCTCGTCTGTACCCCTCACTTTTAGTTTGGTTTATTAAGTTGTTTAGGTTGTTCTGTTAGGAGATGACTTTTAACCTTGAACTTGACCTTTGCTGGACTGGAGACGAACACTATGGTTGAACACGGGACTTGTGGACTCGGACTAATAAAAACCTAAACAAAAGTAAACAACCTACTTTGCTCAATTCTAGCTCTATTTTAGTGCTGGTTAACAAAGATTAGTTTTAAACTTCTTTCAGTTCTTTGTATTGATTAGGACAATCTAATGGTGTTATAATCTTTTACCCTGGCAAAAAAAAAAAATTGTGTCTAGATTCAGATGCAAAATGCAAAATCATTGAGGGAAGAGAGAACAGAGCTCAGACATGTACATAATTTGAAGTTGCTTGCTTTGTTACAGGTGACAAAATTGCTACATGATGTTCACAATTGTATAGAGAGGTTGATGAGGAGATCAGATAGGAGACTGGACATTTCTATGGTTAGTTTTCATCATGATAGAGAAAGGGTGTAGATGTCCGCGGAATCAAACCCGAGTGATCTTCTGGAGTCTAAGAGGCAACATGAATAATGAAGTCTAACTGAAATCACAGGATCTGAACCTGCATAGATGAAAAGTTCACAATTAGGGAAGCAAACAGTAAAGTATCAAGAATGATTGATTCTACAGTTCTTCTGAAGTTCAATATATATCATTTAACTTTGAAAGCAGTAACAATTTCAATGATTACTCATAACTAATAGACTCCTAAGGCTGTGAAATGTACCATATGTGGAAACAGGTTTCATGTATCCTGGAGATACAGCAATTTCCTTCTTTTTTTTGAAAGGGCTGCAATTTCTTATTGGAGACATGTAATAGATTTTTAAAAAGCTGACTAAAAAAATTTACATGGGAAAAGCTAAATGGAGATTCCAACCAACAAACAATTCTACTAACATACGCTTAATAAAAACCCTCAGAGGTTCAAACCAAGAATCGATTCCAATCCAGTTGTTAATATTTCATCAACGGCTAAAATCTCCGTAATGAGAATTCAATTAGATGTTTACCTTCAGCAATATAATCTTCTTTATGGTTAGTCATCTAATAAATCCAAAGCCATCAGGCGGCCATACCTAATAACATGAAAAAAAATCAGTCAGTTGACCCTGAAAGCATAATTGGATGTCATAGAGATTCATGTCAAGCATATGAAACGAAAGTAGTGAAGTAAAATATATATTCAGTAACAACTTCTAAATTAAAAAGAACAACAGAATAAGGTGGCCTCACTACAGAACAGCTAATCAATATGTCATGGAATAGTCCTTAAAAATAGTGGTTATTGAAGCCAATCTAGCAGGCCAAAAGACAGCGGCTACGCATTAATAAGAAATGCGAACACCTTTGTACTTGGTTTTCAAAGCTGGAAAACCAAGTACAAGTCTTTCAGCATATTAATCGAACAAAAAAACATATGATGACTTGGCATTTGGCAACATCAACCAATAAGGAGGCATGTGCTCCGATTCAATTTAAGGTTAATTCATCCATGAATAGATGACTTGAGTAAAACTAACAATGAAATAGCCAGAAAAATATTGCAGAAATTGTTCATAGAAAATATCCAAAAGTAGGACAGGCATGTAAGTAACTCAGACAACTGTATAACCCTGGGGTAAGAATATATATCAAATTATCATGTATACATATTACAGAGAGTATATAATCATCATACAAAAGGTTCCCCTATACCAAAAGCACAATGACTGAAAATTTATATACATTTTACAAAGGAGAAGTGGCATCACCTTGAAAAATACTCTGCCATGTATAAGACCGTAAGGCACAGGTCCATGTGACCGTGAATCATGAGAATTATAAACGTTGTCTCCTTGAATCCAAACATGCCCCTTAGGAACCTACTCATTGATGCCCAAAAATCATATCGAAACTAATTAGACATACTATCAGCAATAGAGTACTATAATTCAAAAAACAAAAAGGAATTTACAGAGACCAACACATCAAAAAATCGAACACTAGACAGACATAATGGCCCGAAAATCACACGACACTAGACATTAGCACCCACATTCCCACAATGCAGCATCAACAACAGTACAATCAAAAGCAGGCATACAAACCCGAAAGAAAGACGAGGAATCGGAGATTACCACAGCAGAACTGTGCCGAAAAATCCGATGGGGGTCGAAAAAAGCGACCTTATCCCCCTCCAAGCCCAAGACCCGCTTGACCACCATTCTCTTGGGGTCATCGGGAGACTGAACTATGACGACGTCACCGGGGACGATTCTCCCTAATCGATGGGACACGTGCTCCTCCAGCATGATGTCGCCGCTCACATTCAAGGTGGGGAGCATACTGGGTCCCACTCCCTGCAAACCCACCGGAAAACCAAACATGAGAGAATAGTCAGAGAGAGAGAGAGAGGGAGAGAGAGGGTTGAGGGTTTACGGACGATGGAAGCGGAGAGGAGGTAGGAGTGGGTGAGGTGGAGGACGCCGAGGAACTTTGCCATGTGCTTGGCTTCGGTGGCTACGGCTCGCCACATTGAGAACTACTTGGGAGAAAGGTTCGAGCTTTTCACCAATGAATTTGGGGGAAGAATTTGTAGTGAAACTGCGCAATGCTTTGCTTGCCCGAAAAGACAGGACTCACTCACAAGAGGAGAGGTCATTATTAAAATTAAAAAAAAAAACAAATTACAGTAGTGCAATCGGGTCGGGTCGGGTTGATTTGTGTCCATGACCACAGCAAGAGAGCCTTGTTATTTAGGTTAAACTGTTAAAGGTGACCATTTTTCTGGGCCGGATTTTTGTTAAACTTTAGAGGAACCGGTTGGGACCGGACCCGGGCAATGGTCCAACACCGCAAGGCTTTGCTTGCCAGAGAAGACATGTGTAAGACTATAAGGTATTTATTAGTGTAATAGGGTCGGGTTGGTTTCAATACTTGGGTCGCAAAGAAGCTAAATATAGAATTTGATCCCAAAAAAAGAAGATCATATAGAACATGAGTAGTGCTGTATATGTTGGTCGAGATTAGCATTGATGAGGTGATGACTCAGAACTTTATTGTACAAGAAGTATAAATATCGATTTCACATGCCAAGAATTAACACTGTAATGAGCTGAAGCTGGAGCATATGAATATGTTTTACCCAATCTACAAGCACTTGTAAGCAGCCTGTGTCACTGGCAGAAGCACTTGTAAAATGTACAGAAAAATGCTTTTGACCAGTCGAAGCTTTCAATGTTGCAGTCTTTCTCCTTCTTGCCTAAGGAATTCTTGTTTCATTGAGGCTTTTATTAGAAAACTTGACCGAGACTAATCGATCCGTTCGAGATTAAACATCACCATATCCTCCAGAGCTAATCGAAAAGCTGTTCGAGGAAGGCAATCGAGATTTTCGATTGCAAGATGAGCTTTCTCTTTGGCTAATGCTCGTGCTTGTTCAATGCCGCCACAACTCTTGACCAATTCAATGGCTTCATCAAGTGAGCCAGTTTCACTGAATTCTGATTCAATTATATCTCTAAGTTTTGGCTCCTTCTCCAGAGCAAAAATAACCGGGGCAGTGAGGTTTCCTTTGGCTAGGTCAGTTCCGGCAGGCTTTCCCAGCTGCTCTGCCGATTGAGTGAAATCCAATATGTCATCAACAACTTGGAATGACAGACCAAGATTCTTGCCATAGTCATACATTTTCTCAGCTACGCTGTTGTCAACCCCACTAAAAATAGCAGCTCCTTTGGTACTGGCAGCGATTAGGGAGGCTGTTTTGTAGTAGCTCTTGATCAAGTACTCATCAAGTTTGACATCACAATCAAACAAGCTAGATGCCTGTTTTATTTCACCACTTGCAAAATCTTTGATAACCTGCCATAGTCACCAACACACTCGAGCATAAGCTAAAGTATTACAAACTTGCATATATATGACAGACTGTAACCTCTTTTTTCAGTTTTGATTCTTCAAGCGTAACTTAAAATTTGACCCAAAAAAAAAAAGCTTAACTTAAAACTGTTATGAAGCACATAAATGACCACAAGGGTCTATTTGAATGGACTGATCCATAATGTTTGAAGCTTGGCATTAGGAAATTGGAAACATTACAAGGTCAAATTTCTTGTTTAATCTACTACAATCCATGTGGTGTCATTTAACTAAAAACAGCTAATTAAAAATAAAACCTGAAGACTTGAATTAGTAATGATTAGCAAGCACAGATTTTTTTTTAAAATTCATTTCAAAAAGTATTTTGTTATCAACTGCAGCATATATTATGCTTTCCAGTCTTGTTTATGTTTAAAAAAAAACCGAGCTTTAGAATCGAAAGAGTAGGCGCATCTTTACCTGGCTAATGAGCTTAATGACCGGAAGATTTTCAAGATTTGCAAGATACCATGATGACTGTGCAAACATGAAGTCCCCAGCCAGTACAGCCACTCTTGTACCAAACATTTGATGAACAGTTTCTTTCCCTGCAATTAAGTATGGGTACCAATTAAGTATCAAATTCATTGGAATCTGTAAACTGGGGCCAGACAGAACAAAAAAAAACTAACATAGTTGTGTGAAATCCATAGAAACTTACCTCTTCGCATGTCACTTTCATCCAATACATCATCATGTATCAAGCTTGCCGTATGAATCATTTCAATAATCTCTGCCAATCGGCGATGTTCTTTTGTAAGTTCCCTGTACAGTTGGGAAAGAAGATCATAAGTCCTTTGAACATCATAAACGATAGTGGTTTTAGAAGTTGGAGAACACTCACTTCAACCCAACTATTTCTGCTGTTGCTCTTGAGACCAAAAACACCAAAGCTGGTCGCATCCGCTTCCCACCAGCACTGAAAATCTGCTCAGCTGCAGACATTAAAACCGGGTTTTCTGCACCAACAATCTAAAAGAGCAATTTATCAGATATTGTACTTCTCCCCATACCTGACATATTGATACAAATATAAAGGCCTGATAGTATAAATTTAGCAGGAACAGAAAAGCCCTTCATACTGGCATGCACTCTAATCTAACTTTCAACACACTATCACCGCCCTATCAATCATATGGCAGCAGATGGAAATTTTGAGCATAGTAGCTAGAAGACACCTAACGAACAGCCTGGTTAAATTTCCATCATCTGTTAAAGCAAATTAATGATATATATGTAGGATAGTGCAATAAAAGCATACGACTGTAAAGATCAAGCCCATATTACCAAACCAAATACAGTCTATCTACTTCAAGAAAATCTATGATGGTTTGACTTGGGGAACATAGTTCAGCAGTGAGAAGAAGGAAGTGATGACATTTTTGTGGGAAAGGATAGCTAATATGAAGATTGTACTACATCAGACTGATCAGATCTCAAATTATAGAGAAAGTGCACCCCATGAGTCTAGCTGAAAGCCTGAAACTGACGAATATAATACCATCAAATCAGACTGTCTGATGATACTTTTTCCTTTTGAACAAGTTAATTTTACAAGAACAGACTATAGAGGCAAGAATGATGGTGATGATCATGTTTGGATAATAGATAAACAGGTTAAGGTATACAAGAAACAATGGGATAAAAATCTTTGTTGCGTACCCACATAGCTAGGATAAGATACTGCTGACGTCAATTTGATTTCCATGCTCATTTATAACTGATAAATCAATCATATGGTTTAGGCCAGAATATGAACCAATACGACTCACATGCCACCAAAGCATAAAGACAACACATTGTCAGAATTGTGCAGACTACTGAACTAACTCAAGTTGGTTTTTGAAGTGTCTTGAACTCTTAAGGATATATAAGATCATAAGTCCTCGTCCATAAAATTGACATGTTAAATCACTTAAATGTAGTATATGACATCAGCGAATAGAAAAAAAAAATATTTCTACTTTGCCTTAAGCTGCTCTATCCCCTACGAAATCAAGCACAAAACCACAAAACTAACACAGAGATCACAACTACAGACAAGCACATATACATATGTTCTGGTTTATTTGTGCAATTTTGCTTGTGCAGATGTGAAACAAACACCAGTTCCTTTACTTTCAGGGGAAAAGGGTGAAAATCATTTCTGTTCTTAAAATGATGTCCCTAACTGATACATTCAAAAATAACAACTTGTAGAACAGTATCTAGCCGAAAAGGATTGTGTAGGACGAAGCTCAGCATCACGAAATAAATAGAAAATATGAAAAATGCACAACACCATTATAAACAACAGATACTACACAGCACCAGGACTTTAAGAAAGAGTACTTACTGACTGAAGATTTTGATTTAGTGTCGAGAGATCATCAGCTACCACTTCAAACAAATTCGTCAGCGAAATGGGCATTCTCGACTCTTCCTTCAACTCCAAGACTCGTGGAAGACCGTCAGGAACACCTGTATTGGTCCAAAAATCTATTCACAACTTCAACCATTATGATACAAAACAAGACTCTAACACTTCAACCAACTGAAAAAGCTTTAAAAGACAAAAACCAAACTAGAAAGTCTTACCATTTAGCAAAGTCTCAGCTGCTTTCACAGAAGACACTGCACACCTAGTCCGGCCCCTACCACCAAAAACTATTGGCCTTGCTGCAAAACCTTTACTACTCCCCTTAGTATTTGCCTTTGTGTAATTCCTTATTGAAGACAATGAAGAGCGGTCCAACAAAGCATTTGAAGAACAACCACAAGCCACCAAATCCAATACAGTTCTTCCAAAATCAAGACTACGGCTTGTCATTGACATCATTCTCAGCAAAACCCACAAACCGAAATCACCAGCACTCAAACTAAAACCAAAAACAAAAACCCAGAAGCCACAATGAGCTCAATTGCTCAGAAACCAAAAACACCAGCTGGAAAAACAGTCGTTCAGATACTTGGGGAGTAGGGAAAACAATCAAATGGGGCCACTAGGAAAGGAGGGTTCTGTTTTAACATGCAGCACAAGTTGGAACCAAATTTGAGTGGATTCCAGAAGCCCACATATGAGAGTCTGTTGTGTTCCTTATCAGTTGGAGGGGGAAGGATGAGTGACCCTCAAAGAAAGACTTGGTTTTTGTACTTTGTAGTGCGAAGTTTTTTTAGAAAGCCTATAGAAGAAGTGAAGGGGGGACTTCTTCTCATCTATGGTTACAAATGCTTTAGCTGTTTCTTGTTGGTCAAATTAGAGCCAAAGAGCCATTTTCCCTCTAAAGTACGACTACTGGTGCCTTCTTTTTCATTTCATCTTTTGGTCCAGCACTCCCATAAATTTTTCTTTTAAATTTTTCAAGCCAAAATTATATGAATATAAACATAAAGATCTCCCACCTATCAGATCTCGATTATTTTTATGGAAATGATATTTGATATAATTTGTTTATGCAGTTCTTACATCAAGAAAACTATTCCACGCACCTACACACATGTTGTTCCTAAAATTGTGGCAACACAAAAACGAGATTTGTGAAGTTCTTGTCATTTTCATATGAAGTAATTGATCTTACATGTAATAAGCAGACAAAAGTTGGTGCAAGTCGGTTCAAATCAAAACTGTTCTCTTTACCCATCAATTACAAATGAAATAAAAATCTTAAAATCTATTGTAAAATAAAAACTATAAGCTTTTTTCGACCAAAATAATTTCAATTCTCTCTTGTTAAAAAGCTAAAGAATATTGGATAGCAATCACAAAGCATGTTTTCACTGCTATTGCCCAGAAACTTACAATTCATGTGTAAAGGCGGAACTAACATTTCATACCTGAAGAGGTGATTCTTAAAACACAATCTGCACTTTCCTTAATTACTCGTTGTCACAGCAATTCAGATGAAATAAAACCAAAATCCTAACAATTGAAGAAAATTAAGATGGCTTAGGTAAAGTAGAAATTGAAAAGAAAATTAGAGAAACGATTACCTTTTCTATCACATAAAAACCTCATTGGAGTAGAAACGGAGTAAACAATGTGGACTAAATAAGAAAATAGAGAAACGAATAACACGTCTCAATAATGTAACCGTTGAGTCAGTAACTGAAAGTACACGAAACCAATGTTTTGTATCAGGATAAAATTGCAACGGAAATATACAATGAGTTGTATCCTCCTTTTACCACGAGAAAAATCTTTGGTTAGACTATAGAACCAACTTGCATACGCAATGAACGAATAACAAACTGGTCACCATATTTCTTCATTCTCAAAACTAGAAGTATTATGGTTGATAGTTGAAACAAGGAGAAAATGAAAATTTTGTAGCATGTCGCAACTTTTTCCTAGAGGTGCTCATTATCTGCTAGAACTTCCACCTTCTTCCTTCCCTTGCTTCGTGGCATGAAACTGCGAATCTTCTCTCTGGCACCTCACATATTATCCCTTAAAGGGACTAGATCATTCTAGTTGTGGGCTTCAATGAGCTCAAGCAAACTACTCATAATGTTGATTGATTTTTCCGGTGACAGGGTATATAAATAAAATTTGACAACTACATATTTACAAGTATAATCTGAATGTTTTACAATCACTACCATCCCCTCAACTCAATTTATCTCGAACGTTTACATCATTCACATATAAAAATATGTCAACTTTTAGCTCCTCAACTTTCAACTCTACCTCACACTATTTTTCTTTGTTCCTACAACTCGTTAAAATCAAGGATGTGATGTACAGTATTTATCAAAGTAATTTTCGTCCTGGTGGTCAAACAGCCCGCTAGCCGCAATATAGGTACCTCTAGTCTTCCCGCAGACCAACTACAGTTGTCAGTAACTAGTTCCATATCACCATGTGGCTTGCATCAGCTGCATGCATGACAACATATCATGTTCTTTCTGGGAGTATTAAAAATTGATGTGAAGGAAGAAAGGTGTGTGAGCCCATAAGATTGATGAAATGGGACACATTCATTTATTTTCAACTCTCTCTTTTTTGTCAATGCATTTATTTTCAACTCCATTCAATATTTATTTGACAGAAAGGGAGGGAAGTGAAGGACCCTCAATTTTGTTTTGTTAATTTCCTGCATCGCCTTTCATTCAATTTATATGTGATAGATTATAACTTTAGTTTGATTTGAAATACACTAGTTATGATTTTATGATTTCACCACTGTTGGCAGTGTTGGGTGTGATTAGAGATAATGTACCTAGTTTCACATGTTAATTATTCCTCCATTACCAAAAAGAAAAAGAAGAATAAAAGCAACCCTGCTGCATATTTATTGACATCTCAAAGTTTGTACACAAACATCACCAAAATAGATCAAGAGATTTCCTTTGAACGTTGAAGGAGCACACGCAATTCTTGTGCAAAAATTTATGCATTGAGCAGTCACCATAACCTGCAAGTCAATACCAAAATTACTAAAAAAAACTTATTTTTTTAGCTAAATAAATTTCAGTGTAAAAAATTAAATTTTAAATATTAGCTTATTTCAAATTTCTATATATAGCAATAAATAATCGTAAATCTTTTTTCTAACTCAACTCATTATAAAATCATGCCTCGGTTCTTACTTTTGATGAAATGAAAGTCATGAATACAATCACATAAGTGAGGACTATTTAAAGTGAGATAGAATGGCAACAGGCAACGGCTACAATGAGTCTGCTGAGCAAAGCAAAACGGCTATATTGCATGGAAATGGAGCGTTTTGGGTTGGAATTCTCAGTTGTTGGGATTAGGAAAATGAAAAGGGACAAAGAAAGGGGCTTTACTCTTGAACTGACTTTGCGTCTCCTTCACATCATTGTCCCTTGCACTTTCATATTATTTACCATAAATCCATGGACTTGAAGTGAGGCTGCACCTGATGGTTTCACAAATCAATGATTATCTTACAATTAGTAGACAAAATAAAATGCCTTAGCTTAACCTTTTACTGTGGCTAGAAGAG
The DNA here is from genome assembly GCF_933775445.1 of Argentina anserina. NCBI lineage: Eukaryota > Viridiplantae > Streptophyta > Magnoliopsida > Rosales > Rosaceae > Argentina > Argentina anserina. The sequence continues at coordinate 10,032,142 of NC_065874.1, forward strand.
GTAAAAACTTAAAGCGAAAACTTGTACATACTATCTTGTTGGGTAAAAAGACAAAATGCGGGATCCAATTTCTTGATTCTAAGCATGGCGACAACCAAGCAATCTGGTTGAGATAAAAGCGAAACAAGTACGGAACAAAAGAGTCTCTCTTTCCTTGCCCAGAACAGAAAACCGATTAACCAAATTTGAAGAATGTTCGTAGCTGAAGCAATATGCACTCTGGTCCCACCGGAAAGTTAATCTCTTCAAAACCCAGAATTGGGTTTCTGACCAGAATTTCAACTCCAAATGTTTTGCGTTGCCAAACCCATCATTACTCTTGCTCTCTCTTTTCTACTCAAGGGGACAGTAGAGCTCAGACCAGAACCAGTTTCTCTCTAAATGCTTCCTCATCTTCAGGTCAGTCGAGCTTTCTCATATCATGTTGCAATTTTCAACATGATTTGATCTTATGCTATACGAAGTTGAATGGTTTGAAAGTATGGTTCTTTGAAATTCAGTTGCCTATTAAAGGGGCAGACTTCGGATTATTATCACCTTTTTTTTTTACCTTCAAACGCAAATTGGTTTTTGGATTTTGACACAATAGCTGAATGCATCTAATTTAGAATTCCAACTTCTACAGGTAACCAGTATAGTAATCCCCAATGTGTTAAAGTGGGTAGTGTCGTTGACTAATGAAAACTGTATGGTAAAAAGTAGAAATATTGCACATGTAATCTGGAGAGGATTAAAAGAACCCAATTGAATTGAGAATTGATTTCTGAAAACCAGTGAACTCAGACGATTGTATGCTTATGGATCAGAAATTATACCAAATATTAAGAGTCTGGTGAAGTTGTTAAAACTTGGAACAATTAAGTTGAACTTTGAGGACACCATGGCTGCTGACCTTCGTTGGACATCAGGTTAATTTTGAATCTTTGAAAGATAACAAAGGCCTGGAATTTGCGAACTTTATATTGTGATGTCAAATAGTGTACTTGAGAATGTGAGGCGAATTATTGAGAAATCTTTCTGTATTGGTTATTTCCTTTCTATGCTGACAAGTTTGTTACTTGCTCCTCTATGCGCTGTTTTATGCCAAACCTCAGTCACAGAATTAGTTTGATGCTTTGAATGTCAAACTTTTCTTTTCTTAATTCAGGTATTGCTCTAAAATCTGATAAAATCAGCCATCCTCACATCTCCTTAGCTGTATTTAAAATTAAAATAGGCTTCATAATGGTTACCATACCCTCATACTCGTTTTAGATGAAACTCATGAAAGGTTTGTGTTCCATCAATGTTTTCTGTAGATAGTAAACATATAAATGAGCACCGGTCAATTTCGGTATCTAATCAAGCTTCGATTCTCCAAAGTAAACTTCATTAATCCTGATAAAGACTCAGTAAAGCTTTACTCTGTTAGAACTTAGAAACTTTGAATTCCATTTTAATAACTTAAAAGAGGTTTCCTTTCTGAAGTCCCTAATTCTAGTAAGTCGAATTAAATGTTAAATGTTAAAAAATGTTTTGATATGCAAATGTCTTATTTTTTTGTTCTATTTAGAACACTCATACATTCTCCTTTTTGTTTGTAGTCATTACAAAATTTGTTGTATTTTCTCTTAAACAAAAATGCAGTTGGAAGTGCAGAATACATAGAGGAGCCCGCTACCAATGTGAGATTTCAAACATCTTTGAACTTGCCTGGGTGCTCAAGTCCATTTGCATTGCTTGGAACTGGTTAGTTGCTTCATATCATGTTAAATATCATTTGATAAGAACTTGAGAAGAATGATATCCATCAGTTGAGATTGAGTATAAAAGTCAGAACTGGAGTGAATAAGCATCTATGTCTCATGTTTCATGTAACAAGAAAGATGAAGCTTATAAAAAAAATACAGGTGTAAGTATGTACCAGGTAAAATTTGAGAAAATTGGTACTAATATCGATCTCATGTGTGGGGTCATAAGCAACTGAAATTTATACCATCTCTCTCATCTAGTCATTAAACCGGTCCTATTCTGTTTTCAGTTGATTACTCAGGTAACAATTCATACCAATAATGAATCAATGATATTTAATTTTTATATTTAGCTCATCCATTTCTATGAAGAGATGAGAGTACATATTTTACTGGGAAAAATTAATTCTCCCATGGAAACTACGAGGCACACTATTGAAAATGGTAATATCAGTGTGTTTGTGGCATTTAATAACTAATGGACCAGTGTGATGCATGCGATTAAAGACCTAAAAATTAAATTTTACAAAAATAATTTTTACAAATGAAACATCAGTAATGTATCGGCCGGCCCCTCCAAAACATTGTAGATTTCACCCCACTTCTGCAGTCTCTTGAAATCTTAATCAAGGGGATGTTTTTTTCCTCTGCAGCTTTAATTTTTTATTTTTCGTCTACAAAGCTTTCAGCGTATAACTTTGGTGTTGGCAATACTTTCAGGATACAGGGAAAAAGTCTTTGCAATTATTGGCGTTAAAGTATATGCTGCAGGATTATACTTAAACCAATCCATCTTAAATTACTTGACTGCTTGGAAAGGAAGATCAGCTGCTGACATTAAGAAGGATCCATCCTTGTTCAGCTCCATTTTTCAGTGTAATAAAGCTTAAAGTATATGCATTTTCCTTGTCGCACACTGGCACTCATGCGCGGAATTGCAAAATTAACGTTTATCATTTGCAGCTCCTTCTGAGAAATCATTACAGATTGTTCTGGTTAGAGATGTTGATGGGAAAACATTTTGGGATGCCTTGAATGATGCCATCTCTCCAAGAATCAAGTCACCCACTCCTGTTGATGAGTCGGCACTGTCCACATTTCGCAGTACCTTTGAAGGGAAACCCCTCAAAAAGGGAACATTCATATTTTTGACGTGGCCGCAGACTTCCAAAATGCTTGTAAGTCTGAATTCAAAAGTCAACTTTCTATGTGAACTACTGCTTTCCTTTAAATAATTTTGTTGACATATATTATTCTACGTTTTATTGTTAATAACATCATTAGCTTATGCTTTCCCATACTATTTTGTCAAAATTTTCACCCACACACATTCTTATCCAGTTAGATATATTGTGACATACAGGTTTTGATCTCATCTAATGGGCTTCCATCTAGTGTGGATGCTACCATAGAATCAGAAAACGTGAGTTCAGCTCTATTTGATGTATTCTTTGGAGACACTCCAGTTTCTCCTACCTTAAAGGCTTCTGTTGCAACCAGATTAGAATCAATCCTCAAGTAGATGCCACAAGTTAGTGTTTCATCTTTTCCTCTCTCTCTCTCTCTCTTTGGGGCTTGGTTGTTCAATTGATCTATTCTATGAGTTTATTGACAAATTGATTAGCTTACCTGATAATCAAAATGTTACTAGATCTTTTTCTATGTAACTGCATATATATATGTACCTTCTCTTACCAAGAAATTGAAAAATCAAGAATGAAATATAGCAAGTAAATTTATTTTATCCTTCTAAGCATTCCTTTGATTTCTTGAATGAATCATTTATCTAGCTAATCTTCAATTACATATAAGAAATTAAAAAAGAAAAATTAGTTTCACTTAGATATAACTCCTGGATCTGATTATGTAAACAAGGTCTTAACATTGGTTTGGCTTCCTGGCTAGAACTAGGTTTTTTTAATATTAAGAATATCAGTTTGAAGCTACTTAAAAGGCACCATGATATCAATAATACATTAATACATGATATTAGGTTGGAGACTTCTCTAAGTTTTTGGAAACTTAAAGATATTTTCTCAATATGATTAGAGAAATTTGCAATTGCCTATCATTTCTGAACATCAGAGAGATGATGGAAGAAAGCTCTTGGTGACAAGGGTATGGCTCCATTATAGAAGAGTGAATAGATGGATCAAAATAATAGATATTCTTGAACAAAGAAGAAATCTCTTCTTTTTCGGTGAAATGGGAGACACTAACATTATGATTTATAGACCCACAACTTTGTCACTTCTGATCTGCTCAAGCATCTTGACAACCTCAGCCATGGTAGGCCTCTTGGAAGGCTCTGATTCAAGGCACATTAATGCAATGCTAAAAGCATCGTTAATGTCGTCCTCTGGACAACACCCTAAGTTATTGTCAAGTACATACTCCTCCTTCTTATCCTGAACAACTGCCTTCACCTGCAACAAGGTTAACCCATTTATTCTCATGCATATTAGTCACCGATCAATTTGAGAAAAACTTTCTGAAGTGTAAAGTGAGGACAATCTCTGATATATACTAAATTCTCCATGGTCAATCTCTAATACTTGATCAAAACTTACCCACGTTACTAGCTTTGTTCCTTCCTCAACAAATGCTTCATCTGTAGGCTTCTTACCAGTGAGGAGTTCTAGTAAAACCACTCCAAAACTGTAAACATCCCCTTTTGCTGTTGCTCTTCCGGTATCAAAATATTCTGAAGAGAAAAGTTTCGTAGGCTCATCACTCTCATGTACCAATACATTGAATAATCTACAAGCAATACAGTAAATTGTGGTCGTACTTTAAATTCATAACCATACCTGGGGCTAAGTATCCGAAAGTTCCAGCAACAAGAGTTGAAACATGAGTCTTATCTGGTTCCATCAAAGTAGCCAGCCCGAAATCAGATATTCGAGCCTCCATGTTTTGATCCAACAATATATTGCTTGATTTGATATCTCTATGGATTATATGAGGGATGCAATCATGATGAAGGTATGATATTCCTCTTGCAGCACCTAGTGCTATTTTGTATCTGGCCGGCCAGTCCAGACATTTGTTCGTCATTGATCTTCCTGCATCGTAATGTACAGTAGGCACATAATTAGTGTACCAGATTAATGACCACGGATTGAAAACTTGAAATTCAACTTTTAATGGTGCTCTTTAGCGATTATGATGTTTTAAACGCTTCTTACTTTCAAATCAGCATATCATTTGCACTAGTATGGCAAACAAACTTATTGCTGAAACTCATGTAATGATGTAAAATCTTAGCTTAACTCATGTAGAAATCGAACCAATATATGCATACCATGAAGAACTCTATCTAAGCTGCCATTAGCTACCAGTTCGTATATGAGAAGGTTATAATGTGGAGCAGTGTAATATCCATGAAGAGTCACAATGTTCCGGTGCTTTATATCACCCATTGCTTCGAGCTCTCTCTCGAATCCTCGATCTCTATCTGCACTTCCTCTGTTCAGTCTCTTCACAGCAAAGGCCATGGTGTCATTTACTGTAAGTTTATAAACTGTCCCATATCCTCCAGAGCCAATAATGTCCTTGTTGCTCAACTTCAGCGTCTTCTTTAAGAACACATCTGATTTTAGAGACTGCATTACTGGTGCCCTGAACAAAACCATTTTCCCACCTGTAAATTCCACAATACAATACATCAGTTAGGATATGTATACCTCTAGTTTTCAATGTGCATATTTCCCGGTGTTCTCAGTTATACCTGAGAAGCCATGTTCGAAAACCAAGTGCTTTCTCTTCCATCGCCTATAGATGAGGACTGCAATTATAATCTTCGATATTACAAAAGCAATACAGCATATGGTTATGTAGAATGCTAGAACCAAAGCATTCCTCATTTGATTCAACTTGAGCAAAGCTCTGTTGATATAAAACCAGAAGACTGCAGAAATAGAAGAACTAAAGTCTAAGATGAGGATCCGTACTTCATACTGTGGAATCAACTTTAATGAATAAGCAGAAACATTGTACTGTTGGATCATTGAAATATTGACACATATAAGTGCATTAAGGGTCCTACGAAAGCAATCTTGTCCTTGTACTAGATTCACATGCATAAGTTTACTAATTTGAGAGGTCATCCACATGAATTGGAAATTAGCCTTCTAGAGCCTAATATGGGCAGCAGGCAACAACCAAACTTGATTAACCCAAAAGTATTAAAGGTAAAAGAAGATAAGTGTGAAATGGGGATGCATCATGTGATATTCAAAGTTGTCACCTTCTCCTTTCCCATTTATGTGGAAATTTAGAATTCACAGGCCAAAAAGTGCCTTCTTATTTTTGGGATAGAAAGCGCAGCTGTGAAGTCTGGGAGAGTGAAAGCAACTACATGGGTCTAGAATTCTGAATAGAGCTGCATCTTTCTTCTCTGTGTATCTGCAATCATGTATTATGTATGTGCACCTTGCACTTGATAACTATTGGATCAAAACATGAAAATATGGTAATAGAATTAATTTGGTGACTTCATAGCTTACCCTAGGGTTGGAAATGTAGAACCTTTTAATGGCTAACGATCGGAGATACTGTAGAGATCGAGCTGCCTTTATAACTCAAAAGTATATTTTTGTATCTAAAAGGATTTGATAGGATGGATTTCATGATCTCAGACTTGTTTAGTTATCACAAAAAAAAAATCTCAATTCAACGAATCACAGTTTTCTGATTAAGATTTTTTTCGAGAAAGTTAGACATAAAGTCTTCTCCTCTTAGCTTTGAATCTTCCATTTTCAAACCATAAGTTGGGTGTTGCTCTCTCTATGCGGTGTACCTTTCTTTTTCTTTCCCTTTTTTGAAATTGGGATACTCCTTATTTATAGAATTATATTAAATGGTTGTGTTAGGCATACTTAGTGTGATCATTCAAGCAGATATCACTCACATCAGTCACATGTTCTCTCCTGCCATTGTCTAAGCCTCTATAAGGAGAGAAGTAAGGAGATGAAAATGAATCCAGTAGTAGCAATGTAGCGCCATCAACAGTAAAAATCAGCTTTCCTCCAGTAGCCACATATGATTCTGTATATCTGTTTTGTTTATATGATCAAGAATATATCCCGAAATCGATCACAAAAGAACACGATGGCAAGTTGGCAACCAGTTGTAAAATTTCTTGCATTTATTTGAAAAGATTGTTATCTCTTGCTTCAAGGATTACTGAGCAAAGAATCAAAGTCAATCTTACAAATTTTTGTTGATAAAATACTTCTAGTGCAATAGTCAAAACGAGAGAAACTAGAGGGTATATGTGTTTACCTGTAGACTGCAGCTTGATTAAGGTCTATGTTAAGTTCGTTGTAAATTAACTTGAGAATATCCGAAGATCTTAGCGTCTTTATGTAGACATAATTGTGTATTTCTAATCATTATGAAAGCCTTACGAGTAATAAGTCCCGAAAACTGAAGATACCAAGACACATCACAACGTCTGAAATCAATGAAAAAGCTCATTGTACTTTAAGTAGTACAAAAACAGAACTGGCCTAACTAAGACAAGAATCATAGTTTTCCTGCAATACGATTTAGGGCTTATTCAAATGTACTCAATTCGATCATCAGATTCATCATCATATAGGATAATTACAGTTCTTGGGACTAAAAGAACTTGCATTTCCGATCAACTGATCGATTTGAGTTCTTGATCGATTCTTTATGTCGATCGTCTTTCCTTATGTACGTTCCGTCGTCTTGACTCCATCGGCCATCCCGTTATGTCGATCATCTTTCCTTCTATGATCTTTCTTATGCTTCTGTCAACTTCCAGTCACGTCCCAAGATCTGTGAACAAAGAAGACAATCAGTTAAAAAGAAAAAGAATTGATCAAGAAGAAGAAATAAAGAAGTAATAAACCCTAATCTGGAACCCAGGTCATCTCTCCCAAAACTTGAACTCTGGAAAAAGAATTGACCAAGATGAAGAGATAAAGAAGTAACAAACCCTAAACTGGAACCCAGGTGTCTCCCAAAACTTGAACACTGATGGATTTCCCCTTTTTCAGTCGCTCCCATAAGCTCTCTCACACTCACTTCACTCTCTCCATTCTTCACTCGCAGATGAGGAATGAGGAAAGGAGAGAGTAAAAGAGCGAAAGAAAGCAGAGAGGGTGGGTGATTCAGGAGGTAATGATCCATCTAGGCTCTATATATAACCGTTAGTGAATTGTCGGCTACGGAACAGCTGTATCAAGTTAGCCGACCCTGGAAACCCTAATTACAATTACAGCTTGCTATTGCCAATATATAAAGCTACGTGTCTCTTCATACTCTCCTGAAATTCTTTCTCCGGGGCTCTTACCGAAAATACCAGCTCTCTGTTTTCTTTCGCTTTCTCGGCCTCTGCGTTCATCATGCTCCTGATATGCGAGCTGATTTAATTATGATGAACAGAGAGAGCCGAGAAGGTGTGAGAAAGCTTATAGGAGTGAGTGAGTGGATGGAGATCGAAGAGAAGGCATCAGAGTCCAGCTAGAGATGTTAGTTCACTACGCCATAACTCCACTTGAGCGACGGAGGGCTGTGGTCGCTTCAGGCCGGATTTTGTTCTCCTTCTTCGTTTTAGCTAGGGCTTTGCGAAGGCTGTTGGCCGGATGAACAAGGCGGGCGGGCATTGGCCATAACGACGGTTCTGATCGCGACAAAAGAGAATGATCACAGTACTCTGCACGTACATACGTTTAGGGCAAAAGCCGCAAACTAGCTTGTAGTTCTTTCATTCTATAGCAGGTAAAAAGCCATCTTACGAGTTGGATCGTTAAGGTGACCAAGATCCTTACAAGATATGGGAAATAATTGCAGCAAGAAGAGCAAAAGACTAGGAAGGAACTAAGATCTCTACTTCACCCAAAAGAAGAAGAAGACTGCAAGAAGCAGAAGCTCAGGGGCAAGCCAACCAGTTGGGAGTGGCCGGACTTGGCTTTCCAAAACGATCGATGATGCTTATTCCGATATATATTTCGTCATCCGCATTTTAGTTCACAGTTTGTTCTCATATAGATGCCTTAATTTCTATCTCCTTCACATGACAATACAAAATCTGAGATTCTGATTGAGGTTTGAGAATAAACTAGTGTGTAAAATTTGATTATATCCTCTTGGTTAGAAGAGTAGATTTTCACGCACCTTCAGGTACATTAAAGCATAACCAAATAACCAGCTGTACGTTTGCATCTCAATTGAAAGCTATAGTATGTTAACACATCTCAGAAAACTCCAATTCCAATAGGCAACAAAGCCGAATTGCCCCCTGAGATGTGCACTGTCAATTTACCATTTCGATAACACATCATAGTGATTTCTTGGCTCCTATGAGTCCTATCAGATTAATAAAAACGTGATTAAAGTAAATTCTCATTTGAGTTAGGTCTTAAGAGTGTAATTATGCCTCATATGTTAACATAATGTAGAAATTCCATCACGAATTGGATGTGGGTCAGTGGGTGAGATCTAATATGGTCTCTGAGGTCTATATGGACAGAGAAGTACTCATATTATACTGACCAACAATCTAATAATTGAACTCTCTTGGCATGCTTTTACACAATGGACTTTCCATTTTGATTGCAGATGGTGAGAAAACTATATACACAAAGCGGACAAAGATGATAGAATGGAATACATTTGTTCCCCAAATCGGGATCACGGAATATGCTTAGAATGCGCTGCATCTCAGTGACTTCTTATTATCATGTTTTAAAGTCACAAGGGAAACTCGTGTATGCCCGTGCGACATGCGGACACGAATGCAACACCGTATTGAGGGTCAGAAAACATATTCTTTTTGGACATTTCAACTTTTCTTAACTGTTCAAATTCTTCTTTTTGTAGAAACTATAACTGAAATGTTATTGTGTGTTATGAAGAAGTTTGTAACAGATTGAAATCATTGCTTGTAACTCATATATGTTATGATCTTTTGATTTCCTATAAAAACCATTTTATTCATTACAGATTGCAAATCCTCACGGTATAAATAGCCACCATCATTTCATTGTAAAATCATTTCCAATCACAATTAGCTCTCTCTCTCTCTCTCTCAAAGTGTTCTTAGTTTTTCACTGGTGATAGAAAGAGCTACCTTTCGAGTTCGTTGGGAGTTCTAGTTAATAGTGTAACTTCCTAGAATTGTTTAGTCTTTTTATCCTGGGAGACAAACGCAAAGCATCTTTGCACCGGTAGAGGAGGCGTAAACGTCTTAAGGACAGTGTGGTATCATACACGTCTCAACTAGTTCTTCAATCATCAATCGTTCGGTATTTTGGTCGAATTTATATTGAATTTCTTTCGTATTCTTCGTCATTAGATTTTAATGTTATGTTATAATTATTTATAATTCAGTTTATTAAATTATATATGCAACATATAATAATAATAATAGAGAGAGAGAGAGAGAGATGTTGTGTGAGAGATCTAGAACTACAGCAAGCAATCTTCATGAATTGGTCTTCAATATCAAAAACCGCACTTTCCCATTGAACCTGGTCATTATTTTGTGAGAACAACTTCCAAGCTTTAGTTCCTTCCTCAATCAATCTCTTTGTCATTACTATTTGGTGTATGCGGGGAAGACAACAATACTCCAAATACCATCGGTCACTTCTTCAACATCAGAAACAGAAGAATTATCAACAGATAATTGTAGAGGTGGATCCTGGAATACAAAATCTGATTGTGTAAAAAAACAAGCTTTTGGTGGACAAGGAAACAAATTGGATAGGAAACTGAATTGTGAAGTAAAAGAATCCAAAAAAAAAAAACCACAATGTTCACAAATACTGCACACTCGAAATACTCCATAATAGATGAAGTCAAAGGCAAAACATTTTGATTATGGACATAACCCTGCATATTGTTGGCATCTCTACCACCACAAACCAAAGAAAAAGTGGAATCTTTGTTGAACAAATAAGGCATAGCTTTCTTTCAAACAATCTCGCCATCAATATGCAGCCGCACAAAATCAGAAGAAACCTAAAAATTAAAATTGTATGAGCATCTCATCTTATATATTTTAACTATTGACTACTAGCTATTAATTAGGCACAACCCCACTGCTTCAACCATGCCAAAGAGAAAATGCAATCAATCAATCAGGCTTTAAGCCACAGTAAGGTACATATGACAAAGATTTCAAATTCACATTTCCTTCGAACTTTGATGTATTAGTATTACCATTTTCTTATTTGTATACTTCTGGTCTCATTGGAATGATTGGATAATTCGACCTTTCTGCCTTCTTCCTCTTATGTCATTATGCTACAGGATCTTGAAGTATGTATCTTAATAAATAGTGACTCTTTAGTAGTTTCTTATATCAAAATTACCCTGCAACCCCTATATTCCTCCGAGAAATGCTGGAAATTAGTACATCTTTAAAGCATTCAACATCATGCCTCTCATCCAACATGAACCTATTTCTTCAAAGGAAACTTACTCCACACAACAATCTGGGGGATTGCATACACGAACGTGGCAGCAAATTGTTCAAGAGCATTTCTAGATAAAAGTTCCATCAGCAAAAGCCTCAATTTCTTGTTTTCTTTTATTTCAAGAAATGGAGAACTCCCCAAGGCATCCAAATGAACTTGTGGCACACCAAACAACAAACCATCAATCCCACTCTTCAAATACGATCCACAAAACACAAATTCAAGCACGATATGAACACAAAATCAGCCAAATAAAATCAGCAGAACCGAGAATAACTCCTAAAGCTCCAAAAACACTCTTCAGTCATTTAAAAATGGTACATGACGTATCAAACGTCATAGAAGAAGTAATGATTCATAAAACCATGAAGGAAAAAAAAAACTAACAAAGATGAGAAATAGGCACTGATCGAGGTACCCAAAAAGATAAGAATAAGAGAAGAAAAATCAAGAGAGAGAGGAAATGGGGAATTGATGAAGGCCTGAATGAGGGTGACATGGAAGGTAACGGCAGAAAAGAGTTAGAGCCAAAAGCAGACGGAGAAAGTTGGTTGACTGTGGTCAATTTCGATCCGGAAATCCTTAAACGGCAGATAGTCGTCACTTATAGTAAAAGTCATTGGTCTTTGAAACTCAACTGGGTTTCGTCGTGTTTTCTATGGAAGATGGGAAAACCTTAAGAACAAGACTCTCTCTGTGGGTTGGTGTTCTTTGGGGGGATTGTTGTCAACTCAACGGTTTGAAACTGTTACGGTTGTGTTTTGTGATGGAGTTGGAATCAGATGCAACTTAGTATACGTGGAGTTGAGTGATAACTAATCGGCGGGGTCATAAAAGAGCGGTTATTAGTTGATATATAACTCTAAATTTTAACAAAATTGCAATATAGTATTTGTTCTTTTACTGTAACCTACGGTTGCGGTTTTTTTAGTTCAACCAAGGTTACTAGATTAGTAAGTACAATACTTAACCACTGAAATGAGATATATTTTCTTTTAAGGTAGCACATAAACTAAATAATATACATGAATAATCTTCATCTAGGCTTGAGCCCATATAACCTACTATGTAGATTTGTCATTGATTAGATTGATAAATAAAGATGGTCGGCAAATTTGCTTCCGTATATAAATTTTAATATTGAAATGAGGACCATCAAATTTGAATTTAATGAGTTAAGAATATCAAAAGTTATGATTTTGTTCAATCAAGTCTTGATTTCAAATGTGTATGATTATGCTCTTTTCATTTCTCCATCACCATCATTGTAATTGTTTATGTCACTGTCACTGTCTTTGTAAAGATATTGAAGATTATCAATGATAGTGAATAAAAATATAACAAAAATCGTTTCATCTAACTACCTAGTTAATTATAGTTATTAATATGTATATATATATAAAGTGCTGAATTTTTATTTCTATCATACATTCAGAGCCGACCCTGACATGACCTCAAAAGACACATACTGATCATCTAATATGTCTAGCGCGACTTTCAATTTTTCTAAACCAACCATGATTTTCAAGATTTTACCTTAACTAATAACCAAGTGTAGTTCTGGTACAGTATAAATATGTTGTTGCAAAAGTTGACTTATTTGAGTAAAAATATTAAAGTGTCATTAAAAGGAAGAGAGTAGTAAAAGATGTCCTTGAATAATTTTTTCTATAACTTATAATCTTAACAGATTATAAGCTACACCTAACATCAAGAGAAGCTAAACTTTCAGTTCAAAATCTCAAACAATTTACAACATTTCCAATGTCTAGTTCACCAAGTAAGGGTGGAGCTACCTACGGGCCTGCAATTGCTATGACACCCCCTAATTTATCAATTTGACTTTCAGTTCATTTGTTTATGCAAGTTTATAATTAGTGAAATTAATTTTTTTTTCTTCATATACAAGTGACGGATCCAGGACTTTATTTGTATTTCGTAAGGGAACCGATCCAAGATGTGTGATGTATATGCCATTCCAAAGGATTTCTTGGAACTGCGGTTTTTGTTTGAGGGCATAATATAAAAATAAATAAAAATATTAAATATTAAAATTAGAGACAATTGTTTTTTTTTTTTACATTCAATATTGTTAGAATAATACTTATCCAGCAAAGAGTTATAATATATTCTACATCAAAAATCTTAGCAACAAAAAAATAGGGTCAAACAATTAAAACCTCTTAAGCTCTACTTTTTTATTCAATAGGACATATGCCAAAAGAAATAGAACATAGTCCAAAAAACAAAGTTGGTTAGTTTTACAACTAACATGACTTATACAATCTAATTCATATATATATATATATATATATAAGTGTATATTGTTAGCAATCACTACACTGTAGCAGAAAAGTTGGTGTGTGCATATGCCCTCATTTGTCCCTATCTCGGTTTGCCACTATCATATATTATACTAGCATTTACCTGTGAATATTTTTATAGAAGTTAATTTTGATAATAACTTCCCACTACCCACTATCCATGTTTTGTTTTTCCATAATTTTGATTTTTACTTTATAGTTTCTATGTTTATTTGTGAGAAACTGATGACAGAAAGGTAAATCTGTCAGTTTGTAATTTGGTGTTATTCTCATGCTCGCTTTATATTAATAGAGATATATTTGACACCCCTTATGTTTATCCTTCATACATTTGATTTATGTTTATCATTTACTATCGCCAAGTACCTTTAGAAACCTAATGGTTGACCTCTTTAAGTTTACTTATAAAAATGATTGTCACGTCCCTACTTAATCTGCTCATGGAGATTAAGAACAACAACACAAAATATCATATCTAACAGCAATTATATGACACTCATTAAGATGAACCCCTCCCCTTGATACTTTTTATCTTTATGATTTTGGATCATTTTACTCGTGCAAGACATTTGCTCTTAGCTGGATGCTTCTTCCTACTAGAATGTTAGTTAGGGACCTAGGGTTGAGTCACTAACTCCATCATTTTCTACTTATTGTTCATATTTATTGATCATATTGCCTATACAAATAGACATTTGCCAAAGCAAAATAGTGAAAATACTGAGAGAAGGTGCCTCTTGACTAGATGATGCAATTACTCGAGAAGTATTATTATCAGCCCCTCAAACGCTGTCGTTTTGAAGCAAATAGCAGTAGCTTAAATCCCGAGAGTACAATACTGAAAAACGCGACGGCCCAGAATAGAATTGTGGAGTGAGAGATGGCGAGAGCAGAAGCAGTGAACGCGTACAGATCGCTTCTGAGAGCGACCCGGAAATCGTTCGCCGGAGATACGGTGATGCTCAAGGGCTCGGCAGCGGAGGTCCGACAGAAATTCGAAGAGAATAGGGGCGTGACGTCGGAGGCGGAGATCCAAAGACTCCTCGGCGAGGCACGCGAGGCCTCCTCCTTCATCTCCACCATGATCGTCCAGGCCAAGCTCAACTCCCGCGGCGGCTACGGTAAACTTCAACTCTGAATAATCTCTTAAATTTTCGTAGTGTTTTGTTGTGTTTGTTGAAGACAGAACTTCAGTTAGAATGAGATGGTTTTGGTTGCAGAAGTGAAGCCGGAAAAGGTGCATGCCGGAGCTACGCTTGAGATTCCTTCCGAGGCAATCCTTAACAAATCTTAATGCAACAGGAACAACTGAGAAACAAGTTTCAATGTGTTTTCCAACTGCCCAAGTTCTGTTTTGTCCAATTATTGTTGATTGTTAGTTTGATAACTAAATGGAATGGTATGGAGTACCATGATCTTGATGATTTGCCTATCTTCACCATTGTGCTATTGATAAATGGAATGATCTTGAACTTTTGGTAGTCTGCAACTCTGCCATTAGTTCGATTCGACTAAGTTTGTATTCTAGTTTTGCAAGAAAGAATCATATTGTTGAACGCCTCCTACAGAATTTCCAACTTTAGGGATTTGGGACTCTGTTGTATCAGTTATACCTGATATTTACGTTTGGTGAGTTGGAAATAAAATCTTACACTCTGTAGCATCCCTGCATTTTAGAATCATAAATGTGGATCAAGGGTGTTTATTTTGCTCATGCTTGGTAGAAACTTGGTCTTTACATTAGTAGGGACTGTGTCTTCTCTTTCGAAGGTTTTTCTTCATCCCCGGATCTTCAAGTGTGTGTTTCTTTGGTTGAACTTCTTATCCTTTTCTTGAACCATGGCTCATGTACTGTCTGGAGAATTGTCTCCAGCTAGCTTTGGTAGTTTGTTGTTCTAACTCTGGGCATTTTGAAAGATAGAAACAATAGACACTCGCTTTAGAACTCCACATCTGTGGCTGCACTCAATGTGTCAAGCTTTAGCTCACTCGCGAGCTTTTCATAGTTACTCTTGTATACAGACTATCCCTCCAAGACCTCGACAGCTCCGGTTGGATGGTAAAATGCCAACCTGTATGGGTTTTTGATCAAGCTACTAACACAGGAGGAGTTGAACTGGCGTTATTTGTGGGTATGTAGCTGAACCATTGTGGGATCTGTGGGTGGTGGAGCTAAAATTTATTATGTTAACTCCCAGAAAATGTAGAAACAAGTCGGTAGGGGTGTATTCTAGTGTCTGCTTCGAGGTTTATCATTCCCCATAGATCCAGCTGAACACTTGTGTATGATTACATAACCTATCTTTTTGGGAACTCAATGGCTCCCATTATGTTTGTGTATCGTGAACGTAAACAGCGGATGACTTGGCTACATTTGCCTCAAATACTAGCTAGATTTGCCTTCAATACTTGGAACATACGATTTATCAGTTAAGGAGCTTGGAGCTTACTATCCTATCATTGTAACATTTGATTACATTCTACCCAGGGAGGAAAAAGTAAACGGGTAATAGAATGGCATGGTGTTGAAAACACAGCTACAAAGGGGCACCATATGTGATTAGTATTTTTAAGAGAATAATCTGTGAATATATGTTCTAACAGTCATTACACGTTATGATTTTAGTCAACAGCTAACATTCAAACTCAAGAATCAAGATAGGGAAAATTGGGGAATTCTAAACATGAAAAATAATCCAGACACTAAAGTCTGAGTTGGAGCGGTAAGGTCTCAATCTCGGTTGAATACTAAGCACTACAACCATCCCTAGTCAATAAGCTAACAAATACTAGAATACATCAGTCAGTAATAAACATCAAAGCACTCTCCATCTATAACTGGACAACAGGCTCAAGGCTTTGGCAATTTTGGAAATTGGCCATTTGATGGAGCACAACCGAGACCTGAAAGTAGAAGAGTAAATTTGTTTATAATTCATAGTAATATAGTATACATGTATGATAGCTCTGAAAGTAAGAAGCACAACCTTTTCTATCTGCAGTTGTCCCAAATACAACAAATCATGGGCATTTTCTCTGTACAAAAGAAGCCCCGTGCTCCTCGTACCTGTCAATTGCCATCACAGGAACTCAAATGCTGAACAATCGACTTGAATTCTTAATCATTCTATAACATAAGTTATTTGCATAAAACTTCATTATCACTAAAGAAACCAAACTTCATGGAACTTACTCAGCCTTGGAGAACCACATTTGCTGGAATGAACCAAGAGAAGCCAATATACTGCCACCTATCCAGACACTGCAAAATTGAACAATAACTAGTCAGGGAAGAGAACCTGCATGAATTAAAGACTCACTGCGAGATTGTAAATATTCTTGTGTGACACAATTTACCAAGAGGGGGAAGGAGGACAAGAATTAAAGCATGTTACCTGAATCGCCTTTCGGTTGCATTTCCACTTGCCAAGACTTTCACTCTAGCAGCTTGGGGAGACTCCTGTAGTTAAAATAAAGACATCTTGATGAATACTTGATGAATACTTGAGAATATTAAGTATTACTCAATCAGTTGCAGTCAGTTTCACATCTTGGACAAGTGGCAATTTTAGTACTTACCTATGATACAAAATGTTCAGATCATTGAGTTGTTACTTCTAAAACATTTTAACATAAGACTAGATGGACTTAAAATTTAGCCACACAAGATAGAATTTAAACTCAGGTGAAGAAAAAAAAAGGCTTCATTGCAGCTGTACCTCCAGCAAGTCTTTCTCAAGGCGTTCCTTTAGTTGTTGCATCGACGCTGTGCCACCAGCAAGCTGTACAACCAAAATGAAAGAAGAAACCAGATTACTGTCTGAACTCTAAAATGTGTAAAGAAGGGAAATATTTAGATACATTGATGAAAGCCATTTACTTTGGTTAAGATACCAAGTCACGAGGTCTGCAGACTTCCCATAATTTTTTTAAACAATTGGTAAAAAAACAAAAGATATTTTGTTTCATCCGGATGTTGATTTATCATTAATTTTAGTTCATAGTTGGGGACAATGTAATGTGATTGATTTTTACCAGTATACTACTAAATAATTCACGACGGATGTCCACATCACACTTGTTTATGCTGTCTATAACCTGGAAAGAACAAAAATTATATGTTAACCATGAGATAACAAATTGCGGCGAACGAGAAAAGTATAACACAAAAAAGGGGCAATTGAAGAAACAACTCAGCAGAAGTATCCACTTACCATTTGAGGTAATCCACGAAGGGAAGGAGAAACCTCTGCAAAATTCTCCATACCAGGAATCGTCTGACAATTTCACACAAAAAAAAAACAGAGTAAATAAACAAGTCTGTCGAAGCCAACCATTACCACCAGCAACAAAAAAAACGACAACTTAATGCATGATTGAATGAGAGAGAAAAAACGTGTGGCATCTACCTGAGCTAAGGATGGGTTAAATAGTACATCAGGGATCTTGAATCTATCAGATCCAATTTCAATTGTCCTGCGTGATGGATAAGAGGCAACTTTATATCAGAAAAGAAACCAACAGTATAAAATCGGACTACTACAACGAAGTCAATATATGAGCGTACGCAACTCATAATTTGTTGACTTTCTAGTGTAGATCGACTTTTTGGTAGTAGTAATGACAAACCGTAGGAATTCAAAAAAAAATTCATAAAGAAGAATGAGACTCACTGGCCATCAGGAAGCTCATAAGAGGTCATTGGAATGTTTGAATACGAGCTTTCTGAAACAAACGATAATTTGTTAATTCACCTTATACAGAGCCTTGAACATAAACGCAAGCTACAATTTATTTGAAAATAAACCCTCAATTTATTTGATGATAGGAAGTAGACAGACCATTACAATCCTAATTTGAAATTAGAGATGTAATTGCGAAGCTTAAGAATTGTTATGCTTGACGACATTAAAAAACTCCAACCATTCAAGTTGTCAAACAACTAAGCTATTCATCCTACCAGTGAAACCTCCAAGTCCAACTAATTAAGTTTTCAAATAACTGAACTCTCTCTTTACTCTGTAAATAGGCTACTTGTCTTCACACTTCAATAATTTGGTGGGAGGACCGTATAGAACAATATGAGGTCATTATATATGAGCCTACCGGCCACAGTCAAGATAATCATTTTCAAATAAAGTGACAAGACATGCCCTTCAGAATATCAACCAATAAACAAGCTTAGAAAGAAACCCAGTAACAACAGGAAAAACTACAAGCCAATTAAAAGAAAATCAGCATGAACAATAACAATCTCAATTGTATTCAGTAACGGGATGCACATGTTATACTCCCAAACCACAGCAAGTTATGAGAGTTTAGAATAACGAACCATCATATGGAGTGTCAGGTGCTCTGCACACACATTCCTTGATATCACTAGCAATTATCCTCTGCCACAACAGATCATTCCGATTAAATGGAAACATTAAATGATAGCTTAATAAAAACTATTATGGTTAATCACAAACCTTGGAATAGAGCTTGTAGCTCTCTGTGGTGTTTGGAAAATCAACATCTACAACCTACAACATTTCAAAACAATCAAATGAAGAAATAAAGCAGTCTAAATTTGAGACAGGACGCATGCTGATGGTGCCTAATATATAAATATAGGGTTTGGATTGATTTAATCTAACTTCCCAAGGGACTTGGACAAGAATTTCAGTTGCAATTAGATGTGAATCACAAAAATCTATAAGAACATTGTGCGGGTTACAGTGTCATTCTCCAAGGCAACAATGTCGTTGGAACCATAAAGTACTCATGAAAACAATATTTGGTCTGTTTTAAAAGGTTCCAAAACCACTGTAATTTTTTCTCTGGCACTATATGATAATACTTGTACAATTGTAACCATCAGCTAGTTCTTTATACTTTGATGCAAGAATTATTTGGCCTTAACATTCCATTACAGTTACTTATAACTATTATTAACCCCGCCTTTACACTTCCCTGCAACCCACTGTATCCGCACTGTTCAGATGAATACAAGTTACAACTTACAACTGTCAATTTAAAATATGACGACCTGGCTGCTAAACTTCAAGTTCTCTGAATAATCTACTGATGAACAGAAAAAATACCTGAAACTCTCCGGGTCGTGTTTCCTTCCTCTTGAAAGAATATCTGGGTTTGATCTACAATATATAAGTAGACAATAAGCACAAAAAGCCATGCAACTACAAGCCAATAATTCCCTTTCAAAACAAAATTTAGGAGTCACTCACTGTCATTCCTTTACTTTCCAAACTTTTAGTCAGACAATCAGTAAGAAAATCTCCTCCAATAGGAGAGGATGACACAGCCTGTGAAAAGAAATCAAGTGTCAAAAGCTGATGTTGGCATACAATAACATTGCATCAACTATTGTTTTAGATCACTATTTCTCTTTCAACATCAGGTTGGCAAAGGTACTTGGACATAGTTATTATGTTCTTATTGTCATTCTTTACACATCTAGGTCTAAGCACAATAATTATATCTAAGTCATGAGTCTTCGTTGGAACACGAAATACCTTTTGGAGAACATAACCATCATGGACTGGAGCAACTGTAGTTGATCCTCCGCCACTAGAAGAGTTTATTAAACATTAGATTTGAGTTCAGCAATAATGATAATTAAATTTTAGCGTATACTTTTAAATAAAGCAACATTATTTCACCAAAAAGAGATAAATGTTATAATACGTGCAACATCAGAACAGACTATGATTTAATCTATAACTAAAGGGGATAGTTGATGTACACGTGGCAGAATGGTGACCACCCATAGCCTTGATATCCAATACTATATCCAATTGGCTCACATAAACCGGAAAAAAAAATCTTAGAATGAGTATGCCACATTACTTATCTAAGCAAAAAGGAAATTTTTAGGAAAACTGCAGTTAAATGTAGGTGGAGAGTTTTTCATCAGTTATAGTTGCACTTTAAAATCTCTTACCTGTCAACTACTAAGGATGTAGCACGGCCAGATGCAAAAGATGTGAGAACCTGGCATCATAAAACATCCATGTCACTAACATTCACAAAATGTAAGAAATATAAAAGCAAATCATGTTCTGCAAGTTGGAGTCAAGGGGATGAGAAGTCGGGGGGGGCTTACAGCATTCTTGGCCATAAACAAAGCAGGAACTTTGTACTTTTCAAACATGAGCTCTGCTGTCCTGTAAGGTACATAACAAAACTCAGTAATTTGGGTACATATATTAAATTAATCTAAAAATACAAACACTGAAACATAGATCAAGAAGTGCAAGAATCAAGGAATACAGTTAACATATACAACAACAATTACAGAATATAAAACAGTTATCAAGTGGGTTGGCATAATAATTACAAGACAAATACAAAGAAAGTTAAGGTATGGATCACTGGATCAGATTATACATGATCAAATCTAAGGGACTCAACAATAGTACTTTCACATAATGAACTAACAAAAAGGCATCAGAATACACAACAATATTTTTATCGTTGTAGCCATCATTACAGAACTTCAGAGTCCAGGAGTGCTCTAATTTCATATTTTTAATTGACTAGAACCTGAGAAAGGAACAGAGACAACTTTGAAATATGTTTGTTTGACAAAATAACTTTCTTTGAAATATGTTTGTTTGACAAAATAACTTTCTTTCCGCAAGAGAAGTTTCTGTCTAAAAAGATAACCATGTAAGCACTCCAATAACAAAAATAATTGATTAGGATAACAATGTTTTTTGCAAAAGAACACAAAATTAATTTACATAAGGTTTTTGAATGAAGTTGATATTCACAATTGTAAGCTCCTAATAAAAGAATCACCTTTCTCTCTGTTGCTGGGAGTTAAAAGATGGCTCCGCAAGTAGCATCGGGTGCTCTTTGGGATCAACCAATAGGCAGTCCCTGAAAATAATATCCAGCAGTTAGGTTTATGAATCAGGGTGAAGGTGCAGCCTTCCCATCACAAGACAACATTATATAAGATGTTTCAAGACATGTGAGAAGGTACAACATTACACAAATCTCTTATAAAACTATCAGATTCAGCACGTCATTATCTTACACACACTTATATCAAACATCTAATCAACATTATAAACACACTATAACAACAGTTACCTAAATGCATGATCCCATATGCTCTCCACAGCATCCCAGTCAACAACAACTCCATCCTTTATGGGGGACAACACCTGATAGAGCAGCAGTACATAACCAAACTCTTTCAGTACAAAATCTGGTTTGCACTTAAACTAAAAAAATCTTACACCAAAGAAACAACCTCCATATGATCCCGGCGATACCCTAAAGCTTGAGACCCTACATATAGTTTCCGTTTTGCCTTGGCCTTGTCAGCATCACTTTTGGGATCAGCAGATCCAGAGTTTTCAGTTTCCTCAACTTCCATTTGATCAATTGACCCAACAACCTCAACAAAGTAACATACACCATCACTCCATCAGTCCAAGTTTAATTTTACACATCAACTACTAATAACAATCAATTAACAGATTACAACACCATACACATTGGACTTCCAACAGTCTAAAAATCCAAAATTTAAAGCAGCAATTATGATATCTGGGAAAATTTTACATCATATAAAACCCTAAATTCCCAAAGGAGCTAAATTCAAGAGGTGAGAGCGAAAAAGGAGACATCTTGAAATGCACTTACGGATGGGAAAACAGCCTTGGGCGCATCTTCGCCGGCGTAGCCGGCCTTGCAAGTGTGGGAGCCGAGGTCGATTACGATGGCCGACACCTCATCTGTAAAAGCGAGGCCAGAATTAATAGAAAATTCAAGTTTGAAATTGAAGACAGAGATACAGAGAATGCAGGGGTTTGGGTTTAGGGTTTGTGCGTAACTCACCGCCGCCGTACATGATTCTAGGGTTTCAGAGAGACGAGTCGAATAGGGGCTTCTGGTAGTGGCCTGAGCTCGGAGCTTAAGGCTCTGTGAGAGAGAGAGTGAGTTCGGGGTTTTGTGACTGGGTTTTCCGGTCAAATAATCGCTTTGTGCGAGTAAACGACGAGTTTTTACAAGTCGTTTACTAAAATCAGAACGACTCGGGGATGCTTCTGTGGAACTACGAAATTGCCCTTGCAAACAACTTGGGAATCCTGATGTGCCAGAGTTTGGAACCAATACCTAAGAGGGCGGCAAGAATGTTCAGATGATGGGAGTTGAGGACTCATCACATCAAAGAAGAGAAGAGAGATCGAAGCGGGGTTTTGTTAGATGCAAACACAGAGCGGTGATAGAGAGATCTAGCAAAAAAGGTTTAGTGATTAACAAAGAGCTAGTGATTCTCAAGAGAAAACTAGTTTGAGATCGAGCAAGAGCAGAGGGGGAAGCAATGTCGGACGACCTACCGGAAGCCAGCCTAGAGAAAATCCTCCTCAGCTTGCCAACCAAGAGTTTGATGAAATGCACAGCAGTTTGCAAGTCATGGTTGTCTCTCATCAAGTCCTCCACCTTCATTCACACCCACCTTAACCGCAGCATCCAAGACAACAACTCTCGCCTCTTTCTACTATATGCACACAACTACAGGGATAGGATTAGCAAGTCTTACTCTATGCTTTGGCCGGACCCTGTTTTTGGTGACTGCAAACCTAAGCTTAACCCTATTACTTACAACGGGGGAACTATTGTCTATAAAGGAAGTCATGTTTCACCTCAGTGTCTAGTAGTCGTTGGTACTTGTAACGGTCTCGTATGCCTTGCTCCTCGTCCTGGTGATGAGTCCCCTGTTGTGATTTGGAACCCATCTATAAGAAGCATTGTGATTTGTCCCAGCAAACCACATAATGAGGATCCTAAATATGCTTTTGGTTATGATTCACGTACCAACGACCATAAAGTGTTGAAAATTATGAGAGCCGTTGATGTTTCTAACAATAAGATTGAGATTCGAGGTGACAATTACTCGTTAGCTACGGGCATGTGGAAGAGAGTGTTGCTTCTATTCCTGTAGATCTTGTGGCTCCTGCTTACTATAGTTTAACTGCTTTAAATCCTTTATACAATGTCAATGGCTCTCCACATTGGTCTGGTGATGGTTATAATGTTACAACCGCGGAAACAGGGACAATTTCATCATGTCGTTTGATATGGTCAGTGAAGTGTTTTGCAAGATGAATGTGCCTGAAGCTTTGGGGGAACAAGAATGCAGGTGTACAAAATATGGGGATTGTCTTTCCATGGTGGCTACTGCAGATAGATCATTTGAATTCAACATTTGGGTGATGAAAGAGTATGGCGTTGCGGAATCATGGACGAAGATAACCTTACGGCATGAGAGAAATCTTAGAACGAGGGAATTGATGTGTTGTAGAAGTGAACAACTCGTGTTTGGGATATATGGGCCAAATATGTACGCCGTAGATTGTAGGACTGGTCAGGTAAGACAATTTATAACGTCTGATGGTCTAGGGTTTTACTTCTTCGATCCTTATGTAGAGAGCATTCTCTTGCTTGGCCACCCTGATGCTATTTCGTACTGAAGTAATGCTGCTTTGTACCGACTGATTTCAGCTTTTAAACAATTTGAAGTAATGGATCTTCCTAGTTACATATTTCAGCTGGTGGTTTGAAAAAGTCGTTGATGTGAATTTGAATTCCCATGCTAACTTAACAGGGTTTAGATAAATCATTTATATCTAAGAAAAAGATGGGAGGGTTGAAACCCTAGAGAATCAGATACAGTACAAGGGTTTTATTATGTATATTAGTAGTTGTATTGATCAACTAACTCTCTGAAAATCCTTCGCTATAGAAAAAGTTAGGGGTCAGTGACAGATATAGATTGCTCAGAGGTAAAAACATTAAAAATAGCTAATTCAGCATAACTCAGTAAAATTAAGAGTGTGATATAAACAAGTAAACAATAGGCTTTGCATTCCTCCTATGTTTTGGATGTTCTTGAGCATACCAGTAAATCAGATGTTAGTGAGAGGAAAAATGTTCTTATGTTCAAAGACTTCCGAGGTTAATTGTGTTCAAAGAATCTCATACTCAGAGCTACACTAAGGAAACCAAAGGTGACTGAAAGATGCAAGCTGCTTGTCAAAGTTGTAGCTGCACGAGTATTTATTGAGAATCTCATATCAGCAACTACAGTAGAGAAATGAAAATGAGGATTGTAAAGCATCTATTACAAATGAAAGATCCGTAATTCCCATAATTCCAATAGATGCAAACATCCTCAATCGAAATGCCAAAAGACCACTGTTCCATCTCTTTACTCATAGAACTGGAGTACTGGACTAAACTTGCTCCTTAGGTAACCAATGGGTCCTGTAAACAAAGTAATCATAATTACAAGTTTACCACACAGATGAACAAGAAGCTCTATTTGTATATGTACTTTGCATATTCACACAAGTTATAACGTGGTGCAAAAGCCAAGAGATAGCTTGGTACAGACACCGAGATGAAACTTGGTGCAAAAACCGAGATGAGACTTGGTAAAGACACCGATGTAACTTCAACATAATATCATATTTCAGAAGACGCCGGTTCTCTTAATCAATTCTTTGTCTTCTCCGGTGGAAGACGTCGTCGTTCCTCCATAGGCGCACGTCGAGTTGGAGGTGCATAGAGGAAGCAATGTCGGACTACCTACAGGAACCCATCATAGAGAAAATCCTTCTCAGCTTGCCCCCCAGGAGTTTGATAAAATGCACAACAGTTTGCAAGTCATGGTTGGCTCTGATCAAGTCCTCCACCTTCATTCAGACCCACCTCCGCCATACCATCCAAGACAACAACTCTCGCCTCCTTCTACTTAAAGTCGTCTCCAAGAGTGAGGAGAGTAGCAAGTCTTACTCTCTGCTCTGGCGTGACCCTGTTTCTGGTGAGTGCAACCTTATGGACCCTATTACATTCATTATAGATTATGAAAGAAATATTTCAGCTCAGAGTCTGTCAGTCATTGGGACTTATAACGGTCTTGTGTGCCTTGGTCCAAGGGTAGTTGATGATTTCCCTGTTCTATTTTGGAACCTGTCTATTAGAAGCATTTTGATTTTGCCCACATCACCAACCCCTTATAGCATATTCAAGAGATATGCTTTTGGTTACGATTCGCGTACCAATGACTATAAGGTGTTACTGATTCGTGAGAAGGGGGGGGGGGGGGATGGTAATTCGAGGTGACATTTACTCCCCAGCTAGGAAGATCTGGAAAAGAGGGAGTGTTGTTTCTACTCCAGGGTTTGTGACTCCTCCTTTGTTTGATTGTACTGATTTTGTCAATGTCAATGGCTGTCCACATTGGTCTGGTAACCAAGTCGGGGATAACTCCATCATGTCGTTTGATATGGTTAGTGAAGTGTTTATCAAGATCCAGGTGCCTGAAGCTTTGGGGGCCAGACAAGCTGGTGTACAAAATATGGGGACTGTCTTGCCGTGGCTACAGAGAAAATATCATCTGACATCAACATTTGGGTGATGAAAGAGTATGGTGTGGCGGAATCATGGACTAAGTTAACTTTACGGCATGAGGAAGATTTTAAAATGCAAGACTTGATGTATTGTAGGAACAAAGTGCTCGTTTTTCAGAAATATGGAAATTTGCATACTGTGGATTGTAGGACTGGTCGAGTAGGAAATTTTGAAATTAGCAGTGGAATGTGCTGCTACTTCATGGATTCTATTGTAGAGAGCATTCTCTTACCTGATCATGCCAATGTTATTTCGTATTGAGGTAAAAAAATATAGTCTACTAGTAAGGAAACATAAAGTCATATATGACTACTAATTTCAATCACAGTGTACCTTCTTTTGTTGATGCAGATTTAGGATACAGAGCAGTGATCACGAGTAACATCCTTGATCTCCGCTTGCTTTGGTGTCTTTGGGCAATGCATTGGTGATCTGGTTGGACGTGCTGAATTGTTAGTTGTCTTTTCCTACTTTCTATTCCAACTTCAATCCTCTTTGGACATCTTTGGTGGCATATATGCCTATTCTTTTTTGCCTTGTAGCTTGAATAGTTGTTTGACCATTGTAAACTGATTTCAGCTTGTGAACAATCTGCTGCTGTTGTGATTTAAGACTACTTAGTAAGTTAGTTTAGAATACTGTACTTTGTGTTTCTGTTGGTTTTAGTCTCAATTGCTGTTGACCCCCTGCATCCTAGTTATTGCTTTTGCTCTATTGCTACAAATTTTCCACCTTAGCTGCACTTAAAACAAATCCCACCACTATTGCAAAAAAGTTGCATATTTGAGTTTGATATTTGAAGATAATTTCTAGAGGAAACTGATTCTCGATCATTCGGAACCATTCGTGAGAGGTGGTAAGCATTGAGCGTAACAAGGCTACGATTTGCTTGCTTAAATGGTATGCATGCATATTGATCAGATCTTCCATATGCACCTGGAACTCTTTCTCCAACTGCTTATACATTTGAGTATTATCTGTTGGGTTTCCAGCCCATGTGTTTTTTCTAAGATGGTTTCTTAGAATATGGTGTTCTGGTAAGGATATGGAATTCTTATTGATGATGATTTACATGTAGAAGGATGAGGCTTTACAGCCTAACACTATTAGGAATATGATTCTTATTTGGTGATGAAACAGGTTTGTGCTTATAGCTATATAAGAAGGGGTTATGCTCTAGGTTTAGAAATAACAGAGACAGAGCATAGTGTGTTCCATTCTCGGTTAGAGGATGAGAGATGGCAGAGAGGAGAAAGATAGGAAGAGAAGAGAGTCATTGTTTTCTTAGTCTTTCTTATGTACCCATTATTAATATAGTGGAAGTGTGTTTCTGTCCAGTAGATGTAGACAAAGTTATTTGCTGAACCACCTTAAATATATGTTCTTGTGTTCTTTACTTTGTGGTTGTTTCTCTTGGTTTGTTGTGTTTGTTCTGTTTCTCTGACTAACTTGTTGACCGATTCACTACAAGTGGTACCAAAGCCTGGTTAAAGGTCTCAAATCGGTGTTGTCAGAATGGATGATGATGTGAAAGGCACAATGATCAAACTCACCCACAAGAATTGGGTGACGTGGAAGCCAAGAATAGAGGATATCATGTATTGTAGGGATATGCATGAGGCCATAGAGGGTGTGGCTGCAAAGCTAACCAATATGAGTGATGAGAAGTGGTGAAAGTTGCACCGGAAAACAGTTGGTACGATAAGGCAATGGGTTGATGATAGCATCATTCACCATGTGTCAAAAGAAACTGATGTTGAAGAACTCTGGAAAATATTGGAGTTCCTCTTTGAGAAGAAGACCGCTGCAAAGAAAGCATTCCTTATCAAAGAGATGGTCAACATAAAGTTTGATGACGATACTAGTGTGGATGTGCACTTGAACAATTTCTAGAATGTGACCAACCAGTTGTCGACAATGGGTATGAAGGTTAAGGATAAGCTACTCGCATTGATGTTGCTAGGAACTTTGCCGGATAGTTGGGAAACTTTCGTGGTGATCTTGAGTAATTCTGCTTCTAATGGTGTATTGTCTATGGATACCGTTAAGGAAAGCATGCCTAACGAAGAAGGAAAAGTGTTGGCCTAGACAATGAGCACGCAAGAGCCATTTATGTGAAGGGTAAATGCAAGAATTTAGGTCAAAGGTTTAGTGGTGATTGTCACTATTGTGGCGAGAAGGGCCACATGAAGCGGATGTGTTGGAAGTTGAAGCTTCCGAAGCGATCGTTGGACGTTGCTAGTGGAGAGTTTTGCCGTTCCTTGTACAAGACACATAGTTTGGTGTATAAAGATGACTTGAGTGCAATGGGTGATACTTCTTCGGACATACGGCGTCATGGTGACGACCATATAAGGAAGAAAGGCGTTTTGGAAAAGTGGTCTCAAATGTCATTTTCTAATGGATTTTCTGACTA
This sequence comes from Argentina anserina, assembly GCF_933775445.1. NCBI lineage: Eukaryota > Viridiplantae > Streptophyta > Magnoliopsida > Rosales > Rosaceae > Argentina > Argentina anserina. The sequence goes on from NC_065874.1 coordinate 10,060,502, forward strand.
GGGTGAAGATGGTCAAGAGTTGTTCCACCAACAAGGACATGGTGATGAGTTGTTCAATCAGGGGGAGCTGCATACTCCAACTACATAGTTCTGCATCAAGTCAGCTTGGGCGGACTGCCGGTGATGGAGTCACGCCGGCATACCTCCCTCATGGTCTGGAGGGGGAGATTGTTGGGTTTCCAGCCCATGTATTTTTCCTAAGATGGTTTCTTAGAGTATGGTGTTCTGATAAGGATAGAGAATCCTTACTGATGATAATTTACATGTAGAATGATGAGGCTTTATAGCCTATCCCTATTAGGAATATGATTCATATTTGGTGAGGAAACAAGTTTGCGCTTATGACTATATAAGGAGGGGTTATGCTCTAGGTTTAGGCATCACAGAGATATTGCATAGTGTGTTCCATTCTCGGTTAGAGGGTGAGAGAGGACAAAGATGAGAAAGATAGGAAGAGAATAGAGTCATTGTTTTCTTAGTCTTTCTTGTGTACCCATTATTAATATAGTGAAAGTGTGTTTATGTCCAGTGGATGTAGATAAAGCTATTTGCTGAACCACCTTAAATCTGTATTCTTGTGTTCTTTTCTTTATGGTTGTTTCTCTTAATTTGTTGTGTTTGTTCTGTTTCTTTGACTAACTTGTTGCCCGATTCACAACACTATCTAAGGCTTTAAGCAACAAAAAAAACAAGCTTAGCAGTCTCATTGTTCTAACAATATAATCACATGCCTACAAGGTAAATATTTGATTTGTCTGGTAAATAAATCTAGGCTAACCAGTAAAAACACAAGTAACCGACCTTAACCCAACTTCTCAAACAGTCCTTGTTTAACATAACTACTGCACTAGCTAAAAGCCTAAAACTTCTATGTTCTATTTGACTTCTCGTAAGAAAGAAAAACAGAGACGAATCAAATGAGTTCAATGAGAGCAATAGCATCCTCCCCATCCCAACAATGGGACTCCAAACTCCAAACCCATCTCCCAAACCAATCCAACAAACTAACCAACACCAACCCAAATCAGCTCCTATTCAAAACCACAAGACACCCACTTCCCTGCTTCTCCCTAGACTCATCAAAATCCCAAACCCCATTTACCCCAATCACCCCAACAGCCCCACCTCTTGTGGTGGTGGGCTCAGCCAATGCAGACATCTATGTTGAGATTGAGAGGCTCCCCAAGGAGGGTGAGACCATCTCAGCCAAAACTGGCCAGACCCTGGCTGGGGGCAAAGGAGCCAACCAGGCTGCCTGTGGTGGCAAGCTGGCCTACCCAACCTACTTTGTGGGCCAGGTGGGCCAGGATGCCCATGGGAAACTGGTCACTGAGGCCCTCAGGGGTGGTGGGGTCCATCTGGATCACCTGGCTAGTGTGGGTGGTGCACCCACTGGGCATGCTGTGGTGATGTTGCAGGGTGATGGGCAGAACTCTATAATCATTGTGGGAGGTGCCAATATGAGCTGCTGGCCTGAGAAGCTGAGTGATGAGGATTTGAGGGTTGTGAGGAGTGCTGGGATTGTTTTGCTTCAGAGGGAGATTCCTGAAGAGGTCAACATTCAGGTTGCAAAGGTGAGGGCTTTGTGATTGAAATGTTACACTTTCGGCTTTTATGTGTATGATCATTTGCTTTTGTGAGGTGTTTGAGCTAACAAAACCTTAATTGTAGGAAAGAGAATTTATTTACTTTAGTCGGGCTTGGTGGTAGGTTGTGAGATCATGTAATGTGCGGTTATGTTTGTATTATACAGCTTATAGCTTTTGAAATCTAGCCAGGTAATAGAGGGTTATTGATATTCGATCTGGTTTGATGTGCATTGCTTGGTGAGAATGTACCAATGTGGTAGAGAGATTGAAAGTCGAAATGTGGGAGTTTCTATTGATACGTTTATGAGTTATGACTTTGTATAGGGTTGCCATGTTCTGCGAATAGATAAGTGACTTAACTGATGAAACAATATTTAACAGAATAGTTGCTGTTTGTCAATTTGCTTAATTGAAGTTTCTTCGCAGAAACAAAAGTTTTTTCAGTTTAGATTCTGAATGGCATTAGTCAGATCAACCTACTCATTCTTTATCTTTTATTATACAATGTCTAGTTTAGAATAGTTTTTTTTTCGGAACAACAAGTTGAATAAATATAAGTGCAGTTAGGTCTTTGGAGACTATGCAGTTAAATTTTATACTTGTAGCATATGTGCAATAATAGAATCAAATTTCAGGTTGTTTTCTGATATTGGATCCCCATAGAGATAAATCCAAATGACTTAATAATGTCTTCTTATAATGTATAGGACAATTGTGATTTCTCCTGAGGGTTTAACTGATGACTGGTGCAAAGATACTTTTTAGTCTTGGACTGTCGCCTATGGTCTATGTCCTTTAAATACAGCGATAGCTTCATTTTTATAAGGTTGAATCTGAAGATACAAATAGAGAATATCTTTTAGGTGCTTTGGGAATAGATTGCAATCGACCACGAAAATAACTGTAAAGAATTTACCTTCTGTGATAGGAAAGTAACAGTCAGTTGAGTCAGTTCTATATGTTTTTCACTTGAATCCTCTGTATCATCTTCAGTTCATAAGTATATTGATTTTTTTTCCTAATTAGTCTTTACAACTAAATAACAACTTGACATACGGCTTTATTATTAGTTGAATGTTGGACTCTGAAGACCACCAAAATTCTTGGCAGGCTATGGAAAATACTTTTGTATGGCATCTCTAGCTATATATTCTCTGGACACGAAATATTGAAATCTTAATGTAGTGTAGAATCACATCATTGTGTGGCCAATTTGTGTCTCTTGATTCTTATGTTGCAAATGTTTTTCAGAGAATTCGTTTAGTTTATGACTGCCAGAAATGAAACATGGCTAATCTGTGAAATAATGGGAAATTTTCCAACTCAAAAAGAAAAATGAGGAGTGTGAAGTACAGGATGCTATTCTTCGCCAACGAATTGAAAATATGTAACCTACAGCCCCCTTGTTTTTAGTTTATGGTTCTTTGTTGGTTTCAAAGATCAAAATTTTTCAAGAAGTGATGCATCTGGATTCAAAGAAATGGCTAAAGGGTTAGATACTCGGTTTAAATCCGAATTTTTTAAATTTGCATATCTTGTATGCGACCAAATGGATTTGTTTGCTTTCAGCAGTTTCTTGAACACAAATCACTGTTTCTTTTAAATGTTTCCTGTATCCAGATTGTTTTCTGAAAAAAAGAAAATATGGGGTCTCTTTGCTAGTTTATTTGTCGTACAGTTTTTAGTAAAAGTTGCAACTGGTGATGCCTAAGATAGTGAACTGTCTTCTTATTATGTGTGACCTGAATTCATGCATGCATGAATAAAATAAGAGAAATAAGCCAAATTTCTGCCTACCTGCTTCCTCCCAATAGGAAAAGTTTTGACCTTATAGTTGAATGGGTTTGCTGGTGTCACATCAATACTTTTGGCGATCTAACTGTTCTTTGTTTTCGTGATTTAGATCTTTTTTCTTTGTCGAGTTTCAGATTTAGATCACTTGCAACCTAATGTACTCTAGTCGGTCAGTTTGCCTTTATTTATCAACAGTACATAAAGTTTATCCAGTCTGACATATCATTCAACTTCAGGCTGCCAAGAGTGCGGGTGTACCAGTTATTTTGGATGCCGGAGGAATGGATGCACCAATTTCCCAGGAGCTATTGAGCTATGTTGAGATTTTTAGCCCGAATGAAACTGAGCTTGGTCGTTTGACAGGAATGCCAACCGAAAGCTTTGAACAGATTAGTAATGCTGTGGCGAAATGCCATAAGATGGTGAGTTTTGCTTAACTAAAGACTCTAAAGTAGTATTCATAATTTGGGTTTCGAAACATCTTTTATGAATTGAAGATTACTATTTTTTTTTATAAAACCATACTTCTTTCAATTGTTTAGCTGTTTACTTCTAAGTATATGTACACTTAAATTCATGAAAAATGTGGGTCACATGCAAATATTAGGATCTTGGCTGTTTATGCAATTGTAGTAGTTCCTGTACCATCATCTTTACGTTGGCTATATGGCATTGATATAATTTATTAGAGTCTGATCTGAGCAAAATGAGGTCATCTACCCCTAAGGGTTGCTTTTATTATTGATGGTCCACCAATACATGTTTAGATGAGCATGTAATCTACTACCAAGTTATACTGTTGGGGTTCTGATCAGTGAACTTTCAATAGCAGTTGCCTCCTTTTCCTTCTTACGAATCTGGACCGTTAGGAAAGTGTTTAGAATTATTGGTGATTTCTTGTTTCAACTCTGGCAGCTTGGTTACTCTTACCTGCAGAAGCACTGAAGCAAGTTTGAATTTGAAGTGTGACTTATGACTATCAGAATACATATCTTATAGTACCAGAAAAGGAGTAACCCCTATAGTCATAGCTCAGGCATTCTAGCTAGTCATAAACTCATAATGAGTCATAATGTCTGCTTTCAGGGTGTTAAACAAGTCCTAGTAAAACTTGGGGACAAAGGATCTGCTCTATTCATAGAAGGAGAAGAGCCTCTTAAACAACCCATCATATCTGCCACTAAAGTCCTTGATACTACTGGAGCCGGTGATACATTTACCGCCTCTTTTGCGGTTGCTTTCGTGGAAGGGAAGTCCAAAAAGGAATGCCTGAAATTTGCAGGTGAGTTTTATCGTAAATCTCTTGATATGCCCCTTGTATGAAACTTTTCATAATTTTTCTCGTTGTGCTTACTTTTGTCAGCTGCGGCCGCTTCTCTTTGTGTTCAAGTGAAGGGTGCCATTCCTAGCATGCCCGAGAGGAAATCAGTTTTGAAACTTCTTCAATCTGTTTCAGGATAGCATTGTATCTATCATCTAAGATAGAGATAGAGTTGATAAGTTTTCAAGATGCTTGTTCATATAATAAATGCTTCTTTCATCTTCATTCGACTCTATGAATCTGTTGCGTCAATTCCATTTCCAAAAGCAGGATGCCACAACTGTAACATCCCATAGGTAATGCTTCTTTCGCGCACACATCATTGACATCTCGATCATGTGAAGCAACCAACTATTCTGTTAACTTTGTCGATGAAATGCCAAATAAGGGAACACCCAATTCAGAGTCTTATTGGTGGAGTAAGGCTCAAGGCAAGTCTCGATAGATGATATACACAATACACAAGTCTCGCCAAATTTGTAAAATAAATAGTTGTGCTAATGGTGCACACTTTACTAATAGGTGCTTGTTAGAATGTATAAATTATGTAGTGAAATCTGATATTATTTCGAGATATTCTTATAGTATGAGATCTATGAGATCTAGGATCAATATCTTTTTTGTATTTTACAATTTCATTAATAATCCATTTAAAAAAACACAAGCTGCCACTTCATAAAATAATAATATCCAATAATTGAAAAGAGCACCGTCATAAACATTCCCAAAGACCCCGAAAAAAAAAAAACCAATAGGGCATCGGAACAAAAAAAAGAATCCACAAGACCACTACCATTTGCTTCTTCTTCATCTTCTCACTTTGTCAGTGCCGCCATAAAACCCTAATCTGAAGGAGAAGAAAGAGTAGGGGATTCGAATCCGTTACTGAAACCCCCGACTCTTCTGGGCAAGCTGCTCTGGTACTTGACATTTGATTTCACAGTGTGTTCGATTCTCTTTGTTTTTATTATATATTGTATGAATCTGATTATTCAGTCTGCGATGCTTGTTAGAATCAAGAATATGAGTTTGTTATCAGATTGATGTTAGTGAAAAGTAACCACCTTTGATGCTACTTCTTGTTGAATTCCCCAACTTTCTAATGCTTCTGATTGAAGCAACTTACAGTTTCAACTACTACCCAGCTTTCTAATGCTTCTGATTGTTAAATTCTATGTTGAGAATTGGATGCATGTTATACCCTTACTTTTGTTTTCGAGTTTTCGATAGTAAACTAGTAATCATAGTAAAGCCTATGGTTATGGTAATGCCAGTTTGGCTGGAATTGTGTGATGCTTCATCAATGGAAGCCTGGCTGTTTCTTGTCATTGCATTGGAATTTAGGGAGATACTTTTCTGTTAGGGATTGAAATCCTCAAGTAGTTTTTTGTTTGTTTAATAAATTTGTTCAGGATTGCATTCGGTTACAAGTGACAACAATCCTGATGGCTGAGGACTCGGCGCAGCTAAGTTCCCAACTTGCTGAAGCAACCTTGAATGATTCTGTGTCTGAGCTGAAAGCCGAGTTTTCTGACAGAGTTCCTATCAAGCGCATAATATCACGACCTGACGGGGGGTCTGCGCTTGCCGAGCAGAAGGTCCGGGTTGGTGGTTGGGTGAAGACGGGTAGGAAGGCAGACAAGGATAAATTTGCATTTTTGGAACTCAATGATGGATCGTGTCCAGGCAACCTGCAGGTGATTGTGGAAGCTGAAAAGGGTGATCTTGGGAGGCTTGTGCTAACAGGTACATGTGTGGTTGTTGATGGCGTGCTTAAGCTGCCACCAGCTGGGGTCAAGCAGAAGGTGGAGCTTAGAGTTGAGGAGGTGGTACATTTAGGTCCAGTTGGTGGTAATCCTATATATCCGCTGCACAAGGGAAAGATGCCCCTGGAGCATTTGAGGGACTTTGTTCATCTGCGGTCCAGGACTAACACCATCTCTGCAGTTGCTCGCATCCGACACAACCTGGCATATGCAACTCATACTTTTTTCCACAACCATGACTTTCTCTATGTGCACACTCCAATTATCACCACCAGTGACTGTGAGGGTGCTGGTGAGATGTTCCAAGTCACAACATTGATCAGTGAAGGTGAAAGGTTGGAGAAGGAGCTGATTCAGAACCCTCCCCCATCTGAAGCAGACCTAGAAGCTGCCAACCTAATCATTACCGAAAAAGGAAATGCTGTCTCACAGCTGAAATCTGCTAAAGCAAGTAAAGGGGATGTTAATGCTGCTGTGGCTGAGCTTAAAAGGGCGAAGGATAATGCTTTGAAGCTGCAAGAGAGAGCAAAGCTGCAGCCGGGAATCCCCAAAAAGGATGGGAAGATTGACTACACGCAAGATTTCTTTGCCCGTCAAGCTTTTCTAACTGTTTCTGGGCAACTCCAAGTGGAATCTTATGCATGTGCTCTTAGTAGTGTGTATACATTCGGACCTACTTTTCGAGCAGAGAACTCACATACTTCACGACATTTGGCAGAATTCTGGATGGTGGAGCCTGAACTAGCATTTGCAGAGCTCAAGGTATGCTAAGTCCACATTTTGAACCTTAAATCCAGCATAGCCTTCACTTAGTAAGATATTTGACATTAAAAAACAACAGATCTGCCCTGCTTATTATATTATTTCAAAATGTTTTTGTATTTTTGTCTCAAGAGCCTTCTAACTATTTCTAAGTCCCTTATATCCAGTCATTGTTGCAAGGGTTATTAATCTGGAAATGCTAACTTCCATACCAGACAAATATGTATTTTACCTTTCCATTATTTAGATTTTACTGTGATATTTTATTATAACTTCCCTATTTAAGATGCAATATCATCCTTCTAGTATTTGTTAATCATTGTATCTGTTTCTTGAATCTTGTTCATGTATAGCTCACAGCTGCTATCTGCAAATTTGGTTGTTTTAAAGTTGTATTATGCTCGGAAATAATGCAAAGCTTCAATATGATTTACTTGGGTAATGCAATTTAGGTTTTTTTCTCTGGGAACATAGAATCAGCTTATTTAACAGAAGTTGAGGTCTTGTTCTCTCTTATTGTGTATCCCGAAGTCTTACATTTAATCAACTGTTGCAGGATGACATGGACTGTGCAGAGGCCTATGTAAAATTTTTGTGCCAGTGGCTACTTGACAACTGTTATGACGATATGGAGTTTATTTCTCGGCAATTTGATAAAACTTGCATAGAGCGTCTAAAAATGGTTGCATCCACACCCTTTGTACGGATTACCTATACTGAAGCTGTGGAGCTGCTAATTGATGCTGTGAAAAATGGCAAGAAGTTTGAAAATCATGTAGACTGGGGGATTGATTTGGCATCTGAACATGAAAGGTACTTCTGCATCGATGCTCTGCTTGATGTCGGCCATATTTAGCTGCTGATAATTTGGAATTTACTTATCTATTGTTTGGCTGTAGGTTCTTAACAGAGGTGAAATTCCAGAAGCCCGTTATCGTGTACAATTACCCTAAAGGAATCAAAGCTTTCTACATGAGACTCAATGATGATAACAAAACAGTGGCTGCTATGGATGTCCTTGTACCAAAGGTGAGCATTTATCGTATTAAGGATAATGTCATTTGGTTCTTTTTGCATGGTTCTTCTATACACTAATCTGTTGTGTATCTTTTGCTGTATGCACATTTACTTTTTTCCTTATATCTCAGGTGGGAGAGTTGATAGGGGGTAGTCAAAGAGAAGAACGTTATGGTGTTATTCATAAAAGGTATGAGAAGTAGGCTGCTTTAAGATTTGATGCGCACTGCTTCGTTTTTGTTTGTTTGTGCTTCAATCAAAGTTTCCTTTACCATTCTCCTTAAGAAGAAGAATGACCTTTCCCTCACTGTGGTTTCTTTTGCCCAACTTTTCTTGGCGTCTATTATATGTTGCAGGATTACAGAGATGGGTCTGCCTATCGAGCCATACGATTGGTATCTTGACTTACGGCGTTATGGAACTGTCAAACATTCTGGTTTTGGTTTAGGATTTGAAAGGATGGTTTTATTTGCCACTGGCATCGACAATATCAGAGATGTTATTCCATTCCCTAGATATCCAGGAAAAGCAGATCTTTAAGGCTCGGGTTTGTTAGGACCATCGGCTGTTGGCTTTTTCTATTTTAACAACAGTAATGTTTCATTAGTATTCCAAAATCAGACCATTGTATACTTGTTTCTCAATTTATATGCTAACAAATTTCAGTTCTCTTCGGTTTGTCAGTTCAATATTATAATTATTATTTTACTCCCATGTTTCGATTGTTTTCGGCTAATGGAAAGTTTTGAAATTGCTCAAAAGATCTTGATCTGAGACTATGAGATTGATTGTTTTCCCACACAGATGAGTTCTAATTTTGAATTATTATTTTCCCGACCAAATTATGGAGACGTTGACGGCCTTTAGCTATTGATGATAATCAAAGAGAACTTATCTGTCGATCAGCTGTCAAAACTAGCCAAGAATTCTCTCCTTGATTGTTTTAAGGTCCAAAATAAGAACAACAAAGCAGTGCATGAAGTGGTTCGGCAAAACTCTTCCAGTGGTGCAATTATTTGGAATTACAAATGTGGCTGCTGTTTCTATAGCGGCCAACTTGATCATGAAGATTCAAGATTGTGAATATAATTGGAGTCATTTTAGACTGACAGCAACTTAATAGTGGGAAGGCAAACATTAGTGACCTTTCACATAAGGCAAATTGATGGCTACTCAGATTGTAGGTACAACTTCAATCCACAACTTGTATGCATGAATTGTGGTTTATAAATCCAGCTGATCCCAATCAGGTATTATTAATCTTTGCTTTGTAAGGTCATATATGTGAGATATTTAGAGGTCCTGGCAAGTTTGTCAAAACCCTAAACTTATACTTATGTCGATGGTAGCTTTATAGCTAAATAATTTAGAGATTAAAATAATTTTGGACAAATCAAAGTTGAGAGATTGAAAACGAAACTCTATGTGATACTAGATAGTTTGAGCCATATGTGTTGGATTGTTGCAACGTCTGATTGATTGGTTGGTAATTGGTATACCTTTGTGGACCAATGTATAAGCTGCCCCATGAAATTTCTTCCGTTGGTTGGAAAATGGTAAACTAATTGTAGTGGGCAATTTGGCTACTTGCACACAAGCTTTTTCTAATCAAAGTTGTATTTCTCAGACTGAGATTATCTTCGGCAACTCAACCTCAATCATCACCACCCCATCGAGTCAAACGTAATTAGAATGACCACCACTCTACCAGGCATTGGATATATCACTTAATAATGCAATGCTATTATATACTAGAATCATGAAAACCAGAAAATGTTCCTGCTCACAAGTTTTTCACTTGTCTACTGCGCCATCACAATGTCAATCTTCTTTTACTCGAACAAAATGATGATAACGATGGCAAAGTGTCATATTATAAGCAACAAAGTATGTTGAAACAATGAAACCTGACATATCACTATAAAAGTAACATTAAACCCTTAAACAAGAGCAACACAATGTAAGTTAGCTCATTTCTTCCATATATACCTTCCGATTAACTCTTAAAGGGATTGTTTTGCTCATCTATCTCTCTTTAGAATAATTGGAAATGTTAATTAAGATGCGCAATAATAAAACGTCAACGCATATAAAAACTTTTTCATGTTTAATTATTACAAAACAACACTTCTTCATTATATTAGGTGATATATAGTTACCACGGTCCACGACCTATTAAGTAATCATTGTCAATTAACTATTTAAGAAAATATTTTTTATGAAGTAACACCATCTTTCTTTGTATTACATTTACGATGAACATTTTATATACAACATTAACTAAATCATCAAGGGAGTCACACGTACAAATCTTCATTCCACAAATACCCAACAAGTTTCAATCACCTATAAATTTGGCGATGTATCCTTGTTCATATTCAAAAAGAGAAAGAGGTTTGACTCTACGGTAAGAAAGGAAAGAATTCCGACCAAAATATCCAAAAGAGGAAAAGAATTTCAACAAAATTTTACTTCAATAAATAAAAATTAACAAAAGTTGGATAAAAATAAAAAAAAGTAGCCGCTTTTGTCGATAAAAACAAAATCAAACGATCAAAATTTGAAATCAAAGACGACGACGACGACGACCAAACCCACCTTCTTTCTCTCTCTTCCCTTCTTGTTTGATCCGACCACCCCAAACCTGTAAGAGATCGCTTAGGGTTTTCAAATTTTCGAATTTTTACCTTCTTTTTGAATTTGGGGATTTGGATCTGATTTGGGAATTGGGGGAATAAAGGCTGCGGATTTGGATTTCTGAGAGAGAGGAGGCTTTGATTTTAGGGTTTTTAGGTCTCGCCGGAGTGGATGTGGCTTCTTAGCGCTTAGTGTATTCTTCTGTTCTTGTTGTTGTTGTTGTAAAGGTTTGATCTTTATACGTCGACGCTTTCTTCTCAAGGTTTTGCTTCTGTTTCTGATAAGAAAGGAAGATTAAGATGAATACCAAACAGCCCAAGAAGGTCTTTTTCTCTCTCTTTCTCTCTGTATGTGTTTTTGAATTTCTTGGTGTGTTTTTGCTTTGTGTAACATTGTTGTTGGTGATGTTGTTCATATATGTAAGGTTAGTTGATGTGTCTTCAATGTTTTCGGGGTTTTCGAGTGTGGCATTCCTTTTCTGTGTGTTTTCCCAGCTTCCATTTCTGGTGTTCTTTGGCTTATCTGATTGCTTGATATGAATTCTAGTACTTTATTTGATGTTTGATGTGTGCAGATTTTTCTTTCTTTATTTTTGTGGTGGAATCGTATTTAAAGAAAGGGCCTTGTTGTTTATAATTGTTTGATACTCCACCTGAGCATGTTGTCAGCTTTTATTCTAGCACCTGATTCTATTCTCTCCTCTTGCTTATCATGGTATGATGGTGGCTTCTTGATAATGAAGCTTGGACTGAGATAAGCGTATTAAACCATGCACGAGGAAATAGGGCTTTTTAGAATAGGAATCTGTATTTTCTGGTCAAATGTTGGATTTGGTTCATGGAATTGCGTAATACAATGTTTGATAGAACTTATGTTTTAAGAAGTTGGAGTAGGTTTGAGTTTTGCAATGTATAAAAAGATTTACACATGTGTGATGTTTGATGTACTCCTTACTATTTTCTTTCAGGACCTAAAAGAGATGGAATTTTTCTCTGAGTATGGGGATGCTAATAGGTACAAGATACTGGAAGTCATAGGGAAGGGAAGTTATGGGGTGGTTTGTGCGGCTATAGACACACATACTGGAGAGAAAGTTGCCATAAAGAAAATTCATGATATATTTGAGCATATCTCTGATGCTATCAGGATCTTGCGTGAAGTTAAGTTGCTTAGGCTTTTGAGACATCCGGATATTGTTGAAATTAAGCGCATCATGTTACCACCTTCAAAGAGGGAGTTCAAAGATATTTATGTTGTTTTTGAGCTGATGGAGTCAGACCTTCACCAAGTTATCAAGGCTAATGATGATTTGACCCGTGAACATCATCAGTTTTTTCTTTACCAGATGTTACGTGCATTGAAATATATGCATACAGGTGACTGTCTCATTTTCTCTTACATTTATGCCATTATTTCTTTATTTGGGTTGTTCCTCAAACTTTTAATTCATAATTAATGTGTGGTACTACAAAATTGGAAAATTGTTATGTAATATTTCTTTTTCACCAAAGAGTGGCAAATTAAATATCTTAGTGTAATGAAATATGAGAAAAAGGACTGGGGTGGGGTTGATTATGTAATGAAATATGACGTGATTGAAAGATGTTTGGTTGCAGCAAATGTGTATCATCGAGATCTTAAGCCAAAAAACATATTGGCCAATGCAAACTGCAAGCTTAAAGTTTGTGATTTTGGACTTGCAAGAGTTGCCTTTAATGATACACCAACCACAATATTTTGGACAGTAAGTCGTCTCTACCATAATTTTGTATTGTGCTGAAACAAAAAAAATTTGGTCCAAACAATTAATCACCTAATTGTGGCAAAATACTAGATAACACAGTATCTGGTTTATTTTTGATACACTTGCAGGATTATGTTGCTACACGATGGTACAGAGCTCCAGAATTATGTGGATCATTCTGTTCCAAGGTAAGGCCGCTACCATCGTAAAATTTTGTTCATATGATATGGCAATAAAAGCAGATCACTACTCTATTTTCTTTAAATATAACTTAGGTTAGAGAATGAAGAAGTATGGATTGCTGTTAATCATTCTGTCAGTTAATACTTTCTCATATATGCATGCACTATATACATATATGTTTTATCTCATGTCTAAAAACAATTTCAATTTCCAAGAAGAAAAAACAATAGGAAAGTTGGAGCACAATAGGCAGATACAGATTGGCATAACACTTATATTTATTTCTCTCTGGAATGCCTCCTAAGTGCTTTGTAGTAAGCAGTAATGCTAGATTATAATAATTCTTGTTCAGGGAGGACTATTGATTTCTCCTGGAAGTTGAAATATCTGTCATTCAGGTAATTGGGTCAGGTTATATCCGTTTCTCTGGATTGAAGTGCTTTGTCATCTTCCAATACTGATGCTAGGGTCTCATTTTAGTTTGCATCTTTTGTGCAGTATACACCGGCCATTGATATATGGAGTATTGGCTGCATCTTTGCAGAGGTTTTGACAGGGAAGCCATTGTTTCCCGGTAAAAGTGTTGTTCATCAATTAGATTTGATTACCGATCTTCTTGGAACGCCTTCGCTAGACACCATTGCTGGAGTATGATCCACTCTCTCTCTCTCTCTCTCTCTCTCTCTCTCTCGCACGTACTGGTTGTGTGTGTGTATCACTATTGTAAATGTTCAAAAACCACATCTGTCTATTTTTTGCTGTCGTTGCTTCTTTCATTCTTTTATTTATTTTATGTACTTGTCGCTAAGAGTAATTTTATGCATTCAGGTTCGAAATGAGAAGGCTAGGAAATACCTGACAGAAATGCGGAAAAAGCATCCTGTGCCATTTACACAAAAATTTCCTAGGGCAGATCCTTTAGCACTCCGCCTTTTGCAAAGGCTACTGGCGTTTGACCCAAAGGATCGACCGACTGCCGAAGAGGTCTGTGTTTCGTCTTATTGAGTTTATCCAAAATGTCCTTGCAATGCATCTAGCAACATCGTTAAGTAGATTTGTATAGCTTGCTTCTTTGCTTCACCAACAGCTGGACTGAAACCTTTTATTTATTTTTATATTTTATAGGCATTGGCGGATCCGTACTTCAAGGGTCTGGCCAGAGTTGAGAGAGAGCTTTCTTGTCAACCTATATCGAAGCTGGAATTTGAATTTGAAAGACGAAGAGTGATTAAAGAGGATATTAGGGAACTAATATACCGGGAAATACTTGAGTACCATCCACAACTACTCAAGGACTACATGAATGGAACGGAAGGCACAAGCTTTATGTATCCAAGGTTGAATTTGCATCTTAATATTTTTATCACTGTTGCATAAAATAGATTTTTATGTTTTCCATTTGATAATCTGTAACACATGTATCAATTGCAGTGCTATAGGTCAATTCAGAAAGCAGTTTGCTTATCTTGAGGAAAATGGTGGTAAAAGTGGACCAGTCATTCCTCCAGAGAGGAAGCATGTCTCCCTTCCACGGTAAGGGCTCTTTGCAACCTTTTATGTGGATGGTTTTCATTGCTTCACAAAATTCTTTTTAGATGTATTACCAACAGTAATCCATTTGTCCAGGTCTACTGTTCACTCAAGTACAGTAACTCATATGGCACAACCAAATCTGCTCTCATATGAGAACCGGCAGACAGAAGTGGCTTCTAACTGTTATAGAGTAACGCACACTATAAATGGGAATCCATTAAAGGCCTCACGGCCTCCACCGAGGGTACCATCAGGTATGAAGTACGTTTTCTCCTATAACTATGCAGATGCAATGATGTCTTTATTTTTTAGTTACCTTTCTATGATAATTGTAAAAACTATCTTCAAACTAGAATTCGCCAAGTTTATTCCTACATCTTCCTCTTGTTCGTCTGATGTTGAATATGATCATAGTACCCTTAAGATGCATGATAGTTTAGAGGAATAGATGACTTCTCTAAGGGTTTCATATGATATCTCTAGTCTTCTTTCCACATAATGTTGTGTTGTTTCTGTTTTTCAATACACAGCAAAACCTGCACGAGTTATTGGACCAGTTCTTCCATATGAGAATGGCAAAAATGCTAAGGAAACCTATGATCCAAGGAAGTTGTACAGAAATCCAGTTGTTCCTCAGCAGTCTACCTCTCCACACTGCTTCTTCAGAACTAATACTGCCAGTCAAGAAAAGTCCCTGTTGGAGATGAAAAGGGATGCAGCTCACTCCAAACTCCAACCCCATCTCGAACAACGGAACCTAGTGTCAAGACCTATACCGGGCATGGCCATTGATGTCAACACCAACCCATACCACCCAGCATCCACCAAAGTAGATCAACTAAATGCCATAGATACGAAGCTGCTGCATGCACAGTCTCAATTTGGTCCTGTTGGTGCCGCAGCTGTAGTTGTAGCTGCTCACAGGAACACAGGTGCTGTTCAATATGGAGTGTCTTAGGTGGGTTTAATTGGGATTTATTCAGTGTTAGATTGAGGGGAGATTGAGGGGAGATTGAGGGGAGAAGTAATTGTATCATTAGCTATTTGTACTTTCTAATCACCTTTGTAACTAGTATTGAAAATTAATAAAAAAGAATCCTAATTGTATCATTGGCAGATGGTTAGACACATCACATCTATTGTCTGCATCATCCAGCCTTTTCAACATCTGCACTTGCACCTATATAAAGGTTATGCTGATAATGTCAATTGTTTGTGGGGCATTATCAGTCTATCCAGACATACTTTCTCTAGCTTTTTCCTATTGCAGTACCATAGAAACTTAGAAAGAGCTCGTTCTTATTGGAAACACAGGATACAAAGAGAGCACAATGAACTAGCAGATCAGGAGAACGTATGAAGCATGAGGCATATAGATGAGGAGAACGTATGAAGCATAAGGCATATAGATGAGGAGAACGTATCAAGGTGAGTACAATAGTGGCATAACAAGAAGAGCTTTTTAATGGACAGTTAGACCATAAGCTTTAGTCATGTCCAAGGTCTCAGCCAAGGCGCTACCACTACTGGGCAACTTCTAATCAAACCAGTAGACAAGGTTAGCAAGCTCATATTCAGCTGCAGTAACCACCAAGTTCACTCCCGGGCACCCCCTTCTACCCGACCGAATGGTATGAGCTGGTAGTCACGCCCTCTAAAATCAACTGAGTTGCCCTCAAATCTTTCTGGAAGGAACTCCTCTGGTCTGTCCCAGAGTTTAGGATCCCTTTGGATTGCAAATGCGTTCACAAAAACTCTTGTTTTGGCAGGGATATGATAACCTCCCAATTCTACAGCTGCAATTGTTTCTCTAGGAATGAAAAGAGGAGCTGGAGGATGTAGTCTTAGGGCTTCTTTGATGACACATTTTAAGTACTTCATGTATTCTAGATCACTCTCTTCCACCCTTGCCTTTTTCCCCACCACCCTTCTAACTTCTTCTTGAAGTTTGGCCATTACATGTGGATGCCTCAACAGCTCTGCCATTAACCATTCCAACGCAGTTGAACTAGTATCACTTCGTCCAGTTAGCATGTCCTATAAAGAGATACCCAATTAACCACAGAAAATGAACTCCCAGTCTAGATGGTTTCGAAGTGATCTAACACCCTCTTAATTAAATTCTAACGATAAAGATGAGTCTAGGTATACTGAAATTTTGAGGGAAGGCAAGACATGCCAATAGGATGGCTTTCAGATTATCTGGAGTAAGCTCGAACTCGGGCATGCTATCCTTTTGGAGCTGGAGAAGAATATCCACAAAATCCTTGGAATCAACTTCTCTATTAGTTGTCCTATGCTCCTCAACAGGCACGGATCTAGGGGTGGGTTAGGGTTTGTTGTAGCCATTTTTTTGGAGTGAAAAAATTGAGTATATATCAACTACCGCCTAGGAAAAATTGAGTTATTTGCTATGTTTTTTATTTTGTTTATTTGCTATGTTTCTCTAGATTTCTTTGCTATATTTTTTTTTTTGGTTTATTTGCTCTATTTTTTTAGGTTTTTTTGTCAATATAAAGTATATATAATAATTCATTTCACTTGAATCTCAGTCTTCTATCTTGTTCTATTAGGCGTAAGCTATCATTTTCATGTTGAAATTAAAAATATTTTGCTATGAAGTCCTTAAAAAAATTTGGCCTTCGCCCGAACTTAGCACACAATGTTATTAAATTCTGGCTCTATCCATGCTCCTCAATCATCTGATCAAGGAATCCATCAATTTCAACAAAGGATTTATTTAACCGTGCAGTTAGCCCTCTAAGACTGTCAACCCAACTCAAAGAAGGGAAGAAGTCTCCCAAGTTGAAATCCATTAGTTGAGTCATTATTCTTCTTGACAACTCTCCGAACCAACTACTACTTTCTTCTACAAAATTCCGTCCAAGAACACACCTAGACATTATGTTTCTCTTATGCTGTTTATCAACTCACCAACTTCTTCCCTTGCAAACTGAAATTGTTGCACCCTTTTGAGACTGAGAAGTTCGATAATAGAAAGTTTACGAATTTGTCTCCAATACTCCCCATATGGAGCAAAGCCGATGTCATTACATCCGTAGAGTAATAAGTTTGCAGCTATAGTCTTGGGACGGCCGGAGAAAACAGTATCATGGGTCTTCATGACTGCTTTGACCAGTTCTTTTCAACTAGTGTTGGAACTTGGCCCAATTAAAGTAGCATTAGAGGGCCATGCTTCTTAGATAGATTGGCAAGAGAACGATGTGGGAGCTCGTCTAGCTGGTGATCGAAAGTTTCCAATTAGTGGTAACCTTGTTGGAGATGGCGGCAATTTGAGTTTCAAACCCGATCTAGAAAATGAAAACAAAATAAAAATGGAAAGCAAGAGAAGAGAAACCAAAAGAAGAAGGAAGGGGGTGGTGATACTTTGTAGCTCCATATCTTTTGGGCACTACTTGGAATTTGGATCCTTTGTTGATAGGTTCTATTCGGATTCATAGGTGAAAAGTTGAAAACTCAAAAGTACATGTTTTCGACTCTAATTTTTTTTTATCAAAGGCGACTGAATGCACTTGCGTAACAGTATATTTTCTACTAAAAAGTACATGTTTTCTGCTCTTAATTTTTTTGTATCAAAGGTGGCTAAATGCGCTGGCATAACAATACGTTTGAAGTGGGCCTAAAAACGTGACATCGTTTTGTCTAGAGCTTAGAGATGAAACTCCTAAGTACACGTTTTATGCTCTCAATTTTTTTATCAAAGGCGGCTCAATGGCTGAATAAGTCGGGGTAACAGTATGTTTAAAGTGGGACTGGACGCGTGACATCATTTTGTCTACAAAATTCAAATTTGAAGATTATAATTCACATTTACCATAGTTTTTAGATAGTGAAATTGGCATTCATTTTATAATGCACACTATTTTTTTTGTCACATGTTTATGAAAGGATAAAAAGCATGCATGTTTCCATATATAAAAATTTAAATTATTAAAAGACCAAATAATTGTGAATTGTATAATACTATAATTAAGTGTGTGTCCTAGCTAGATAAAGACATTTATACTAATTTTAACATCATATCATAGAGCACTTCAAAATCATTCATATTAGATTAATAATTTAATTACAAGAAAGTCAAAAGAAATCTTTGCCTTTCTTTTATATCGAACGACGCAATCAAAGTTTCTGTTACGTAATTTGTTGAAATATCTCTAGGCTTAACCTCCCACATAAGATAAAGTGATAAACTTCGAGTGAGGCTGCTCTAAGTTGTTCTCTGGTTCATAGTTTCGTGCACTACAAACAGAAGGAAAAACAACAGCTCGTTTCTACCTAACTGCACATTTACATATGCTTTACGTAATTTGGTTTTGACCGAGAACAAGTTTACTTTCTGAGAATAGTAGAACTGGCAACCAGTTTAGTATCAACATTCTAAAATGCCCCATTTAGGTGAAAAGGTTCGTATTATTTCCAGTTCTTTCTTCTGAGTGCTTTTCTGTACAAGTCATTTAATTGGTTGTTATTCTAAATGCGCCATGCAGGAAAAGTCTTCAATTTTCTGTATCATATTTTGTCTTACTTTTGAAAATATGCTCTGATTGCTGATCCTTACTCTCAAGGCCAGTTTGGGATTGCTTTTGAGCCCTGCTTTTGGGTCAAAAGCAATTCTGGGTGAAATGAATGGCGTTTGATAAGACTCACGTAATCGATTTTAGGAAAAACAAATGCCTCAAGAAGCTAGTTTAGAAGAAGTAGCACCCACCCAGCTTTGAGAATTGCTTCCGAAAAAACACGGAGCTCATTTAATAAATTTTATTTTAAACCTTTTTTTGCCCCTGTTGTTTTACTTAAAATTACAATTAAATAGTCACCACAACCCTATTTCTCTAACCAACCCATTTCATTACTCCACATCCTCATCTTGTACCTCAACTCCACAGCCTCACTTTGTACCATCTACCAATCGTCCAATTGTAGTATTGTACTGAATAGATTCTAGGAATATGTATAGGCAACACATGTATAATTAGTGATGGATAATATCCTTCTGTAAGAAGAATATGAGTACTCATTTGTGCAAAAGTGCACAAGTATATACAACTTACATTAGAGAAGAGATTGCACACTAGCTCTTTAGAATATGATCGACATCATTGTGTACATAATTTGTTCTCTGAGCTTTCCTCTGTTAATTTGTAGGATTGCAGGCACAATTGATGGTGATCAAGTTCAAGAGGTAGCAAAATTTGCAAATAAAAAAAACTTAGGTTTATTATATAACTTTTAAACTGTTGAAAATGATACGTTATAATTTAAATAATTTAATAATATATATGTCTATTTTAGTAATTATATCACTATAACCAAACATTCAAAATTGTTTTTCGGTCACACAACAATTTTCAGAACAGTTTACCAAACACCTCAGCTGATTCCTCTCACAACAGTTTCAAAAACAATTCTGCTCACAGCAGCTTTAAAAACAATTTTGCCCACAGTACAACAATGTCAAACTGGGCCTCAGTCTCAATCCATTATTAATTGACTTTTCCTCAAATTATATTATTAATTTCAACATCAGTTCATAGCTCGCTTGTGCGTAATTAATTAAATTACTAACATTATTTGTAATTCCACGCAACTTACCTGAATTAGTACCCCAAACGTAATTCTCCTACGTAGATATACCTAGCCAGCTAGCTACATCACCATGTATAATAAAACATAAACTATTCCTGAATATGAATAATACATGTTACTATCAGTGATTATCTAATCAATTAAGTAATTAAATTTTTCATCCCCGATCGACTGAATTGATTTAGCGGTTACACATTTATTCTAAACTTACCGAGTATGCAATACATCTTGATGAGAACGTACCCGAGGAGCTTAATTTATAGTTTGAGATAATCAAGAAAAGATTTTCCTTGAAGCTTACGTGCAAAAAAGGCTTTGGTATAGTCTTCCACTCCGATCCTTGTATATGCAGCAGGTGTTTGTTCAGTGATCAAGCTCGAGGCTGGTCTAATTTCACCATCAAATCTGGGGTTACAAAATGTCGCAATCGAGAGTCTTTCTTTCTCTGAGTTTACTATTGCTCGATGCTCAATGCTACGATAACTCCCATTTGTTTTGATCTGCCATTAGTTCAATTTATATGTAACAAGGTGAATAGTTCTCAGTAGGTAATAGCGTTATGTAACAAAAAGGTTAGATTACCTCCAGAGCGTCTCCAATGTTGATAATCAAGGCTTCAGGAAGTGGCTTAACAGGAACCCAAATCCCACCCTTCTTGATTTGGAGGCCATCCATTTCATTGACTTGCAGGAGGATGGTGAGGCCTGAGGCATCCGAATGAGGAGTAAAGCCGATGGCTTTCTCCGGCTGAGGACATGGAGGGTAATAGTTCATTCTCATGGACTGCATTCCATCTTCAAATAACTCGGTCAATTCCTTGGCATCAAGTTTCAAAGCGTGTTCCATTTGTGTTAGGATAGCAATGGCAAGGTTATTCAACTCCAGTGAGTACATCTCCAAGGTATCTCTGTTCATATAACATATGTGTCTTTTTAATATATAGTCACGTACCTAGATGGCTAGATTATCATTTATTTATCAATAATGGCATAATCCAATACGCGCAGAGAGAGAGAGAGAGAGAGAGAGAGAGAGAGAGAGAGAACTTGAAAGGACCAGGGAGCTCCGGGAATAAGTGAGGCTTCCTCATCTGGACAGGAAGTGTGGTCATGAAGAAAACGTCAGCCCAATCAAGTTTTTGCTCTTCAGAAAGTACAAAGAGTTGCCCAAAACCCTCCATGTCTTCTGGACGCTGCCAAAACCGTTGCTTCTCCTCTATTGAAAGGTTGAAGAAGTCTTGAATATCTGTCTTAATTTTCTCCAACAAAGAAGAGCTCACCCCATGGTTTACCAACTGCTAGTAAGATACAATTTAAGAATATAGCTACTAAAGAGAACAACTACAAACTTTGTTACAAATGAAATCATTTTGTAATGACTATATATACACTAAAATCAGCAAACTAAGAAAGATTCATAGATAAAATTGATTGTGATATAGTTAATAAGACTTTCAAATTCAAAATGATAGATGCTAAGAGTTTTAGCTTTAGATATGTCTAAAGAGCACGTTGGAACGTACGTATTAAGTATTACTTGATACTTGAATGTATTGAAGAAAAATGAGGAACGTACCTGGAAAAAACCCCACTCTTTGCAAGCCAAGTGGAGTCTAGCTAATTCATCAGACTCATGAGAACTGTTCGCTTCGTCCCGAGAAAGCAGTTTCTTGAAGTCGATGGCTGGTATTTCGGGTTGTACATAACTCCGCGCATCATCGGAATCGATCTTGTTTACTTGGTCTCGGGCTTCACTGCCGTCGAGATCTTGCTGTACATATCTGGGTGGAAGGGTGGTTATCGGCTTCTTGGCTAATTCTTGGACAGAAGGAACAAGATGAGATACACAGCATAGCAAGCTGCTGCTCTTTTCCTTAACTACTTCCATGGCTTTTGCCCCCTTTGGTTTCCCAGCAGTGGTTCTTCTTTGTTGGCATGAATATGAATGATAAATATTTGTTTTAATTGTTATCTGAGAGTTGGTTAAACTGATGAATAATCTGGCACGTAGTTTGGATTTTCGAAGGAGCATCTACTGATTTTTTTTTTCCGATGGAATATGAAACAGATATCAGAGTCCCACAACTCCCACACACAGAATATCATTACTTAAATTGATATTGCGATATTTCCTCCAAAAATCCATGTGAATGAGGTGATCCTGTACGTATCAAGGTATCCTGGGAGTCCTGGCTAGTGTGCAACCTCTTCTAATATCTGGACTTCCGTGCAACCTGGTCGATCTCCTACCACCCATATTCGATCCACAACGCAAAATCTGCAAAGGTACTGGAAATGGTCAAAAGAAGAGGGGAGCCATTTGCCCATTTTTATAAAATGGATTGAATCTTCCCAGTAAGACGCTACTTGGGAATTATTTTGCTAATGATCGATACCCATAATGATCATTTAACATACAAAAAACACCTTAATCTAACATGGATGATAGATCACGCTGAATTATGTTGATGCTGACTTAATTATTGACTGTTATAACTTTGTTAATTAGTCAGATTTTCTACGTGCTTAACATATACATATGTAGATTGGTTGGATATTATCGGTCATATGGTGTTGATTAAATATTGTGTTATTACCATTATAATTTTTATATATTAAAAATTATTTTGAACTATTTTATAGTCTAAAAAATTGACAAAATAAATTGTGGTTATTAAAGTATAGATTTGACAATACAAGGTATATAATTTTGAACAATTTTCATATTATCGCAAGAGTGTTAGTTAATATGATAAACAATTTTTTACTTTTGATCGGGTAACATGCTTCATTTTATTAATTCATTAAAATAAAAAAGTGCAAGTACGGACGACCCCATTTGTTTATTCTCTGTTCCTTTTCTATCATTACGAGGAATTATTATGGGTAACCGTTACATTGCTGAGCTGGTGTACCCGGCCAATAAGGTTGTGACACGTACACACCTTTTAAAGTTAGAGTTGACTAGCTTGTTTCATGGTTCACTCCATCCGATTCTTCAGCTTCTGCAGTTATAGAAGAACTCTTTTTCTTTATACTTGATGGCAGATTGATCATCCTTCAGAGTTCTTCTTCGTCTTCATCAATTTTAGGTATTCCAAATAACTAAAATCTCCATCAATCATCAATTCAGCAAAAATTTGAGATCTTCTACGATGGAGAAAGAAACTTTTAAATTAATCTCAATAATCATGTGCACCTCAATTATGGTTGGTATTTGGGGTAACTCTTTGCTGTGTTGGTAATTTCCAACAAGATAATTGTGATGCTGCAATCATAGATCTTGCGGGAAAAAAGTTTTGATTCTATAATAGTCACAGTGGTGCTCGGCAGTCGGTGGTGGAGGAAAGATGAAACTCAATTCTACTATTTTTTAGAGGACTAAATCTCTTTAAATGAACCCAGACACTACTTGAATTTGGCTTGATTGTCACGATTAGCACAGTGGATGGTTATAGATTGGTTTGTAAAAATGTGGTCTACTGGGGTATAAAAATAGATGGAAGATTTGAGTTTCCCTCATCTCCTTCTAGAGAACTTTGAAGTTTGAACAAAAGTGTTCACGGCAAATTCTCAGGATGTTCACGGCAACCATTAACACCGTTAATAGTTTAGTAGGTAGTATGTAAGAAAGCCACATGTCGCAGCCTTATTGGCCAGGTACACCGGAAATGTAGGGGTACACATAATAATTCATCATTATTATTATTAATAAAATTTTACTATGGTTAAGATACCAAACACATGTCAGTATATGAGAGGGTGGTGATATGACCCTGAATCCAAAAGTTCTACCCCCTACCTACAGGAGTTTGCGCATGGAAGGCATGAACAATTATTCATTAATTTTATGTGTCGTTTAGTAAGCTAGCTACACATGTTTCTTTTCTTGTTTGGACTGAAACTACGCACGAGTTTTCAGTGTATGTTAATTTTTCCGAGTTTTCGATGAAAGAAACAAACTTCAAAATTTGTTTATTAATACATTTCATGCACATTTAAGTGGAAAAGCTAGGCGGCTGTGGTGGTTGTTAGAGAGCTAAGTGAGAGTGGAAAACGGGCACATTTGAGTAAATTTCCATCTATAAATGAGGCCGCAACTTATCTAAGAAATATCCAGATTTCAAGTGCTGTCCCAAAAGATATGGCAATGGCTAATTTGTTACCCCGGTTGAATCAACTAGGGCAAGAGCTACAAAGGATCACCACTCCCTTCCTTCTTTTTTTGGTTTCTCTTCTCTTGCTTTCCATTTTTATTTTGTTTTCATCTTCCAAATCAGGTTCGAAACTCAAGTCACCGCCATCTCCAACAAAGTTGCCACTAATTGGAAACCTTCATCAGCTAGGCACACTCCCACACCGCTCGCTGGGCAATCTGTCTAAGAAGCATGGCCCTCTGATGCTACTTCACCTGGGTCAAGTTCCAACATTAGTTGTTTCATCAGCAGAAATGGCCAAGGAAGTCATGAAGACCCATGATTCTGTCTTCTGCAGCCGCCCCAAATTAACAGCTACAAACAAATTAGTGTATGGAGGTTATGACATCGGTTTCTCTCCTTATGGGGAGTACTGGAGACAACTTCGCAAACTTTCTGTTCAGGAACTTCTCAGCGTCAAAAGAGTGCAACAATTTCAGTATGCAAGGGAAGAAGAAGTTGGTGAGATGGTAAACAACATTCGAAAAGCTTGCCGCGGCCAGTCTCCTATTAATCTAAGTGAGATGTTGATAAGAGCCTCCGGCAACATAATGTCTAGGTGCGTTCTTGGACGGAAGATTGTAGGTGAAAATGGTTGTTGGTTTGGAGAGTTGTCAAGGACAGTAATGACTCAATTAATGGTTTTTAGCGTGGAAGATTTCTTTCCTTCTTTCCGTTGGATTGACAGTCTCACAGGACTTACTGCAAGGTTGAATAAAACCTTTGTCAAAGCAGATGGATTTCTTGATCTCTTGATTGAAGAGCATAGGACTGCAAATAAGGAAGTTGATTCCAAGGACTTCGTGGATATTCTCCTCCAGTGTCAAAAGGATAGCATGCTCGACTTCAAACTTACTCGAGACAACCTGAAGGGCATCCTATGGGTGTGTCCCTCATTCCCTAAAAAATTTTGTATATACAAATTTGATATCTTTATTATAAGATTAAAGAGGTTGTTAGATGGCTTTCCCATTTAGACTATGAACTTATTATTATCATTGGCCATCTTTTTACAGGACATGCTCATTGGGGGAAGTGATACTTCTTCAACTGCGTTGGAATGGTTAATGGTAGAGCTGTTGAGAAATTCAAATGTAATGGCCAGACTCCAACAAGAAGTTAGAAGGGTGGTGGGGAAAAAGGCAAGGGTGGAAGTGAGTGATATAGAACAAATGGACTACTTAAAATGTGTCATCAAAGAAGCTCTAAGACTACATCCTCCAGGACCTCTTTTACTTCCCAGAGAAACAATTGCAGCTGTGGAATTGGGAGGTTATCATATCCCTGCCAAAACAAGAGTGCTTGTGAATGCATTTGCAATCCAAAGGGATCCTGAACTCTGGGACAGACCAGAGGAGTTCCTTCCAGAAAGATTCGAGGGCCACTCAGTTGATTTCAAAGGGCAGGATTTCCAGTTCATAACATTTGGTGGAGGTAGAAGGGTGTGCCCGGGGATGAACATGGCGGTTGCTGCAGTTCAATATGAGCTTGCTAATCTTGTCTATTGGTTTGATTGGAAATTGCCTAGTAGTGAGAGTGTACTGGCCGAGACCTTGGACATGACTGAAGTTTATGGTCTCACTGTCCGTAAAAATGCTCATCTTCATGTTGTGCCATTATTGTACTCACCTTGATCCCTCCAGTACTCATAGGTCTTATGCTTTATATGTCCTCCTAATCTGCTATTGTGTTATCATATTTTACAATAGAGTTTTTTTCACCAACAGTCCCTCAATTCTGGTGTACCTACCAATGTGATACCTCAACTCTTAATCGTACCAATGTAATACCCAGACTCTAGTATTGCTATCATTGAAGTACTTCCGTCAGTTTTTTTCAACTTTTCCGTTATCTTGGTGACGTGGCAGGTACGTGAGGCCCACAAAGAGGGTTAAAAGACAAAATTAACCTCATCTGAGAGGAGCAATGTTTTTCCCGCCATTTACCTTGAGAAAGACACCCAACAATTCCAATTTTGGCGCCAATTTTCACTCCATACTCCTTAATTTGTGTCTAATATCTAAACTAAAGAACTACCGCCAACCAGTCGACCACAATCTGATAAAACCTAGATCAATCTCATTTTCTATTTTTACCCTAGCACTTGTTAAACTAACAGAATAAATATATAAATTTATATGAAACATCTCATTTCCACAATCTCATAAGAATATAGAAACACATAACTTAACGAAATTCAACTACATGTACCATTAGTTCTTACAAGCAAAAATCATGGCAGATCAACATAAAAGGTGGCAACTAATGGTACTTAAACATGTATTTGAATTTCGTTAAGTTATGTGTTTTTATATTCTTATGAGATTGTGGAAATGAGATGTTCCATATAAATTTATATATTTATTATGTTAGTTTAACAAGTGCTAGGGTAAAAATAGAAAATGAGATTGATCTAGGTTTTATCAGATTGTGGTCGACTGGTTGGCGGTAGTTCTTTAGTTTAGATAAGAGACACAAATTAAGAAGTATAGAGGGAAAATTGGCGCCAAAATTGGAATTGTTGGGTGTCTTTCTCAAGGTAAAGGGCGGGAAAAACATTGCTCCTCTCAGATGAGGTTAATTTTGTCTTTTAACCCTTTTTGTGGGCCTCACGTACCTGCCACGTCAACAAGATAACGGAAAAGTTTTAAAAAACTAACGGAAGTACTTCAATGATAGCAATACTAGAGTATGGGTATCACATTAGTACGATTAAGAGTTGAGGTATCACATTGGTAGGTACACCAGAATTGAAGGACTGTTGGTGAAAAAAACTCTTTACAATAAGAACGAACTGTCTCTATGACTCTATGCTACTGTAAATCCTCATTACCGACAAAAACCGAAAACGGATGTAGAGAGTATGCAGACGGTTGGCTGACAATTCATTTTGATATCATCATCGTAACTTTACTAACAATTTCGCACAAACAATTTTGATATCATCATCAGTAGCTTATATATACATATATCTGTGTGTGCGCGCGCAAGTGCATATATTTTGAAAATGTGATATGTGTTTTAATTAGACGTGCCAGGGCTTGAATAAAATCCCCCATTCGGCCACCTTGGACACTCGAAAAAGCACTTGTGTTACTGTGAGCAACATGTACAAAGATAGGAATGCAAGAGTAGCAAGATTTCTTCGAAGCCTATTTTGCCTTCTTCTTCGTCACAGCAGTGTCTGGATGAACTTCACCACCGATCATGGTGGACCTCCGATCTCGATCTCTTTCGCCTTCTTCTTCATCGCAGCAGTGTCTATGAGGTGTGGTGTCACTCCGACGAGAAGAAACGGCGTCGCCGGTGTCTGAATCGTGGAAAATGGCGAAAATCCGGACGGAAAACCCGTCTGGACCTCTGCACCTGAGAAATTCTTTATATATATATATATATATATATATATCAGTCCATATCTATAATGAACCTTCACTCTGAAATTATAGAATGAAGTTCTAATTTTAACATATTTTTCGGTTAAATGTTTTCATCACAAGTGATTATATATATATATATATATATATATACAGTCCCTATCCAGAGTAAAGCTTCACTCTGAAATTTCAGAGTGAAGTTCCAATTTTGGCACACTTTTAGGTCAAATTTTTTCAGCATAAGCGATTCAATATTTAGGTATGCTATTCAAGATCATCTCTATAAAGTTTCATCCAATTTGACAATGATTTGAGCTTTCAAAATTGAGATTTACACGAACGGTTCACGTTGAACAGTTTTAATTCATTCATTGATTTAATCTAATTTCAATACCTTAACGATGTCCGAATTAGATGAAATTTTGTATAGATGATCTTGAATATCATACCTAAATATTGAATCGCTTATGCTGAAAAAAATTGACCGAAAAGTGTGCCAAAATTGGAACTTCACTCTGAAACTTTAGAGTGAACCTTCACTCTGGATAGGGACTATATATATATATATATATATATATATATATATATATATATAGGCTTCAAGATAAAATCGTTTTTTTGATGATGGAGAATAAATTGAGTTCATTGATCAAGATCTCAAACTCAATAAGTCAATAATAAGTTAAGTTTACTATCCGGAAGAATGGATACTGCGTGCTTAATTTGTTGAGACCAAAATAAATGTTGCCATTATATGCATTGGCATGAAACCCAATAGTGACAATACAATAATTAATCGAGTTAATGCATATAATTCTCCACGAGTGTATGTTCTGAATAATAGAAAATATGTCGTCCACAAGAAATCAAGTAAGGAGGTGAGCAAAATCGAATCCAGAACGTTTTGTGCAAACTCATGCGGGCTGACTCATTTTCATCGAGGATGCAATGACGCATTATAATGCATTGATATGGTATCCCGTTTTAAGAACGAGCTAGATAATTAGCTGCAAAAGAACACGATTGCGATTCAATGACTTCACGCCTAACTTTCCTGATTCTGACCTCATGTCTAAATGTACGTTTTCAGTTTTATGCAATTTATATTTATGCAGGAATCCTCTAGTTTGTGAATTTGCTTAGTTTGCTGGTAATTGCATATTCCGAAGAGGTGGTCTAACAATCAGGTCTTACAATGGAACTAAGTCACACTGTATATATAGATTTCATAAAGATCATTGACATAAAAACACGAACCGTACTCTAACATCGAACATACTTGATTATGTTGATCCTGACTTAATTCAGTTAATTGACTGTCATACGTTTGTTGATTAGTCAGATTTCTACGTACATAACATGCATGCAGGCATGTACGTTGATATTGTCGCTCAAATGATGCTTCAAGCCTCTATGTTTTATTTTAGCATGACCGGATGGCATATGATGCATGTAAGATTAAGACTAAGCGATATATTTAAAAAAAAAAAAAAGGATTAAGCGCACTACTAGAAAAATGTTCTTAGGTCACCAAATAAAAAAATTTCATCACCGTAGACAATACTAAGATGACGAAAAATAATTAGTCACCTAAGTAAAATATTTCGTCATCTAAGTCAATAAGGGTGACGAATTGCTGTTTCGTCAGCCAATTCGTCATCTAAATGAGTGCTAAGCTGACGAAACATTGTTTCGTCATCTAAGTTATATCTAAGCTGACGAACTACTTTTTCGTCACCATACTGTTGTACTTGTTAGGTGACGAAATAAAGCTGCGTCACCTAAGTGATCACTTAGGTGACGAGATCAAACTTCGTGGGTATAGTGTTTTCGCTAAGGTGACGAAATAAAATATTGTGTCCTATGTAGTCACTTAAATAAATAAATAAAAATATCAATGATAATAAACTAATATTTGATTGATCCCCTAACGTTACCGAATTGAGATGAATTTTTTACCATGCTCACATTTAACTATAATAATCACATCAGACGGTCGATTTTTGATTTTGTGAATTTTAGCGGTAAGCGCCACAACGTGCGTACTAATGTTATATATCTTATTTAAAAGGTTATATGCAATTGCACAACTTTGTGAACCAACTATACTTAGAAAATAAAATTTGTAAAAACCTTGTGAAATAAGATGTGACCGGTACAGTAAAATACAGTTGTGGTTGAAAATTCACATATTTCCGATAACGTTTGGACCTCGAAAGAACTGGTCAACCCTATTTATGCATTTGGTTCGTCCCACACATTGGGGATGCTCTTCAATTTTCTCTTCACATGCCTTGCACGTAGTGTACAGTGGCATTCGGAATCCTATGCATCCCAAGATCTCGTCTTTCTTTCCCTAGAACCGATATCAACATGTCCGCCGCCCCACCCTTGATTCCATCCTTATCATATCTTTTGTGAGACAATTTTTGTTGAATATAATCTCTTTCTTCCTCTTCCTCCACCATATTTTTCAATTTAAAGGTGGAGGAATGAGTTCACGGCGGCGCAGTTGAATGAATTAGCCGTTGTGACTGAGGCTGCCTACTTGAGTTCGTTAAAGCTGCCATGATTGGATTAATTAGCAGCTGTGATCAAACTTTCCTTAGACTCGCAATTGTAAGTTTCTCATTACTTCATTGCCATCAGACTAACTTACTTCACCAATCGTAGTTTGAATGCTATGTTTAGCCTGAACTTTATGGGATTGAAAAGTTTGGATCTTTGTTTGACTATGCATTTGGTCTCTGTTTGACTTGAAATTTTTCCAGGTCTTAGCTTTGCTTGTCTATTATAATTTTGGAGAATTTCAGTTGAAAATATTAAAATGTCAATTGTTGGTGAATTTTTCCTTCTTACTACCCATTTTCTGAAAATTTCTAAGATTTGCGGCTCTTTGTTGCAAACTGTGGGTTTTGGATCCCTTTAACTCTTCATTTTGTTATTGATACTTCCAAATTGTGAAGTAACTTGATCATTTTAATTTCCTTTTTCCAAATGGTTATCTAGTCTGCTAAAATTTTAGTTCACTTAGATGACGATATTACATTGTTTGGTGACCTAAGTACTCAATATGTGGCGGGTTAAAATTCCGCCAATTTTTTAGGCCAAAGTTCGAAGTTTACTTAAGTGACGGAGAAGTCACTTTCGTGGGCCGGGTTTCTTTTAATAAAACCCAAATCCCCTTGCTCATAAACCTAAAATCCCTAAATCGTGTCATTTTCTGATCCCCCACCGCGACCTTCCCCCGCATCTCTTCTTCCTAGGTCTCCCCCGCCAGTGTCGTCATCCATCGCGACCTCAAGATCCATCGACATCCACTATGCCACCGACTCGTGGGAAGAGGAAGAAACAGCAAGAACAGACTCAGCGAGTGAGGGAGGCGTTACAGCAGCAATACCGACGCAACGGAGAGGGCCCCTCCATGGCGCCTCCGACTAGTATGGGACCTCCTCTCCCTTCACCACTGCCCTTGGTCCACGAAGCAGCACCCCCAGCATATAGTGAGCGAACCCAATCATCATGCAAGATCAGCGCTCGCTGCAAACCTTTTCCTGAAGGAGATAATTCTCATTCTCATAGTGTATCAACTAATTTGCTCTACGCTGGAGCAGTCCACTGTTCAAGGCTCCATATTTGCTTTAATAAGAATGCTTCAATAATATAGAACTATCATAACTATGTATGTTGCTATTGACCCTCTTATTGCCATACTATATATGAATGATGGGAGTTTCTTCTTTAAGATGCATGATTATAGTATTGACCTTCCAAACGTGTGGATCGGGGTTGGATGAATATTAATTAGTGATTGGTTGGTCTGTTTTTATCCTCTCTTATTTAATACATGTCTTAATGCAAAAAGAAAAATGAACCGAACTGTTTTGATTTGTATTGTTGTAGGAGCTCTATGCTGAAGAACTGATTTATCTAATAGTGAAAATCCGAACTATATCCGCATTGTGTGTACTCCATCATAGTTTATAGGGGTTTTCATATGTCTATTGTGTTCTGGTAGGTGGACTGAGGTGAGGAGGATTGGTGGTAAACAACAAAATTGGTGTGAATATTGTGTAGAGCGATTGTTTTGACATAAATGAATTGAAAGTGAGTCTAGTTTGGCAGCATAACTATCAGGGTTGGTAGAAAAGAACTTTTGAAGTTCAAAATCCAACGCAAAGCAACAAAATTTCTCTGTTGAGCATCCAATTCTTGTTTTTAACTTTTCAATTTCGGTCTGCTCTTATGCATTTTGAAGATCATTTTAACTTTCCAATTCCTGTTTAATTTTTTTGTGTTCACAGTGTGTTGCATGAATGATTTGCGTATGTGTGTTCCTCAAGACATTGTTTCAGCAAGTAAGACTCCATTCATGCATAGACCTAACAATAGCTATCAACTGAAAAGAAAAATAGCAAAAGTAAATATGACTAACATAACCGCAAAATAAGCTTCTGAGAATCAAAAATTAAGAAATTCTGTTATTGATATAATTGAATACAAAAACATACCTGAATTTATGTTTTTCCTGATTATAGCATTACCTTATTTATACATGAAGTGTTTATGTTAGAGAATATGCAATTGGACTATCTTCAATTTTTAAAATGAAAAACCCCCAAATTATCATGTCTCTGTTGGACAATTGGTCTCTCTGGGAAGCTAGTGTTTGGGAGATTCTCCCGTTGTTCATGAGGCTATTTGGTAGAGCTTAGATAGGTTATGTATGTAAACGATTATTTTTACAACTCAGCTTTTTAATAACTAAGTTTCGCCACCTCAATACCAAACTAAGCCATAGTTGTATATGCAGTTGTTTATGGGTTGAAATGTGGAGGTTTTATTGTCGATTTGGTGACTTTGAATTATTATGGCACCATATTAATTACTGTTGCTCAAATCACTGTCCATCTAGTCAATTTTGCATTTCATTCTTCATATGATGAAATTGTAGAGAAGATCAGTCGCCAACAAGAGAAATCGGGACAAGAAGACATTGCACCACCACACCGGATCAAGGCCTTTCATCTACAATGCAAAGGGGTTGAAGGACAAAGGTGAACATCTCTACTTCATTAAATCTCACTCACGAGCGTATGATGCAGATCGCAACCCAGAAGCTGCTGAAAAACAAGTAAGTGGTATATGTCTGAATGTTGCTTCATCACTGTCCATGTGGTCGATCATTTAATCTCTTGTATGTGTCTAAATAGTTTTTAAATTGCATTGAGAAGGTGATGAATGCAAAGCTGTTCTCCTAAAGTTTGTAGCTTTTCACCTTCATATATTATGAGATTGAAGTACCACATCACTTATTGCCTTTGCATTCATTAGTGCCTCAGAGAATAGATGGGTTGTCTTTTGGTCTTGTTTTAGGTTTTGCTTAGTCTCTTAGCTGGAAGCCAACTTATACTAGATGAATTAATAATGCTATATAAGATCCTATGATTAGTGACTTTCAACAATTCTATAATACTGCCCTCAACATTCTTTCTCCAAATTAATTGTTTTTGTAAAACATATACTCCTCATGCTGCGTTGATGAAGACGGTTGATGATATTCGTGGGGATCTGAGGAAGGAGAACCCTGACATTTCTGAAGAAGATATTGATCTTCATTTAAACCAACTACAAACTCAGGAAAATGTGTTTGAAACAACATTTAAACATAGAAACATGAAGGAGATCAGGGGAATGGGCTTTGCAGGCAGTCATGGTTTGAGCCAGGGGCCAGACAAGACTGGCTTCACGTTCTAGGCGAGCTGCATAGATTGTTGATAGAGCTGTGGAGGAAGCCCGACAAGCCAAGGAGGAAGCTCGCGAGACCAGGGAAGAGAACACACAGATTAAGGCTCGTCTTCAACAAATGGAGCAGCTTCTCTCTGACAAGTTTGGCATACAGCTGCCGGTTCCCCCCCCAATAGCAGCCCCGTGATGATGATGGAGGCAATGGTTCCATTAACATTGCCTCAGTTTCCTAGTCTGTGTCTAGTAAACTATTATAATTAAGTCACTAGTTTGTTTTTGAATATATATTTTGTATGAACAAGTTGAAATTAATTAGTAGTTTATATATTTTGGAATGGTTTGTATGAACTTGATTATGAAATGTATGTATATATATATATATATTTGCTCAATTTTGTATTCTTTTAATTAATATTGAAGGTAAAATAAACAATTAAACAACTTAATCAAAACTGCTTCAATAAAATATATTACACTAAGGTGACGAAAGTTAAAATGTCGTGGCCTTACATGGATGTCCAAATAGTCAGCAGTCGGAGGGATTTCGTCAGCTAAGCAAGTAATGACGAAACATGTTTCGTAGTGTTAGGGTTATGGTGACGAGACAATTCATTACCTGAGATGGCAAGGTTTCGTCACTCCAAAGCTTAGGCCACGAAACATATTTCGTCATCTAATATGTTAAGTGACGAAATGTCTCGTCACTTAAGAACTTAAATGACTAAATATGTTTCTTAGGTGACAAAAAAGTCTCGTCACCTTATAATGATAGAGACGAAAAAGGAATCGTGGTGCAAGTTTCCGGTATAGTGACTAATCACTTTATTTTGTCACCTAAGTTCTTCAATCACGGCTCTTAGGTGACGAACCTTAGGTGACGAAATTTTCGTCACGTAACTTCTTAGGTGACGAATAAGGCTCTTAGGTGACGAAAATATTTCGTCACTTTAGGGCTTTATTTTAGTAGTGGCGATTGTAGACACATAAAATTTAATGAAGTAAATTATCTTCATTAAATGATTAAATCGACCAAGAACCCGACAAAATTGCATATGTGGCCCAAAAGTCAACAAAGTTTGTGCGGATCAGAATAAAACTCGTGTCAGCCCATAAATGGATGATCGTAATCAAAACTACGTGATTCCGACTTAAATCGAAAATTGAATGTCTTTGACGATTCGAAATGGTAATCGGACATTTGATTAAATTAATAAATTTCTTAACGGTTATAATTAAATCAATTATTATTTTATGTTTAATTTAGTTATGAGAATAACTAATTTTGGATTAATCAGAAAATACATATTGATTTAATTATACAATTAAAGAAATTTATTATTTTTTTTAGTGTCATTAAAATATTCTACAAAATAGAAACTTTAACACTATAAATACCACTTTCAACATGAAGAGAAGGGGAATTGGAGAAGAAGGAGAAAAAAATCACTTGAGCAAGATCACTCTCGACAAATCCCGAAGTCTCTCAAATTCACGAAGATCATCAAATCCACGAAGAATCATCAAGCGGCCAAATCGCTCGTTCTTCATCAAATTCAAATCCAAATCAAACTCAAATTCTCAAGATCAAGTGCACGTCACCCTTAAGCCAAGTCATATACAGAGATAGAATTAGAGGAGTTCACAAAGATTGTAACCCCGCGCTTGATTATAAATAAATCACATTTTATTTGTACACGTGTCTGTATTCTTATTTGTTTTCAGATTATCGTGATAGCGATATATATATATATATATATATATATAGTATTATTATATTAATCATACACGTGGATCCATGCGGATACATATAACAGCTATATTCGATTAGTTATCGTATATCCGAATGGGGTGTTTCATGCCCATGCATGCATGCATGATATATATATTTTTTCCGATAATGATGCATGATATAATCGAAATTCTTTAGTAGTCTAAATATTGATCGTAAGGAATTTTAGCTCATCTCCTTCTTAAAACAAAGAGGTCACGTGGAAAAGGACATGCAACATGCTGCCATGCAGTTACATCTCGTCTCGCTGGCATTGCGAACCCGATCCTTCTTTTTCAACCATTTTGGATCTTTTTTTTTCTTCTTTGTTACAAATTATTCTCTTCTTCGTCACCCCCTGCCCATATTTTGCAGTCTAACCCCAAAGCCAATAGCTTTTGCATACATTGTATACCACCGTTCAGCATCATCAAGATTAGTCTTTCCTACATCCTGCTCAGTCAATTCAGAAAATTTTTCCCCAATACTATCTGGTTCTGTTGATTCCATCTCAGTGTATTGATCGTCTCTAGAACTAAACTCCGAGTTCATGCTTGATTGAATCTAAAAATGAAAATATATAATCTTCAGAAGATAGCTAGATTTCATATATAAAAGTAAAAAGTAAACCAGATAACTACTACCGGTTCACTGAGAATACATAAAATTACATGCATTCAGGTTACATTTAAGCATCCAGAGACGCATACTTCATATCAAAATGGTAAAATTATATTCAAAACTAAAATTTTTAAGATATAGATTATAGACTATTATATGACCTGTTAGGCAGAAAGCACAATGAAGGCATTGATTTAATCACCAGTTATTTGATTATATGACAACAGATATAGTTAGTTAGCAAGTATAAACAATATAGAAACTGTTTTGTTCAATTTAGTTAGCAAGGCATTGAACGTGTACATTCGATTATAATTAACAACAAAATCAAAGCTACCACAGAACACACTAAAAGAAAAGGAGAAGCAAAAGTTATTTCCACAGCAAGACTGATCTAATTATAAACAATAATTGAAATTCATGACCTATTGTGATACAACAGCAATAAGCCAATACCAAATTGGTAAAAAAAAAAATTAGAAACTTGGCTACTCACCGCTTCGTTAAAGAATCTGCAACGTCAAGCCAGATAACGAATCCACAAGCTAATTAATCATATTCCCTACATCAAGTACCGAAGAATTAGGACAAATCCACACTAAATATTTGCTGAACAAGTATGTAAAACGATTAATCAAACCTTGTATGACAAGTCATGCTAGATTGAAAACATATCAAACAACACCAGGCCAAAACTAGACCAGTTCATACAAAAGTCCAAAGTGGGGTTTTGCACACGACCTTCATTTACACCATCCATCAAAACCATAAACAATTCAAGAGAAGAGAATCTTAATTCAACTCCAGCATCTTCGAATTCCTAAGCATAGCCAAAATCATCACTCCCTCTTGTTCACACAAATTCAGTTCAAGTCCGAGCAACACTGCTATCCCAAAATCTCATTCTCCTACCACTCAAGCCTAACCAACAACTACTTCTGCTACAAGCTCCTAAATCGAAGTCAAACGTCTCCTGAGAACAAAGAAACTCACCAGAGTACTGAAACCCACCAATACTGTTCATAAGAAAAGCTTAGAAATTTCAAAAGTGCAATATTATCAAAACTGACAAAACCCATAAACTGCATGAGCATTGAAGCACAAGTCGAACATTTTTTTTTTATCAAAGCAAGTCGAACATCTGACCACCAACAAAGTCATTGATAGTGTCGATAGAATCAACCAAATAGAAGAAAAAACTGAAAACCCCAGAATCTTATCAAAACTCAAATCATTAGAGAGTGAAAAATTGAGAGAGACGTATATGCATGTCCGACCATATTACCTTGCTTTCTTCGATTTAGTAAAAACCAATCTTTCTTTGTTGGTTCAAGCCCCGCGCTTCATCGACGCAGCAACAGGATCTCATCTAGAACTAAAGCATTGTGCACGGAGTAGGACGAGGAGATTATCTAGGCTGTTGTGAATGGCCCCATCCTACTCTCGAATCTGAGCTTGGCGACTACGAGTCTACTGTATACTGTTTGGTTTCTGCTTTCTGAGCTGGGCGGCGATATACTGTTAGGTTCTCCCGAGTCCCGAGGACTAAAATATTAATGAAAACGGTAATATTCAGAGTTTAAAATTAGAAATATCGACGGAAATTTCGAAAAAATGTTGATTTTAAAAAATAATTAAATAAATTGATAGAAATTTAAATAAAAATATTGAAATTTTAAATTAAATTTTGAGAGATGTTTATTTGATCAATTATCTACTATATTTCATAAGAAATTATTATATATCTATTAGTCTATAATGAGTTATAGTAATTTAAAGTAAAACAATCGTCGAGAATTATTAAAAATTTACTTTAATTATTGTTTTTAATGGCTTGGAACCCAAAGGGATGCTAGACCATCACGTCTTATATACATATGATACATTAAATATGAAATTACATGAGTGATTTAGAACCACATAAAAGATCTATGAGGTACAAAATTTTCACCGTCTTCATCATCTCCTTAAGTAGAGCCTTGAGTATATTGTGAAGAATAATCATTAAATGATACCTTCCTTTTGTAGTTTTGCATGTATTGATCCACTACCAGAAAATAGCACTTAGATGACAACAGCAAACTTCGGTCGTCACCTAAGAAACTATAAGACGACGAAAACAAAGTCGTCATTTTAGTGAATAAATTCGTCATCTAGGTGAAACTTAGATGACAAAATCCAGTTTTGTCACCTTAGTTGTACATTTTAGATGACGAAATATAATATGGTCGTCTAATATGGTGACCTAGTCAACAAATAGCTATAT
Source organism: Argentina anserina (assembly GCF_933775445.1). Taxonomy (NCBI): domain Eukaryota; kingdom Viridiplantae; phylum Streptophyta; class Magnoliopsida; order Rosales; family Rosaceae; genus Argentina; species Argentina anserina. The sequence continues at coordinate 10,098,427 of NC_065874.1, forward strand.
TGCCGTCTCAGCATAGAACTTAGACGACGCATTTTGATTTTGTCGTCTCCAAAATTGTAAGTTGACGAGTAAATCGACTTAGATGACGAAAATGTTCGTCATCTAAGTAAACGTTTGACTTTATAATCTGGATCTATTTCCAAATCGATAGAAACGGAGGAAAACCAGAAGAAAAAAACTGAAGCCAATCTCGAACACTTTGCCCACACTTCTCTAAAACCATATTCTCTGAAGCCAATCTCTAAAGCCGTCCAAATCCAATTTTCCCCAAATCCAATCTTCTCTGTAATCAGATTCAGTTCCCCACATCTGAAAACCCAAGCTTCCAACCCCCCAAATCTAATGGCGCGAGCATCCGATCTGGTGCGAATCATTCTCTTTCATGGTCTTATTTCGTTGTCTTGATGACCTTCACTGTCTCCAGCTTGAGCTACCCAGAGGTGCGAATCCTTCTCAAAGGTGCATCACTTGCTTTTCCCACTTTACTTTGTTCTTGCTTTCTTTCATTATTTGATGTTGCTCAGTTGGTGTAATTCTGAGTTTTGGTCATTAAAGATATCTATGTTTATGCTAGAGCACATTTGATGATTGCCCATTCAAGTGTTTTGTGTAGTTTTGATCATGAAAGATATGTACTTTGATGCAAGAACACATTTGATGATTGCCCACTTTAGTGTTTTGTGTAGTTATGAGTTTTGATGATTAAAGATTGGTACTTTGTGTTACGAATGGTAGTTTGCTGATAGTGAAATTGATTAATTGTTTGGTGAAACAGGCAAGATGTTTATAGTGATGGCTTGTAGAGATGCCATCACTTCCAATTCAATCCCTGCTTTTCGAAGAGGTAAAAATTATGTCTTTTTTAGAATTCCTCAATCATGAACTAATGTATTAGTGTAAAGATTGTTTTTTAAATGCCGTAATTGATGGTCTCATTGTCAAACTTTGGATTTTTGTGAATGCATGATACATTATGATTAGTAAGTTCACAGTAAGATATAATGGTCAGATTTTTATTTTCATGTTTGTTTACTTTAATTCATATATGTAGTTCAAGATTGATGTTTGAGGACTTTAGAACATTTTGCATGTTTCTCTTAGCTTTGGATATGGTATATTTGGTACCAAATATATATTTAGCTTGTTTGTTTTGGTGCTCTGATCTTATGCATTTGGTAGTTATGTGCTTAATTATGCTGCTTGGTTCTTAGTTCTTACTGAACTTATGGGCCAAAATCTAAGAGCAGCTTTACCGTTTATAGTACACAGAAAAGTCATGTGTATGATCTTACTATACAATGACTTGATCTTTTTCTATCTTGTACTTAAAGATGTTAACTCTATTTATATAAATACACACATGTCCTACTTTTATCTTCCACTGTGTGTGTGTTCCAAATGCTTCTCACCTGTCTCTTTTTATTGGTAAATTTTCATGTTGTTTGTTAATGTTAACCTATTTTGTTTCATGGTTGGGTTTGTGTATATGATTTAATAGGACTGAGACTAGCTTGAAAAAGACTCAATGCAATGCTGCTATTAAGAGGTACCCATACTTAGCATTTTTTGTTGTTGTGAATCTTTTCTTTTTGGGATCTGGGTTACTTGTGGAATTGACTTGCAAGATTAGCATATGGTCCAATCTATTTAAGAAATTGATAAACCATACAAGCTCTGGAACCAAATAGCTTGATAAGTTCATCTAATTGGTTTATGGCACAATGATATTTGATCAAATGGTAATCTTGAGCATGTGATGACTATTTCTGACTGTTAAGCTTTGTCTTAACTTAGTTTCTTTGTTAAATTTCTTCTCTAACTTACCATGGTTGTATTTACTTTTATATGAGTAATTAAATTGTGATATATAGTTATATTTATCAGAGATATTTTCTGTTATAAGATCAGAAGGGATATTTTAGTACGATGGTGGGAGAGAGGGAAAAATAGAAAAAAGAAGATGGATACTGGAGAGAAGGGAGGGAATAAACTAAAACAAAAAACAGATGAAGGGGAACAAAGAGAGAAAAAAAGAGAGAAGGGAAGTAGAATCAAAGAAAGAAAAAAAATGAAAAAGAGGGAGTTGAGTGGGGGATGAATTAGCTACTGCATAATCCATTATGCTTTGATTGAATTCATTGAAATATTTGGTAATTTCTGGTCATACTTTTGTTTATCTAATTTAGGCTTCTGGTAGTGTTAGCTTTTACCTATTTGTTGCACTCATTTATAACATAAGATTGTTTTGCTAGCTATTTGCTGCACTTATTTATAACATTTTCAGTACGTAAAATTTGTCATACAGGTACTAAAGAGCATGGTGAGCAGCTTATGTTGTAATATTGAAGGACATAAAGATAACTAGCTTGTAAAATTTATTTATCTTGTAAACTAGCTTGCTTAATCTTCTTGTAAACTTGAAGCTACATTCCTTTTGGAACATTATTGAGAAAAATTAAAATGTAACATTCCTTTTGGCATCATTAGATTTACTCTTGTTTTGTACGGTTCTTATGGAAATTGATCTTTCACATAAATATTTGATTTATCGTTCAAAGTATAATTTATTTAATATAAATTTTATAAAATTATAAAATAAAAATAAAAATAAGAACAATAAGGTGACGAATTTGGTATTAATTTTTAGGTTCACACTCAGTTGACAAAATTCGTCACTATAGGTCATCAAAATTCGTTGGCTAACAAACATGGTGACGACAACAAGTCGTCGTTTAAGTATTGTAATTAGTCATCTTAGATATCAGGTGACAAAATACATCTTGTCGCTTAAGAATTACACCTTGTCACCTTAATAGTAACACGACAAAAAAATATGTCGTCATTTAAGTATTAAAATTTCGTCATCTTAGTAATAAAGTGGCGGGCGTACTTTTGTCATCTTACTGACGCTCTTAGGCGACGAATGACTTAATTTCGTCATTTAAGTACTTGGGTGACAGCGTCTACTTGACGAAACTTAGATGACGGAAATTACGCCGCCTAATGACTTAAGACGATGAAAATATAATCTTAAGTGACAAAATGTCGTTGTCGTGTAAGTCATTAATTCTGGTAGTGTGACTTATATGGCAACCATATGGGTCATTGGTGATTGACTGTGAGTTTTGGTACTGGTAGTTCCCATTGGTAATTTGTTAATCTCCTATATGATGTAGGATTATATTTGACATGATCGTAAAAAAATAATTATTATTATAATTGACTAAAATATATAAATTAGAACTTAATAATATTAATATACTTACCAACAAGGAAGAAAAGAGAATATCAACAAAGCCTCACTCACTAATATATTTGGAATTTGATGCTAATATATTTAGAACTTGAAATAGAATAGAGTTGAGTAGTGGTGCAACCGTGCAAGTGTGCAACCAAGGACTAACATCATATGATCCTAATGTATTTATAGTGTTTTAAAGTTTTAATTTGAAAAATAGTTAAAAATTGAATTGTAGGTAAATAATATGATAAGTTAGTTGAGATTGGACATATAACCAATTTTCTTTGTTTATCAAATTTATTACACATACAATATATATTATAAAGTGTCAAAATATAACACAAATTGACTTAATAGAGTTGGCTCAGTGATTCATTTTCTAATGAGGTGAACATGGTTCGATTCTCATCAACAACAAGTTAGGTTTTATTTGAATTTTATTTGAAATATATATTAAAATAGTCTTATAGAACAATAACTTTACTTGGTAGAGTTGGCTACACATCTTTGCTTGCAAAGGAATGAGCACAGTTTGATTCCCCTCAAATGCATATTTGAGTTTTAATTTCTGGTGGCAACACGTGGCGGAATGAGTGATTATATTACGAATATATATAAAATATCGATAATATCACTATATATCGTGGAAATTTTCAAAATATCGACCGAAATTACTATGGTACGTGAATGATATATCTCTACCCCGAAAAAATAAAATTATCGCTGAAATATCGACGATAATTTCGATTTTTTAGTCTTTGCGTTCTCCTATCTTGTTTTAGCGATTAGACGTAGTCAAAATTAAAAAAAGTTTTAACTCCACACACCGGTCCTCGCCTCATCTCATGTTGAATGTTCATGCCGATAGTCGGTCCTCGCCTAATTTCTCGTAGCCTTGTATTCTTGTGGAGTCTACACACAACACGTATCAAAGTCAAAAGGCCTGCAGTGCGCCGGCGTTTAACCATCCGAAGCTAAAGTCAGAATCCAGAACGGAATTGAATTTCGAGAGTTAAGGACTTGGGAATACGTTACCCTTTTTACGTGGTTTAGACAGCCTATTTATAAGCGCATTGGGAGATGTGTCTGGCTCTTCCTTCAATGTGAGAATGTGCGCCAATACATAGCATCTTTATCATTTCGACGAGCCATTGTGGGTGGCGTTAATGTGATACTTGAGCAAGTAGTGAGGCTACCGGACCGGCTTGCCTGCCAGTTAGGCTTACTAGGTCTCCGGTCACAGGTCCGGCGACCAGAATAGAAGAAAATTAAGCCGGAGATCACTCCATTCAGGGGGTGGTGTTAACAAGTCCCCAGTCGAGGAGATTCCTTTAGTGGGGAGTTTCATATCTTCATTTTCGCTATAAATATCCGAGTTTAAATTACTCGGGACCCGGGTCAGCCAATACGTGGCCATGGAGAGTGATCTATGACCTCGAGGCTAGGCACATGGGTTAACTAGCACGCTCGGAGCGTCCATGGATCTGGTGTGACCTAGGTATGCCGGGGTCAGGTACTAACTGCCAAGTCAAGTACTGACCGCCCAGTCAGGTGTTGACTGTAGCACCCATGGATCTGGTCAAGGACCTCCACATCGGACCCATGGGTTAACCGCGTGCGGTAGCGTTGTCGACCTGAAGTGTGGCCTAAGACCCAGAGAGTGGCCGAGATCTCAATGTTAAACAAGGGTTAACTAACAAACGCAGTTAGGCGCGTGGGTTAACTAACATCGGAGCATCCCAGGACTTGTAGAATGACCTATGATCTCGGGGCTAGACTCGTGGGTTAACTAGCACGCTCGGAGCATCCATGGATTTGGAGATTGGCCAGGATCAGTGATTTACTTTAATCCGAAATAACATGGAGAGTCCCCAGTCAAGAAATTTTCCCCGCCGTAATGATCGAAACCACCTGGAGCGAGTGGCCAACCCACCCCTAAGGTCAGGATAATCAATGCAATGAACAAGCGTGGGGCCTTGGAAGAAGTGAAGAAACGGTGACATCAGTGACAATGATGGCGTATGGGGGAAGTTGAGAGAGTGGGGTTTTATGGGTTTATGTGCGCGTGGGGCACGTCAGATGGATAATCGAGGCAGTTTTAGGGTTAGTGGGGCATGTGACGTCAGTGGTTATGGGCTGTTTGCTTCGACGACTCAGATCAAACCGAGCGACTATATATAGAGTGAGAGTGAACTGGGTTTCTCTTTCGCATTTGCTTAAGATTAGGAGAGAGAGCAGAAGAAAGAGGAGAGAAAGAGAAGAATTTTCCGGCAACTATGATCGGAAGAGAGTAAAGTTTCCAGCATTTGCAACCACGGGAACCAATACTTCAATTCTACAACAACCACCGGAGGTATTTTGTCATTTCCTTTCGGCTTTATATGTGTTCTTTTTGGTTTGGGATGGGTTTAATGGGGGTGGCTAATCTGTGTTGGTGTGGGAGTTGTAGCGAATCAAAATCAGCTGGGGTTGTTGGAAGTTGTGGATTTGATAACTCGTACTCGGATATGCCGACTGCCAACACGCCAGAGTGGACTATGAGGTGGGGAGAGGGGGATTCCGGGAGTTTGTCCCATATGAGCAGCGTGGGGTCGTCAAGTAACCCGCTCGGTCTTTTGTTACAGGCTATCGAGATGGCCGAGAGAAGAGAAGGTGAGGTGGCGGGAACCAACGACGATGAAAAGAGATGGTGGTTGGGCAATAAGAAGGTTGATCCACTCGGTCGCGATGCGACGGCGGAGGAACCAGCAAACATCCTGGAGGTGTATCACATCCCGGCAGACATCAGGCTGAGGCCTTGGCCGAGGGGGAGTTGTTCCACATGCCGCCGTTGAGGGCATGTTGTATTTTGGAGAAAGTCTTATTGTGCAGGCTGACACTCCCGATAGTGTTTAGCGTCCAGTATCTATTGTCATGCATGCACATTGCCCCTGAGCAAGTTACTCCCAACATATGGATGTAGCTACCCGGGTGTATATCGGTGTTTCGGGCGCTAAGGTAAGGAAAACCATGTTGGTAGGAGTTTCTGGCCTGTTGATCATTGCAATATTCCCCAAACGAGGGAGCGGGAGGTCCATCATGATGGCTCCCCGGGGAAAGAAGTTCGCCCCTATGATTTTCGAGCCTCCGAGTTCCACCCCGACTAAGTGGCGAGATCGGTCGTTCGAAGTGGAGGGGTAGTGGCAGAAGGAGACTTCTATTTTTCAGGTCCCGGGGACTTTTCAGGCTCTCAGTAAGTTATTTGTGGAGTATGGTACACAATCTTAATTATCATACTTTTATAAGCTAATAAGTTTTGGCTCGCAGTGCCAATCCATACCGAGTTGTCGTCGTTGATGGAGAAATGGCTAATTGATAAGAGCACTTTGTACGACGTTCTTAACATGTTTTTACCTCCATTTGTACTTTGCTTAGCCCTTATTGTTGTACTATTGAGTCATTGAGTCGTAGTAAGAATCTTGGGCGGAATTGGATGTATTTTTGTCCTTACATGAATTTAAAACGCAGAATTTGTCTAGAGTCCTAGTTTGAGTAGGAATCCTTGTAGGACTAGGAAACCTAGTTTGATTAAGAGTCTTCATCTTTCTACATTTTGGTTGCATTTGCGATATTTTGAGAATCCTTCTTGCATTAGGATTTTTTTTACTAGAAAACGTACCATTTGAGAAAATCTTACTTGAACTTAAACTTTTATTTCGTAACTTTTCTAATCTTACTCTCCTATTATAGTAACTTACTTGATCTTTTTATATGAATTATCTTGTCTTTTATTATTTTCAGATTGTACAGTGAAGGAAAAAAATAGAGAAAAGTCAAGCAAAGGAGGAAAATAAAGAAAGAATGATACACCTACAAAGGAGAAAATAAGGAATTTATCAAAGGAGATTGCACCTACCAATGACAAAAATAAGTGAAAGAAAATGAGGAGAAAAAGTTCAAGCTATAATATTCAAGAAGCCAAAACTTTTCTATAAATAGCACATCATTCACAAAGAAAAATGATAACTTCTCCTTTGCATTCAAGAGCCAAAACTCTAGTAAAATATTACCTCAAACATTCTTCACCAAAAACAGCAAGTCGATCTCCCCCCTATACAAATTTCATCCCCACCGAAATTACCATTGAAGACACACCTCCAAGGTTCCTACAAACGTGTGATTCTCGCAACTCATCTTCATGGCTTTGTTAGTTTTTGATTTTCTACAATACTTTGTTTATGAAGATTGTAGTATGATGTTTGTGTGGGATTATTGTTTTGTATTAAGAATCAAAATTTTCAGATTGTTTTATTTGATTTTTGGTTCTTTGCCGAATTGATGGTTTCCTATAATTATTGAGTTTGTATTTCTATTGTTGTGTTTTAATCATCTTTCTCATACTTTTAGATAATTTTCAGATATGTGCATATGAATTTAGTGCTTGGATGCAGTCCCTAAGATTGTGTTTAAGTGCTAGATTCATCAACCATATTGACACAAATCGAATCATGCCCTAAGTAGGTTCGGTTTGTGTTGATTAAAAGTGGTAAAAATTCTGGAAATTTGCATGTGAAACCATGGTGGGTGACGTCACACATGAAACATGTCTCCAACAAAGATTTGTTGTTTAAATGTAATCTTGTTTGATTTCTACTCTAAGTGTTATTGAATTCGATTGCATGCAAATTTAGAGTAGGCCCTAAGTCAATCTAAATGTTAATTGAAATCTTGCATGATTAGATGATCCCCTAAGGCTCTAATTGTATTGGTGTCTAAAAGTATGTAATCAGATGAATTAGAATGCATGATAAAAACCAAACTTGTAATTATGTGGTGCATTGGTGAATTTGGTTTAAGTTTGTTAAAGAGAAGTCGATCATGTAAATAGTAATTAAGGTTTTATTTTAGTAGTTAATAATCAATCTCAAACCCCCCATTATTTGTTAACACATAAAGTTTAGAGTTCCATTCAATTCCCCCAAAAGAACGATCCCTGCTTATTCTATATTAACGATGATGTTTTACAGTGTTTAATATAGACGTTTTAATTAATGCTCTATCACTAATAAGTTGCATGCTTGCTTTTAAGGAGCAGGCAGACATGTCAGTCTATCAGTGGTGCCGGATGGGCGTGAATCAAACGTACTACGTCGTCAAATCGGCCGATAAGTGAATGTTCTAAGCCGATGTTGAGTTTTAGTATGGCATGATTTTTACAAGTGTTTATTGCAGCGACGGTGGAAATCAAGTTGTCGGAGAGGAAGATCACAGGCCGTTTGACAAGATGACGGACGATGAGGTGATCCAAGGGATCAAGGATGTTGTCTGAGAGTTGGGTCCGAAAGATGTGGATGTGGCGGCGAGACATAGTTTTCCTGCGATGCCGGAGAAACTGAAGGTATGCATCTATCCAATGTCATTAACACTTAAGCAGTACAAATTGCTTGCAACAGAGGTGGCGGCGTACTGGGGCGTGACACGGGATGAAAATCCAATAGATGGCCCAGGGGAGGAGGGAGTGGCGATTGATTGTCTCCCTGAAGAAGAGGTGGTGGCGATTACGGATTTGGAGGAAGGGCAGAGGGAGAATCCGAAGGTGGAGATGGAGCAGCCTGATGAGAGGCTGGTAATTCAACAAGTTGGTCCAGAGGATGTGGCCGGGAGGACGGGAGAAATTCCCAAGGTGCTAGAGATCCCAGAGCCACAAGCTGAGGTACCAGTTGTGCCAATCATGGCGCCAGAAGTGGCCGTCCAGCCGGAGGTGGTTGGCACACAGTCCGTGCCGGGACAAACAGAAGGGGCGCGGGAGCAGACAGTGAGTTGGGCTTACTAGGTCTTCAAGGGTGGTGTTAACAGGTTTCAAAATAATTAACAAAGTGAACAATTCTCATTCAAGTATAGTACATGTACCGGCTGTACGTGTATGTCCGTACAGTTAATAGAGTTAACTCAGTTAAGGAAAACTTGATTTACCATTTACCTGAACAGTGTCTCCGACGTTGACAATGAAGGCATCTGGAAGTGGCTTAACAGGAACCCAAATCCCATCCTTCTTGACTTGCAGACCATCCATTTCATTAACTTGCAAGAGAATAGTTAGACCACCGGCGTCAGAATGAGGAGTAAGGCCGATGACTTTCTCCGGCTGTGGACATGGAGGGTAATAGTTCATCCTCATGGATTTTAATCCACCTAGATATGACTTGGTTAATTCCTTCCCATCAATTGTTAAAGCAATTTCGATTTGATCAGTTAGGATAGCCATGGCCAGGTTTTCCAATTCCATCGAGTAAGTCTCTAAGGTGTCTCTGCGTGTACATGTACAAAAATCAGAAGGAAAAATGCATTAAAGGGTGTCTGACTTTTTCCATATTCTAAGTTTCGGTATCTCAATTTTCTAAAACTTCAAAAGAGTATCTCAACTTTCAATCCTGACCTAAAATTGGTATCCATGACTGTTAGCTCCGTTAACAAAGCTAATTCTGCCGTCAGTTTGGTCTAATATGACCATTTTAACCTTTCGTATATATTTAACCTTTAATTCTTTTTCAAATAATAAAAAAAATGCCAGATTCTCTTTGAAACCAGAAGAGAGGGATCCCATAAGAGGAATTAGAACCTTTAAGTGTGCAACCATAATCCAATTATAGTTAGGATATGAGGCTTTAATTCCATGCCACCCATAAAAGAAAAGAAAAAAAACCATGATTCAATCATAACCCTTTCTATAAATTGAAATTGAATATGTATCTCCCATTTTCTTCACCGTTAGGGCTCCTCATAGACTTTTCTCTTGCCCACAGGAGAAAGACGCTGTGAACTCCATTTTGGGAACAACGTTGTTATAATTATTAAAGTTTTTATCAATTATATTAATAATTTGATTGTAGAACGTCGAATGCAATTGAAATTGATGCAAAAGATGATGAGGAGGGCAATGAATAGGGGATTCTGGTATGTGAAGCAGTAGTTGGGTTAATTAGAAAAGCCAATGTCTTAATTTGGGAATTGTGGGTAGAAGACGATGGCGAATTGGCTCCATCAGAGAGCTAGACCGCCTAGACTTTTTAGCTTTTTAATTTTGCACTACACAATAAATACCTTTGTATTTAAATGGACGAAAATATCCTTTATATTTCGCTAGATGGTAGCCTCTTTAACGGAGCTAACAACGATATATACCAATCTTGGGTAGAACCGTAGAAGTAGAAAGGTGAGATACTTATTGAATTTAAAAACTTGGCATACTAAAAATTAGAATATAAAAAATGTCAGACATGGTTGAGTCTATTTTCTCAAATAAAATAAGTTTCCTTGGAAATACATTCTCGTACCACACAAGATTAAGTTGACATAAAGAGAAAAAACTCAAAATGATACTTGAAGTATCGTGAAAGGTATTTTTTGGTGCATACGAATTTTGTTACCCGAAATGGTACCTGAACTATTGCACCGTTACCCAATATGGTACCTCCGTTAGTTTCTCCGTTAAATTAATGATGTGATATGTATTTAGAGTTTTTTTATCAAATATAGTAAAATCTCGTTAAATAATAACCAATTAAATAATAACCTCGCTAAAATAAATTTTTTTTTTCCGGTCTCAACTCGGAGCCAATGTATCAAATTAATAATTCACTAAATTTATAAGATAATAGAAGTTCGAAAATTTATTTAGCTAGACCCCATCAAATATATAAATTACCAGTGTCATAATTTATATAATAAATTTTAAATTTATGAGGATTTCATTAAAAATAATAATTAACATAATCATCATCAAACAATATAATATTTTGAACAATGTTATACATAAAAAATAGTATATTTAATAAGGTATACGTAATAAATTAAACAATGTAAGTAAAAACTTTTTTCTTCGACAAAATGAAACAAAATATTTATTATATCTTGATAAATTAATAAGTTATAAATAAATTAATAGATTATTAATTTATTGATATATTAATATATCGCTAAATTAATAAATTTTATCAATTCCGAGACTATGAATTAATAGAGGTTTTACTGTAAGTAATAGGAAAATTAATAATTTTAAAATTAATTTTCTTATTATTGCTAAACAAATATATATACTAAATTGTGTTATGTTTTGTGATACAAGAGTTGATTTTCCTCTTAAAATTACAAATTTCATAAAAAATATTGTAAATAAATTTGCAAATAATATAAGTATGATTTATCAAATCCAACAAATTTTCAGTCAGTTTGGTGAATTTGTGAGAATTTAAAAAAAAGATAAGAAATAAAAAAAATTGTGTATAGACCATGTTGTCCTTTTAAATACATGTCACATCATCAATTTAACGGAGAAACTAACGGAGGTACCATATTGGGTAACGGTGAAATAGTTCAGGTACCATTTCGGGTAACAAAAATTTGTAGGTACAAAAAAATAACTTTTACGATACTTCATATATCATTTTGAATATTTTTCCTAACATAAACAATGCACGTAAGAGAGAGAGAGAGAGAGAGAGAGAGAGAGAGAGAGAGAGAGAGAGAGAGAGAGAGAGAGAGAGAGAGAGAGAGAGAGATCACTTGAACGGAGTAGGGAGCTTTGGGAACAAGTGAGGCTTCCTCATCTGGACAGGAAGGGTGGTGAGGAGGAAAAGATCAGCCCAGTCAAGTTTTTGCTCTTTAGAAAGGACAAATGCCTGTCCAAAACCCTCCACGTCTCCTGGCTGCTGCCAAAACCTTTTTTTCTCCTCTATAGGAAGGTTGAAGAAATCTTGAATTTCTGTCTTCATTTTTTCCATCAAAGAAGAGTTCACACCATGGTTCACCAGCTACAGCATAGATTAGAAGCAGGCAAGTTGATAAATTATACACTTAAACAGAATTAATAAAATTTATGCAGTGGTACCTGGAAGAAACCCCAATCTTTGCAAGCTAAGTGGAGCTTAGATAATTCATCAGAATTATTTGATTCTTGATGCTGAGAAAGCAGTTTCTTGAAGTTGATGTATGGTATTTCAAGTTGTACAGAACTGCGCTCGTCATCGGAAATAACCTTGTTCAGTTGGTTTTGAGCATCGTAACCTTGCTGTACGTATCTCGGTGGGATGGGCGCGGCGCGCTATGGGAACAAGATGAGAACCACCATGCACCCAGCTGCTGCTCTCCTCCTTCTTCGATCTCCATGTTGGATATCACCCCACTAATCTCCTTTCGTTTTTTTCCTGATAAGACCTCAAGACATGACATGCACTAATCTCCTAAATGCATTGATTCAACAACAAATTCGTAACAATGAATACATGCAAAAAAAAAAGAGACAAATTAGAGAAGAATTGTTGAGAGAAATTAAACCTCGTTCCTATTCCTTAAAACTGAGATCTACAATCTCTTGTTGTGGTGGATCAAGACATAATCCTAAATTCCTAATTGTTAGCGTGATTCAAGGAGCGTGATTTCCTCCGTAATTTGTGGGGAAATCTAATTATATATAGAGAACAATAATATGTGTAAAACATCAAACAATCAATACAACATTTCATTTCTCTTTTTCACTTGGTATCGAAGCCAATTTTTTCCTTTTATTCTGGGTTTGGGTTCGTGTTCTTACCTCTTGCAGGAGCTCAGCTCCTTCCAGTCAGAATCATCCGCAGTAGCTCGGCGCCTTCCAGTCGAAATCATGCAGAGGAGCTCGCCGCCTTCCTCGCATCCCTGTCAGGAGGAGTCTTCCTCTTCATCACCCAGCGCCTCTCTCTGCCTCCGCCTCTAAGCGCCGCTTCGACCAAGCCACATCGAGATCTCCACCGCACCAAGGTCCGGCTCCACCACGCCGCCCGAGCTCTCCTTTTTAGCTTTTTTTTTTCAATCGGACAGGGGTTCGGGAGAAGAAGAGGCGGAAATGGGGTGTTTCAGCCCTAAATACCCGGTTAGATTTGACCCGGACTCGACCCGACCCGGCCCAAATTTGATACGTTCATATCAGTTTTTTGGTGTTTCCGCTGTATAATCCCTGATTTTTAATTTGTTTTTTCAAATGGTTTTTGGAGACGAAGTTGAGAGTTTTCAGAACAATGATGTTCCGAAATTTGAAGTATCTGTCAAGAGTTCTGACAGTGGTTCATTTGGATGAACCAAACTCAATGGGATTAATTTCTGTAAATGGAAGAGAATTATGGTAGCTTATCTTCGAGGAATGCACAAGATGGGGCATGTAACCGGATTAACTAAAGCTCATAGTTCTGATGATATTGTTGCCTACACTAAGTGGGACAATGATGATAATCTTGTAATGTCAGTCTTGTGGAAAGCTATGAATGAAGAGATAGTTGATCTGGTGGAGTCATGTGACACTGCGCAGGCAATATGGAGGACACTAGAAGGCTTATATACTAATGACTCTGATTTTATACAGGTTCATGAGTTAATGTGCACAGCTTTAGCGATGCAACAGGATGGGCAACCGTTGGCGCAATATTTCACCAAACTAAAAAATATTTGGACTGAGATTGATGTGAAACGTCCTTGCATGATCAAGAATTAAGAGGATATTGTCTGGTACTAACAAGAAAATGAGCTTGAGCGCCTTCATCATTTCCTGAAAGGTCTTGATGCAAAGCATAACAATGCGAAATGGGAATTTCTCAGAAAGACCGAACCCCCTAGCCTGATTACAGCTTTTACATATATCCGAAAGGATGAGTCTCACCAGGAGAGTCTTCATCAGACACAAGTTGAAGTTGCCAGCCTTATTATTCGTACTAGATCTCCGGCACCACCCCTTCAGTAGGCCACTTCAGCTCTACTTCATTGGCAAGGACCACCACCCGACTTCGGAAATCAGCCCCACACTCATTTCTCTTATTGTCATGATACTAACCATTCTCGTGCGACCTGCTGGAAGTTGTATCCACACCTTAGGCCTACAAGGCCCAATTATCATCCCAAGGCTAAAGCATCTATTCAATTCATCCAGGAACCAGATATCTATGGTATGGTTGGACATGATCATCATACAGCAGGAGGAGCAATGCCTACTGCATTCATCGCTGGTTGTGGTAAAATTGGTATGGCTTTAAATATCTCTAACTTGTTAGTTTTGATACATAGATTATTAATTATGGTGCGTCTGATCATATGACTTATGACAAATCTTATTTTACTTTATTGTCTCCTCCACCAGTATCTTATGTTACTAATGCTAATGGTGAGACTTTTCCCGTAATCGGAAAATGATCAGTTCGTATTACTCCCACAATAGAGTTTCATAATGTGTTATATGTCTCTGCTTTATCTCATCATTTGATATTTGTTCCCCAATTGAACACTGACGCTAAGTGTTATGTGACATTTTTTCCTATGTATGCGATCTTTCAGGATCTTCTCACGGGAGAGTTAATTTGTCGGGGGTATCTGAGGGGCAGGTTGTTTCATCTGGATCAGACATATTCGGGGGAAAAACTAGAGGCACAGTCTCGGACCACTTTAATCTCCACTTTTGACAAGCTAAGTGAAGTTTGGTTATGGCATTGTCGCTTAGGGCATCCATCTTTTAGTGTTATGAAACAATCCATGCCTACTTTGTTTATTAGTGTAGATGAGTCATCTTTACGTTGTGAGACATGTGTTTTGGGTAAGAGCCTTCGATCTACTTATTCCCCTAGTCATTCTCATAAATGTATTCTTCCTTTTGAATTAATTTATTCTGATGTTTGGGGACCCTCTAAAGAGTCTATTGTGTCAAGAATGCGGTATTATGTGTCGTTTATTAATGATTGCACCCGTCTTTCCTGGATTGTTCTCCTCAAATCTAAAGATGAAGTTTTTTCGGCTTTTCAAGCCTTCTATACCATTGTCCAAACACAATATAATGCCACAATTTGAGTTCTTCGTTCTGACAATGGGGGGAATATGTGAATCGTGTCTTTCAAGAGTTCTTTACCAAACACGGCATTGTTCATCAAACAACGTGTCCTTACACACCTGAGCAAAATAGAGTTTCTGAAAGAAAAAATCGTCATTTACTTGATATGGCTCGGTGTATTCTTTTTAATGCTCATATGCCTAAATACCTTTTGGGTGATGATGCCCTTACTTCCGCCCACCTCATTAATCGTCTTCCCTCTTGTGCCCTTCAGGGATAAGTTCTATACGAGGTGTTTGCATCTCATGTCTCATTACCTTATTTTCATAATCTTCCTGCCCGTGTTTTCGGTTGTGTGGTTTTTGTCCATCTTGCAAAACATTAGCGGTCTAAGTTGGATGCCCGGGTAGTTAAATGTGTGTTTGTTGGGTACGGAGGAGATCATAAAGGGTACCGGTGTTATCATCCACCTACCAGGAAGTACTATGTCACTATGGATGTTACTTTCTTTGAGGAAATGAGCTATTTTACCTCTTCTGATACTGCTCTTCAGGGGGCGAATTCATATATTAAAGAGTTGTATCATGGAGTGGGGGAGACGAGTAAGCCAACAGATATGGTGACAGATTCAATTGAGATTACCAATGTGTCAGCTACACATGCACCACCATATAATTCCAGTGTAGTCACTCTAAAGATTCAGGTACCAGAAGATGACAACACAACTGCCCCTCATGTATCCCGTACTATTGTTTATACACCTGACAAATGCTCTCCTGGTACGGAAGATCACTTACCTGAGGTTAGTCATTCTATTGACACTAATACTAGTGAGGCTAATAGTAGACAATATGTCTTGCCACATAGGTCTACTCGGGGTCAGCCAACAAAAAAATATGAACCTACCCTTCAGGCTAAAGCTAAGTATCTTGTGACAAATTTTATGTCTACCAAAAGATTGTCTAAGTCATATGAATCATTTGTGAATCAAATATCTACTATATCAGTACCTAACAAAGTGCAGGATGCATTGAGAGATCCAAAATGGAGGAAGGCAATGGAGAAAGAGATGGAAACATTACAGAATAACAATACTTGTATCTCCACCACATGGCAAAAAGATTGTAGGATGTCGTTGGGTGTTTACAGTGAAGCATAATCTAGATGGGTTAGTGAGCCGGTATAAAGCACGCCTAGTAGCAAAGGGGTTACCCAGACATATGTCATAGATTATGATGAGACATTTGCACTTGTTGCAAAGATAAACACTATTCGGGCATTACTCTCTTTTGCTGCTAACTTAAACTGGCCACTTAGACAATTTGATGTTAAGAATGCATTTCTTCATGGAGAACTTATAGAGGAAGTGTACATGGATCTTCCGCCTAGATTTGTAGTCACTTCTCCAAGTAACTTTGTATGCAGATTAAGAAAGTCTTTGTATGGTCTTAAACAGTCACCTCGTGATTGGTTTGGAAGATTCTCACAATTCATGAGAAAAATTTGCTACAAACAGAGTAATTCAGACCACATATTATTTCTCAGACATCAACAAGGGAAGGTAACAGCCCAAATTATATATGTTGATGATATGGTGGTTACTAGGAATAATACTGTTGAGGTGGGTAGATTACTAAAACAGCTAGCCACAAAGTTTGAGATGAAGGACCTACGTACACTCAAGTACTTCTTGGGCATTGAGGTAGCTCGGGGAAGTGATGGTATCTATCTGTGTCAGAGGAAGTACATCCTTGATCTACTAACAGAGACAGGTATGTTGGACTGCACTCCCATTGATACTCCTATTGAGCAGAACCATTGGTTAGCAGAGTATCCAGATCAAGTGCATACTGAAAAACCTCGTTATCAGAGGCTAGTTGGACGCCTGATTTATTTATCACATACCAGACCAGATGTTGCATATGTAGTAAGTGTAGTGAGTCAGTTCATGTATAATCCCAGTGTTGACCACATAGATGTTGTTATAAGGATTTTGAGGTACTTAAAGTCAGCTCCAGGGAGAGGAGTAATGTTTTCTAATCACAATAATATCCTTGAGGTTTGCGGCTTCACATATGCAGACTAGGCTGGAAATATTATAGATCGGAGATCCACATCAAGGTACTTTACCTTTGTTGGGGGTAATTTTGTTACAAGGAAGAGTAAGAAACAAAAAGTGGTAGCTCGATCTAGTGTTGAAGCAGAATACAAAGGTATGGCTCAGGGAGTGTGCGAATTATTATGACTTAGAAATTTGGTACAAGATTTGGGTATTAAGCCTAAGTGTGTTATGCAGCTGTACTGTGACAACAAGGCAGCTATTGATATTTCACAGAATCATGTGCAACATGATCGTACAAAACATGTGGAGGTTGATAGTCACTTTATAAAGAAAAAGCTAGATGCGAAGATCATTAGTTTTCTTTTTGTTCCTACAGATGAGCAACTTGCCGATATGCTCATAAAATGAGTGTCTAAGAAGGTCTTTTATGACTCACTTAGCAAGTTGAGCATGATTGATGTGTATGCGCCAATTTGAGGAGGAGTGTTAGCGTAATTCAAGGAGGAAATCACAGGCGTGATTTCCTCCGTAATTTGTGGGAGAATCTAATTATATATAGAGAACAATCATATGTGTAAAACATCAAACAATCAATACAGCAATTCATTTCTCTTTTTCACTCTGATGAAACATTTGAGTACAAATATTGTACAATCTATCTCAGCCGTACATGCATCGATCAGACAATACTTGTCAATAAATAATTTACAATACAATTACAATTATTAACAAAATAATTTAATATATGCACACTAGCTAGATAAATTTCTTTATGATCGGTGTTAGTTGAGATCAGTCTATGTAAAATCATCAAGTCCACGACGTAGGTGGACGTCGATCATAAGCAAACCCGTAGAAAATAGAAATGACCAATGTTTCGTTGGATTCTATAGAATGATAGATAATTTATTGGCTTTTACGTTGTATCAAAATACTTTGTTCAGCTTCATCATATTCTTGTATATTAAAATTGAGACGACTTTCTGTCATAACTTGCCATTTGCATCTATGGTTAGATAAATTAATGATAACGCCGTATTCGGTATTCATGAATGAATTTATTGATTTAACATAAAAATACAAATTTTTCACCACCATTACACATCGTCTTAGTTGCACTAGTATAGTTACTGATAATTTATTTCAAATTTTTATGCAGCACACTAGTCATGAGCCTATGTACCAAGCTAGTTCAGCTGGATCTGTACGTTATTCATATTGTTTCTTTTGAATCGTTACTTATTAGGCCCTCTCGAAGACAACAGGGAGCACAGAACCATCCAAGGCCAACAACCTCTTGTCATTCTCAACCAAAGCACCGACATCTCCGCAAATGAACTTGCAAGTCGGGCACACTTCAGTAGGGCACCACTGCAGGTTGTAGACGCCATCATGGTCTGCCTGTTTATTAATCCTGAAGTAGTTTCCGGCAGGACCAGGTAGGCCTTCGTCTTGGTCAATTCCGAGGACAATCAATCTCCTTTGGGTCTCGGACTGAGTCTCTCCCACCTTCCATGCATTCGACGACACACATATCGTGAATGCAGAGAATGCGATCTTCTGATCCCTAGTCTCCCTCACCACCGTCTCACCCTCTGCGAAAGGCGCAAAGGTCACTGGGAAGCCCTCGGGGCCGGAGGTGTTTTCTTGACCGGCATAGAAAGGACACTCGCCATTTCGGTTGATCAAAGTGAAACGGCCGCCGTTGTCGGTGATGGCAGGTTTGATGTAGTAGTCTACCCCTGATTGAAGAGCCTGCCCGGAGGTGTCGAGCACCGGCGCGCTATCTTGGGCTGCGGTTGCCATGGCCATCATTAGCCACATGCAACAGCTCAAGCTTCCGATCAACTTCATGGACCTCATCTTAAGAATTTCCGATATGTTGGATTTTGCAAATGAATATATATTTTGTTTGTGTGTTTGTGTTTCAATATGCCTTGCATGGCAAGGCATATATAGAGAAGTCTAGCCTCAACTGGACGTGCACGTAGAAGATAATTAGTCAATTAACTCGTCTCATCCGTTAGAGGATGCTATATTTTTATCATGTGAACATATTAAAAACTTTGAATTACTGAACCAGTGAACGAAAATGTCAATTTTAAAGGCTAAGGATACGTACTTACGGATATGTACCAACCTAAGTAATAGTAAACATTTTGAATCCTATTACTATTGTATACACACGTGGGCGGTACGGTTGCCATTTTGTTTGAATTCAGTTTCAGAAAATCATATTCAATCTTATTTTGAAGGAACGGTCTAAATTTACAATGATCACTTGATCAGTATTATGTAGAACAAACAAAAGTTATTAATTTGAATTGAATTCCTTTAGCATATAGTTGATGAGCTAAGTACGTACATACGTGTTACAAGATATTATTTAGTTCTTACTTGAGTTACTTCTCAGTTATCTTAACCAAATTCTGACCGCGCGCCAAATCGACTATTTACATACTTCGTTCTATACTAACAACAATCAAACAACAATTCAATATCTAATCGTGCTTACGCATAAATGCATGCTGTGCTATAGTTGTGTTTTGTTGATGAGCAATTTTAGCTAGTTTTCAAATTACCTCATTAAAAATTTTAATTAGGTTTTAAGAATTAACCAATTTGCTAAATTTTTCGTCAAATTGCTAGGAAATGTTTTTTTTTCAAATATTAGTAAATTTGCTTTCTCTAATAAGCCAATGAGCCATTTGTGAATCCTTCTAACTCCACGGAATGATGACATGATTAATATTGTTATATGTTATACCGAATGGATCAATTGACTCCTCCCTCAAAATTTACTTTTGTTAAAAAAAAAATTGTTACTTGATTTTCCATACTAATCAAGGTTTAGACGGAGGAATACGTATATTGTATAGTATCACAGTAAAATTGACGGAAGGGTAGTACGTAATTGGCTAAATTTGTTAACAAACGGTACGTGTTAGGAATATGGAAGGGTTTTATAGTAATTTGCTAGTTCTACAGTGCTATATAAGGCTGTGATGTTCTAGTAACCAAGAATTCACAATGTAGTCATTGAGCTTTTCAACGTTTTCTTTACTGCTTTATTCACTTTCTGCATTTAGCTACAATAAATCATGAATGTTATCATGGTAGTTAATTATTATATTTAAAACCGCGCTAACTTAATTATCAAAAAGTTCACAGCGAAGAATATATGCAAAACCAGTGATCAAATTAGTTGATCTTATTTATGATAGAGTTAAACAATAAACTGCACCATGTATGATGCCATCACATACGTACATTAGAGGAACAGCATTATTATTATAAGATCTAGCTACTCATGAGACAGCGTTGTACGTTAAGTCAATTGTGTACAACAAACAACCTTCATTAGTTATCAAGTTATCAACAAATTTCATTGTTCAAAGGTCTATGAGAGTTTCAACACCCATCTTTTAAGCTAACTAGTAATCAAATGAATAAAAATATTAAAGACATTGTACTATTCGTGAGGATATGATCATATGATGATATGAATGTACGGAATAGTCCATATCCTTGAAATTTCGAAGATATTTTTGACAAATTACATCGCTAGTAATTATATCGGTTACTGGGGAGCAGCAAGAGAAACGTCAACGTCTTCTTCCACGCACAGAGCACGGCAGCACCATCATCTGAGGACGCTGCTGTACCAGAACAATGGATTGAGTGATTGACTTCTATCAACAATACTATCAGCCAGCACCACCACTATTAGAAGCTAATAATGAACCGGCAGAACATGTATGATCAACCAAGGGATGAAACTTTGGGGCAGCAATATCAGATGAGACATTTTCAGCTAATGAAATAATGAACCATAACTTTCACCATGATCGCAATCAGGTGCGGCAAATGCAAGCTGAAGAGGGTATGATGACGCCTGGGGAAGGTGATCTCTTTGGAGGCAACTCGAGTGATGTTATGGATAGTGGTGCTACTGGTGCATACTGGCCTCAGTCCTTTATACAGTAACATGGGTGAATGGAATGATGATTCATATTTAAATTTCGGGACGTACTTATTGGCCTATTAGTTTACAAATTTCTATTCGCATGGATCTCTATGAAACTATGTAATTGTCACTGACAGAATTCTGATGCCTATGTAATTATCACCTATAAAGATTGTACTTGGGATCTATGTAGCATAGATGGATTAGTGAGCACTGCTTACAACCAAAGAACCATGAGTTGATCAAACACAAATGATGTACACGATGGGGTTCCACCAAATATGCAAAAGCTCTTTTCCAGGTATTCAGTCTCACACTGAGGCTGAGAGCCATTCCAAAAGAATGCAATGATTGCATGTACGTGTATATCAACCGCATGTATAAATTACTTGAATGATACTGATGAAATTTGGTTGAGTCTTGTATACGAGTGCAGGTTTCAGGTTGAGCATTCAAACAATAAAGCAACATTTTTTGGAGGCTTTATAGGATCCTACTGATAAACAATCATGAAAAATTGATTCTCCCTTCCTTTATGGAACTCTCAACTTTATACAGTAACAGTAATATTGATCATCAAACAAAACCAACACTAATGGTTTCATGAAGATATATAATTAAGTTGCCTGCAGTAATAGTTTCATGAATATAACAAACACGGTTTCATGAATACTGTTTGGCTGTAGCACTACAGCAAAGACACTATCAGCATTTATAACAGCAATTGATAAACAATGGCTGCAGCATTGATAAACAATAAAGAACTGTTATTGCCACGAGTTTGCTGTTATAGCAATGCCTGCTTCAAGTATAGTGACATTGGCTGTGAGTTTTCTGGGTAGGATTCAAGTTATTATTTAAATTGACAAAAGGAAGTTACTCTGAAGGCTTGCTTTATTCAAATCTACTTGACAAAAGCGCTTCTTAATGGAACTGTCAACTTAAGGTACAATAATGTTGATCATCCAAGTGATCCAACAGGTCCAACACTGATGGTTTCATGCATAGATACTGCTTCATTATGATCCAATAATAGAATTACATGCAGGGAAAATAGAACCAATATATGAATCCCACTAATGGGAAGAACAAATCCTTACTACAGAAAGTGAACTGTCATTCAGGTTAGCTGAAAGCTGAAGTCGGAACCAGAAATATCAAAACACTAGCAACAAAGCAATTCCCTAATGCAGATATCTAAGAACTAAAACAAAACAATAATCATCAAACATCAATAATTTATCCATGCATACCATCCACAAAGATAAATAGTTTATCCATCACCATATAATGATTCTTACGCGCCTTAGTCTTTTCTAGCCACAATCTTGAACTTCCCAGTTTCTTGTTGCTGCAAATAGAACAAAACTCATTTAGCAAAAACCCCCCAACAAGGCAACAACACAAATAACTAAGGTAAAATCTAATGCAAAACCAGGAAGAATAAAAACAAAAAATTGTCACCTTTTCCCATAGATCAGTGTGGGTCCCGCAGAACCCAGCTACAATATCACCCTTCCTTCCCTCCCTGTACTCTATACAAAGATCCTCATTCAACCCACAAGTCACATGAAACGCCAAAGGGCATTTAATCTCCGAGCACTGAATAGCACAGCCACTCGCACTCTTGCAAACATAACACCTCTCTTTCCACCTCCTCTTGGGAACCTTGGAGCAGTCAATCCCCTCCCGCCCTTCCGGGTCCTTAAAGAACACCTCAGGAACATAAAGCGCGCAAACAATATGCGCCCACTTGCCATCTCCAGTCGGCTTCATTGCCCCGCCTTTGCCAGGACAGAGGCAGCACCCGAAAGACTCAACACCCCGCAAACCCTCAGGCGAACCAGAGCATTGCAAGCAGAACCAATCCCCCTCCGGAATACCCTTCACGAGGGGATTACCGTAACAAGTAGCATGAACCATCAGATCACAGCCATCACAGAACACGATCGGATCCGACGGCTCTCCATCTGTGCTCTTACAGACATCACAACAAACCCCATCCTCCACCTCACACTCCGCGTCGCCGCCCGAATCCACCGGGTTTTCCACTGCGGCATTTTCACAAACACCTTCAGTGCATGCCTCAACTTTCTCCGGCGTGTACTCAAGATTCAAGTCCAGCTCCGGAGCCGGCTTCTTCTCGGGGGGTTCTAGATCCGGCGGAAGCGCCCAAACTCTCTTCTTGGCCGGCAAGGAGTAGGAGTTGACGGCGGGAGTTGGGTCAGGGAGAATGGGGTGGCCTCTGGTCTCCTTTCGCTTCTTGGCGGGAAGAATGGGCAGAACGACGTCGTCTTCGTGGTGGTGGTTGGGTTGCTGCTGAATGAGTCTGAATCTTTTGAGAGGAGGTAGGCCATGGAATTGGGGATCCATTTACTGGGTTTAGGGTGGAGAGAGAGAGAGAGAGAGAGAGAGAGAGAGAGAGAGAGAGAGATTTGAAGAGGTTTGGGTTTGATGGAGGGAAGTGAAAAGGGTTTTGGAGGATTTGAAATTGGCGGGAGAGCTCAAATCCGATGAGGAGATTTGTTTCCTGAAAAACATAAAATTTTCGAATTGCTTTTAAAACCACCGCCCGGGTCAATTTTCTGGTGCCCAAATTTTGGTTCAAACTTCAAAGTTCAAACCTTCAGTCCAAGACAAAATATAAAAATTTGGGCATCACTTCGAATTTGGACATCAGGACAAAATATAAAATTTGATTAATACATAGGTTTCGGTAGGTTCCTGCTTTGGAACTTGAAATCTCGTGGTGCTTAATGAGAAACTACATGTACATATACTCATATATATCACCACTTTAGTCAAACAATCATGTATTCATTTATGTGTCATATTTGAGACCCCTTAGTTGAATCACATTTTAACTTACATTGTGTTTTTTCTTCATCACATATGTTATCTTCATGCTTAGTATAGTTACATTTACATTATCCTATAAACTTGGCAGAATTATTGTTGAGATGATGTTGTGATGATGCATGAAATAAGTGTGGGGTGGAAGACATTTAAAAAAAATCAACAAGTTTTTAATCAAGCAATGCCGAGAAAAACAAGAAAAAAAATGAATGATGAACTCGGTAAGAAAAGAAAAAAGAAAAGAAAAATGTTATGTTGTCTTCCATTTGTGATTTGGAGTTGAGTTGTAATTGAAGGTCTAAAAAAATTTTACTTGACATTTGTCCATGTTCACTTTATGTTTAGAATGATGATTGTGCCCAGCTTATTATATTCGGCCCCTGATGGTGTGTGGTGTCGTAAGAATGATATTTACTCTGCATCATTTATAGAATTACCTTTGTGATTCCTTGATATTCTATGCATTTAGCTAAACCTAAACATTTACTTTATCTAATGATCCTAATGATTATTAAAATGAGCAAATCTTGGTTTGTGGAGATGATCACAAGAGCTGAGCATATGGTTTTGGTCCATTTGTGCATTTAGTTGTTAAATGAGGTTTTCCTATGTTATTCACAAAGTGCTTTTATTTGTTGAAATATGCAAGTTATTTGATGCATTAATATCATTTTTCTTGCATATACTTGTGTGTGAATGATAACCATGAATCTGAGTGAAAAGAAGAGAGTATACCTTGTGAGGAGAATTAGATTGACTAAACATGTTTAAATGCTTATTATCTCGTATCTGACTTATTTATACTATGAAGCATGATTATGAAACTTGGAATTTATGTGCTTATACTCAAATACTTAAACTTGAAAACTATGTGTTTTGAGATTTTGAGGCAATCATTTAGGGACAATAGTGTTTTGTTTTGTTTTGTTTTGCTAAAGGACTAGCAAAAGCCAAGTGTGGGGTAGTTGATAGAAGAACTTTGTGCGACGTTCTTAACATGTTTTTACCTCCATTTGTACTTTGCTTAGCTCTTATTGTTGTATTATTGAGTAATTGAGTCATAGTAAGAGACTTGAGCGGTATTAGATGCATTTTTGTGCTTACATGAGTTAAAAACGCAAAATTGGTATAGAGTCTTAGTTTGAGTAGGAATCTTTGTAGGACTATGAAACCTAATTGGATTAGGAGTCTTCATCTTTCTACGTTTTGGTTGCATTGTCGATATTTTGAGAGTCATTTTTGCACTAAGAATCCTTGTTAGGTTTCAAAACTAATTATCTTACTTATTATTTTATTTTCTTATTTTCAGATTAGATTTAACAGATAATACTAGAGGAAAACAAGGAGAAGTCATGCACGTGGAGTCATATCATCAACAAGTCATGCAACAATTAAATAGAAGAGATAAAAAAAGTGGAGAGAATTAAAAGATAGAGTCTTTGCCGTGGGAATAAGAAAAGAAGAATGAAGAAATAAATGTAAATATTAATTAAGTGAAAAGAAGAGAGATGAAGTCATGCATATGCAACCTAAAAGCTAGAAGATGATCATTAAAGGAATAAAACATGACATGATTTAGGGAATAAAACATGACATAATTTAGGGAATAAAACATGACATAATTTAAGGGATTAAAGTATGACATAATTTAAGGAATTAAAACATGACATTATAATAGGAAGAAAGAGTCAAGTTCAAACCAAGCCTACCCTCCATTTTTCCTCTATATATACATGGCTTCACCTCTCAAATAATATCACTTCTCATTAGCATTCATGAGCCAAAACACCACCATAAACTTCCCTCACAAATTAGCCAAGCCGTCCACCCCAAAACCATCATCATCTCCACCGAGTTTCACTTATTGTAGCCGTACTTCCAAGGTTCCTACAACGTGTGATTCTCGCAACTCATCTCCATGACTTTCTCTATTTGTGTTAATCTACAATTCTTTGTCTATGAAGATTGTAAGTTGTTGTTTATGTGGAAATATTGGTTTTATATTTTATTTAGAATTTTCAGATTGTATTTGATATGTTTTTGGGACTATGCCGAATCTATGTTCTTATAACTATTGAAGTTTGTATTTCTATTGTTGAGTTCTAATCATATATCTCATACTTTTAGATAATTTTTCAGATATGTGCATATGAATTTAGTGCTTAGATGCAGTCCATAAGATTGTGTTTGAGTGCTAGATTCATCAACCATATTGACACAAATCGAATCATGCCCTAAGTAGGTTCGGTTTGTGTTGATTAAAAGTGGTACAAATTCTGGAAATTTAGATGTGAAACCATGGTGGGTGACGCCACACATGAAACATGTCTCCAATAAAGATTTGGTGCTTAAATGTAATCT
The DNA here is from genome assembly GCF_933775445.1 of Argentina anserina. Lineage (NCBI taxonomy): Eukaryota > Viridiplantae > Streptophyta > Magnoliopsida > Rosales > Rosaceae > Argentina > Argentina anserina. The sequence continues at coordinate 10,124,732 of NC_065874.1, forward strand.
TGTTTGATTTATACTCTAAGTGTTATTGAATTCGATTGCATACAAATTTAGATTAGGTCCTAAGTCAATCTAAATGTTAAATGAAATTTTGCATGATTAGATGATCCCCTAAGGCTCTAATTGTATTGGTGTTTAAAAAAGTATGTAATTGGTCGAATTAGAATGCATGATAATTGTATTGATAAATGCACTCTTGGTGGGAAATTATCTCTAAAGCCCGCTCCCGCATCCACTCCCTCTCCACTTTCCTCCCTCGTCGACTCGGCGACTCCAACCGCCCGCCCGCCCTCTCTCTCCTCTCCTCCCTCTTTTTCCTCCTTTCCTTCCCTCTCTCCGGCTCCGGATCCGACCCCCTCTGCCACTTTGTCTTTTTTCTTGATGTTTTGATTGCTTGGTCTTGTTTACTGGATTGGTTATTTGGTTTATGACAAAAGATTGATTTGTGTTTATTATAGAGCTGTCATCATCCTGTTTCTGCTTTGAGTTTAGGTCAAGAGTTTGTTGCTTTCTCATGTAATAAATCATCATATTAACATGCTAGCAGTAGAGTGAAGAATTGAATGCATATCCTGATTTTAAATAGCGGATTGAAATGTAAGAATGAAAGAGTGAAAGCTGATGGAAAGTGAACATGATTAAGGAGAACCATATTGTGATATTGATATCAGCTTAGCATGAACACAACTAATGGATTCTGTAATGGATATATTTCTAGCACAATGGATACATTGTTTTGATTATGTAAATGTTGTATTGTATTACACAGATATGGATGTCTCCAGCTTATAACTTGGGAGGATGATTTGTTGTTTTTCATTCAAAATTCAGTTTCCTTTTGTTTGGCCTATAATCGTTCTTATGAACTTGTTGAATTAATGTTTAATATCAATTCGAGTTTGTTTAATTTCCTTTTGTCAGCAAAGAAATTGGTCTGGGCTTTTGACTTAATTGGACCGATATCATATATTGGTAGAGGTCCTCTCCTGTCTCAGAAGTTTCTTCACCCAATTCGACCTCCTTCTCCCTAACCTCCGGATGGTCTTATCGCCCAATCTCCTGAACTGATCGTGCCCTTACTGAAGTGGTTGACGACCCTTTAGTGCGATAGTCATTACTAACTGAACCAACCGAAAGTATTGGTATACCAAAAAATTGGTATATGGACTTCGATGGTCGGTAATGGTACAAATTTTCTCTTTACCAATTATAATTGGTTGGTAAATGGTAGAGACAAAAATAAGTTGGTAATCCTTTAATGGGTCACATTCCTCATTGAACATTGAATACAATAATTGTTGTGTTAAAATAGGACACAAATAGCTCTGGTGCCCCAATGGTTAGGCAACATATTTCTCTCTAGGAGGTCGTAATTTCCAATCTCCTTAGCAGCAGTTGTTCCTTTTTTGTTTTTTTTGCTATGTGATTTATTTATTTTTTGAATTTATGTTATCTTCTTTTGATAATAAAGTATATAAATGAGTGTTTTCGTAAATGGTAATTATAACTGCTTATTAAAAGGTCATAATAGTGTAATACATTTATTGTTTTCATTTTGTTAATTATCAATTAATTTTATTAAAAAAATCAATTAAATGTAATATTGATGAAGACAATTTTTTTTCTATTCAACAACATCAAATTACTATGGTCAAGGTGTAATAAGAGGAAACATGACCCTTTTTTTTAGAGAAAAGAAAATATATATTTCACCAAAAAAAGATTACAACAAAAGAACACTATGTGGTGTAACTAAATTCCCCACACTCCGTCCGACCAACACCGCTAGTCACATAACTATTACAAAAAGCAATGAACATGAGTCAAGAAGGTCAAATCTCGAACCAATCAAAACCGATTTTAGAAGTAATTGATAACCTACTCAGCTACTCGCACCAATCTCAAGAAAATAACCTCTCCAATAGCATCACATACCAAAATCTTGGGCATATTTTTGCAGAGACAACTTCCTCATTACATTAACACCCAGAAAAAATCGACTTTTAAATAATCTCTAAAAATGACATGCATCATAAACATGTGCAATAAACGATACGACTAAATTTTACCTATTGACAACTAAAACCCTCGCTTAAGGAGAAGGGACGACACAACATGCATATGAAAATAAAACCTAAAAGAACAAAAAAAAAAAGACGAGTCAAATGACCCAGCCTACCTACACTAACTCAATCTAGGCCCACCTCCAAAGAATCAGAAAGATTCCACCGGCCCTAAAGACCAGCCGCCATGGTGCCTCCAAGCTTCCGACCACAATACCGTCGTCCCGTTGACAAAGCCAGCCACCACCAAAGAAGATACCACCCGATCCCATGACAAGAGACACCACCCATCAAGAAACGACCTAGTAAAATGTCAAGACCACCCGGACTGAAATCCATATAAGCTATTGACGCCCTTGCTTCCACATCTCAGGCCACTACCATCGTTGTCTCCATATCGTTGAAGAAGCCTGATCAACATCTCCAAAGCAACGCCAAAATCGCCACCAAACAACAGTTGGTGCAGTCATCTAGAAACACCATAAAATATTGCACCCAGAATTCCATAAAATATTGCACCCTGATCAACAAATTCCCATCCCACGGTTGCATCAATGGACGCGTCATCTGATGGAAATCATTTTCCAAAATCCTAGTCGATCCGGTAAATACGGAGCGATTAGAGTGCAGGAAACATGATTAGTTGGAGCAACGTGCTGAATTGAAACACAAGCAAAGTGAAGGTTGAAGCCAATAATAAGATTGATCTATAGATACAGAAGGATTGATCTATAAATGTTGACTTCCAAAAATCAAGTCCTTTTTTTCTATGTATCTTACTTCTAATAATGTTAATTAAATTATCAATAATAACTTTTAAAATGAGTGTTTTCTAGTGCTTTGTATGTTTATGGAGTTGCTAGTTATGGAGTTTTTTTTAGCGTCTTTAACTTTGAAATAATATATTTCAATATTTTAAGTACAATTCTACGTTTGTAGTACAATCGGCTATGATTATTTCTATGATGAGTTATAAGAGAATAAGAAATGTAATTTCACTTGAAACCTTACATCAACAATTCAACATGATATGTGTTGCATCTTCGATTGATTCCTTATGTCTGAAACTTATAATCGACATACCTTCCAAAAAACCATGTGGATAACATAACAGTCTCAATGTGTACTTTCAATTCACTTGTAAATCACCTGTAGAGAACTTGATATATTGATGCAAACCCTATATTGATTATACGAAAGTCGGATACTATCTGATATACGAATGAGAACCGGCATTTTAAAACCAGAAATTTACATCAACAATTCAACATGATACATAAGTTGCGTCTTCGATTGACTCTTTATGTCTGAAACTTATAATCGACATACCTTTCAACAAACCATGTGGACAACATAACAGAGTCTCAATGTGTACTTTCAGTCCACTTGTAAATCACCTGTAGAGAACTTGATATGTTGATGAAAACCCTATATTGATATACGAAAGTCAGATACTACCTGATATACGAGCATTTTATAACCGGAAGTTCAGAAACCAGAAGTAGCTGGTTGATAGGTACTGCAAGAGTAGCATAGATCAGGAGAAACATGAAATGATAAGATCTAGGGGTCACTACTCCCTGCTTCGTGTAAAACCATTCAAAATGGAAATATGTGTATGACTATTCCAAATGTCACGTCTTTGGAATTACTTAAACTGCACATTTATCATTTGGGTTTGTTCTCGTCCTCATCTTTCAATAATTATTGAGTTTCTCTCTGTAAAATAAAATGGACCTGTTGAAAGAAACTTGGTTCTTCTTCGACTCTTCAAACAAGTTGAAGATTCCAGGCTTCCAGCCTTGCATAGTAGTTTGTTGTAGTCTCTACGTTTTGTCTATAAGTGAATAAATAAATAATAAGGACTTACGGAGGTGAGTCAGGTGACAACTGGGCAACCATTTTTGGGATTTCTTTCGAGAAACATCAGCAGCTGAGTTTTTGGAGAGTGGAGCAGCATTGATTGTCAGATTGAATAAAGAGGGAAAGGTTTTGAAAAGGATTTGATGGTTCTGATTGGTCAGTATACCGTGTTTCTTGTTGCTAAATTTGCATCTGGGATTGCTGGTATTGTTCTCTTTTAATCTCGTTTGTGAATTGGGTTGTTGTTTTTTTGGGATTTGGTTTTGGTTTAACTGAGGATAACCCATGTTTGAATCCATTGAACTTCTTGTTGTTTTGGGACTTGGGAGCTTGATTGTTGCGTTTTTGTGATTTGCTGCAATTCTTTTTCGTTCTTGCAGAAGTGCAAAGGAACTACCTTTTTTTTCTTGGCTTCTTCCAATTTGGTCTGAAAGTCAACTTCACGATTGTTAATCAATACTAATTAGAAGAAAACTATGAATGTTTAATGGGATTTCGCAAACATTCATTTTAATGTGGCCCAAATCTATGCTGTGAAGGGTGTGTTGGTTTGAAAGACTCACCTTTGCAGCAGTTAGTGAATAGTGTTCGTTTGAAGTGATATTTGCATGACTTTTTACTGTTTGACTTCAGGATATATTTCAAGAACTGTATAAAAGTAAATGTTGATTGACTGAAAGCTTTGAGTTTTTTGAGAGTTTGCTGCTTAATAGATCCAACTGTTGAACTCAGGCGTTTGAAACTAATCCATGTCAGTGTTGCAGCTTTACATGAGAACATAGCTTACAAGTTACAATGCTTATGTACACAGCATGCAACATTTTGAATGAGAAATCTGCATTGCCGAAGCTTCAGTTTGTATCTTAGTCTGTAAGAGGCAAATTGTGTGTAAAGACATCTTCAACTGTCAGTAATCCTGTAATTTGGTGTTAAACTATAACAGAATGTTGGAATTAGAAAGTGAAGCACTGCGATGGGTGGGATATATTGTAGGAAATATCTAATAAAATGCCCAATAATGCCTTACTGTTTCTTTCAACAAATCTCTGATGCAATGCCTTGTTGTATTAGTTATAACTTATAAGATGTATAGCATACAAAATGTAGCAATATACATATGTTTGTATATATAAATGAAGTCCTCACTCCTCAGTTATGCTAATTTTTTGTATTTGTTGCAGGCAATGTCTTTGCTTTTGGGTTGTTTGTTTCGCCTATGTAAGTTCCACTCATATATATATATATAAAGGGTTTTGTGTTTCACAGTTCACTTACTCACCAGTTTCTGATTTTAATTAATGTTATCTATGATTATAAATGACAGGCACACATTCAAAAGAATCATCAGGAATGGTTCAACTGAAGAGTTCTCGGGACTTCCATACATATATGCCCTATTGAACTGCATGATCAGCATGTGGTATGGATCACCTCTTATATCTACTGATAACATATTGATTCTAACTGTCAATTCAGTTGGTGCAGTGTTTCAACTTGCCTACATAGCCCTCTTCATTATTTATGCTGAGAAACCAAAAAAGGTTGGTTTTATGCGAGCTTCAGAATTCCTCACTTGTCACTGTGATGAAGATTCTGAAATTCTTTGATGTTCTTATTTTAGTTCCCCTTAATGTTGTTCACAGGTGTGGATGATGGGATTGTTGGTAGCAGTTTTTGGTCTATTTGCAATCATAGTCGGTGGAAGCTTGCAGATAACTGACCTTTTTCTCCGACGAACAATTGTTGGATTGCTTAGCTGCTTTTCTCTTATATCAATGTTTGCTTCTCCATTGTTTATAATAGTAAGTCAATACAGCGCAAAGGGATTCATTCTCTTTTGAAGTATAATTTAAAAAATAATAATTTTGTATTCATTGTGTGAACTTCAGTTCACTTAATGGCATACTCTTGCAGAAATTGGTGATCCGTACAAAGAGTGTCGAGTTCATGCCCTTTTATCTCTCCCTTTCCACCTTCCTAATGAGCACCTCGTTCCTACTGTATGGAATTTTTAATTATGATCCCTACGTTTATGTAAGAGTCCATCAGCACTTATTTTGATCCGAGTTTTCCCAACTCTTTGAAACTAGCTATTTGAGCTGTCAATTCAGCTTGCATAATCCCAGTTTCCTTTTCTAATGGTATCTTCTATAAATTTCAGGTCCCTAATGGGATAGGAACAATCTTGGGGATTGTACAATTGGCCTTGTACTGTCACTATAATCGTTCATCGAAAGAAGAATCGAGAGAACCCTTGATAATTTCGTATGCATAAAAGAGTTGGCCAACAAGGAAAACAAATTGACTCTTGTTTCACTGAAGTAAGTGCTATCATCTTTTAATTATTGTTGTGAGGCAATTCTATATAGTTTTTCGTGTGTTCCTGCAACAGAACCATCTATTGCTCACTTATTAGTTGCTTGTACAAGAGTGATCATTCCTTGCGTCAACTTGATGAATTTAGGATCCATTTTTCTTAGGCCAAGAAAACTGGAGCCTCGCTTTCAGTTTTCTCTGTGCACAGAGAGTATATCTAAAGTCAATTTCAAAGCAATTTATGACATCAGACGTGGCTGTTGTTTTTATTCTTTTATTTCTTTCTGCTGTTTCTAGGTAAGTACATGTTAGATGAGATGATAAGGAAACATGATTTAAGTGTAGCCTGGTGCTGAATTCCAAATTGAGACATAAGTTATATTCTTCAGCCTTTCAAGCTCCTGGGTGCCTCATTGTCACCCCCCGGTTTCCAGCTTCCCTCCATCTTATTTTATCAATATGTGAACCTGCAACAACGTGTACCATGCACAGAAACAAAGATGTTCTCCCTTTCTATCCGTACCATTCATGTAATTGTCCAAGAACAAAAATTTCTCATCTCACCGAGTCAGCCTATATGTAAAAGCCTTTTTTACATTGCTTTGCTGTAAAGATAGGTCAAGATCCAGAAATGAAATTTCTTCACCATTATTATTCAATCTACAAGTTATGCTGGTTTCCATTTACTTTCTTTCTCAAGGCAATTTTTTTAAATGTAATTCGTGATATACTTCCTGATTCAGTGAAATTGCTTGGAATTTCGTTGAGTTTCACTGTTTCTATATTATAATCTTCTGGAGAAGGTTTGGAAATATATTGTCTTCTGAAATTGAACTTCCTTATGATAGTTTAACATTGGACTTTCTGAAGTAAAACACAAACCCACACACACACACCATCTGCATCTGCAAACTGAAGTGGACTAAGCAGACTGAAAATTGCCAGCTGAATTGTAAATTAACACTGTTCGAACAGCCCTACATTGCAACTGTGGTACAGTACTCCTATGTATGTTATGTAATATATATAGTGATAGAGAAAATGTGTGAAGATTTGATGTAGCCGGAATCTGTGGTCCAGTGCTACCCATCATTGATATTTTACCTATCAACATCTTAATGATCATGTACAAGGGACTGGTATAGTGGTATAGTTAACAGATCAGGGTGTTGAATTTGAGGTCATGTACGTCCTTCTTCATTACTTTCTCCAAATTTTGGTTGTTGTATCTACTGACAATTAGGTGCACCCGAATGAAAAGTATCCATGAATTAAGAGCAAGGAAGCAGAAGCAGAAGCAAGTTCATAGAATTAATGTTACAGCTGCGCACAAAAAGGGTAATTATTAAGGTTGCTGAACATGTCTTCTGGCGGCATTACTACTGCAACTCCTATTGCTCTCATCTGGTAAAACTAATTAGAACACTTCTGTTAAACAATGAATAACAAATTACAGCAAGTCCCTCAGAGTCGTTCTGGCAACGGGAGCCTTTTTTACCTACATAATCCAACAAAAGATCTGTTACTGTTGCAATGAGAAATCTGTTGATTGAGACGGAGAAGATGATAAAATTGTAAAAATGATCCTCATATATGTTACAAACCCAGATGAGGATTAGCATGCAATTTCCCACAAATCATTAATGAGCCTGAAATAGTCTGTAGCTGTGGAAATTTATGCTTGCCAGAAACACAGGAGAATATTTATGTTTGCCATTTTGCAGAACTAATGTTTCCTTTGCATCATGTTTCTTATTGCTTCCTCCCCTAAATCCAGGCTAGCAAGATCTGGGGCTTCATATCTTTCCAAAAAAAAAAAAGATCTGGGGCTTCATATATTCACCATGCTTAATATATCGTGCATGCACAAAACTAGTTATATGTGTGCACATTCTTTCTTGTCCGAGTATTATACTCGGGAACCACTTTTAATCGTCATTTCACCTCTAGATTGACAGAAATTAACAAGGTGAAAGATCTGGGATGCAATGCAATAAGAAACACCAAAACCTTGAACTCTTGAAGGGTGCATGCAGATTAATTAAGCCTAAATATATCCAATCAAAGATGCATGTGATAACCTTATATCGACTATCAAATTATTCAGTAAATCTTCTCATCAAAAGATTTAGATTAATGTTCTACATTTGCAAATTACCTGGATTCCAGTTTCCTGGTGGGAATCACAAAGAGGCTGGCCTCTCTCATCATATAGAATCAACCCACTAAACCTCGGAAGCTCACACTTCTCCCCCATGAGTATAGGCCTTTGCCAAACAGGTGACTCCGAGTTATGGCTGTGCCACCCCATTTCAACCCCAATCCTCTTCTCCAGCAGCGGCCCCGTCGGTGTCGTCTCCCTCCAGCTCCCTCCTCTTCTGATCTCCCCCCACTTGCTCGCCTTACTCCACCGCACCGAGTCCACCAACGCTCTCTTTATCGAGCCCCAACCACAGCTCGGCTCCAACCTCTTGTGTCCTAATGCCCCATTAGTATCCTCTTGTCCCATCACTACAAGCTGCTGATGCTGCTTCCTCTGAGCCTTCTTTCTTAACACAGTCATAGCCATGCAGACACCGATAATCGCGAAGCCGGCAGACACCAAGAGAAGAAATGCTTGTTGGGTCGATAGCTTCCACTTCTCTTCTATCTCCCACAAAGCATCCATAAAACGTCCTCGTATTTCTTTCCTTTCTAAGGAGTAAAACACTGTTTCTTTCTTCCAGTTTGTAATACCATATATTTGGAAAGGTTTAATGGAAAGATTTCCGTTCTGGGTAGGACGGAACTTCACGTATAAAGATAGGTGGAAGCAATAATATAGGCATTCATGGGGTACGTAGGAGCTGGAGATAGCCCAGTTAATTGAGTTTTCATGTGAGGTACGTTCCACCGCTAGCTAATATTTGGTGTCCGTGGGGTTAGCTCGTAACTGGGATTTCAGATTGAACCGTTGGGATTGGAGCATGGAATTGTTCACCGTTAATGCTAATAAACACAGTCACGGAGACTTCAAGGTCTTTATTAAAACACTGAATTTAAGCACCTATCCGTTATCTCTTTCTCTTTTAATTTAGAATGATGGTGATGATGAGATACCATGAGGAATTGAAGACTATTTGTTAAGTTGATAGCTAGAAATGGTTTGCCAAAAAATTGAGAGAGGAGCTTTTCATAACACATACGTAGTTCTTTTTTTCTTTTTAGTTATATTAGAAGAGATAGAAGCGTTGCAATATATTGCACTAGTTGGTGTCCAGCATCAGAAATCTTGTTTTCATACCAAATAATGAAATTTTGTTACGATTTTGGGAGTATTGTGTTGGCATGGAAAGGAGATCTAATACATTGAGGAAGCCTTTCAAGATATACCTTAGCTAATTTGTGCACACTCAATTCGTAGCTCCATACCCAAATTCCAGAGCGAGTACTCATGAACTCCAACCTATTCTGCTAGCTAGTTTTCGTATCGCTGAACTTGTCACAAAACTACTCTGATGTAAATTCTGTAATTATGATCTTCACTAGACGGCTACCATTGCATCGTGCAGTTGTCTTCCGTGCAAGAATTTCTGAAGTTATAATTTCAAAATTTCTGAATTATAATTTCAGAATTTTCTTGGACGTCACATTTTTGTAGTGCGCAAGTGTTCTTATTACAATGTTTTGGTGCTCATATCAGATGTGACTGTGAAAACTATGACAGTGAGTATTGATAGTTTAATGACTTTAATCAGTATATAATTATTGGGACCATAATTTAGTCAAGATTAACCATATTTCACTAGATCAGAAGCTCGGAGATCCATATCACTATCATGGAGAATGCACTAGAAGTCTAGAACACGTACACCAAGAGAAAAGAACTCCAGCTTGCTCTCCAGTAGCTTCACATGTGGTGTTTCTATCTCTACTGTACAATGCATAACAAGCCACAGCACAATCAATTCTCAAAGATGTTTCGTCTTCTTATTAGCATGTACGTGTTCCTCTGTAGTCTTTTACCTACATTTTCTACCTAATAAATATTATATATGTGATTATTGTCTTATTAGCATGTCTTATTGTCTTATCCCGTTGGTTGACGATCGAGGCATTAATAAATAAATAAATATATATATATATATATACTTCACTCTGAAAATATAGAGTGAAGTTCCAATTTTTACACACTTTTCGATAAAATATTTTCACTATAAGCGATTCAATATTTATGTATGCTATTCAAGATCATCTCTACAAAATTTCATCTAATTCGGACATCGTTAAGGTATTGAAATTAGATTAAATCAATGAATGAATTAAAACTGTTCAACGTGAACCGTTCGTATAAATCTCAATTTTGAAAGTTTAAATTATTGTCAAATTGGATGAAAATTTATAGAGATAATTTTGAATAATATACCTAAATATTGAATCGCTTATGGTGAAAAAATTTGATCGAAAAGTGTGCTAAAATTGGAACTTCACTCTGTAATTTCAGAGTGAAGCTTCACTCTGGATATAGAGACTGTATATATAGGCATAAATGCCGATTTGCACCCTAAATTTGGTTGAAATTGTCAATTTGCACCCCGAATTTGCATTTGAGTCAATTTACCTCCTAAACTTGGTAAAAATTGCCGATTTACACCCCGAACTTGTATTTGGGTCAATTTACCTCCTAAACTTGGTAAAAATTGCCGATTTGCACTCCATCCGTTAAATTTAATTGTTTCTATCCAATTTTGCGTCACATGTCATGTATTTAAGGGGTAATGTTGTCATTTTCTATTTATATTTTTCTTAAAAACAAATAAAAATATTCTTTAAAAGGAGGATTATTTTGTTAATCAAATTATTTATTTACATATTTTTTTCTAACTACTTAACCCTACTTTGAATTATATATTCAATATACCCACCCATTCAAATATAGTGTGTTGTGTATAAATATATTTTTATATGTACACATTGTTGGAGGATGAACAAAACGAGAATAATAACGACGTAATAGAACAGAACGTAACCGTTTATTGATTGATAATGAGACCAATATATAGGCATTACATAACCACAATCCCGTAGAATTCGGAGTCCTAATCTATTACAGAGATGCGAATCTATCTCTAACAGGAAACCTAATAAGGCTAAGACACACACAATAGTAGAATAGTAATTCTCTCGGAACACACATTTATTTTTAATTTTCAATGTATTTATTTATTTATATTTTTTCTAATATCTTTTAACATACCATATGTCCATATCACATAAAATAATAAATATATAAATCAATAACATGTTTCGAAAAAACAAACATTGTAGCAAGTGTTCCTCTTAAGTAATTTTATTAATTTATTTCATTATTCAATATGAATAAATATATAATGACAATATTACCCCTTAAATACATGACATGTGACGCAAAATTGGATAGAAACAATTAAATTTAACGGATGAGGTGCAAATCGGCAATTTTTACCAAGTTTAGGAGGTAAATTGACTCAAATACAAGTTCGGGGTGTAAATCGGCAATTTTTACCAAGTTTAGGAGGTAAATTGACTCAAATGCAAATTCGGGGTGCAAATTGACAATTTCAGCCAAATTTGGGGTGCAAATCGGATTTATGCCGTATATATATATATATATATATATATATAATTCTTAGTCTAGCTAGATCGAAGTATCACTTGAGCTATTTCCATTTCCAAATGGCGAATCAAAATCCAGTGAAAATAGTTGAGGTTTGCAGTGTAGCTCCACAACCAGCCTCAGCCGCTAGGTCACTTCCTCTAACCTTCTTTGATCTACTTTGGCTGAGGTTTGGACCCTTCCAACGCCTTTTCTTTTATGAAGCCTCTAACACAGAGCTCTTCTTCGACTCGATACTTCCAAGACTCAAAAACCTCCTTATCACTCACTCTTCACCACTTTTCACCTCTCGCTGGAAACCTCACATGGCCTGAAGATTCCCCAAAGCCGATTCTCAGCTACGTCACAGGCGACACCGTTTCGCTCACAGTAGCCGAGTACTACCCTGATGATGATGCTGGTCATGATCATTTCCACCGTCTTTTCGAGCAGTGACTTCGTTGAAGCAAAAGAATGCTATTCTCTGGATGTGTTTCATGATAGAGCAACGGCGCTGGCACTACAAATCACTCTTTTTCCTAATCGAGGGTTTTCGATTGGATCAGCCATGCACCATGCAGTCCTTGATGGCAACTCCTCAACCTTGTTTTTCAAATTAAGGGCTCATGTATGCAGGCATTTTGAAGAACTCTCAACCACTTCGCTTTCATTGTTAGCGGATGACATAAAACCGTGTTACAGTGATAGATCGGTCATTAAGGATCCCATGAGGCTCGAAGTGATCTACGCGAAGCAATGGCTCGACATGGGAGGCCCTAACAACAGAAGCTTAAAGGTTTGGGAACTTAAATCTCCACCAGGCTATATTAGAGCTACCTTTGAGTTCACAAAAGCAAAAATACAAGCACTTAGGCAACATGTGATAAAGACGGCAAGAACTTCCGACTCACTTCATCTGTCAACCTTTGCATTAACTTGTGCCTATACTTGGGTTTGCTTAGTCAAGGCAGAAGAAACCAAATGTGATAATGTACATTTGATCTTCAGCATCGACTGCAGGTCTCGCTTAGATCCTCCTATATCAGCAAATTACTTTGGCAACTGCGTGGCAGCCTGTTCAGTAGTTGCAGAAACAAAAGGGCTTTTAGGAGAAGATGGGTTCATTGTGGTTGTGAAGGCAATTAGTGAAGCTATTATGGGTTTGAAAAATGAAGGAGTACGCCACGTATGATATGTGTCGTGTATATATAATAATTTCTCATTTAGAAGAACATCGTGTGGGTCGTTTTGCTTCTCTATTTGCCAAAGGTCTTCACCAACACCTTGTTGATTAGCTAATCCTTGAAGCTATTGATGTTTTTATTGTTGCTATATATTCCACGTACTACATGATCTTCTTTCTCATCGTTATTTAGGGATTATATGTCTACTCTGTTGATGTACGTAGAAATAAAAACCTTACACTTACCCAAAAAAAAAAAATACAATCATTACTCGATGTGATCGTTGCCATTACATTACAATATGGTCAAATAAAATGTTGAATCAAACAAATTTGTGTTTTCGAATCACTTTTAGTAGTGGTAATTTCATATGGTTTTAGGTTACGATTATTTAAAGAGAAATTTTATATACACTCTTCAAACCTCTTAATACACACCATTTTCTTAATACACCACAACTTTAATTTCTAATTCTAATATATTACTAAATACACCACCTAAAAGACCTAAAATATCCCTAATCATAATATATTTTATTATTTGACTATCTTATGTAGTATATATATATATATATTGATTGATATTCATATAAATATTGTTCTCAGAACATTTCTTTAAAATCTTTAAACATGAAATAATAATTAAGCAAACGAAAAACACACACCTCAGCGCCTTTGCCCGTGTAGTGTTTGTATGATGAGGAGCCAACAAACTCATTTCATGAGAACCGAATCTCTTTAAATGAAGAAAATTGATGTCACACTATGACACTACTAGTCACACTAACTTTCTACTGTGACATGTAGTGTGATAGGCTGATAGCTAGTGTGACAAACAATGTGATAACTCTTTTTTTTTTAGAAAATTATGGTCGCACTAGCTATCACATTGTATGTCACACTAGCTATCATATTAGCTATCACACTACCAGTTACACTACAAGCCTAATACCAAGTGTGATAGCTAGTGTGACAGTTAGTGTGATAAGAAGTGTGGCTGGGGTGTGACATCACATTAATGTCGATATTTAGATCGTATGAGTTGATTTGAGAAGTTCAAGATCACATAACAATAAATAAAGGTTCGTCATTTCTAATCATTTCTTCCTCTTGTTTTTATTCTTGTCACAACATAGTCACATAAAACAGTGTTATAGGTAGTGTGACATGTTGTGTGATAGTGTGACAAGTAGTGTGACAACATGTGTGTCAATGAGTGTGACAGGTGGTGTGACAACGGGTGTGACAGGTGGTGTGATATCGGGTGCTGAGAGAAAATATGTAAATATGCGAAATTATGTTAAAATTTATAGGAGATTGGTATAAGTATGCTAAGAATGAAGATAATAACTAGAATTAAGGAATCTTGAGCTCCAATGTCGCCGGAATTACTTGGAGCACCGCCATCGACAGTGGCAACCTCTTGCGAGGGTTGCTGCGCCTTATACAGTGGTTGGTTCACAGTGGATATGGTATCAAATGAAAAAGGGGAGAGAAATTTTTTCAAGATACTAACCACTCTCAAATCCATCGCCAAACGACAAAATTAGAATAAGAAGAGGAAAAAGAAAAAGAGGAAGAATATGAAGTAGAAAAGATAAAATTGTCCAGAAAATATTTAAATAGTGACTATTTTCTAATTTTGTTGCAAGTTTGTTGACTATTTTCTAATTTATAATCAATTAAAATGACATTTTTATAATTGAGAAATAAGTAGTGATTTTTTTTTCTAATTTAATATGATAAATTGTATATTTTTCTATTTTTTTATTTATGTATTTTAATTTGTTCTATATTTTTTATATTTGTAATATATGGTTGTTTCGGTCTTTTATATAACTATAAAATCTCATTTTAATTATAAGATATTAAGGATGTGTATTAAGAGGGTTAAGGAGTGTATATAAAATTTGTCGATAATGAGTACACCACTCTACCACTCTAGTTCACCCCACTAGTTCAATAATGAGTAAACTCGTCATCAAAAATCCATCGTTCCAAAACAGAAGAATCACATGTCATCTACTGTTGAAGTAATGCTTTTCAATTTAGGTCTGACTATTCCGATCTCAAAACAATTGAAGTAGTAAGACATCGTGTTGTAAACTTGTAATGCATAATCGGAGCTTTTCACATAAAACACTAGTTGTTTATTACCACTCCAGTTCACCCTACTCGTTCAATTTTGGGTAAACTAGTCATGGTGAATTTTCGATTCCAAAACAGAAGAATTACATAACATGCACCGTTGATATTTCGCCCCAATCGTCCTTCATAATCACAAAACCAGACCCTCCTAACTTTCTTTTTGCCTCGTCTTCTCCTTCACAACACCACCGAGAACAATCCTCAGCTAGGGTTTGTGAAGCACTCCGAGCCCGGAACCCATGACCGGAATCCTCTTCCGATAAGCCTCGCCTCCTCCTTACTTCTTAAAGGTCCGTAATTTTCCTCAACTCTCACCCCTATTTTCGCTTACAATTACAGTCGTCGAGTTTCACTTTCTTTTGCCGCGAAATCAAATTCTTCAATCTGTTATCATCAAAAACAAAGAGATAATGCATCATCTTGACATTAATGGTTACAGTTTGTTATCAAAGTTTGAAACTTTTGGTTTTCTAGAATTACAAAGGTTTGATTTTTATATTGCTTTAGGGACATTGAGCTTGATTCTCTGCTTGCTTTTGTATTTACCTGAGGATGTTTTGTTTTTGTTTATTGTATAGTCGGAATGCAAATTTTTAGTGAGTTGAATAGGTTGACATAATATTGAGCTTAGTGTTCATGTTATACAGGTTTGAGTTTTCGAGCATTCGTGGTTGATAGTTTTGTGGAGGGAGTATTTTGGTAGCTGAATTAGTTGAGTAAACGAAAAAAAACATGTCTGGAAGAAATCGTGGACCGCCTCATGCTGGGTTGCCCCCTCCTATGCATGATGCACCGTATGGAAGAGGACATGGGCCGATGCCCCATCCTGCGTTGCTTGAGGAAATGAGAGAATCCCAGCACGGTATGGGTCCCAGGTCGCTTCCGCCTCACCCTGCAATCATTGAGGAGCATCTCGCGGCGCAGCTTCAAGATATTCAGGGTCTTCTGATTGATAACCAGAGGCTGGCTGCGACCCATGTTGCCCTTAAGCAGGAATTGGAAGCTGCACAATTTGAGCTGCAGCGCATGGCTTACCATGTTGATTCGCTGCGGTCAGACAAGGATGTTGAGATGAGGGAGTTGTATGACAAGTCTGTGCGTTTGGAAGTGGATCTTCGTGGGGTTGAGGCTATGCAGTCTGAGCTTCTTCAGGTTCAAGCGGATGTTAAGGAACTCACTGTTGCAAGGCAAGAGCTCTCTGGCCAGGCGCAAGCGATGACCCAAGATTTTGCTAGAATCAATGCTGACTTGCAACAGGCACCGGCTCTAAGAGCAGAAATTGAATCTATGAAACAAGAACTGCAACGTGCTAGGTAGCTTTTGTGTAATTTTACTATCAAGTATAATGTTTATCTTTCATTTATTGTCTGTTGCTCTCTGTTAATTTGATGAATATGTATTGGTATGTAGAGCTGCCATTGAGTATGAAAAGAAGGGTTATGCAGAGAACTATGAGCATGGTCAGGTGATGGAGAAGAACCTGATCTCAATGGCTAGGGAGCTGGAGAAACTACGTGCAGAAATTGCTAATACTGAGAAGAGGGCACGTGCTTCAGTTGCTGTTGCTAATCCCAGTGGTGGTTACAATGCAAATTATGGGAATCCTGAAGCTGGATATGCAGGAAATCCTTATCCTGCCGCCTATGGCATGAATCCTGTAAATTTCATACCTCTTAGGTTTCATAATTAGATTGTCTAAATTATTTGCTTGAACATTATAGTTTGTTGTCTTATGTGTGTCGGTGTTATTGTTTCTTTCTGTAAGCTGCAATTATTGTGTAATCTATAGACACTATTTCACTACTGAATCTGGATGTGTGAAATAATTCCTACCTCACTTCTCAGGTACAAGGTGGTGCTGAAAATTTTCCTCAGTATCCTATGCCGGGTGCTTGGGGTGCATATGATATGCAGCGAGCTCAGGGACACAGATAAGCTAGTTCAGCCCTGATCCTGAGCTACATTCTGATGGTATCATGGCTGCAGCGCATAGATATTTAGGTCTGTGATTGAAGTGTTTTCTCATTATTGACCTTTTGGAAGATTTTTTGTGCTCAAGTTAACTACCTAAAAAAAAATAAATTCACAGATCCTATTACCTTGTTGGTGTAGTACACTACTTATAATTTGGTTTTCTATGATGCTTTGCTTGCACCGGCTTCTTTTGATGCATTTCATAATGATATTTATGATCTTTAATTTTATTGCATAAACTCTGTGACTGTCATATTTAAATAATTATATTTTCTACCTTTCATAGAACTCTAGAAAATATGCTTCTGCTCTTTGTATGTGAGATTGTGACTTTTTGAGTACCCAGTAGATACTTATGTCATAAATCATTAGGAAATTTCAGTATAGGAACACTCACTATTGCTATATTACTACTGGGAAGAATAGTGTGTGAATTCTTCAAGCTGTATTGATCATAACCTTGATCTGGAAGACCAGAAGTATTAGACATGCAAATGTAATGTTTGCAATGTATACTTGACAGTTCCCCATTCAATTTTGTTAGCCAGTAGTTGGGTTCTAGTTTCTTAGACGTGGTTAGTGGTTTATGCTGCTCTTTTGGGGTCTTAGACTGCACCAGTGAAGTGAGTGTGTTAATTTTGATCGATTTATGTTGTTCCTGAAAGGATGTAGTCCTATTCTCCGCAAAATCATATTCTTTACTGCAAGCTCTGCTGATTCTGAATAATTGGTAGCTGTTGCACCTTGTTTGGTTGTCTTAGCCGAAACTTGCAATTATTCATGTTAATTTGCAGTTTTTCTAATTTGAGCTGTATCCCTTATGTCAAATTTGTATGTAGTGGACTAAAATAGTATGTTGACATGGCTGCGAAAGTCATAGTACTATGCTCCCCCCTGGACTACTCTGGCCAACCCAGGTTCTATACTTCTATTGTCACCTTCTCTTATCTAGGGACGTGCAGCGATTTTAGTTCAACGATATTTACAAGGAAAGGAACAATTTTTATCTGTTCTCCTTATTGGGTTGCCATTTAAGTTTAGTTTAAGATATGTTCTTCAAGGAAAGGAACAATCATTGATGGTGAAATTGTCATTTTTTTTTCCTAAATTGGTTGTTAATTGAGTTTAGTCCAAGAGTTATTTAAAGACAGAAAGTCTGTCTCGTTCCATTTAGTGGGCTAGCAGCCTAATGTAAGAGAAGTAGTCATTGCCTGACGTATGCTATTCCTTGGGAAGAACTCAACGTTGGAGCAGCGAGATGATTTTCTGGTCAAGTAAGTGATTTACATTCTTGACTTCTCACCAAGTGTTATTTCCTTCTGTATTTTACTTACTAGAAAAAAGTAAAATTAAACAATTATGCCCATTTCTTGGTTGACTGCACACCCAAAAAGAAACAAAGGTTCTTTTTCATTAAAACCGGACAGATAATTCTCCCACTCTTGGTAGTGTTGGCTGCTTTATTTCTGGGCCTATTTCTTTTGTGCTGTGAGTCTTAAGACTTCAAATCATGAAATGGCGCTTTTGTAGTTGTGTTGATGATTTATCAGTACCAGCAGTTAGGATTAGGATAGCTCATGATGTTTTGATTGTTTGTTGTGATGTGCAAACTTAGCTGATGGGTAGATTATGTCTGTCATCTGTGCATTTTAGGTTTCTTTTGAGATTAAATTTAGGTTGGAGAAGCAGCTGAGGTGTCTCTGTAGAGAACATATAATATCATCAGTGGAGTAAAGAGAGTTTAATTCATGACTGAATTAATCATAGGACTTTGTGAGCTGCAACTTTTATTTATTTTGATTTTACTTTTATCTTGGCACATATGTTGCCTAGCTTGGACCATGGATGAGCCATTGAGAGGTGGCTTCCCAACAACTGTTACCAGAAACTTCATGGTGGTCTGTTCCAATATATTTGTTGAATTTAAGCTTATGAAAATGCAAGGTTTTTCTTGTGGTGTGACCAAGAGAATTCACCAGTGTGTGTGTAGGAGTCTGCTTTTCAGACCAGATAGGAAAAAAGATTTATGTAGAATATTTGCTTATATTATGTTTCCATATCTGATGGGGGATGGTTTAACTTCAGATTTTTGCTGCCTGTGTTTGGTTTATGATATAAAGTCTAAACTTGTTGTCAGAAGTGCATTGACTTTTATCTCTATTTTGTTTATTTTCTAGTGTGAAACGCTGGTAGTTCTTCTATGTCTGAGCATACTCTAAGTTCAATTGATAACTATATGTAGACTAGTATATTACAGCCTTTAAACATGGAATTGAAAGTACCTTGTTTGGAGTTTCTGGTTTGACAAAATACTGATGTATTTCTTTATCTTGTTTTCTGTGTGCCTCTTAAATCTGAGGAATGGAATGCCCTTAGTGTCTGCCTTGGTATCGTGTTTCCTACTTTTCATTACTGAAGTATATAGTGTTGCTTTCTGTGGTTTCTAACATGTGCTCTATATGCTTGTCTCTAGGTTTGCAACCTTTTGGCCATGTAAATCCGCTGCGTCATCATGAACATGAATTTTTAAGGTGATGGCCTGAGTTTATGAGGTATGTTTAGCTTTTCAATTTACCTTCTCCTTTCATGATGTTTATTATTTGGATTTAGGTGTGGATAACCTATTGTATGGGCTGCGGATGTGAAGTGATTGAAATGAAACCAAACACGTAATTCCATTTCAGACTGTTTTCGCTATATGTTAGTGCAAGCCTGATGTCTTATACCGAGGTAATTTAGATGGGTAGAGCCACAAAATAGCTGTGACACAGTTAAATATGATGATTGCAGAAACTAATGAATGTGATAAAAATATTTGAAAATGTAGAATAGGGGGTTAAGGGCCGAAAAGGATCCTCTAATTCTCATGGCAAAAGCAAGAGTTTGGGGGAGATTGTATTTTTTTATTCTTTTGAAAACCCAGGAATTCTTAATTCACTTTGCCTGCCTGTGATACATAGTTAGTTTACGCCCCGAAACAAAGTAAAAGGCGTGTGCTGCACGCACGAGGGACTGCCAGTGATAACTGTAGGAAGGTGAGAAAGATAAATGGACGGTAGATAGCTCTATCCACGTGACTAAGTGGGGAAGGATCTGTCTATAAGTAATCTTCGCATTCATTGCATTTGGTATATTATTGGAGTAAATAGAAGGACGTGAGGGCGTGCCAGTAGCGAACTTATCAAATTCAAAGGAGTTCCTTCACGACCTTTGTTCTCATATAAAAGTGCCCTGAAATGCCTTTGCTAAATTATGTTGTACCTCATAGATGAATGCGATAGTGATTAGACGACCACCCTTTCTATTGTACCTCATAGATGAATACGATAGATGGCTAGATACCACGAGGTTGAACCCCATAGCTCATGATAGCAAACTATGGGCCTCACCACTGAAATGGGGGTAAAAAGAACTAGCACCTTAGAAACATGGCTACAAAGAACCAGCTCCAGGGTGCTGGTCTAGCTGTGCAAATGAGCTCTTGAGAATGTTGAGCTGATATGATGGTTGGAAGTACGAAACAAATCCAGGTCTAGCATTTACGGTTCCAGTTAAATCCATATGTATATTACATAAATGTAGAAAGAAAAGCTCATCCTCATTGTGCCTTGAAATTGATTCATTGGATAACTCCCAATGGATAACTTAAAATACTTGAGAGAGGAGAGGCTTGGGTAACATCAGGGCTTTTGCCAACTCTATGTTAATTATTCTTGCCTTGAATTTGGTTTCATTGAATAATTGCGAATGGGTATGCTGGAAAAAAGGAAAAGAGTAAAGAGAGGTTCTTGGGTTATATTAGGGTTGCTCTAACATATTGAGTAATTATATGCATGATGTAGAAAGAAGACTGCCTACGGAGTACTGACACATGTAAGTTCTGGCTTTGGTGTGGAAATGTATGTTAACTCGTTATTGTATATGCAGTTGATTATCCTTTTCAGCTATAGCATTTTAGTTGCTTTGTATAAGCTACTCAAACTCTTCTGGTAGTCTTCATTGATTTGTATATGCTTGTGGACACTTTCATGTAGCGTATATCTTGCACCAGACCAAAAATAACTGCCAATCTTATAAGCCTGCCTCTTCTTATGGGTCAAATATATGGAAAGAATATGTTTAGATTGATATACAGTACATTGAAATTTTTTTGTTTCTACTATCTTACCAAGTTTAATTACATTTTCAGGTGGTTATTTTTGGCAAGCCAAGTGACATGCTTTAACTGAACAGACGTGGAGGTGATTTGAACTTCCACCGCGGCCCTTGGTCGGGCTCTGTTAGATGACTGTAAATCACCAGTGCATACCAGTTTTATAGCCGGCCACTAGGCATGATCAAATATTCATCGCCAAATGCTCACACATTCATTGAAGTTGAACAAAGTTGGCATCATGGTTTTTCTAGTTCTACTGCTCCTTGTCTTCATAGACCATGCATACCATTGCTCAAGTGAAATGTTATACAGAAAGAAGGGTCGATTCGGATTCTTAAGCATTTTGGTTTTGATCTTGTGGGGGGTAACAACCCAAATATACTCTATGACGGATTAATGTATAAAAATCATACAATGTTACAAGCAACAATTTCTCCTCAATCGTAGCTCAGTATCGATTGATCTAGTGACATAATAATGATAATACTAATTGATTTAGAGGCTAAGTACCAAGAAGGTCATCAATAATTGATATAATACAAAAAGGAAATAATAATACAGAAGCCTTCTCTATGTGTGATAAAGTGTGTTCCTCACTTGCTAGTCTCACACCTGAACTGAAAACAAGCGTGAAACTCTGAAAGAGCCAGAGAGAGGAAATGCAGTCGTCACTGTCATACGCCCATGGCAACAGAGCCTTCATCCAACCAAACCCAAACCCCATTTCAAACCAATCACCACTCAGACCATCCATACTCCCACCCAAATCATCTTCTCCTATCCACCTCACACTAAGATCCCACTCTCACCCACAATCACTCCCTCCCCAAAACCCCAAAATATGGCCCCAACCCACCAAGAAGCCGCACTCATTAGTTGCTCCACTCCATTCAGGCATTTCGTCGAACAGCTTCAGTGCCAAGAACAACCGGAGCTTCAGGGACTGGGTTGAAGCCGCGAGTGAGGCTATATCCAATGCCTTTCCCGTTTGGGTTGCATTGGGGTGTCTCTTGGGCTTGCTCAGTCCCAGCTCCTTCAACTGGGTCACTCCCAAGTTCAACTTCTTCGGCTTAACACTCACTATGCTCGGGATGGGCATGACCCTCACTCTCAATGACCTTAGGGATGCTTTGGCTATGCCCAAGGAGTTGATCTCCGGCTTTGTTCTTCAGTATTCGGTTAGTCCTACATTGCGTATATGATCCATTTGTTGCTCATTAGTGTGTCGATATTGGAATGTTTGCTACTAATGTAGTAGGATTCATCGTCCAAGACTTGATTTTTGATTAGTTTTTGACTCAATGTTGTTTGTAGGATTACAATTATAAGTTGACAATGTGTTAAAGCTCGGATTGTGAATTGTTGTTTCAGGTGATGCCTTTGTCAGGATATTTTGTGAGCAAGCTTTTGAACCTGCCGTCACATTATGCGGCTGGTTTGATTCTGGTTGCTTGCTGCCCTGGAGGTATGTCTTCGTATTCATCATATTGGGTGTATATGCCTGTGTAATGCCCTTCAATTCATTCTCTTTCTTACCAATATTAATGGTCTTGTTTGTTTACTTCTTGCAGGAACAGCAAGTAACATTGTCACTTACATTGCACGGTATATATACTCTCTTCTTGTTTGGTAGTTTATGTCATGATCTCAACTTCACATGGCCTGTGCATTTTCTTAGGTCAGATCTTCTATTTCAGAAACTAGTTTCTGACCATTTAAGCTGCATAGGGCATTCATGGCATTCCTCTATGTTGCAAACAATAAAGTTTGAGAGAGTTTGATAAAGTATAGTTATCTTCCTATACATTATAGGATAGAAACACCATGGTTCTTAGGAGTGACTTACATGCACGATCTTGAGATCACATTAGATCTGGCTACATTTTTTTCTTGCTTAATGTTCTTTATTATTATAGTCGATAGCAATACATATAGGGGAAGGGATACTTTTTGATTTGTCACTGCATTGATGTCCAAGTTGACATAAATTGAAACTTTCAGCACTATCATTTTTGAGATTGAGACCAAAGTAATCAAATACATTTAGAAAAACTAGATGGACAAACTGTACATTGCCTTTTGCTGTTTCATCTCGCTCTACATGGCCAAAGCGTCTAACCTCTATGTTTTTCCAGTGGAAATGTGGCCCTTTCGGTGTTAATGACAGCAACAAGCACCGTCTCAGCCGTGGTTTGTAAACTGGCACAATTAACACATCTTCCACCAAAATATTTTGATTGATAGTTTCAAAGCCCCCTTTAAGGAACCTTTTCCGAACTAACCTTGTATCCTATTTACCCATTCATGTTGTAGATCATGACTCCCTTTCTTACAGCAAAACTTGCCGGTCAGTATGTTGCAGTAGATGCAGCTGGGATGTTATTCTCAACACTGCAGGTGACAATTTAAACCTACTGTCATTTCTTTGTAGTTGCTCTGATAAATTATATGAAACTACAATATGTTTTTGTTACAGGTTGTGCTTCTTCCTGTGATTGCCGGTGCATTTCTGAACCAGTATTTCCAAGGTCTAGTTAGGTTTGTCTCGCCCTTGATGCCACCCATTGCTGTGGCAACAGTAGGTATTCTCTGTGGCAATGCAATTGCCCAAAGTTCTTCCGCAATCCTTACATCTGGTCTACAAGTTGTGCTAGCTTCCAGTCTGCTGCATGCATCTGGATTTTTCTTCGGTTACATGCTTGCAAGATTGCTTAGGCTGGATGTAGCATCATCAAGGACTATCTCAATTGAGGTTGGCATGCAGGTTAGCAACATCTCACTTTTTCTCATACATCTGGATTTCTATATGAAGAGTTGCTAATAATAGTCCACCACATCATTCTAGCCTTCCTCTTTTAAATTCCTTGGAGAGAACAGACATTGTAGTCATTTGGTAACTGACATGACGTCTTGTTTTTCTTGGTTGCAAACTTTATCATGTAATTGTTTTTGCCAGTGTATGTCAGTATATGTGTCAGAGCCTTGGAGGGTATTTGATCTGTGTGCAAGTAAAACCATACTATAGTGGTTTTTGTAACCTTGTTTTTTGTTAACTGTTTTCTGTTTCAGAATTCGGTGCTCGGTGTTGTTCTAGCTACTCAGCATTTCGGAAATCCTCTTACTGCAGTACCATGTGCGGTTTCCAGCGTTTGCCATTCAATCATTGGCAGTGCCTTGGCAGGAATATGGAGACGGAGCGCCCCAAAAAGCAAGAATGAAGTGTGAATGTAGAAACTGTAGACAATCAGTTCAAATGAATTCTTCTGTTACTATATGAGCTTAGTGTCTTTGGCCTTGTTAGCTATGAGCACTTGGAGAGGTTTGCCATTTGTAGTACACTGGCTTAGTAAACCGAGAATATTGAAACAATGGTATTGTAGAATATCTCACCCTTTTTAAGTGTTCATCGTGGCTATAGCCTTGCATATCTATACTCCAATGTATTACCATGTATGTTTAGCCTCACAGGACAGTAAAATACAAGTTTTGAACTTCTGGTAGCTAGTACACATGATCTTGAACTAGCACAACAGCTTAATTGCAGCACCACTCAAGATTTCGATCAGATTTGATGCTGAATATTGGCCAGTATTTGGGAAGATAACGTTAAAGCATTCCCATTATTTGCATTTATTAACTTCCTTATTAACTCGTCCAAACAGCAAGTTTTCAAAAAAAAAAAATTATATACATTAATTTCAATGAATATGCAGATTTGTACAACAACAGAAATCCTGCTAAAGTCGAGATTTCATTTAAATTCTTGAAACACCTGAAATGAAGAGAAAAATTTACCATCAGTGCATAAATTATGGTGCTTCGTCAATTTAATACCCATACTCGAAACTCTACTAATTGAAGTCATATTTCGTTATAGACATAACAGACACGTGTTTATTTTAAAAGAGAAAGATGCATTTATAGGCAATTGAGGTATAAATACATGATGTACTATACTATAACTACAGTATTTACGGGAGAGTGATGTGGGTATCACTGTAAAACTTACTCGCTAAGTTGATATTGACACGCGATTGGGTTATTGGTAGAAACAAATTTACCTTTGTTACATTCGTCTTTTACTCTATTTTCTCTCCCAGTGAGTCACGTGTGAATTCTCTCTGTGTCATGGCTTAGGGCTCGTCAACGGGCCAGGCCGGGCCCGGCCCATGAGTGACGGGGTCGTGCCTTATTAAATTTAAATAAGTGGCGGGTCGGGCCGAGTATTTTCAAAAATACAAAGATTCAAGCCCGCCCAATTAAGGCGGGCCTTGTGGGCTTTTGCGGGCCGGGCCTTACGGGCTTGTATTAGAAAAATAATATAATACTCTAATTTAAGGGTTTGAAACAATAAAACAATTATTAGAAAACATTCTAAAACAAAAGTCACAAATAAATTCTAGTTTCGAAATATTGTTAATCGACACCAATAGATGTGAATCATGTGATCGATAGGTAGGTGATTTCATATATGCAAACGGCTTTCGGCATTCACATGTTTGTAATAGGTCATCCCTTATAACATATTAGTGGTGTTTTCAATTTACCAAAAATTCCGACGGTTAAACGAAGTCCGAATTGGATGAAATTTTTACAGGGTCACTAAATATATATACCAATCACATCGGCTAGTGTCGATCGATTCCGATAAGTTTCCTTCATATAGTCACTTCATAATATGATAGTTTTATTATAAACCTAATATAAAAGTTCTAATACATTAGTGGACACTTCGGCGATCGACAACTCTAATTCAAAATATGGTCGATCGACATCAGTAGATGTGATCGGTATCTATATTTAGGGAACCCGTAAAAATTTCGTTCATTTTGGACATGGTTTGACCGTTCGTACCAACAGTCAACTAAAAAAAAGCGTTTTGACATATTTAAACCTCATTGACCGGGGTTTTGCCAAATAGATTTCTTAAGTTCGACCGCGCACGATAGGTAATAAAAATTAGGTGATTTCATATATGCAAACGGCTTTCAGCATTCGCATATTTGTAATAAGTCCTCCCTTAGGGCATATTAGTGGTGTTTTCGATTTACCCGAAATTCCGACGGTTAAATGAAGTCTGAATTGGATGAAATTTTTACAGGGTCACTAAATATATATACCAATCACATTGGCTGGTGTCGATCAATCCCGACAAGTTTCTTTCATATAGTCGCTTCATAATGCGATAGTTTTAATATAAACCTAATATAAAGGTTATGATACATTAGTAGACGCTTCGGCGATCAATAACTCTAGTTCGAAATATGGTTGATCGACACCAGTAGATGTGACCGGTATATATATTTAGGGAACCCGTAAAAAATTCGTCCGTTTTGGATATTGTTTGACTGTCCGTACCTACAGTCAACAAAGAAAAATGTGTTTTGACATATTAAAATCCTCATTGACCGGGGCTTTGCTAAATGGGTTTCCTTGGTGCGACCACACACAATCGGTGATAAAAATTAGGTGATTTCAGATATGCAAATGACTTTTGGTGTTCACATTTTGGTAATGGGTCTTCCCTTATGACATATTAGTGTTGTTTTCGGTTTACCGGAAATTTTGACGGTCAAAAACGAGTTCCGAATTGAATGAAATTTTTACAGGGTCACTAAATATATATACCGATCATATTGACTAGTGTCGATCGATCCTGAGAAGTTTCCTTAATATAGTTGCTTCATAATGCAATAGTTTTATTCTAAACCTAATAAAATATGTATATATAATATTTTATTATTTGGCGGGCTTTTACGGGCCGGGCCTTGTGGGCTTTTGGCGGGCCGGGCCCATGGACCGGGCCGGGTTTCACACCTCTAATTTAAGCCCGGCCCTCTACCCACGAAAACGGGCTTTCTCGCGGGCCGAGCCGGGTAAAAATATCGTCGGGCTTGCGGGCCTCCGCGGGCTTTTCGAGTCCGCGAGCTAAATGATGAGGCCTATGGCTATATAAAATTGATTCCAGCTGTAAAATGGATTATTACATAGAAGATAAAAAAAATATTGACTCTTATTCAAGCTCTCTCTTTGTGTGCGATTCGAAATTCGAGCCACCTTTGAAACCGTAACCACTATGACTGTGAATCCAACGGCAAGGTGATGGATGATTCCATGCTATCTCCCGCCACGATCGCCGCCGTCGACTCAACTTCTGCCACCATCGACTTGATTCCCTCGGCCGTCGACTCTTTGCACATTATCGTCGAATGAATTCCCTCTATTGTTGACGCTACGCCCAACCCCGTCCCTTACGCGGCATCGCCCAACCCTATCCCCGCCATTGTTGACGTCGCGCCCCCTGCCGTAGCCGCCGACCCTGACCCCATCCTCATCCTCATTCTCATCCTTGGCGATTTGGTGTTACATTTCCTCCAAACTTTTCTCAGGGTGAAATTGGAAACCATCTTGCTTCGGAGTTGGCCTTGACTCTGGGAGGTAAGGTCAGTGGCGACTTGGCCCAGCTTCTTGCTGCTCTGATCGTGATGGATATGCAGGACCTGGGAGGTGGGTTTGAGGCGTATATCCCTCAATTCATTGTTGTTTACCTACCTGGAGTCTTAAAGACGCACTTGAGCCATAGGATCTTTCAGTTCTTTGTATTTAAAGATGTTCATTCTCCATTATTTTTCTTTATTTTATTTTTTTGTTTTTTTACTGATTCTTTTTCCTAGCACCTAACATGTTTATTCAACCTATGATCTCATGATTGTTTTTTTTCTTCTTTATGTTATGTTCTTACCTTGTATTTTTACACTTATTATAACCTCATTCT
This sequence comes from Argentina anserina, assembly GCF_933775445.1. Classification (NCBI taxonomy): domain Eukaryota; kingdom Viridiplantae; phylum Streptophyta; class Magnoliopsida; order Rosales; family Rosaceae; genus Argentina; species Argentina anserina. The sequence continues at coordinate 10,152,821 of NC_065874.1, forward strand.
CTTATGTAGACACATGTCCAATGCTAATAATAAAAACAATGACGATGAAAGAAATACGTATGAAGACTAGAGAATAATAATCATATTAATGTTTTATGAACACCGACTTCCTTAGCTTGAAACTTCTTGAACAATTTATTTACTTCTATTTCTTTAGTACCAATTTGTCGATAGATTAAATATGAAGGGTTAATTGAGATTCTCTAATTTATTTGTAATAGACACAATCAATAAATTTGCCAATAGAAAGAATAGCAGAGAGATAGTGCTAATGAATGGAGAATGAGTATTGCCAATCATATATGGGAATATGCCCAACTAAATGTTCAACAAAATGCCAATAATGAAAACGATGACAATGAAAAAAATGACTATGAAGGAGAAGAATGATATTTCCTTTGTTTTAGGGACTTGTTCGCCAACATGAAACTTTATTTAAAATAAATTTTTGGTATTTTTTATTTTGTATTTGATATATATATATATATCTTCGCATTCGTTACATTGAGATATTTTTCCTTTATGTTCAAATTATTTTATGTTATAATATTATTTTGAGTTTCTATAAAATCGGTAGAAATCATTCATAATGAACTTTGTGAATTTTCATAAATCTATAATCAAAGTCAATGACTTTAAAGAAATCGACAGAAATCTATGTAAGTTTGTGGTCTTTTTAAAAAGTATGTGGACTATTCTGAAAGTCTATGGGTTTAGCTCAAGGTTTGAAAAAAAACTAGACAGTATGCAGACGGACAACTATCTCCTAGCTCATAGACGGCTAGGTGGCGCCTAGGTGGATCCGAATGATTAAATATTTATTTATTTTTATACATGTATTTAAACTATTTATATGATTAACATAATATAATGATGCTCAATATTAATTTTCAAAATAGTCTAAACTCAAAATTACTTAATTCCAGTTTCTATACAAAAATATTAGAACAAAAGGTAAATTGTAAACAAATGCAAGACTAAATCTCAAGTTGTTCTTCTCCAAATCCTTCTCTAACTGTTCCGGTATCTAAGTATCGGACTCAAACTCAATATCTATTTCTCATTTCTTATCTTCCGTATCATTATCCGATATAAAATCTTCATAATGAAGTTTTTTTACTTTCATTACATACGTTTTAATTTTTTTAAAGTCCACCTATTTTGACCGCCATAGACCACCAAGGAATGTTGTGGACTACCTAAGACCGCCTAGGCGGCCGCTAAATCCCTCGAACGCCACGGATGATCGAATAAGTAAAAAATGTAGTAGTGACCCACCATCCAAGCGGTCACGTTTTAGAACATTGGTCTAGCTTAACTAAACCGTAACACGCTTATTTGCCCCTAAATGTTAGATTTGGTACTAATTTAATAATACAAATTATTATTATTATTATTATTATTATTATTATTATTATTGTTAAAATGGGTTCGGAGATCAGCCTAAGTTGGGATAACATTCCTAATCCTTGTGGACTTGGGATTCTGCTTCGGCACTTCTGCATATTTCTTACTCCGTGTTGATTTGTGTTTAGGATTCGTAGTCTAAAATTACTAGATGAAACAATGTGGTTAGGAACTTAATTAAATAGTTTAAAAACAATCACACAACCATACACAACACATGTTTTGTTAACTACAATGGAAACCTTCCTCAAGATAAAAACCATTGCGAGACTTTTAACGTACTTCACACGATATCAAATCCACTAATGATCAATAGAGATACATAATACACAAGTAGAAGTACAAACACGAACTGCTCAATACTGAATCTTAACTATATAATCATACTAGATCTAATGTATGAAGGACTAAACACGCATTCTCTTCAATCTTGATACTAAACACGATCAAGTCTCTCTTCAACTTTGATGGTCACTGATCTCAATGAGTCACACACATGAACATGAGATGAATGAATGTTTCAAACAAAAACTACATATTTTGGTTGACCACAAAGATCATTTGATTCTCAAGTGCAACAGTGCAAATAAGAATCAATACTTCTGGTTATGCACACAATCAAATATAAATAATGAAATTAAGATTAGAGCTTTCACAAGTAGAGGTACTAATGCGACCTCTTTACTAGCATAACGATCTAACTTGTGAAAAATTCTATTATAATGAGCACTAATCATATATGAGAGATAGGAGATGAAAATAAATTCAGAATTATCACAACCTATTCTATATGCTCCAAAACTCTAACATTCACAATTTCTCAAATGCCTATATATAGGAGAAGAAACTTCTCCCCCTCACTTAAAGCATATCTCATACAAAAAGGAAAACATATCAATCAACAAATATGCTATAATTTGGGAAAACATTTTTCCATTTTAAAACAAAATAATTTTAAGCAGATTAGATATTTTCAAAAACAAAACATCCTTTAAAAAACTCTTTTCAACAATCTTAGGTATGAGATAACTTCTTTTCTTACGCACCAACATAGTAGAATAAATAATCTAATTCCAATATTAATACTAATAAAATTAGTATTAATAAAAAAATCTAATCAGATAATCAAGAACATAAAAACCTATTCAAATTAGATTTCTTTCCTTTTGGCACATGTAAGTCCTACTCAAATTAGAACTTTTTTTAAGCACATCATCTTAATTGTATAAGATAATTCTAATTCAACAAAATCAGAATTAAAGATATAAAAGCACAACCAACTAAAGAACCGTATGCACATTGAACTTTGTATAGGAATACCAACATATATATGCACTTTCATAGTCGATCTTCTTCTTTTGTATATATAGTTCCTCCGATAAGGACGTACTATACAATTCGATTCTCCTTCATTTGAAATTTCGAACCATGTCGACCGAGATATCTCACTGTCCATAGCAAAGTGAAACAAACAACATAATTAGACTCCTGGCAGACAACTAAGGATGAGATTGTGATAATATAAAGCTCTTCGAGGAAATCAAAAGAAGTCATTCGCCAGTGGATACCTCCTTCACTTGTTGCACACGACAAGTATGAGAAAAAGCATTTTATGTTGAGTTGCTCGTGCCAAGGAATTATCTAAGAGGACACAGTACACACGGTGGTTTGGCATGATTCTATCCGGCATGAGAATCCCAGAAGATGAGCACCCCGCTATTGTTGAGAATATATATATTTCGGGCGATTAACGGGGTCGTCTCTAGTAACAACCCTTTAGTGGTTGACATATGTGAGGTCACCACGTACCGTGAACTCGGTTGATGATGATGAAACATTATCCTTGATAGGGTTATAGCAGAATCTATGGATACGTATAGGTCCAAGTTAATATCTTCATCTGTGAATATTGAGGATTTGAAGAAAGGGAGAATAGTTGACAGTTTGGATTTGGAAGCTGTTATTACAAGGACGCCATCATGTGTTATCTGTCTCAATTAATTTGATCATGAACCGATGATAGGGCCCGTTACTCGCTTACCCTGGTCGCACTCTTATCATCAAGATTGCATTGTCCACTGGCTCGCGATCAACCATGTTTGTCTTGTGTGCCGATACCCTATGCCAATTGCAGAGGGCGAGTCATCCAAGTCAAAACTTTAGCTTAGAATAATAGGTAACCTAAGAAGCATGGACACGCCACCCCGTCTGTGTATCGCGTGTCCGACACGGACACAGGCACAGACACACTAACTCATTTTTGGACACACAAACTATGTAATGGACACGCGCGTGTCTTCTATGGACACACAAATAATTAGGTCTCTCTCTTCTTCTCCTTCTCTGCATAACCAAACAATGGAAGCCCAATGGAGGTCGGCGCCGTTGTTGGGGTCGAGGGGGTAGCGAGAGTTGAGGGTGAGGAGTCTTTGGAGGGGGTTGACGAAGATGGTGGAGTTGAAGGAGAGCTTGGAGGGGACTTTGGATTTGGTGGGTTGGCGGGAGCAATGGCAGAGAGGGAGAGGGAGGAGGCATGGCTGGGTGGAGCTACCCACTGAATTTTTTTTCTGAACCTGTCGTAGATGCACAGAGAGAGAGAGGGTAGGATTTGAGTGGTGTTGAATATGTTGATCGTGGAATGAAAGGGTTGCCTGACTACCTGAGTGGGTTCCATAAGGTCTTAATTATAGGTAAGTTCCCTAATGTAGACCTTGCTTGCTTTACTTTATGGGGGGACTAGCAAATGGTTAGCAGATATGTAAAAACGAATCAAGAAAATATATTTTTTCAATAGAGAATCAAGAAAATAGTGAATCTCTATATACGAGCTACAACTATAACTAAGTTTATTAATAGTTATCATTATTAATGATTATCTAATATAATTTATTATCTTAATTAGGTATATATTTAAAACATATATGTGTCCAATAAAAATTTTATGTGACGTATTCACGTATCGAATTGTGTCAAGTACGGACACTCGTGTCCGTATCCGTGGTACATAGTAGGTAACAGTTTAGAAGCAAATTGGCCGACCACCTTAAATTACCCACCCAAATGCCCACCTTCTTATCCTCTTGACAAATGTTGTCCTTCTTGACCATAGTTAAAACAATCATAAATAAATTTTTGAAAATAACAAATGAAATATATCAATCATTTGAATTATTGTTCTTTGTTTCTTTCCACCCACATGTATCTTGTCAACGCAAGAATTCTCATCTGGTATCAAATCTTAGGGATTTGAAAAATAAAATATAATAGTTATTCAGTCATATTTTCACTCTTAACACCTAATCACTTTGATGGTCTCAAATTAAAATGTATACAACAATAAAATTCACTTAACCTCTATTGCAATAAAAATTTAAGCCTGATAAAGATTAGACGGAAATGCAGGCAACAAATTGATCCAAGCAAACATCAAACACACTCCCAGGAAAAACTCAATTCCTCAAAATCATGTTTCTGACTATTAAGCTTTTAATCTTCATGTTACCTACCACCTCAAGTCCTCAACCTCAATGCCATTGGCACATTGCCACCTCAATCAATAGAACAACTCTCACTAGGTTACGAACACCAAATCCATATTAGCACTATGATCCGCTATAGTTCCACGATTGTTCATCTCGGTTCTTTATAACGATTAGAGGTCGATTTTTTATTTTAATAAAAAAGTAGTTATATCAAATCAAACAAAATATAATTTATTTATGATAAATTAGAAAGACATATTGTTAACCTTGGTTAGGGTTGTAAGTAGGTTCGATCGCTCGTATTCGACTCGTTTTCGGCTCGCTTTTAGCTAGTTCGGCTCGAGCTTGTATAGTTAAATAAGCCGAGTTTGAGCTCAATATTAAGCATGACCTTGAAAATGAGCCGAGCTTGAACAATGAGTATTCAGCTCGTTCGACTCGTTTAGCTCGCGAGCTAGCTCGGACTTGTTAAAAGCTTGGATCGTTTATTAATTAAGCTTAAATTATTAACTTTTATAGTATATGTAAAGTATAATTTTTATATAAGAAATAATATTAAAAATATACTATTAGTTCGAAAGAACTGAAAGACTTATTTCTAGAATAATTAATTAAAGACTTTAAGTTCAATAACGAGTTTGATTTGTTATTTTTAGTTTATTACAAATAAAAGAGATTTTGTGTGATGCTAAGACATTAGATTTAAAATATTTTATTTTAATTTCTAAATTTTAAAATTTTAATTTCATATAATTCAAGGTGGCTCAATTCGAGTTTAACCTCATTTTATAAAATGAGCCGGCTAAAACCCAGCTCGAGCTTTTTCAAGTTGAGGCAAGCTTGAACATGAAGTACATAAATTAAATTTAAACTTGACTCGAGCTCGATCGAATGAAAATGAGCTAAATATAAAAATATAGTATTTGGCTCAGCTCATTTACACACCTAACCTTGGTTATTAATCGGTGAGGTGGTCATTGGGTGAGCAAACTTAAGGTAATATGCAAATTTACTTCCTTAATGGTTTGCTATGCAAGGGACTGTGTTGCCACGTGGAGACAGTACGTAGTTTTCTAGATCTACTATTAAACATGAGAGAGATCTATCTCATGATTCTTGCAAGATTATTACCACTACAAGGAAACGCTTTTGTTACACTTTTGACAAAATTAATATATGTAATATTCTACCTGGGTCTCATTGGCTCATTGCTATTATTCATTTTCTCGTCATCCCCTAGAGTCAATTTGATGATCTTAACTTAATTCATATTGTCACCCACGGTTTGGTACATTGGACGTCTCTCGGTTTCAAGGGAGCTCCACTAGCAGCTCCAGTTTCCCTGTGGATATCGGTTCTTATGTCAGCCTTCTATGTCAATTTTTTTCAAAGAATTTTGAAGATACATGAGTGGGATTTTCAATTGATGATGATGTTTGTTAACTCTATCGTCGATCATCAAGTAATAAACACGATCTCACTATATCATATCTGACATGTGTATTGGTGATATGTAATTAAAATTTGCAAATGCAAACAAGATTGTACATGATCAACATAACATTTGAAACTGTATCTGCTAGTAAACAATGCATCTTTACTTGTGCGATGAAGACTACTCATACTGATCCCCATTAATTAGCATAAAGATCTATGCAGTCCGAGATCGATCATCGCGAATCGTCTTTAGATTTACAACGAATGTTGAGCTTTTTGTTATTCAGATTGTTCACAAAGCGTACATAATACTTGACAGGAGGTCTGGCACTCCGATCAACATGTGCAAATTATTATCTTTTCGCCAAATGCCAACCCTGCAGCAAACCAAGAAGAAGAAAGCACAACTGCAATAGTAATACTTTCATTTCTTATTCTCACTTAATCCGCCACCGTCACCACAACGCGTCAAGCTCTAATTCGCCCCCCTCCCCCAGTCCACACTCCTAAGTCCTCGCTTTCACTTGCTCTTGACCTCGTAGGATCACCAAAATCACCAATCTTTGCGGCACAACCTACCCCCTACAAACCAGGGCACCCCCACGCACGACGTGCCTCCCCCTCACTCCAATAGGGGCATTTCCGACATTTCGCACGTATGAGTTGATTTACGGAGAAAGAGTCGTATATATATAACGGACACAGAAACTCAATCAGCACCTTCCTTTTTTTGGCCCCGCGGTTATCTCCTTCATTTCCATTCCTGTCTGAATTGCTCTCCTCAAAGTCTCCCTGTTTTCTCTGAAGCCTCTCGAGGCTTTGTTTTGACCCTTCTCTGTTCTCTTCTCGCTGGGTCTTCGATCCTGATCGGCCCCAAGTCAAAATTGTAAGTCGCACTAATACTAATGCTCTGTTTTGTTCGATTTTGTTCTGGCGTGTTGATGATGTTAAAGGTTGCGGCTTTGGGGTAGTTGGATCGAAATGTGATCTGGATTTGTGTTAATTTTTGGATCTGTCTGTGTTTTTGGATGTTTACTTTAGCTGTTGGGTTTGGTTTGGTTTGTTAAACCTTTGCATTGTGTTTATATTTGGTTTGTTTTGTGATCTGGATCTGTGTTTTGATGTGAACCGAGAAATGGGGTGTTGTGATCGGGATCGGATCTTATTGTGATTTAGAAAATGTTGATGATGAAAATGCATGATCTGGTTAGTTATGTGTTGGATTTGGTGGATTTTGTGCTAAGTTTTGGTTTTGGTTGTGGTGTGGTGTTTGATGTTGATTTCTTATGCTTAGTGAAGTTGCGTGCGTGTGAAATAAGGACAGTATAGAGATTGAGCTTATTGTTTAGTGTTTGTGAATCTCTTGAGGATTGGAGAGTCATGTTTAAGGGGTTAGCTTTAGAGGATGTACTTGATTTGGTAGTAGAAATATCAATGGATCGAATCAAGTTGATGGATTGTTCATTGTTTCTTTCTTCTTCTTTTTTTTTATCCAAAAAGGTTTTACTATATTTGCTCTGTTTTGTATGAAAATAATGGGATCTGGTAATCATTTTTTAGATACGTTGTGTGTGGTTAAGAATTTCTAATAATTGTGTTTATCTAGAGATCTTTGGTTGATTTTTACTGCTCTATAGGTTATTCGTGCATATATGCAATCCAGTGTAGTCATTTTAGTTCTCATCCAGTGTATTGTTTCTCCTGCAGATGGCTTCATATACACCAAAAAACATCCTCATAACTGGGGCTGCTGGCTTCATTGCTTCCCATGTGGCCAACCGGCTCGTCCGCAGTCACCCCGAGTACAAGATTGTTGTGCTTGACAAGCTTGACTATTGTTCAAATCTGAAAAACCTTCTTCCCTCTAAGTCATCGCCCAATTTCAAGTTTGTTAAGGGGGACATCGGAAGTGCTGACCTTGTCAACTATCTCCTCATCACTGAGTCGATAGATACAATTATGCATTTTGCCGCCCAGACCCATGTTGACAACTCCTTTGGTAACAGTTTCGAGTTTACAAAGAACAACATCTATGGCACCCATGTTCTTCTGGAAGCATGTAAAGTCACTGGCCAAATCAGGAGGTTCATCCATGTTAGCACAGATGAGGTTTATGGTGAGACTGATGAAGATGCTGTTGTAGGAAATCATGAAGCATCTCAACTCCTTCCAACAAATCCATACTCTGCAACAAAAGCTGGAGCAGAAATGCTTGTTATGGCATACGGCAGATCATATGGATTGCCTGTGATAACGACCCGTGGAAACAATGTGTATGGACCAAATCAATTTCCTGAAAAATTGATTCCAAAGTTCATTCTCCTGGCTATGCAAGGGAAGCCTCTTCCAATTCATGGTGATGGTGCTAATGTGAGGAGCTACTTATACTGTGAGGATGTTGCTGAAGCTTTTGAACTCATTCTTCACCAAGGAGAGGTTGGCCATGTGTACAATATTGGGACAAAGAAGGAAAGGAGAGTTATTGATGTGGCCAGAGATATATGCAAACTTTTTAACATAGACTCGGAAGCATGCATCAAGTTTGTTGAAAACAGACCTTTCAATGACCAGAGGTACTTCCTTGATGATCAGAAGTTGACAGTGTTGGGGTGGTCAGAGCGGACTACCTGGGAAGAGGGTTTGAAGAAGACTATTGAATGGTACACTAAGAATCCTAACTGGTGGGGTGATGTATCTGGGGCACTGCTTCCGCATCCACGAATGTTGATGATGCCTGGTGGCATTGAGAGACATTTTGATGAGCCTGAGGAGGAAACATCTGAGTCTTATGTCGCAAGTAATCCTCGAATGTTGGTTCCTCCTACCAAATGCAGTGGCTCTCCTCGTAAGCCTCCCTATAAGTTCTTGATTTATGGTAGGACTGGGTGGATTGGTGGTGTACTCGGGAAGCTATGTGAAAAACAAGGGATTCCTTATGAGTATGGAAAAGGGCGTCTTGAGGATCGGTCTTCACTTGCTGCAGATATTCAGAATATTAAGCCAACTCATGTGTTCAATGCTGCTGGTGTGACTGGTAGACCTAATGTTGATTGGTGTGAATCTCACAAAGCAGAAACAATTCGGACCAATGTTGCTGGAACCCTAACTCTAGCAGATGTTTGCAGAGAGCAGGGGATCCTTATGGTTAACTTTGCCACTGGGTGTATATTTGAGTATGATGCTAAACATCCAGAAGGTTCAGGTATTGGGTTCACTGAAGAAGACAAACCCAATTTCTTTGGTTCTTTCTATTCAAAAACGAAGGCCATGGTGAGTTTATTACTTTATTTAGAATTCTGACTTTGTTTATATCTTTTATTTACAAAAATATTACATAATATTTATCTCTATTCACTTATAAGTCTTTCCTTTGTTCAATTATATTATCAGGTTGAGGAGCTCTTGAATGAATTCGACAATGTTTGCACTCTTAGAGTCCGAATGCCCATCTCATCAGACCTGAACAACCCACGTAACTTCATCACCAAGATTTCTCGTTATAACAAGGTGGTTAACATTCCTAACAGCATGACCATCTTGGATGAACTGCTACCCATTTCAATTGAAATGGCAAAGCGGAACTTGAGGGGTATCTGGAACTTCACAAATCCGGGTGTCGTGAGCCATAATGAGATCCTGGAGATGTACAAACAATACATTGACCCAAGTTTCAAATATGCCAACTTCACACTCGAAGAGCAAGCCAAGGTCATAGTTGCTGCCCGAAGCAACAATGAAATGGATGCATCCAAGTTGAAGAAAGAGTTCCCCGAGTTGCTACCAATCAAGGAGTCACTGAGAAAGTATGTCTTTGAACCAAACAAGAAAACATCTGCCAAATAAGTAATATTCAGTAATAGACCTCAGGATGAACTCTCTGCCTCTTGAATTAGATGATATGCTTTAGATTACTTCAATTTAGTTTAATCAGTACTAGTCATTATCCATTTCTTAGCCTTGTTTCATTATTTGTACTGTGCTAGAGGGTGGTGGGTATAGTTCTATTGATATTTGTTTTCGTGGATGTATCTTGTTTTCCTTTGTGTTCCATTTTATAAGAAAATTTAAACAGGTTCCCATATGGATTTTGTCATCTGTAATTTTTGTATTCTGTTCAATGAAAGATGTTTTGTTAATGTTTCTGGTAACAGGGATCCTAGATCCACAATTTGGGATCTGGGTTCTGGATCATGATTTTTGAAAGTTGAAATCATGTGATTGCATCGTACTTTTCGTTCACTAAATCTTTTGGATGGTTATCTTTCTTTACAAGCAACTCTAGACATAAGGTAGTTCTGGCCTTGACTTTTGGATGCTGCGAAATCAAAGTTCCAGGCTCTGATCCCATCTGTTGTAGAATCGATCTAGAGCTGCAATTGACGAAGAATGTTGAACTACTAAAATTTGGTCTCTTCTGTGGTGTGTGGACTGTGAAGTGTTGGAACTTTGATGGAATATGAGGTTATGAAGCTATGCCTCGCCCCCTGCTACATTGCTATACAAGACTAAATGATCAGTAGTATTAATCTTAGAAACCTCACATTCAAGATAGGCAAGCTTGGCCGTTGCTTGTACTTGCCTACTTTTGGGAAACTTCTTCGAGTTTCGTGCTGCAATTTCCCCACTGAGCACACAACAGAGGCATTGGTGGCTTCATATCAGGTGGGATTAGGAAATCTTGGTCATGTCTCAAATGGCTGTCGCTCTTTGCAATAACCAGTTCAAGTACCATATTTTGACAACAAAGTTATGACAATTACTCGGCCTCGTTCTTGTTCGCAAGAAAGGGGGGAGGGTGATAATCAAGCCCCACAAAAAGCCAGGTGCTGAGAACTTCTGGCTGAATATGTAAGAGAAGATAATTTGGGATTCCTTTTTTCCAGTAGAGTTTAAATCATCACTGTGATTTAGATGCTCAAGCAATCTAAGATTTCAGTTAAAGCAGCCAGACCTCTGGAGACTGCTATACACAGAGACAGAAGGGTGGCAAAAGAGAAGGGGCAGGGTTAGAATATCTACAATGCGGATCAAATGAGAAATGCATTTCTCTGAAATGTGAGAGCAATATATCTATCAATCTGAAGAGGCATCAGCCAATTTCTTCAGAAAAGAGAATACATCATCTGACGACTGAAGTTGATATCGAGCATCTGTGCAAGTCCTCCCAACAGAATAAGAGTAGTAGTAGTTCTACACTTCTCTGAAAGGTCAGTCTGAAGATGCATCAGCCAATTCCTTCAGAAATGAGACTACATCATCTGACGACTGAAGTAGATATCGAGCATTTGTACGAGTCCTCCCAACAGAACAAGAGTAGTAGTTCTCCTTCTTGAGGTCAAGTACATTCCAAGAAGTTTTATCTGGAGATGGAGACCTTACATTCCCGGCGTTATGGTTGACAACAGCTTTCTTCACAGGATTTGACAAAGATCGTTGCGTCTTATTTTGGGATGATTTTGACCCACTTTTATTTGCTGGAAGCTTCAAAGAAGATCTTCTCTCACTAGGTAACTTTAGTCCATCAGTTATCTTGCTTCTTGGAAGACTAATATTGTCAGTCGGGAGATCTGGCTCGAAAAAGGTGTAGACATCTTCATCCTGAAGTTAATGGATACACAAGTGTTATAAAGTGAAGTTGATCGAAAAGACAACAGAGAAGGAGCATGATGGTAGAGAATACACCATTGTCTAGTGAAGTTGTTCAGATTGACAAAGTGAGAATATAAAAAGGGATGGCCAATGGTTCATTTGGAGGTTCAGAAGAACCTCACCAAAATCAACTGTGATGATATGATTTGTAAAACAGAAAGAAAACCTTCCGACTCAAACACAAATTTTTTTGCTGAGAAATGGGCAGAGGTGCAATTTAGTGGATTGAGAATGTTACCTTCCCAAGAAAATGTCCAATGCACAGTACATAATCAATGGGGTTTGTCATGCATTTACTGTGAACAATCTCTCCCAATATACGGTCAATTGCTGCACCCTGAATTGACAAAGTAACTTGTTAAAGAAGAAAAACCAAACAAGGGGAGCTGCTGCATGAAACTACATTCAACCATATAATTTTGCAAGATACAAAAATATTCACCTTTGTGACACCAACTGCTCGCACCTCCACAGACCGGCTACCTTGAACAACATCGACAGATGCATTAGAAATTGGACCAGTCCAGAGATGCTGCAACATATCTCTCGCTTGAAGTCTTCCAAAATCAACATCTGCAGTGACATTATGGGCATAAGAAACAGAATGAATAGATAAAAGTGCACCTGCTTCTGAGCATTATAGGCGTAAGAAACAGAAAGAAGAGTAGACAAAGTTCAGTACCTGCATATTTGTAATTCCACACGAGGGAAGTTTCACGAAGTTCAAAGTGTGACCGGGGCGTCCTCTCTGTGAAATATTCAAAGACATGCTGAAAATACAGCAACAACAGTGTTAGATAGGGGAAGCAGGATATTATGAAGCAGAATATAGGTTTAATTCAAGAACACCTTCACACTTTCGACCCATTCCATATTCAAATGTTCAGGCATTGTTGTCATCCATTCTCCCTTTGTTGGCCGTAAAAACATTCCATTTTCAGCAGCCAACCACATGTCGAGATCCCCAAAATTCTGTAAAAATACTCGAATAAGAAGAGAAAATAGTAAAAGGGTGGTCAAAAATGCACATTTGCAGACCACTTACTTCGTCTAAGACAGCCCTGTCACTACCACTGAGGACAACAATAGTTGTGTTTGGATCATTGCAGACCGCTGTCAAGGGTTCTATCAAATCTGGATGCAGTTTAAGTTCCATTTCTTTTATTTGATCACCTCGTCTCTCAGGAGTGTCCACTGGTTCAGTTAAAGTTGCGTTGAATCCCTAAGCACCCAATAGTCAGAACTCAGAAACATCAAGATAGAGGGAAAAAATGTCCATTAAAACTTTTGATATAACCTTTAATTATACCTAGACTAGAAGCAACCACTGCCCTAAATACAAGTAGTATTTGATCCCAATCCAATTAATATTGAAAGATTTTTAGGACTAGTGATCTTTATGTGCAGAGGCTCCTTATGCTTGACAGTGACACCATTCATATATCTGATACCTAATCAAGAATTTACAATGCACACCCTTTATCAACATCGGGCATTCCCATCAACCTACCAGTATGAGCAATCGATTACTTGCTCGCATGTAACATTGAATTGCCTCCCTGTTTGGCAGAGGTGGTGGTACCTGTCTCGTCCGCAATTGAGCCTCTACAACAGTGTCGTTCAGCTCACTGGAAAACAATAACAAAAAATTATCAAATAACATTTGCATCTCCTTATATCATCTGCATACCTTAAAGACAAGCATATCCTCATTCCACTATACTTACATACGTATCTATCAAATTGAAGTCATTGTTTTTCTAATGCACAGAGAATACCATAATCACCCTATTATTAATTCCATGAACTCACTTCCGGGCTTAATGCTTGCACTTATCAACCTTTCTGTCATTAAGATCTACTACATATGCTCTCTAGATTAGGATAACTTTACATTTGACTTGAAGTTATAATCATGTAACCATGTAAGAGCTATCTCAATCTCATTAAAAGAGCATGTATGTATCCAAGGATGAAGTACGCAAAATGATTTCTATACTCTTCACAATGATGGCAATCCAATGTGTATACCTTACAAACGTTTCAGCCCATTCCTGGGCAGTGTGGGTTGTGACATGTAAAAAGTTATGCCTATGTCGCTTCTCTCTTTCTTCAGAGGACATATTCAGTGCTTGGGCAATTGAATTGGCAACTTCTGTGATATTCCATGGGTTCACTAGAATTGCTCCGGCACCTAGAGACTGTGCAGCACCAGCAAACTAACAAAATGCATACAACGTGTCAAAATCTAGCTAGATGATTAGTAACTCAATTCAGTATCTTTTGCACCTCCATGTATCAATAACCTTTGTTGCCATAGATTCTGATACTTTAGTTCGACAGCATTTCTTAAAGGTTTAGCATATTGACACTACAATTATAGCCTCTAATCTTCCCTTGTCCTTTAAGCCATATAAATTCATATACAAAGAAAGGGTAACTCATAATTCCTCAAATGGGGCAAAAGATAAGTTATAAGTCAGAAGTGACAAAGTACTGAATGATATGATTGCTTTTCATATGCTTCAATATCAAGTGAGAAACAACCGTGGCATGGCTTCTTGCAACTCGAAATCAATGCATATTATGAGAAGAGAGGATTCATAAAAGTTTGTAGTCATTACCTCACTAAGGATTAGGACACCTCTCTTTGCATCTTGGCATGCCACATATTCATAACTGACAAGATTCATTCCGTCTCTAAGGGAGGTGACAAGTGCTATGTCTGAACAAAGTGAAAATAAATAAACAATTACGATGGATAAAATGCTGACAGGAAAAGTTGCATACAAGTGATCTTAGATGGAACACAAAGAAGGTTTAAAATCTGAAAGACCAAAGAACCACAATGCTGAGAAAGCTGAAGATCAAATTTTAAAAGAGAAAACGATACTTTTCAAAGGAAAGGATACTGGTCACATGAAATGCAGACATTCAAAGTATTTTTCCAGGTAAATACCAGTAAGCTTATAACTGACAAATTTGAACTAGCTATGTGACATGGCTCTATCATACAAGTAAGACGAATCAAAGAATCCAGAAGGCATTACTTTACTGAAACGAAGATATATAACCTTGACAGCATTATATGAAAAAGGTGCCAGACAGATTCAAAATATGTAGAGTACCTGTCACAGCATACAGTGCACATAATGCATGAAAGTCAAGAGAACGATCCTGTACACAAAGTGAGAATTAATCGATGAATAGATAATGCACACAAAAAATATGGTATCCTAAAGTACATTTATTTATATTAGTCACGTGTGAGATAATTATGTAAGCTTCTCTTATGAAATTCGAGGGCATACCAGATGATGTATAGGGACAGCGGTCAAACTCCCAAATCTG
The DNA here is from genome assembly GCF_933775445.1 of Argentina anserina. Classification (NCBI taxonomy): domain Eukaryota; kingdom Viridiplantae; phylum Streptophyta; class Magnoliopsida; order Rosales; family Rosaceae; genus Argentina; species Argentina anserina. The sequence goes on from NC_065874.1 coordinate 10,168,147, forward strand.
CCATTAATCCGCCCAACAATTTCATGAACCTGACTTGTAAGCTTCTGATCTGTGGTAATGTAGATTAAAAACAAGTTATAACTCAAGAACAGAATTTGACATGTACAAATAAATAATCAGTTATGGCATGTAAGTTACATGGGGAAACAACAAAATGATTCAAACTAGGACCAGTTGCATCATGTTAGTCATAGAAGCAGCAGCAGATTAGCCGGATTCAATCACCCAGCACAAAGAGGATGGCAGGTTGAATCTAAAGACTAGCATCTTCTACACGCGGATAAAGTTACAAAGCACTTGACAAAGCATTTTAACAAAGGAAGCTAGGGGCACATACACTCAGGAACATCGGTTCTTGTTGGCACTGCAATTTGCAACAAAACCACTTTGTCACGCCATGTTGGGTTCTCCTCAAGAAACTTTTCAAATGCTAGTATCTTTTGTGGGATTCCTTTAATCATATCAAGCCGATCAACACCCAGCATTACCTGTTATGCCAAACAATCATAATCAGCATATTAGAGCAACTTCAGCAAAGCTTCTCTACTGTTTTTTTTATAGATAGTACAGATGAAAATCTATTTTAGGTAGTGATTTTTGAAATGTATCTCCAACATTTCTTTATTGTATCTAGTTGCAAATTTCAAAATGGCCTACAGAACTCTTGAGCATGCACATGCATGCATGCAGTGTTGCTTCACCAATACCTCACCATATGAAAATAAATGTAGAGAACCGATTACCCCAGTACATGTCCACCACTAGTCCTACACTCTGCCTATACCCCTAGTCATCCTCTAAAGGTTTTACTTCATAATTCAGTACGATAAGAAACCAATACCCAACACCCACGGCCAGTGGTGGAGAGGCATCTCAGGAGCACATGAACCGGTAGTCATATTTTATCATTTTGTTCTAATAATATCATTCAAAACTTAAAAAGTGTTTGCATGCATTAACAACACTTACCTTTCGCCCTGCAAATCTTTCTTTCAGTTCCCTAATGTGTTCTTGGACTTGTGGAACCTCAAGTGCTCGTATGAAGCGATCTGAATCTATTCCAATAGGAAACTGAAATATCAAGCACAGAAGACTAAGCAATTAAGATTTGATAATGTGTAGATTTATAATAAAGACTAAATTTTGCTGTTAGAAGTAAGTAACAAATAAATCTCAAAATTAAAAAAAAAAATATATATATAGGTGATAATTAGAGAGTGATACCGCAGCCACTCGAGTAAGCTTCCCTTGATCCTCAACTCCTTCAGGCGTACCCTCAAGCCCAAGAATGCGAGTGCAAGCACTAACAAAGTGTCGTGCATAGTCATATGTGTGAAAACTAAAAAGCAAATAAAAGTTGAATCAATATGCGTATTTCATTGTATGATTCACTTATAAAATATATATATATATATATATATATATATATATATATATCATATCATATCATCATGACGATCAAGATGATGAAATGAAAAGGGAACAAATTAGCTGTCTATCACAGAACATATAGATTGCAAATGTAATAGATAATTCATAAGTCTAATGACTTGATAGGTAACTTGTGCAGGCAACTATATGTGTTCCTTTCCTATTAATCGCATGCTAATAATAGCTTCTTCATTTTGGCCATCGAAATAGGGCTGAAAGTATCTTCCTCGAAACTCATTTCATAATGTGACGAAACAAATATGGAATGACAGTATAACAGTACTGAACCCATTACAGGTTCCCCTCATGGATGGTTATTCCAGATGCTCATAACATAAATTCAAAAGAAACAGCAATATTAGCTCACTTGATCAACAGAATGTCTGTCTTCAATAATATAATCAGGGGCTTCTAGCCATGTGATGCGCACATAACATAGTCAGTAATATTTTATGTGGAAATAGAGCATAGCTTGAGCACAATAAGAGCATACTATTATCATGGCTGAACATTAATATTATGCATCAAAGAATGACAGCCAGATAGGATCAAAGCCGTGCAACAAGAATTATTAGTTTGTTTCCCACCACTGATAGTGCTTTTGGCAGTATAATAGATATTTTGTGCATTATGCTAGTGGAATTATGAAATAATTTCCCAATGATGTATTCACAGATTACCAAGCTTAAGAAATTAGAAGGATATGCCAGCTGTCAAGAAGCACTCTATATTAGCTATCTTAAGCAAACTAAATAACATTGAGCAGAATGTAACCAATACTTACCCAACTAAATCAGCTGCGAGAACTGAGCGCAGGAGCTCTGATCGTGATGGCAGTGTCCTATGAATTTCAGAGGAAGGAAAGGGAGTGTGAAGAAACCAACCAACTTTCATTTTGCTGTTATATTCCTTCAAGCATTTTGGAAGAAACATAAGATGGTAGTCATGGCACCAAACAACATCACCCTCTTCATAGTGCGCATTAACTACATCTGCAAACATTTGATTTGCCTTCTTATAAGCAGAAAACTGTGACTGGAAACTCCGAGTGGTGGCAAGTCGATCTTCTTGTGGAAGACCAAGGTAATGGAAAAGGGGCCATAAAATATTGTTGCAATAGCCATTGTAATATTGATGAACAATCTCCTCATCCAGGAAGACGGGTATACATCTCTGCAGGGAACAGTACGGGAGAGACAGTGATGTTACAGTGTTCAAGCACAATCATCTAACAATAATTAGTGACAAGAAATGAATTTATGTCTATGCATAGAGAACTAGAAAGCCATGTACAGGATTTGAACCTTTTCAGCTAGGGCTTTAGTGAGTGCTTGCTGTCCAATTTCATCTGGCACATTTACCCCAGCCCACCCGATCCACCTAGCCTCAAACTCCTTTACACCTTTAAACAACAACAAACATTACAAATTAGCTTCATTTTTTTAGGTGGAAAAAACAAATCAATATTTAAAAGAACATGAGAAGCAAAGGATTACAAGGTACAGAAACCCTGTATTGAAATCTAAAACAGAGTTGGCAACATTCTCAATAAGGTATAACACATCACATACCCAAAAGAGCGCTGACCAGACCACCAGCACTTATATCCAAAGACCATGAGTCTTCACCTCTCCTAACAGCAGAGACAGGTAGCCTGTTTGCCACAACCAGCAGCCGTTGTCTAAGAGGCCTCGCTTCGTGCTTTTCATGCCCTTCATTAAGTGCCCTTGCAGCTGCAGCCCCTTCCAAATACTTCTCAATCAATGAATTTCTCAAGTTTTCCTCTTCTCTTTCATGATCAGATGGTAGAGTCACCCTATTATTATCATTTGCTTCATTCAGTTGTGATGATGCTCTACTATGCTTCCTAAGCTCCCTTTCTCTCAAGAGCCGTTCAACTCGATTTGGAATGTGGGCTGAATTACCATTGTACTTGTTCCCAGGCATAAGGTCACTCTAGTGATCAACCTTGAGTTATAAGTTTAGTAGCATGAACGTCCCTGGGAGGCTGGATTCGTGGCCTACATTTTGTATGAAGCAAATTAAAGTCCGCAAACAGCATAACAGCCAAATAAAACATTTGAATCTTCCGATTATTGTTTATAAGTGCAGAAAACTATGGCACACATGTACATTTACTCTAGTCACTAAAAAAGAAATGGATAAGCATCTGATGCATAAACATCACATATCATGACAAGTTGGCCAAATGAAAAAGATCATAAAAAGGAGGGTTTGTAACTATCTCGTTACTTATTTATCGATCTTAAAAAAAAATCGCAATCAAAAAGTTCAGATAGAGACTAAAGGCACAAAGGTAAAACTTCTTTTCAAAGAAGGCAGACAAGAAGTAACTTATATATAGAGTAAAATCCTTAGAGCTGTTGGTTTCAAGTTGCTCTGGTTCCTTCCTATATTGTTAAAATGTAACTTGGATGAATTAAAAAGGCCCTGATAATCTGAATAACATATAAATGTTATAATTCAACCCTTCATAAGTAAATTAGTCCAAGTAACACAGTTCAGAGTCAGCAAAACAAGAGGGGAAAATAAAAATCCTCACTTCTTAAAACTATTTCAGAAAGCTGAGATATATAATCGAAAAGACTATAACTAAGACGAAACTCATGAATAAGAAACAAGATTCCAACCTATTTTCAAGTTTTTGTTCAATCTAAACAGACGAGTGTCAAGTTGTCAACTAGAACTCAGAGAGAGAGAGAGAGAGAGATGTCAATCTGGAAAATCTGAATGGCAGAGAATTAACGTAGTGAGAGAAGAAAATAGGAAGCAGCAAAATAAATCCTTACAGCCATGCAGAGAATAATACATTATGTTGAAGACAGAAACATGTTTTACCCCAAAAAGCACATAGGAGCACATAGGAGCACCCATTATAGATAAGTTCTACATGAAGATGATTTCTGCCGTCTCTATAATTTTCTGAATTATCCTTTTTTGAACTTGGAAACATATATCATTGGAGACAGTTGGATACAAAACCCTCTACATCACATTACCTAAAGGAAACTATTCAATAAAATCATTAGAATTTTTTGGCCAAATTTTGTATTATCTCTGATCCAAAACCACCCCAAAAAATAAATCATTTTCTTCATTAGTTGGTGAATCCAACTTAATTTGATTATAAAAGTTTCCAAGTCCTATGGAAGTAGAGGGTCTAATCATAACTGTGACTTGTGACTAATTTATTTAACTTTGTAGCACAAGGACAAAATGACATGTGTGACAAAAAATTGTTCCCTAGTGACATGACCCAGTTCCTAAATTACGGGACGCCCATTTGGCCCCTCTTCATAATGAGTAATGAAAAACAAAAATGGTTTTCAAGTGTCTTAATCTCCAATAGATTCTCCTAATTTACAACCATCCCGCATTTAAAAAAGGTAAATTTAATTTATGTAGGATATTATCTAGTATTTACCAATATCTTGCAAAGATGAAGCAAATCCTGGCATATTCCAAATCTAGGTATTATGAAATTTGATTCCATACCTATTTGGGCCCCCAATCAGCCAACATGGATTGGACCCATAATAATGTGGTTGGCTAAAGTGTAAACTACTATGGGATTCAGGGATTTCCATACTGCTAAGCAACAACCTTTGGTGGAAATTCTTCTTCTTATTCAAAGTTTCAAACCATGTCTTAGTCATGGACAAAGGAAGAAGAAGAAATAAACACCAAAACCACCTAACGTTTGCAAGGTGCTATTTCCAGTTTTCTCTATTGACTTGCAGACTTGCATGGAGCCCTCTGTATATATGATATGCGCTCAGTCGGCTAAAAAACTACACCAAAAACACACCATTTTATATCAAACTTCCCAGGCATACTACATTTTTCCTCATAAAACAACTAGGGCCTAATTTGCCTCTTTTATTGGGGGGATCAAATTCATCCTGAAAATGAGAGCATGCACATTCCAGCAATTAATGGTCAAATTTCTCAAGCAAGGCTCCCTAAAGCATGCAATTGTTGACCGAAATCTATCAAACAGTTTCAAGCATGTTTTCGACAAAAGAATGCCGAAACACACGCAGTCAAAACTCAAAAGCAACCAACTGCAAAGTAAGCATGCATAGAAATCAGACAGGAAATCCCAGAAAGCAAAGACTGACCTTCAGTGTGTTGTTGAAACCGGGAGAAAGAAAAAGACCCTTTACAGTAATTGGTTTTCAAAAACCATTTGCCACACAACTATTCCAAATATCTTGCTGCATATCTTTTATGTGATAAAGATACACAACGCCCTATCTATCTGCTATATATTTCCAGCCTAGAAAGTAAAACAACAAAAGGGTCATTTCCGTGACAGAGAAACCATATAGCTGATATAAGTGATATAACATGTGAGGAAATGGACGAACGGAAGCCAATGGAATTGCAAGGAAATCATATGATGGGCATGCCTTCTTGTAGCTTTCTCCTCTGCCATAACCTACAAGTTGAACTCTGTATTATTGTGGCCAGGCAGCTAGGACAATAAAGTCCCCCGTGAAATACACAAATATTTCCAGTAACATAATTTTGTCATACGTACATGAAAGTCTTTGGTAGGTCCTGCTAGGATAAACTCCCAAGTATCGAAACTCCAGAACCCTCCACATGATGAGCCCCAAGTAGTTGATTTTTTTTTGGTCTATCAAGTAGTTGATTTTGGGGGACTATATTTAACCATCCAATCCGAATTTCTCAGTAAAAAAAATTTGACCATCAAGTGAATCGTTGGTAGAATCTCATAACATTAATGCAATATCTGTCTCTCAGCAGCAGGAGTAGTCCCACTTGCAAGAAACCAACACAGAAAACTTAAACTTGTGTGCCTGACTCCTAGCTGGAAAACATGAAGCTTCTTTTATCCCACTAGATTCTCTTATAGTCTCATAAATGATAATTGATCTTCTATTGCTATGCTCTGGCATCTGCTCTTCTTTAGTGTCGGTATTTTAAAACTCGGATCGGAAAGTGTCTACAGCAAGTAAACTTCACTATCTAGAGATTAAGTCTCTGCATATGCTATTTATATTCCGCAAGTGAAGGTCATGAAACCTCAAGGAAAACTTTATGTGCTGCACTACATGGTTTGTGGGTCAGAAGAAGCTAATGCATTCCATTTCTCAATCATTGCTTCGGTCTAGGTTTGGATAAAATACTGAAGCACTGGAATTCCATTAACATATACTGTATGAGAAAATTTTGAAGCTTAAAACCTGGACTTTATGTTTACTAAAGATATATGGTTGCTTTCCAATTTCCAAAATCATCAGATTGATGCTACTTAAGAGGAGCTGCACAAATTCATCGCAGTAACAAATTCGAAACGGAACTGTGATCTACTAGTGAAAAAAAACCGGCCACTACTACCACCTTTGGGTAAAAACCAATCAGCGCACCTTTGTATGTACTTTTTTTTTCAGTGGACAAACAAGTCTAATACCTTGACACCACCTCCATAAGTTATAGTTGACCCACGACCTATAATTGCAAACTTGTAATATAGCCAAACTAAGCAGATAAGTGAAATACCAAAACTGGTCATAATAGGCATATATAATCCTTTAAAGCTTTTTTTTCCTCAAGACCAGAAAACTTTTTTTAGTTAGGAACCAAGTCGTATGCTGCATGCCAAAAACAAGCAGTTGAATATTACGTTCATAAACCAGTTATTAGTGACAAGTAAACAAAATAGAGGTGAATCGAAGCTAAGAAAGACCCTGGCTGAGGTGGGCTTAACTGTGTCAGCTACTACTACTGACCTTTACCGACTCTATAGTTTCTCTCTACACAGGCTGTTACAGCCTGCAGGTGATTTGCGTTATGTAACAGCAAGTAAATGAATCAGAATAATCATTATTACCTTTTTTTATGAAAATAGACTGAAAATTAATTCACAGTTTTGACAAAGAATTAAAGACATGCAAAACCGATGATCGATTTGCCTTTGAAAATTTCGATTTTTCAAAGGATCAGACCGGAAAAATCATTACTCAGAGAATCGGAAATCAATGAATGACGATTAAGGCGAATAACAGGTAGTAATTGGACTAATTCCTATAAAGTTATCATTGAAGACAAACGCAATAACCGGTCGATAGAGATCGATCAGCAATCACAAGAATCGATCAGATTAGTACTCGCAATATAACTCAGGGTGTGCGTGTGTTGCATTCAGAGAGAGAGAGAGAGAGAGAGAGAGAGAGAGAGAGCTAACCGCTTGGCTTGAAGCTGTCACAGAACGCTGAAGCAAGCTCAGTCGTCACAGAGAGAGAGAGAGAGAGAATGCGTTTATTGGAGAGTGGGGGAGTGGAGAGTTGGGGAACAAATATATAGGAAAAACGAGGAGAGCGAGGTTTTGCCGTTGTGTTGTGGTTCTGCCAATCGTTGGAGGGAATGTGTTCTATGCTTGTTTTTATGTATTTATTTGAAATTATTTTCTTCTTTGGCCATCTTTTTTGATAGACGGTCATAGACCAAAGTTGTTTTGAATTTTAGTCAATTTCCAAAAGGAAATATTTTGATAATAAATAGAAATATATACGTGTATAATAGTTAGTCGGCCCCATTGGCTAATTTTTTTTAAAACTGACGTCGTCTTCTTTTGACGAAATTTGATATTTAAGAAATATGTTATTAGATCTTAAATTTGAGTCACGATAAATAAGTATGTGTGAAACTCGTAGATCCAACAACATTTAACAATTGTTGCATGTCGAATGACAACAAATAATTATTTGTCTATAAACTTATTAAAATAAAACAACTTAGATGCAATTTGTCGCACTGACGTAATGAAATAAATGACCTAAAATTTAGGATGATAAACTGAATATAATCCTAATTTTTAATTTATTCGTCGGTTAATTACTTCAAAATGCTAAATAAATGAGATACATATAAGATAAATAAAATTCAAATTTCTCTCCTCTAATAAATTACTCCGTTGAACATTTGCTTTGTAATCAGAACCAAAAAGAAAAGAGAAAGCTGTCTTCTCAGTGATGGGATCTAAATTGATTCTTCACCCACTAATAAGATTTGTATATATATATATATATATATATATCATGAGTCTGACGACAGAAGCATAGTCTCCTCTTTATATTTCGGTCTGGTTAGTTTGGCCTTCATGTGATCTCACTCACACATCGCATTTGGACCCAATCAAATTCTCTCTTAGCTTTCTGTTCTTTTCGTTTCTTCTGTATATTACTAATCGAGCAATTGCCTTTTACCTCTGCATGCATCCCTCACTTTTGTGAAAAGCATACACTTTCCTCCTCCACTACTCCAAGTTCATAAGCTTTTCAGATAATGAGATTCCAATTCAGTTTTTTTAGGGCTACAATTGAAGAAGAATAAAGAAGATGCTTCATTTTGCAGTACTTGTATAGATTTCCTTTGATTTGGTCCTTTTCACCATTGGTGGTTTCTTCACCACATCATTCGTTTTTCTTAATATAAGGAGTTAGCAGCATAATATAGATCATAGATGCCAGCTTCACTAGTAGTGATCCCTTTTTTTTACATGAATTTTTGTTATGGCCAAAAGTTTTTCTTTTCTTTTTAAAGTCTCTTTTTTTTCTTTTTTAAACAAAGGGACAAAGCAATTTTAGATATTTAAAAGTTTGTTCAACTTCATACATCTCTTTAGTTCGGTTATTTGTTCATGTATGTCACAATTAAAAGTCCCTCTATTTGTATATTTATAAATTAATAATTTAAATACTATATACAAAATGAAAACTATGTACGTAGAGTCGATCAAAACCTATGTTCATAAAGTTTTGTAGAATTTGATTCTAAGCTACCTCCAATAATTTTCTTTATATCTTCAACTTCATATAATAGCGATCACTAATCCTAGTTTTTTCTTTCTTCTTCTTTGTTTCGTTAATTTTCTTTTGAGGACTTGCTCACTTATATCAGTCTAGTCACTTCTCAACCTAGTAACCTAGTAATTTTTTTTAGAAATAGTAACCTAGTATATAAGTTCATACCGTTTCTAATTATTCTAGCTCTACGTACAATAAGCCAATTAAAATGATTTTTTGTTTTCAAAGTGTTTTGAACCCGTGCATGAATCTTCAAGCTGAAGCTATAGTTGATACATGAATGGCTTCAGCTTTTCTGATTCCCTTTGTCCAACTCGTATCGCAGAAAGCATATATATGTAATTGACTGAGAATTACTAGAGTTGTGGGAACATTATCATGATAAACGCGGAACACCTTTTTATATATGAATTGCCAAGGACATCGAAAATTATATGCTTCGTACTCAAGTATATATATAGTACGTACTCTCGATCATTATCGATCTTATCCTATAATTTGATGGCTACGTGCGTTTTATTACACATGCTAAAATAGACTAACTTTTATTAATGCATGGATCAGTGGCTTATTACCACCATTGCATGTCGGGATTGTCGGCACAGCGGCACTAGCACGGCCTTTATTCTTGTGAATTATTAGTGAATAATATTACATGACGAAAAATTGAAATTCACTCAAACTCGACCAGTCGCCCATACCTGCGTTCTACAGTGAGTCTTAGATTAATTTACAAATAGACCAATATATACGTTTTCGGCTTAATTAATTAATTGTCTTACGTCATATTCATAAGAACATACGTACATATACGAAAACTAGAGATTTATCGATCCATAGTGCTTCTGGTCTGGACTTCTGGCTCGTGGATATATGCATGTCAATAGTCATCGATCTTACAGTAAGAATAATAACAATAATGAGTGGATTCAATCTTCTCACTACGTACAATTTGTGCTTGAGAACACAAATTGTGTTATATTGTGTGTGTGTGTGTGTGTGTGGGGGGGGGGGGGGGGGGGGGGGGGGTCATATAAATGGTGTGGATCGATCGGAAAGGCCAGTTTATATATGGCTTTTTTCTCAAGAATGATCTCGATTATTCATCTTTAATCAGATGATCGACCATATAAATGATACGTACATCGATCTATATAATCGTTACACTATAAGGATCATGTACGTACATCAAATCCTGATCAATGAGTGGCAGCTTCAGGGCACACTGAGATCATGTAGTATTATGCATATATGATCAGTAGATATTCGATCTACACGTACAGCATTCACCATCTTCACATAGTACAAGCACCGAGTGGAGTCTAGCTATCATAACAATGAACGTAACATGTAATAATGATCGATTTTTTTTCTTCCTGAAAGATTTTGATAGTGGAGGAAACTTAACGGTAATATATGCTCAGAAGTTACACTACGTGGAATATAGAGCTACAATTAAGGATCTCTTCAAATCATGGTGGAAATTCAAACAATATATACTTCTACGGCATCGATCATCACAGGCTTGCAACGTATAAGAAAGACAGAAATAATGGAAAGCTTAGAAATCTGTCCTAGTGTGATTCTTTTGTTGAGAATCTCCTAAACATATGGGGTCTTCAGGACGTTATATAACTCGCCATGTTTTCTTGATGCGGAGTGGAGTATGAAGGCTAATCCATTATACGTTATTCGGTTTTATTGCAAGCAACAGATTGGACATTGACATGTATAGGTGACAAAATTAGTGGCAGAGATGATATGATGATGATTATTCTAGTGGTCTCACAAAATTTAATACAGGTGACCAACCTCATTATCAGACACTAAACCTTAGCAGCTGCCTTAGCTTCGTCGGATGTGCGTGTGATATAGTTTCATCATTATTAACCTAAACAAGGTTATATCGAGGAAGTTTGTATAGAAGAGTATTGTTGAGAAAGATCGACGTCTAAATAAAAAACCTGTTTGAGAGAAAAGATCAACTAATCTCACCTAATGAAAATACACAGATCGAGCTCAGTGTCTCTTAAGCTACCGCCCTACAAAATTCCCAACAGAATTGGGGAACATATATCTCTTAATCTAAAGACGCATCGGACAAAAAAGATGCATCATATTAGTCCTCTAATCTAAGACCTCAAATTTAGCAAAATAAAAACAACCTAAGATTTCAATTGAAGCAGAAATACATGGTACAAAAATCTAGAGACCGCTCTACATAAGTCCATTGGGAATATGACGTCTCTCAATCTGAAGATGCAGAAGCCAATTCCTTCAGAAATGAGACCACTTCATCCGACGACTGAAGTAAATAACGAGCATTTGTCCGAGTCGTCCCAACTGAACAAGAGTAGTAGTTCTCCTTGAGATCAAGTACATTCGATTGAATCTTTTCTGGACATGGCCACCTTGCATTCCCAGAAATGTCAGTCGGGAGATCGGGCTCGAAAAAGGTGTACACATCTTCATCCTGAAGTGAAGACGAGTAACTTTATGAAATACAAGTGTTGATGGAAATTAGATGAACTACAGACACATGCTCATATCGTTTGTGAAATATCAAACGAAGCAAAAGAGAAAGAGCATGAGAGGATAGCATGCAAGAGAGTGTGTTACAAATCTTATAACTGATAGAGTGATAGTATAAAAAGGCATAGAAGGACAAATTTCAGTGGTTGAGAAGATCCTTAATTAACTACAGCAACTGAGATGATATATATGATTCCTAACATAAGAAACAAAAGCTTCGTATAAAACTAGATCGAGTAACTAGACTAATTTACCTTGCCAAGAAGGTGCCCAACGCAAAGTACATAATCAATGGGGGATGTCATGGATTTACTCTGAACAATCTCTCGCAATATACGGTCAATTGCTGCACCCTGAATTGATAAGGTAACTTGTTTAAAAACAAAGAAATTAAACAAGGAAAACGGTTGTATGAATATATATATATATATATATATATACAGTCCGTCTTTGCTACGGGCGTCCTCACGGTCCGCACCGTGCGGATTCGGCGACACTCTTCTTCTTTCGGCGCTGTAGCGCCAGCCTACGGCTGCCGGAATCTCGAAATTTCAAGTTTCTGAGCATTGTGCATATATTTCAAGATTTTGGACGCTCGGCACAGACAGGAGCGCGGAGCGCTAGGAGGAGGGGAGTGCAGCTGTATTGGTCGGCGCCGTTGTTGCGTGTGGCCGGTGGCCGGAATCCGCATGGTACGGACTGTCCGGATGTGTGCATCTAAGAATATATATATATATATATATATTATCAGAGTTTGGAACTATATAAAACAGAAATATGAATACTCACCTTTGTGACACCAACTGCTCGCACCTCTACAGAATGGCTACCTTGAATAACATCAACAGCTGCCTTAGAAATTGGACCAGTCCAGAGATGGTGCAACATATCTCTTGCTTGCAGTCTTCCAAACTTGGCATCTGCAGTTACAATATAGGCATAAGAACCAGAAATAGAGCAGACGAAAGTGCACCAGTTCCGAAAAGGTTGAAAGAAAGCTAACTGAAAACTGAAAAGAAAAGCTAGTAGTACCTGAATATTTGTAATTCCACACGATGGAAGTTTCACGAAGTTCAAAATGTGATCGGGGCGTCCTCTCTGTGAAAAACTCAAATACATCCTGAAATGTAGCATCAACAGTAAGTAAAGGGAATCAGGATATAATGAATATATAACAGAGGAATTAATATAGGTTTAATTCATTTATCACCTTCACACTTTTAAGCCATTCCATATTCAAGTGTTCAGGCATCATTGGCTTCCATTCTCCATTTGCAGGCCGTAAAAACATTCCATTTTCAGCTGCGAGCCACAGGTTAAGCTCCCCAAAGTTCTGTAGAAACCCTAGAATAAGTAGATGATAGAGTAAAGGTAGTCGATCAGGAATTTATGCAGAACTGGAAATCACTTACTTCACCTAAGGCAGCCCTGTCACTCCCACTGAGTACAACAATAGTTGTGTTAGGCTCATTGCAAAGCGCTGTCAAGGGCTCTTTCAAACCCGGATGTAGTTTAAGTTCCATTTCTTTGTTTTGATCACTTCGTCTCTCAGGTTCGTCCACTGGTTCAGTTAAAGTCGCATTGAATCCCTATGGAAAGATCAAAGCAAAAAGAATTATGTCCATCGATCAAATGTTGAAAATATTATACAAGTAGAATTCCCATTGAGACATTTCTAGTAGACGGAATTTCTGTGTGCTAACCATTCAGATACCTGATACCTATTCAAAAAATTGACAAACAAAGCCTTTTATTTAAATTGACAAGCTAAGCATATTTCCATTAACCTACCAATATGAGCAATCGATTATTTGCTTGCAAGTAACGTTGAACTGGTTCACGATTTGGAACTAGTGGTAGCACCTGTCTCGTTTTTAATTGCGCCTCGACAACAGTGTCGTTCAGCTCACTGGAAAACAATAACATGAACATGCAAGCAGTTATAAAGCATGCATGTATATAAGCAAAGGTTGTAGCACACAGTGATGTCAAGCATGTATACCTTACAAACGCATTGGCCCATTTCTGAGAAGTATGGGTTCTCACATATGCGAAGTTAAGCTTTTGTCGCTTCTCTCTTTCTTCCCAGGACATATTCAATGCCTGGAAAATTGAATTGGAAACTTCTGAACTGTTCCATGGGTTCACTAAAATTGCTCCGGCGCCTATAGACTGTGCGGCACCAGCAAACTGACGAAATGCATTCAAAGTTCTAGTTCAAAAGCTGGACGAAAAGATGAGGCCAGGACTTCTTAAATTGACATTACACAATCGAATATTTTTTGCTGTATGAAAATAAAGCGCCCAAGTGCCGTGTGCTTTGTGAGTGGACACCTCAATTAATTCTCACTTCAGGCTTCTAATGACTTCCATCTTTATATTAAAAGGAAGTAACTTATGGCCTTCTAAAGGCCCACCCCGGTGTACACATCAGAGACAGAAAAATATGTTTCTTGCAAGAACAAGTGGTCATAGAACAACTAGTAACCGACTTAAATGTAAATTATGAGAAGAGAAAGGAGGAAATATGCAAACTTCAAGTTATTACCTCACTAAGGATGAGGACCCCTTTCTTTGCATTTTGGCATGCCACAAATTCATAACATACGAGATTCATACCGTCCCTCAGGGATGTGATAAGTGCTACGTCTGAACTGTAATAACCCCAATTTTACGAACAATATTAGTTTGATTCGAACTCTATAAAATTTCGAATTTTAATTAGAATGAATGTGTTTGGTTGCGATGTTATTAAACGAGAAACGGAAACGTTCTCGGAACGTTTAAATTCTAAAAACGTTACATTTCCGTAACGTTTATATCGACGTTTATTCCGTCGATCGGTTGCGAAAACTTCATTCACGAAAGTTGTAGAGCGCGTCGATACGAGTTCGTGGATATGTGACGCGTTCTAATCGGACGACGTACGTAAAAGTTATTAACGATCGAAGTTGTTTCCGATTTTGGAAACAAGTATATAAGGACATTTTGGAGATTAGGGTTTCCATAATTAGAAAACCCTATCTCTCTTCACTTCCGCCTCCCTCCTTCCTTTCCCTCTCTCTCTCTCTCGGATCTCTCTCTTCTCTTTCTCCTTCTTCTTCCTTCCCGAGTTTCCTTCCTCTCATCTCTCTCTCTCGGTTCCTTCTCCTCCCTCTCCCTCTCGACCCCGAGCTCCTCCCTCACCCTCTAGACTCGCAACCCTCTCTTCTTCTCTCTCTCCCGACTCTCCCTACCCTTTGAAACTCTCACCGATCCGCCGCCTTCCGAGCAACGTGGCCCTCACCGCCGGCCTAGGAGGCACCGCGCCTACCCCTGCAAGCAACCCCAAGGAGGACGCACCCACTCGAGTCGTGCCGGAGCTCCACGGATCGCTCCAAGTTTCTGCGTTCTCCACCACCGTGTCAAGCCGAACTCCGGTGGTTTTCGAGCTCCGATCGAGGTGAGGATAGCCTAGGTTTGTTGATGAGATGTTGTTGTTGAATTTTGGTGTGTTGTTGTGATGTTTTGGTGGAGATCGGAGGTCGGAGAGGATGGAGGGGTACCGCCGCCTTAGGCGGCGCGTGTGAGGAAGTGGGAGGGTCTAGGGGCGGCGTGAGGCCGTGGCGGAGAAGAGGGGAGAAAAAGGGAGAGAAATGGGGCGGCGGTGGCGTGTTACGCGCCGTCCCTGGGCTCGGCGCGTGTGCCCCACGCGCGGCCTGCCGGCGGGTGGCGCGTGTACCCCACGCGCCGCCACGTGCGGTGGTGCGACAGTGTTTTCCGATAGGGGTATTTTGGTAATTTACTGAAATGTAAATGTAAATTTTATTTACTACGGTAAATGTAATTAATTTTTACCTTCGGTAAATGTAATTATAAATTACTTTCAGTAAATGTAAAAAGTAATTTGTAAAAGGGTAATTTCGTAAATTTTATTTACTGAGATTGTATTTACATTTAAATCGTACGTATACGTACAGAAATACGTATTAATATTTATACGTACAGAAATACGTATTAATATTTATACGTACAGAAATACGTATTAATATTTATACGTACAGAATTACGTATTATTATTTATACGTACAGAAATACGTATTTAATATTTATACGTACAGAAATACGTATTTAATATTTATACGTACAGAAATACGTACATAATAATTATACGTACAGAAATACGTATATATTATTTATACGTACAGAAATACGTATATAGTATTTATACGTACAGAAATACGTATAAATCGTATATTTGTACAGTAACCGTGAATAGTGAACAGTAATTTCGTATAAACCAAAATTGCTGAACAGTAACAGTATATTACTGTTTTGGCATTTAAAGGTTTACGAAGCGATTCTAAATGCTTGTTTTATCTTTTTAAGGTGATCGCTAAATCGAGGAAAGGGATTATTATCGGAAATTGAGGAATTACGCTCAAGTCAATAAGGTGAGTAAAATCTCACTGAATTACGAATCTACCCTCGCGGTGATTCAACATTTTTGCAAGTGTGTTTATTTAATGAATTACAACATGTATATAACTTAGTGGACTACGTATATATATAGTATAATGGTAATAAATACATATATATATATATATAGTTCATTAAATTACATACTGTTATTAATTCATTAAAAATAGTCATTTCAGTGACAGAAAAATTGTGCATGTGTGATTTTAATGGTACGATATGATGTGAGATTATCGTACGTAATTTTTCAGGTGATTATGAAATATGACATGTATATGATATAGTGGACTATGTATATATTGTATAAATGGTAAATAAATACAAATATATATAGTTTGCTATATAATATACTGTTATGATTTTTATTATGATATATTGTGAAAGTTTTAGAACGTACAATATGATGAGTGATTATTGTACATGAATTTATCTCGGAAAATGTGAAATATTGTGATTTGTCTTCGGACGTGATGTGTGGTACAATATGATGTGAGATTATTGTACATGTGAGGCAAGTCGGAACCTAGCCTTTGGCCGGGCGAAAGTTACGATACAGTTAGAGCTCTAGTCTGTCTGCCATAGTACTGCATGAGGTAACGGGTGGTTATCTGATCATGGGTACTCAGCTTGTTTTGGATGTTGGGTGGCGGGTGGTTACCCAACATCAGCGGTATACTAAGTGAGGGGTAACGGACGTGTACCAGCGCTCATTAGTTACCATTTTGTGAAAGTTTTAGAGTAACCAGATGGGTTGCTCGTTTTCTCATGATTTTCATTTACTGTGTTGTTGGAGTTGTGTCTTTTATGAGACGAGAGTTATTTTAATATTTTACTCATACGAGCTGTAAAGCTTACCGGGTTTGTGTTGCAATCCCGGTGCACCAATTTCAATGGTGTAGGGGATACTTCCGCAGGTGCTGAGTAGTGGTGATTGAGTGACGACCCGAGGACTCGAAGTCGATCGCATCCCGTCGTGGTGAGGTTCCAGCGTGGATTGTGTGTGTGATTTGGTGTGATTTTATTTGTGAGGTTGTTGTGAGGATTATACAATCCCATTTGTTATATGTTGAATTATCATTTGGGTTTGTAATAATCGGCTTAACTGAGTTATATTTTAAACTCAGATGTGATCCGCTGTTACGCTTTAATGATTTCGATTTATTTGAGATTATTTGGTGTTTAATGACTTTAGAATTTTGAGTTTTTAAGCTCGAAATTTTGGGGTCGTTACAATTGGTATCAGAGCCTAAGTGCGTATTTGGCGATTATCAATACCATCCAGGAGCGATGATCCGACTGCAGGCGGGCTCCCATCACATGCTCCTCGGTATTGATATGTCGTCGGGTACGCGAGAGTGTTAGGAGCCATACCTTATGGTTTGGTCCTGTAGAGAGTATCGTGACGATACTCCGATGATTCACCTTCTTCTGAAATTTCATGATTGATATTGGTTGGATCTATTTTGTCGAATTCGAGACTTCACATGTATGACTGAGTGTTAATTGTTGAATGGTGATGAATTTGGAAAATGGTCGTGGACAGGGTCGAGGACGGACGAGAGGTCGAGGCCGAGTTAGGGCTACAGGCCGAGTCCGCAATGTGTAGAACCTTTATGAGGAGGCTGCTCCACTGGATAGACAAGTTGATCTTGTTGCTATCGTTAGAGACGATAGTCGTGTGTTGAGGTTGATCAAGGACATGAGTGAGCTGCTAGTGCTGTCATTTCATGACGCTTGGATCATATTGTAGCGGACCATTGGATCTAGAGTAATGGGACTTACTTGGTAATGATTAAGTACTCTGAGTTAGAGAAGACGATGATGGCCACATTCATTTATTGATAGTTGGCAGTGGAGGGGTTAGGATTGATTTCTACGCCTATGGGAAACTGTTTATGTGTCACTTCGCTTTTGGAGTGTTCCTCGAAATTGGAGACAATGAAAGGCTTACCCTATTGTGATTGGAAGTAGAGAGTTCTCTGCTTATTTGATAGTGATTCCAGACCATACTATGATGTGATCTGAGGAATCGATTGGGTGAGGCCGCAGTATGCGGTGATTGATTGTTTGGACATGGTGGGTTCTTTCGTAGACCCAGGAAACCAGAGTTTTGTATCACAGACTCGAGTCGGATAATGCCATGAGAGCTTGAGTCATAGCATATGTTGAGTATGTGGATCTGAAGTAGCTATCACAGACATCGTTGTGATGTCTGAGTAAAGTGAGACGTTCCCGGGGATACTGTGTTACAGCACCTATAACGAAGACGCCGTATGGATGGGACAAATGAATTCAAAGACTTAATTACTGGTGTGATCAGTTTAGAGAGGCTACAATACACCCTGAGTTTGACATGCGATCCAGATACTGGAATGCTAACAGGTTTGAGTATATAGTTTCCTATCAGGGCAGAGAACTGTCAAGGAGACTTAATGGAGAGCATTGATCCTATGTTGAGGGATGTTCAGTGTTTAAATGTTGAGGACTAGATTTTAGTTATGCAACTAATCTAGAGATGAGTAGACCATAGGTTGGAGGTGGTTAACGAAAATTTTCGTGACTAGCATCTCTAACGCTATTGGTAACAGAGTGGTAGGGCGTATGATACGTCCATAAAGTGGTAATACAATTATTGAATGGAGATCCACTTTTTGTCGACGTGACATTCCAAACTGGTTTTGGTTCGACTATAGACAATTGATGTTACGCATTGTTCTTGGCTGAGCGAGAAATATAAGGTGATGGAGAAGTCTCAATGTGGCGATATGAATTAATTATTTGCTAGATGAGCATTTAAATGAGAACGCTGGTCTTTCAGGATTTAATGATCTTGGTGTTGGGGATTGGAACTTCACAATGCCACAGGTCCAAATGAGACGCAATGGCGGTGAAGTAACTCTGTTGAAGGTAAGGTATGAGATGACCTTAGCTTAAAGGTGTTTTGACGAATTTTTTTCGTGACAAGCACATTCCAACCGGTAAAGAAATGGTTGAGAATCAAATTTTCTTTTCAAGTGCAAGTGGTGTTAGTATGGGGGGACTTAGATGCTCTTCTTCCCTCTGTGCATCAGATTATTATTGTTGGATAAGGCGAAGTTGACTGAAGTGTTCAACAAGGGATAATTCTACGATAAAGAGTAATCAATTATATTGATGTTTGCAGAGAAGTTATGTTGGCCGAATGTGTCGGCCATGAGAGTTCTTAATGAAAGTAAAGAAACAACTGTTTAGAGTGGTGGTGTAGCAACCATTTTTGGGTTGATTTTGAGGAGACAATAGACCCAATAACCAACTTCTGTTGTTGAATTAATTGCAGAACTTATTAGTACTACGACGGTGGGGGAAATAAATATGTTAGATGATGCCACTGGTGCGTTTGTGTGGGACCGTATGTCATGAATTTGAGGCATGTATGAACCAGGGGTAAAGTATATCGCGGTCGCGGTCTTGTAGGATTTTGCGTTGTAAATTAGCTTAATTTTCATGTTCCACCGTTGTGGGATAAATGCCACCTTGGTCTGACTTGTAAATTGTGGCGCACCACTCAGGGAAGCAAGAAGATGAAATTAATTTTCGACGGTAAGTTTTGATGAGAGGGGTAGGATGCGTGATGCATCTCTCTTGTGGTGGTGGTAGAATTTTCTACAACCTTTTGCGTATATTAGTCGATTCTCTGGTGAACTGTTTGAGAGTAATTCTTAGTCCAAGGTGGTGTTCTGTGGTGGTTGTGAACTCGATGAGTTAAGATTTCCTTATCGTGTTACCGATACAAATAGGGTACTTGGGTGGGTATCATGCACGACAACTTTTTATGGTTATAATAAGATAATCTTGAAATGAGGTTATTTTGTTGATTGGAAGGAATGGTAGGTTTGTATTCTAGCGATGCATTGTGGTGAAGTCATGAAGGTATTGTCGTGATAAAGCACGTTTATTGGAAAACCACTATGTGTGATGAAAGTAGTAGGCATGTGTTAATCATTGATTTGACTCGTGTTAGATGTTGAGAGTTTTGACCATGCTTAGTGGTAGGAGCTAACTCATGACGTGAGGATAGTCTGTCAAATCGCAAGAGAGTGGTGAACTAGACAAAAGAGGGCGTAGACGCCTCCATGCTGAAAACATCATTATGTTTCAGGAGGATGATTATAATTTGAGTAGCTCACATGCGACTATTATTGTTAGGACATGTGACAAATGGTCTGATGGAGGAAGTTTGAGGTAACTGAAGATAGGTTGAGAGCTTGTATGCTGGATTTTAAAGTAGCTGTGAAATCATTTGACATTGATTGAGTTCGCCTACAACGACAGTTACCATTCCAGCATCGGCATGGTACCCTGTGAGGCACTTAAGGTAGACCATGTCGAACACCTATCTGTTGGGTCAAGTTGGATGTAGTGAGATTTGACAAGAAAGAAAGTTGGCGGAGGTATGTTGGGCCTTTGAGATTCTCGAGAAGGTGGGAAAACTAGCCTTGCCTACTAGCATGTCGGACTTTCACAATGCCTTCTACATTTCCATGCTGAGGAAGTATGATCCTGATGTGGCATATGTGATCGATCATAACACCATTGAAGTGAAGGAAAATGCTACATTTGTTGTCGAACCGGTTCGTATTTTGGATAGGTCTACAAAGGAGCTTCGGAGGAAAGACGTGGAGCTAGTCAAGGTATTGTGGAGTCACCATGATGAGAGTGATGCATCTTGGGAGCTAGAGTCAGACATGATGACCAGATATCCACAGTTGATTGTTGAGTGAGCTTGAATTTCGGGACGAAATTCCTTTAAGGGGGGTAGATTGTAATAACCCCAATTTTACGAACAATATTAGTTTGATTCGAACTCTATAAAATTTCGAATTTTAATTAGAATGAATGTGTTTGGTTGCGATGTTATTAAACGAGAAACGGAAACGTTCTCGGAACGTTTAAATTCTAAAAACGTTACATTTCCGTAACGTTTATATCGACGTTTATTCCGTCGATCGGTTGCGAAAACTTCATTCACGAAAGTTGTAGAGCGCGTCGATACGAGTTCGTGGATATGTGACGCGTTCTAATCGGACGACGTACGTAAAAGTTATTAACGATCGAAGTTGTTTCCGATTTTGGAAACAAGTATATAAGGACATTTTGGAGATTAGGGTTTCCATAATTAGAAAACCCTATCTCTCTTCACTTCCGCCTCCCTCCTTCCTTTCCCTCTCTCTCTCTCTCGGATCTCTCTCTTCTCTTTCTCCTTCTTCTTCCTTCCCGAGTTTCCTTCCTCTCATCTCTCTCTCTCGGTTCCTTCTCCTCCCTCTCCCTCTCGACCCCGAGCTCCTCCCTCACCCTCTAGACTCGCAACCCTCTCTTCTTCTCTCTCTCCCGACTCTCCCTACCCTTTGAAACTCTCACCGATCCGCCGCCTTCCGAGCAACGTGGCCCTCACCGCCGGCCTAGGAGGCACCGCGCCTACCCCTGCAAGCAACCCCAAGGAGGACGCACCCACTCGAGTCGTGCCGGAGCTCCACGGATCGCTCCAAGTTTCTGCGTTCTCCACCACCGTGTCAAGCCGAACTCCGGTGGTTTTCGAGCTCCGATCGAGGTGAGGATAGCCTAGGTTTGTTGATGAGATGTTGTTGTTGAATTTTGGTGTGTTGTTGTGATGTTTTGGTGGAGATCGGAGGTCGGAGAGGATGGAGGGGTACCGCCGCCTTAGGCGGCGCGTGTGAGGAAGTGGGAGGGTCTAGGGGCGGCGTGAGGCCGTGGCGGAGAAGAGGGGAGAAAAAGGGAGAGAAATGGGGCGGCGGTGGCGTGTTACGCGCCGTCCCTGGGCTCGGCGCGTGTGCCCCACGCGCGGCCTGCCGGCGGGTGGCGCGTGTACCCCACGCGCCGCCACGTGCGGTGGTGCGACAGTGTTTTCCGATAGGGGTATTTTGGTAATTTACTGAAATGTAAATGTAAATTTTATTTACTACGGTAAATGTAATTAATTTTTACCTTCGGTAAATGTAATTATAAATTACTTTCAGTAAATGTAAAAAGTAATTTGTAAAAGGGTAATTTCGTAAATTTTATTTACTGAGATTGTATTTACATTTAAATCGTACGTATACGTACAGAAATACGTATTAATATTTATACGTACAGAAATACGTATTAATATTTATACGTACAGAAATACGTATTAATATTTATACGTACAGAATTACGTATTATTATTTATACGTACAGAAATACGTATTTAATATTTATACGTACAGAAATACGTATTTAATATTTATACGTACAGAAATACGTACATAATAATTATACGTACAGAAATACGTATATATTATTTATACGTACAGAAATACGTATATAGTATTTATACGTACAGAAATACGTATAAATCGTATATTTGTACAGTAACCGTGAATAGTGAACAGTAATTTCGTATAAACCAAAATTGCTGAACAGTAACAGTATATTACTGTTTTGGCATTTAAAGGTTTACGAAGCGATTCTAAATGCTTGTTTTATCTTTTTAAGGTGATCGCTAAATCGAGGAAAGGGATTATTATCGGAAATTGAGGAATTACGCTCAAGTCAATAAGGTGAGTAAAATCTCACTGAATTACGAATCTACCCTCGCGGTGATTCAACATTTTTGCAAGTGTGTTTATTTAATGAATTACAACATGTATATAACTTAGTGGACTACGTATATATATAGTATAATGGTAATAAATACATATATATATATATATAGTTCATTAAATTACATACTGTTATTAATTCATTAAAAATAGTCATTTCAGTGACAGAAAAATTGTGCATGTGTGATTTTAATGGTACGATATGATGTGAGATTATCGTACGTAATTTTTCAGGTGATTATGAAATATGACATGTATATGATATAGTGGACTATGTATATATTGTATAAATGGTAAATAAATACAAATATATATAGTTTGCTATATAATATACTGTTATGATTTTTATTATGATATATTGTGAAAGTTTTAGAACGTACAATATGATGAGTGATTATTGTACATGAATTTATCTCGGAAAATGTGAAATATTGTGATTTGTCTTCGGACGTGATGTGTGGTACAATATGATGTGAGATTATTGTACATGTGAGGCAAGTCGGAACCTAGCCTTTGGCCGGGCGAAAGTTACGATACAGTTAGAGCTCTAGTCTGTCTGCCATAGTACTGCATGAGGTAACGGGTGGTTATCTGATCATGGGTACTCAGCTTGTTTTGGATGTTGGGTGGCGGGTGGTTACCCAACATCAGCGGTATACTAAGTGAGGGGTAACGGACGTGTACCAGCGCTCATTAGTTACCATTTTGTGAAAGTTTTAGAGTAACCAGATGGGTTGCTCGTTTTCTCATGATTTTCATTTACTGTGTTGTTGGAGTTGTGTCTTTTATGAGACGAGAGTTATTTTAATATTTTACTCATACGAGCTGTAAAGCTTACCGGGTTTGTGTTGCAATCCCGGTGCACCAATTTCAATGGTGTAGGGGATACTTCCGCAGGTGCTGAGTAGTGGTGATTGAGTGACGACCCGAGGACTCGAAGTCGATCGCATCCCGTCGTGGTGAGGTTCCAGCGTGGATTGTGTGTGTGATTTGGTGTGATTTTATTTGTGAGGTTGTTGTGAGGATTATACAATCTCATTTGTTATATGTTGAATTATCATTTGGGTTTGTAATAATCGGCTTAACTGAGTTATATTTTAAACTCAGATGTGATCCGCTGTTACGCTTTAATGATTTCGATTTATTTGAGATTATTTGGTGTTTAATGACTTTAGAATTTTGAGTTTTTAAGCTCGAAATTTTGGGGTCGTTACATGAACAAAGTGAAAGCAAGTAATTAATTAACCTCTTAGGCTAGTAAATTCTGGCTACAAAGAAAACAGGGCATCAAAGTATGTAGAATAGTACCAGAAACAGCATATAGTGCACATAATGCTTGGAAGCCGACAGAACGATCCTGTACGAAGAGTGAAAAAAATATGAAACTGTAAGTACGTAGAACTATATGAAATAGGCGTTATAAATTAGTTTAATTAGTTATGTAAGCTTCTGGTTCTATAATAGAAGAGCGTACCAGGTGATGTATCGGGACAGAGGTCAAACTTCCAAATCTGCCATTGATTCGTCCAACAATCTCATGAACCTGACTTGTAAGCTTTTGATCTGTGTTGATGCACAAATCAGCAAGTTTTAACTCCATATTCATCTAATTATATATGCCATACGTACTAGAAAAATTAAACCAGCTACATCATGTAACTTATAGAGGAATCACTCAGCACGAGGAGGATGGAAGGTGGAATGCAAATACTCTTCTACATGCAGAGAAAAAAGATGGAAAAAAAAAAAAGAAGCACTAGACAAGATATGTTAAGGAAGGGCCATACATTCGGGAACGTCTGTTCTTGATGGCACAGCAATTTGCAGCAAAATCACTTTGTCTCGCCAATTTGGGTTTTCCTCAAGAAACTTTTCAAACGCCAGTATCTTTTGAGGGATTCCTTTGATCATATCAAGTCGATCAACACCCAATATCACCTATCATGTCAAACAGTCATAATTTAATAGAAAGACACAAATTCATTCAACTTAAGCAAGAAAGATACAAATTCATACATTTTGCCTTGTTACATTCATGCTCAAGACTATTACAGATTAGTGTTTGAAACATGCTCGATCTCTAAAATAGTTGATAAATTAAAAACAGTGTTCATGGAGAATAGATGAAACATGCAACTCATCCTATATTCAATAAAGACAAGCATTATCCAACAATGTTTTAGGAAAACTGAAGACCCAAGTTTTTTCTCTCCATACACTCCACAATTATCTTGTATTATCCTACAGTCTACCTGAAGTCCTAAATTCTTAGTAATCGTTAAAAATATCATTCATAAATAACATTCAACATATAAAAAAATGTATTTGAGTGCCTGCAACATCAACACTTGCCTTTCGACCCGCAAATTTTTCTCTCAGCTCCGTAATATGTTCTTGGACTTTGGGATCTTCAAGCGTTCGTGTGAAGCGATCCGGGTCTATTCCAATAGGAAACTGAAATATCAAACACCGAAAGCTAAGCAAGATTTGATATACAGTGTGTATACAGCATACTTCAATGAATAGAGTACATTTTGTTGGGCATAAAAAAAAAATCTGAAACAAAAGGGTTTAGAAAAATGTTGGTACCACAGCCACTCGAGTAATCCTCCCTTCATCCCGAAGTCCTTCAGTAGTCGCCTTGAGCCCAAGAATGTGAGTGCAAGAATCGACAAAATTTCTTGCAAATTCGTATGTATGAAAACTGAAAAGCATATAAATATAATCAATATGCATATTTAGGGATATGCCGGTTGTCTATGTTAAAATTCAATTATCAATGAATTGAAAATGCAGATACTGAAAGGAAAACAAATGAAGAAAACGGAGAAGCTAGGGTTTGGAGACTATATTGCGACTATCCTAATTGATAGAAATTGATCCAAGATTACTGACTAATTTTTTATGATAGCTAGCATCTTGAATTGGGGTATAGCTAGTCTAGTCGCTCTAGCGAAACTCGATCGGTAGCAACTATCTTAAGCAAAGTAACATATACTTACCCGACTAAATCAGCTGCAAGAACTGAGCGCAGGAGCTCTGATCTTGATGGCAGTGTCCTATGAATTTCAGAGGAAGGAAAGGAAGTGTGGAGAAACCAACCGACTTTCATCTTACTGTTAAAGTCCTTCAAGTACTTCGGAAGAAACATAAGATGGTAGTCATGGCACCAAACAACATCACCCTCTTCATAGTGCGCCTTTACTACATCTGCAAACATTTGATTCGCCTTCCTATATGCCGAAAACTGCGACTGGAAACTCCGAGTGGAGGTCCGATCTTCTTGTGGAAACCCAAGGTAATGGAATAGAGGCCATAAAATATTGTTGCAAAAGCCATTGTAATATTGATGAACAAGCTCCTCATCAAGGAAGACGGGAATACATTTCTGCAGGGAACATATAGTGAGATAGTGAATTTAAAGTGTTTAAACAGTCACAACTCAAAACGCAATTAGTAAGAAAGAGCTGGATCTATCTCTATGAATGATAGATTATCAAACATCCATTCATCATGCATGTAAAGAAATTTGAACCTTTTCAGCTAGAGCTTTAGTAAGTGACTTCTGTCCAATATCATCTGGCACATTTACCCCAGCCCATCCAATCCACCTTGCCTCAATATCATTTACACCTTTAAATAACCACAAACATCACGTAATATTAGCTTCATCTTTTGAGGTGGAAAATTAAATCGTAATTTGAAAGAACGTACATGCATGACAAGCCAGGATACAGATCGAGTAGCTGAGTAGGCGAAATTTTCAATAGGAACTAAGACATCACGTACCTGAAAGGGCACTGACCAGACCGCCAGGACTTATCTCCAAAGACCATGAATCTTCACCTTCCCTAACAGCAGAGACGGGTAACCTGTTAGCCACAACCATCAGCCGTTGTCTGTGAAGCCTCCCCCCTTCTTGCTTCTCATGATTAGCATTCAGAGCCGTCGCGGCTGGAGCCCCGTTCAAGTATTTTTCGACCAAAGAATTTTCAGAGATCACCTCTTCTCTTTCATGCTCAGATGGTAGAATTACTCTACCACTAGTTTTCAGAAGTTCTCCCAATCCGGGAATGTTGGATGAATTACTGTTGTACATGGTCCCTGCCATACCTTCACTCTAGTGGTCGATGCACCTTCGATTCTATTAGCAAAACGTCCCTGGGAGGCTGGAAGAATCGTGACATACATTTTAAGCATAACTTACAGCCAAACATAAGCTTTGAATTTTCGACATTTTGGTCTATAGGTACTCATTTATAAAATCATGACAACCGGGCCAAACAAAAAAGATCATGCAAAAAATAACTATGGTCAATATCATTCTTCAGAAAGAAATATCGATCCAAGTAAGTGTAAGACAGTTCAGAACCAGTAAGCAAGCTAGGGAAACTATAATCAAAGCTCACGTCATAATATTATGTAATCTAAATTAAGACAAGAACAACCCCGGAAACCGACCTGTTATAGAGAGGTGTGTCAACTAAAACAGAGACACTGGGATAGAGCGGAGAGAGATCGATGGCAAAGAAGTGAGAAGTCACTTAACGAAGTCTACCCTATATATAAGTGTGACACGATCCTTTCCTAAATTACTGGAGGCAGAACTGACACAAAATCGTCTCCCAATGTCAGACAAATCTTAGTATCTTCCAGTAATGAAAGAACAAGAATATTATAACTTAAAATTTCCTGTTTCATAACAGAATAGA
This sequence comes from Argentina anserina, assembly GCF_933775445.1. Classification (NCBI taxonomy): domain Eukaryota; kingdom Viridiplantae; phylum Streptophyta; class Magnoliopsida; order Rosales; family Rosaceae; genus Argentina; species Argentina anserina. Next base: position 10,195,756 of record NC_065874.1, read on the forward strand.
ACGAAATAGAGTAAGAAAAAAGAGAGCAATGATGCTCTCTGGTTAATTTATTTGTTTTGCATTATAGGACAGAAAAAGGCCGCATGAAAAGGAAATCAAATATTAAGATGAGTTCATCGTTGCTATTGGAGAAAACCTAATCTATGTGCGTTTTCTGGTCAATTTGAGTAATCATAACAAGAATAATGAAAGAAAATCATTCCTGATTCAGTAAACTTAAATTGAGTCGTTCTCCTGCTCATCAATGAAATACATCTAACAAGGAAGAAAAGTAATATCTTGCTTAAGATTTTACTCTGACAGTCGATGAAGTAAAAGAGGAAAAAGATACACTAGAAGAGTAGAAGTGTGAATAAAAGGGAAAGTGCAATTGGTTCTTAATACAAACCGTTAGCTTAACAATCCCTTCTCCTCACCCCTAGCTAATCTAAAACTTGATTTTTTCATGACCTAATAGATTAATTCATAAGCATGTGCTAGAGGGAACTATGAACAAGCTTCCTTAGGAGTTGGACACTTCCGTAACAAAAATATGTTCGAAAACTTTATAGCCATGCAGTAATTTCTAATTATAATTTCCCAGAATTAATATCGACTCTTTATCCTATATTGTTTTCGTTTCAAATTTCTTCCTTGTTCTTTTTCCAATCAAATATAATTTTCTTATGAAAATCTTTTCTTGGATTTAAGTAAGCATCATTATCACATGCTTCCTCGTATTCGCTCTACATATCCTCTAATTAACTGATAACTATCTTCATAACTGGCTAACTCCATCAAAGATGCCACAGTTAAAAGAGGCACAACTCATCACTTGGATTGGAATCATTGGATCATATGATTGATAGGAATAGTATTCAACTCGTTGCACCTCGCTCCATAGTCGGCTACGTAGTACGTTGGTTAACCCCAGATTTGATAATTTTTTTATTCCTGAGTTCCAACTTAATTAATTAATATGATGACAATTTTGAACTCCTTGGAGTAAATTAAGCTCGTGTTTTAGAAATTCGTATTAAGATTGAAAATCGACTTCGACCTTATGATCTAGTACGTAACTCCAATACATTGATCTAGTCCAATATAAAGCTGAAGAATTTTCTGATTAGAACTTATGCATGGATTTTGATTTTTCAATATTTACAATGTTGCCTAGCTAGATCAACATGAGCCTCTTCTTTGACAATGTCCATAAATTCCTCTTTCGATCCCTTTTTACTTGGACAGATTGATCAACTCATTGTTGCACAAAAACACACTGTAACACTCATGTATACACAAGCCCATACAGGCAACATGGGCAAACAAAACACGACGATAGAATTGTGTACGTACAACTCCCACAGCCCCAGGACCAAAACAACAAAACTTGGTCTGCCGTTTTATTCAATCACCCATGTCGTAAATACGTCTCTCATTATTGGGTACGAAACACTGAACCAGTGTCCTCTCAGGAGAGATAGCTTGTTCAATTCACTCACACACGCACCACCAGCTAGCCAGCACCCACCACGCACTCCCCACTCTCTCATCTTCCGTAAATCCCCGCGCGTGTTCCTCACCTCCAGCTAACTCCCAGCTCAGCTCCCCCTCCCTCTCACAGTCTCACGCATAAAACACAGCCTTCCCTCTCCTCCCCGGTTTCTGCTCCATACCCTAAACCAAATGGACCTCTCAGGCCCAAAACAGAAGCTCCTTGTCGTCATGAGCGCCACCGGCGCCGGCAAATGGCGGCTCTCGCTCGATCTCGCCGCGAGGTTCCCTCCGGCCACGTTCGAGGTCATCAACGCCCACAAAATGCAGGTCTACAGAGGCCTCGACGTCACCACCAACAAGCTCTCTGCCTCCGAACGACGCGTCCTCGGCGAGTTCGACTCCCGCGACGGCGACCTCACCGCCGCGGAGTTCCGCCGGCTCGCGGCGCAGGCAGTGGATGGTATTCTCTCCCGGAGGAAGGTCCCGGTGCTCGTCGGCGGGTCCAACTCGTTCATCCACGCGCTGCTCGTCGAGAGGTCCGACCCGGACGTCGTCGACGCGTTCGACGGCGAGGTGGCGGCGTCGTCGGAGCCCCGGTACGACTGCTGCTTTCTCTGGGTGGACGTGTCGCTGCCGGTTCTGACGGCGTACTTGTCGCAGCGAGTGGAAGAGATGGTCGACTCGGGGATGTTTCTGGAGCTGGCCGAGTTTCACGGGCAGAACCTGGCGGTCCGGAGCGGTAAAAGGAAGGCGATCGGGTGGCGGAGTTCAGCCGTTGAGAAGGGGAGTGTATGAGGAGGCGGTGAGGAGATTTAAGAGTGTACCTTACACCGTATTGCCTCAAAGGACCCATACATCACACCTGGATACAAAAACATAGTCAGATAAAACATCATTCTGGTTCGAGGTTCACATTCATAACTGCTTTTGGAACTAGTTGGTTCATTTACAACAAACAATATCCATCCCAGTTTTCATGTGTGAACAAAAATTCAATCCAAGAAATCCGGTCATGAAGAGAAACTTTTGACAGAAGTGGTGCGCTACGATCACCAACCCATTCTACTAATAACGGGCAATAACCAGTTATGAACCCAACTTGTTCTAGCTAACTTGACTCAAATGTTAAAGAGTGTTACATTGTAATAGGAAATCACAACAACTCAGAGATTATGCTGAATCGAAAGTTTGACGATCTCCACTTAGAAAGGAATACTTCTGCGTATAGAAAACAATAAGGAAGACATCTTGTCATCCTTAATGTTGACCCCTCTTCGTTGCTCCCTCACCAATTGAGGGTATGATGTGCCTCATTCAACCAAATTACTCAAAACCAGAAACACAAAAATAACTCCAGTTCATACCGAAAATCCAAAGCCCACAAAATATTCGAGATGAACATCAGAACTAATCAAATCGACTAAAATTTGACATACCCAAATAAGGAAAGACAACAAAAGCAAACATAACTGAAGTAAGGCAGAGGAGGTGAAGAGACTTACCGACGGCACAACCAACAGCGCCGCCGACAGCTGCGCCGGCGGCCATGCGACTCAAGCAGCTGTCCTTGGCCATCTCTCAATCGATTGTCAAATAGGTGCGGCGAAAGAAGGACTAGTGTCTGAGTGTGAGGACTGGGGTTCTATTGGTTTTATGTTGGGTTATAAAAAGTCGTCTTTACTTCTTTCGTGGGGGGAACAAATGCGACAAATGAAGTCGATACTTTTTCTTTACGGTTACATTAACCTTAACATTTACACAATGCCTCCTAAAATCATGTTGACAATCATAGTTTCTCAAACTTAGGGGGACATAGAAACCTGGAATCTCGATCTAGTTTCGAAATTCACCATGATGAGACGGGGACTGAATTGTAGACAGGTTAGCCCGGTCCTAGTCCCGTTCTGTTTGATTACGGTGCGAAAAGGCAGATGGGGAAGATAGTGTTGGAAAAATGGTTAATAAACTATTTAAAATTAAATTTTAATTGATTAATTTAATTAAGTTAAACTTATAATTAATCAAAGATGAACATAGATTTGAGTTCTCCATAATGAGGGCTATAAGATCATATGTTTGTTTGTGTAATTTGGTTTGTGGGTGAATAAAAAATTGTCACTCAAAGATGGCTACTTAGAATGAAGGAAAAGTGTTTGTCCCACATTGGAAAAGAGAAGTGTTGAAAAGACTTTATATAGAATCCATTGTGTATGGATTGTAAAGTGTGTAAACCCCTTTATACCCTTTCGCGCACGCGCAGGGGGGTGCAAATCTTAGGTCACAAGGGAAACCCGTGCGACCTGCGGACACGAATGCAACACCGATTTGAGGGTCGGAACGCAGATTCTTTTTGCATTTCCGAAAATTCGGTTTTGACATTTCAAAATCTCTTGACTGTTCAAATTCTTCTTTTGTAACAACTGTGTTATTGTGTGTTATGGAGAATTATAACAGAATTGAAATTAGTACTTGTAACATATGTAACTCATATATGTTATGATCTTTTGATTTCTATAACAGCCATCTTATTCATTGCTGATTGCAAATCCTCACTGTATAAATAGCCACAATCCTTTCATTGTAAAATCATCCATTCGAAACACAATATGCTCTTCCACTCTCAAAGTTCTTAGATGTTCTCTGGTGATAGAAAGATATATCTTTCGAGTGCGATGAGGATTCTAGTTAGTAGTGCAACTTCCTAGAATTGTTTAGTCGTTATATCCTGGGAGACAAGCGCCGAACATCCTTGCACCGGTAGAGGAAGCGTAAACGTCTTAAGGACAGTGTGGTATCACACACGTCTCGACTAGTTCTTCTATCACCAATCGTTCGGTATTTTGGTTAAATTTCTTTTTGTGTTCTTCGTTTTAGAGTTGCATGTTTAACTTCTGATTTATAATTATTTATAATTCAGGTTATTAAATTATATACGCAATATATCACTGTTTTTTCTAACAGATAGCGAGGCTGAGGAAGGCGGGGTGGGAGCTGAAGAGGCTGGATGCGACGGAGGCATTTGGTGAAGGAGGGGAAGATGAAGTAATTCTTATATTAATTTATAATGTGGTAAATATGCACACAGTGAAAAAGAAAAAAATATTTAAATATAAGTAATTAATTAGAAATAAACACAGTAAAAAATGTATCAATAACATTAAAGTGATACGCCACGTAAATTATGTACCAGGTATATATAATAATTTTTCAAATGGTGATAGGTCTTCCAGCGTTTTCCAGACTCTTCTTTCTCTCTGTTTTTTTTTCTCTTTTAATTTAATTTTTTTTCTTCAGTTCTGTTTTTTGTTGGAAAATTTCGGGAGAGGGTGTTGGTCAATGAAGGTCAAGATGAAAATGGGGGAATTTCAAATTTTGTGTTTGGGAGTGAAATTCCCCTGTAATACTCAGAGAGTCGGAGATAATGTATATGAACTTCAACTGTTGTAAAAATAACTTTATTGATTCCTCGTACTGATAGTCATAAGGAAAAGAATGGATTTCTTATTTCCTAAGTTATTATGCTATAAACTGTTCTCCTTTAATTCACCCTAAAAAGAATTAAACTATGTTGACACATGCACTCTTTTAAAAGAATCGTGCAATTGTATGTTTTAAGTAAGTATCAACATTAGGGCTGGATTAGTTGGTATATCAGTCTTAATTTTCCAATACAATATACCAACTAATATATATTTGGTATGAAAAATCCACAATTTATACCAACCAATATCGTTGGTATACCAATTCAGTGGTACGGTTGGTAATGGGCTTGTACCAACATATTTAAGGCCCAAAAATTTAAAGGCCCAATCCAAATAAGTAATAACAAATAAGTGAAAATAGCAATAGAATTCCAAAGTCTTATATAACTTCAACTAAATTATCAAATACAAAGTCATAAATAGAAAGCCAAAGTCCAAATAGTCAAATTGTTAAAGTACTTATGAATTCTCAAAACAATTGAAAAAAAATAAATGATAGGTTTAAATGCGATATATGTTGACATGTTGTAAACAGTCATGGTGCTAGTGATAGGTCTAAGCATTTGTACTTGAGAATTTGATTGAATCGATTCATTCATAATTAAATAAAGAAATTGAAGACGAGAAAAAAAGTGTACTTGAGAAAGAAACTCAGAGAGATTAGATTAAGGTTAGTAGATTTATACGGTTTAGATTTATTTAAATCTACGGTTGAAATTTAAAGATATATATATATATATATATTTAATTAAATAATTTAATATAATATAAATTGGTAGGTACGATATACCATGGTATATGGAAAATCTATACCACCTACCTACCGTATTTTTAATGTTGGTACGGTATACTGTACCATATACCATGTACTGAGTATTTGGTATACCAACATATTTGATACGATTGGTATACGAATTGATTGAGATGGTTTTATATACCATTGCCACCCCTAGTCAACATGCTCTCCAGATAGAGAAAAATATTCAAATGTTACTTGAATTATACCACATTTTGGTACTTCAACTTTCAAAACTACCAAAACGGTACCCACACTAATCCTATGTGCCATACCTATGTTTACATACCTATGAAACTATAATCAGTAATCAATCACGAGATTCCGAGCGGACATGTAAGTACAACCTTATCATTCGGTGACAACGGAAAACTCGAATGAAATCCTTGAATACATTTCTTAGGTGAATAAATTATGGAAAGTGAAGTAAATAGATGAAATTGTCATACAAATATTCGAGGGAGACAAGTAACCAGGCTTGTCAAATGGTCGGGTTTGGACCGGATCGGGTATTTTCACAAATATAAAGATCCAAATCCACCCATTTAAAGCGGGCTTTGCAGACTTTTGTGAGTCGGGTATTGCGGGCTTGTATTAGAAAAAAAACATAATACTCTAATTTAAGGGTTTAAAACAATAACAAAATTATTAGAAAACATTTTCAAAAAAAAAGTCACAAATAAATTCTAGTTTCGAAATATTGTCAATCGACACCAGTAGATGCGATCGATATATATATTTAGGGACCCTGTAAAAATTTCATCCGTTTTGAACATGGTTTGACCGTCCATACCTACGGTCAATAAAAAAAGAGGCGTTTTGACATAATAAAACCCCGTTGATCAGAGCTTTGCTAAATGAGTTTTCTCGTTGCGACCACGCACGATCGGTGACAAAAATTAGGTGATTTGAAATATGTAAACAGTTTTATGTATTCGCATCCTGGTAATAGGTCCCCCATTATAACATATTAGGGTTGTTTTTGGTTTACTGGAAATTCTGACGATTAAACGAGATCCGAATTGGATGAAATTTAAAATGGTCACCAAATATATATACCGATTACATCGGATGGTATCAATCGATTCCGAGAAGTTTCCTTCATATAGTCACTTCATAATGCGATAATTTTATCATAAACCTAATATAAAGATTATGATACATTAGTAAACACTTCGGTGATCGTCAACTTTAGTTCGAAGGTCGATCGACACCAGTAGATGTGATCGGTATATATATTTTGGTAATCCGTAAAAATTTCGTCCATTTTGGACATGGTTTAACCGTTCGTATCAACGGTCAACAAAAAAAAAGACGTTTTGACATATTGAAACCACATTCACCGAGGCTTTGTCAAATGAATTCCTTCAGTGCGACTGCGCATGATAGGTAATAAAAATTAGGTGATTTCATATATGCAAACGGCTTTCGGCGTTCGCATATTTGTAATATGTCTTCCCTTATGGGTTATTAGTGGTGTTTTCGATTTACCGAAAATTCCGACGGTCAAACGAGGTACGAATTGGATAAAATTTTTACAAGCTCACTAAATATATATATCTATCACATCGGCTAGTGTCGATCAATCCTAAGAAGTTTCCTTCATATAGTCGCTTCATAATGCAATAGTTTTATTATAAACCTAATATAAAATGTTATGATACATGTGGACACTTAGGCGATTGGCAACTCCAGTTCGAAATATAGTCGATCGGCACCAGCAGATGTGATCGGTATATATATTTAGGGACCCCATTAAAATTTCGTTTGTTTTGAACATGGTTTGACCGTTCGTACCTATGGTAAAAAAATGTGTTTTGACATATTGAAACCCCAATGACTGGGTCTTTACTAAATGAGTTTCCTCAGTGCGACCGCGCACGATAGATAACAAAAATTATGTGATTTCAGTTATGCAAACGGCTTTCGGCGTTCGCATCTTTGTAATGGGTCCTCCCTTAGAGCATATTAGTGGTGTTTTCGGTTTACTGGAAATTCTGACGGTCAAATGAGGTCTGAATTGGATGAAATTTTTACAGGGTCACGAATATATATTCCGATCACATCAGTTGGTGTCGATCGATCCCGAGAAGTTTCTTTCTTATAGTCGCTTCATAATGCGATAGTTTTATTATAAACCTACTATAAAGGTTGTGATACATTAGTGGACACTTCGGCGATTGATAACTCAAGTTCGAAATATGGTCGATCAATACCGGCAGATGTGATCAGTATATATATTTAGGGAACCCGTAAAATTTTTGTCCGTTTTGGATATTGTTTGACCATTCGTATATACGGTCAATTAAAAAAGACGCGTTTTGACATATTAAAATCCCCAATGACTGGAGCTTTGCCTAATGGGTTTCCTTGATGTGACCGCATACAATCAGTGACAAAAATTAGGTGATTTCAGATATGTAAACTGTTTCGGTGTTCGCATTTTGGTAATGGGTCTTCTTTTTTGGCATATTAGTGTTCTTTTCGGTTTATCGGAAATTTCGATGGTCAAACGAGGTCCAAATTGGATGGAATTTTTATAGGGTCACTAAATATATACACCGATCATATCGGCTGGTGTTGATCAATATCGAGAAGTTTCCTTCATATAATTGCTTCATAATGCGATAGTTTTATTCTAAATTTAATAAAATATGTATGTATAATATTTTATTATTTGGCGGGCCGGACCGGGTTTCACTTCTCTAATCTAAGCTCAACCCTCTACCCACAGAAGTAGGCTTTGACATGCTTTCTTGTGGGCCGAGCTGGATAAAATCTTATTAGGTTTGTGGAACTCTGCGGGCTTTTCGGATTCACGGGCTAAATGATGATGAGGCTTTTAGAATCTTAGAGCTAAATGACGAGGCCTTACTGTCACTCTATTACATCATGTGTAAACGACATTCCTCTGTACAAATTCCTCACATGGTAACAGGGCTCCTTTCTTGAATCCTCGGAGACCTCTTCGCCATAACTAACAAGACGACAAAACATAGCCAATAAATACAACACTGATCACTCTCACTCTCACTCTCACTCACTCCATGACTGAAAATGGCGTTGGAGTTCCAGTCACACAGAGACGACGCCTGGTACGAGGCCACTCTACTCACGGAGCCCGCCGGCGACGAACCCCGTCTCAGAATCAAGTTCGACAACTTCTCCGACAGCCACGACGAGTTGGTCAACGTCAAGGACCTCAAGTCACTCAAAGACGTCGAGGCATTCAAGTCCCGGGTCAGAAGAGTGTCTCCTCAGCTCCAGGACCATGAGTGCTCCAATGTCCACAAGGGCTTCCTCGTCTGCGCCGCCCATTCCGTCGCCCACGACCGCCGCTTCTTCGACGGTGTAGTCCATGCGGTTATATCCCTTGTTTCTTTTCTTTGGTATTATATAATATGTGATTGTACATAAACAAAAAAAAAGTGGTTGTGAAAATTTTTGGGTCTTTGTTACTGATAGGTTGTGCGGAAGGAGCATAGGATTGTGAAGGGAGAGGAATTGTGTAGTTGTAAGTTCATGGTGGAGTGGACTAATGGTCCGGATGTTGGGATTCAAACGAGTCTAGCAGTTGGGAACATTTGCCGGGTACTTAATGAGGAGGTAATGAGCCCGGTGCTGAGCTCATTTCTCAACAGAGCCAAGGAGAAGATTGAGGGTGGGTTCTCTAATTCGACGGCGGTTTCTGTCGAGAAAGGTGGTTGTGATTCTGGGAGTAGTGGGATTAGCAGGAGGTTCAAGGCACCCTCTGCTCGAAGATTGAACAAGGCTAGTGTGTAAAGTTTTGGACTTTTGGGTATTTCATAACATGTTTGGTCCCTTGGCGTTTGTTTGTGCATTGAGAAATTACTGTATCTTATAATTGATGTTTGGTAGGATATGAGCCAAAAATGTCTATGTGGGTTCGTGTCATATTTGGATTTTTACTATACTGAATAGCATTGATAGTTTGATACTGAATGGCTTTGGGAGACTATCAGAAATGGCTAGTTTGGAGAGACTATAAACTTGATCAGTGTCGTGGACTTGATTTGTGAGGTTGTGAGTATGTGAATTTAGACTCAGAAGTGGAATTTTACCTCCTACTCTGTGGGCATGTACAAATCTGTTGAATCATATATGTGTTCCCATCTCTTTCCCTATGTATACTTACTTGGATACTTCCTCTTTGTTGTTTTTCAAAACAAATTTTGATGCTGCTTTGCCTATTTTATAGGATACCCCTGCCAGGAGATACGTAGCAGCTCTAGCGGGCTGGTCTTCAACAGGTTTGTGCAGAATTCCTTATAGCTTTGCCCTAATGAATTTGTTTCTCAATCCTGAACTATTTTTTGAAGCAGATATGATTGATAATGCCTCATGTTTATATTTTGAATATTGAAACCTTTCATTGAAACAGCACCGAGGCAAGAATCAGCAGACAATTTACAAGAACTACAGCAAAAGAAAAACCAAGAAGAGGTGATCGACAATCCCTCAGAAAGGACTGGACTTGAGATGGATATAGAAGGGTTGCCCCATGTGCTATGTGTGGAGAATCTTGAGAAGGGGATATTACCTGTTACAATTGAGCGATTTATATATGAGCAAGTTTCAGTTCTATGTAAAGCATTTGTTATGCCAAGTAAGCCTTCAGAGTCATATACAAGAGGACTGATCATACTGGATAACAAAATGGATCTTGAAAAGTTGTCCAACTTCTTGGAGAATCCGGATCGCATCATTGTTTCGTCAAGAGGAAGGTAAAGTTTGTGTCATTTGCTTTTTTTTGTGATTATTAATTTTTCGAAACTTGATGATATGTAGAATGGTTTAAGCTAGTTAACTAGTCATTTCAGCCTCCCAATAGTTGAAACAGCCAACTGAACAATAGATAGGATTTCTTGATTCCTTTAGCTTTGTGTCATTATTTTTCAATTCTGTGCAGGCCTTGGATAGTGCCTGAGCATGTCTTAGATGACACACTGAGAGCAATGACCCAAGATTTTAGGCCTACTTCACAGGTTAGTTCTAATCAATACTCACAATTATCGCCTGGATTACGAGACTGGTTCTGCCATGATAAACCTGTGGATGTAGAAGAACTAATGTGGTCGATCGATTTGTCACTGAAAAGGACTCTCTTCCTATATATTTTGCAGACAATTAAGGAGAACAATGCTTCAGTTAGCAAGGAGTTAAAGGTTGTCATTTCTGGTAGTCGAGAATACCAGAAAGCTGAGATGCTAAAGAAATTGATCAAGGACTTTGTCGACCATCAATGCAGACTTCATAAGCGGCTGCTTTATGACGAGGCAAAGATCTCAAAGCTACCTGGGTAATAGATTGTAGAGATACTTGAGATTATAGTTGCTTGTAGTTCATAGGACTAAGTAGTACATTGAGTACCTTTAGTATTTTGATTGTCACAAAATGCCATGCCAATAGTCATACTGGTGGTATCATGTGCGTTGTGCCAACAAAGTTAGTCTGCGGCACACTTCCACTGGAATACAGTAGCTAATTACAGCTATATGTTATTTCAAACTATATATAGTGTCTTTCATCAATTTTCAATAACTATAGATTGTTTCAAAAGGCACACCAAATGGCCATAAACATAGAGGTACCTCACGCCACTTTCTAGTACTTCTTTGTTGTTGCTTCGATCAGCTACCTCAACAGCTCAACTGATGCAATTATTGCTTATCTTAAGTTCTTGACCTGTGCTTTTCTTTCCCATGGATCGTATCAATTTATTGAAACAGCAAACTATATCTAGGCCTCATCTGGTTCGCAGGATGTAACAACTTTCATATTCTTTTCCTTATGTTTATTTTCCGCAAACCAAATGAGGTGAGCTTAATTTTCCTTTCCCCAGTGTAAGGGTATGATATGCTAATGGATTGGTGAGTTTTTGACACAAAACTTATCAGCAGATGCTGGCATTTGGAAATAAGGATAGGATCATCGAGTGTCAACATGATAATAGTAATGTGACCAAGCGTATTTCTACTCCAATGCCAATTTTAAATGGGGCATATCAAACATTACATTGTAGGAAGATTCCTTCATTGGTGAATGATATCCTATATGTGGCTAAATTATTCAAAGAGATTCATTAGTGCATTAACTTTATTCAAGCGGTCTCTAAAATTTTCGGTATTTTCATGTGATAATCAGTAACCGCTAGTTCTCATGTGTCAAAAGTTGTCACATTACTTATGTTTATTCATAAATATATTAAGTTTATCTATGTATCATAAGCCGTTACAATACTTTCTTCTTTCAAAAAAAAAAATTTGTTACAATGCATTTACTTTGTTCACGTGAAATCTCATAAATCTATGTATTTCTCGTCAAACCAGTTAGGAAATTTGTACTGTAGTAGTGAAACAAATTGGTTGTATCGCCCAAACTTGTCTATAAATACATATGCAACTTTCCACAACATGTAACAAGCTACATATTGTTCATTGTTCTTTCCTTGAGACATGGTTACTGATTTAGATGGTTCTAGGGTGAGGAGAATAGGAAGGGATAGAAAGCCTCTTCTAAATTGGAAAAGATCAAAAAGGAGAAAAACCGGTACAAATAGTTCTTATTCTACTGTAGAAATGGTTGGTATGGGAAAAAATTGTGGCAGTACTTTGGGGGAGGTATTTTGTTACCTGTACATTTACTTACTGTTCTTTTGCCCTTTTGTTTCTTTTTTATTTTCTTCAACTTTTTTTGTTTTGAGTGCTTCAACTTGGTTGATCGATAATGATCATATATCTGGGGGGACCTGACAGTGATCCGATGATGAAACGTCATGTAGGTGACCGACCCACCGGAGAGCTTCACGATGGTCTCACTTGCCTGCCGGAACAGACAGCGGAGCTCCGAAGGTTAGTACTCGACTTTTATGTTCTTTCATAGAAATGAGTTCTTTTTACGTATATATACCTTCCGAGTAATTTAGCTACTTGGGATGCTCATTAACTTGTATCATGGGTTTCATGACAGGTAAAAGCCATGGAGCTGACCGATCGGTGGGAGATGAACCGGCGAGGCCCTTACGGTGGTTGTAGCCACCCTCCTACAACCCCAAAGTCCTGATTTCTCTCAGTGTAGGGGGGGTAGTGACAAGCTAAGTTTTTTGCTGGCTCGGATGGATATATCTTTTAATCAGATTTGGAGCATTTCACTATCAACTACACATTTCATAAGCAGTAGCATCTGAATGAGTGTGAATTATGATTGTTACCACCACGAAGGGTTGAAGAATCGATCTGTCATGTCTGCAATTTAAAGCTTTGAGTGAGATTCTGCTTTTGATAAGGTTATTGTTGCCGGAGACTAAGAAATTGACAAGTTCCATGTTACAAAATCGTTATGTATAGACTAGTCATCACTGTGTGTGTAACTGCAAAGAGATTATCAAGATTTCAATTTCCTTGTAATTTTTTTATGTAGTGAAAAGCGAACAGAAATGAAGCTTCAAAACTTTTTCACTGCCTTCTTCTGTTCTTCAATGCCAATTATTTGACGAGACTCAACAGATACAAATTCAAATATACCTTGCTCTTCTTTTATACTATGTTTTGCGGAAGATGTTGTAGATTTAAAACAAACAAAAAATTGAGAATTTGGCTAGCAAAGGAAAAATGAACATCGAATGAGGGAGAAACGAGAAAGGTACTCCTTGATTCGTGCAAAAATGTGAAATGAAATCAGCGAACGGTCCAAAGTAGACGAAGAAGAGGATGCGTGGTAACTCAAACGTGAGTAAACGACCAAAGAATAACAGAAAGAAGCTATAAGAAAATTGATTACTTGCTTTTTTATACACAGAACATTCGAAGGGAATTGTAAGTCCCGGCATTCCCAAACATTGGTAAGAAAACTAGCAGGGATATTTCCCCATTTTATGGAAGATGGTCAAAATACCAGGGGACTAATTTCCTTACAATGAACCAAACCAGACCCTTGATAATAAGAACTAATTCCTTCAGTTGATTTCTCAGACCAATACAGATTAAAAATGCCTAGTACAAGGCAGCAAATGAAGAAGGAATTCTACATTTAGATAACCATATCTAATCACACAACGGTGCATAGAAGGGCCGACTTACAATCATGAAACTTGTTCTGATAATATAAGCACAAATCAGGGGAATGTAGTTGACAAGAGTCCTACAATGTACAATTAAGCTTCTTGCTAAAGAACTATAAGCAATTAACCAGTAGTTTCACACTTTCATGTGGAGGATATAGATACATATGTCTCATTGTGCACACCAGTCCTGGGAATGTACTTAAGAGTGAATTGCTCAGGGGAGAACGTCCATCAACCTTGCATACAATATAACATCAACGGTCAACAGTTTGTTACATGTACAACTAGCCACTTAGCGAACAGAGACGTACCATTGGAAAGTTAACTTGATTCAACAATGGGAAATGGTCTAACTGAATGGCTTGACAGTCGATTGCCATCTGATACAAAAAAGATGGGTATACTTATTGAAATAAGATTATTGCTACATGCAGATTAAAATTGAAGACAAAGCAAAATTGTAATGAATAATGCACTTGCCTTTTAATTCCATCTGCAACCAATCTTGCGTGCAAATCAAAGCCTCTCGAGTATCAGGATTAAGCGAGCTTCGACATTTATCAAGCACTCTAACATCAATACTGAATGCAGATTCTGGTGCAATAGTTGACATAGGTGTTCCTAGAACATCACGTGCCATCATGGATAAGATAGGGTACCTTGGTGTGTGGACCTTCCACCAATTTAATATGTTAAAGTCACAGTTACGAGGAAAGTTTGGCTCCTGTAGATATTTATCCAAGTCAGATGTCACATTCTGGCTTTGAGAGGTCTCGTAAAGAAATTTGTCAAAACCCTTCAATCTATCCCTGGGATCACTGCTGGTACTAGGCAAGCTGCTTCCAGGTATGGCTGAACCTTGATCAACCATTGTTGAGCAGATTGAATATGCATCAAAAAGCTCCTTGATTCCATCAGATACATCCTTGATCTTCTCCAAAGACTGACTACCATATATTTGAGAATAGTAGTACTCCACCAATTTCATTTTGAATCTGGGATCTAAAATGACTGCTACTGCCAAAGCCAAACTACACTTGCTCCAATATTTGTCAAACTTCTCTTTCATCTTTAATGCCATAGACCTAAGAAAATCATCTGGGCTCTTGCACCAGTCAATTAATTGAATGTGAATATCACAAATCTCAGGGAAGTATATACTTGCAGTTGGATATTTGTTGCCTGAAAATGCATTAGTGACTTCAACCAGAAGCTTCAAATAGCCAGCAATAAAGCTTGTCCATTCCCATTCTGTGTCAGTCAATTCTGATGTATATGAGGGATCATGCTCTTGCAAGACTGAAAATGCACCCCTGTATTCTAAAGCTGTTTCAAGCATAAGGCACGTTGAATCCCATCTAATTGGGCAGTCAACAACCAGTCTCTTCTCACTGCTGATCCCAACTTGCTGGGAAATTTCATTGAACTTCCTTTGGGCCACTTGTGAGCTTCTTACATGTTTGACACTTGCTCGAATCTTATGGATCACCTCCCTCAGTGCTTCCAATGCATCTTTCACAATTGAATTTATAACATGCGAAGCAGAGCGAATATCAAATAACTGACCATGACCCAAGAGAGGCCTGCTTTGGGAGATCTGGTCTTTAATCCTTAGAACAATGTCATCATCAGTGGAACAATCATCAAATGTCAAGGCAAACAACTTACTGTCAATATCCCAGTCCATCAGGCACTTGATAATTACGTCCGAAAGCAAATCATCAGTGTGCGACAAATCAAGTGTGACAAAATTCATAATTTTCTTCTGCAGTTTCCACTCCTCATCAATAAAGTGTGCAGTCAAACACAGGTACTCAACACCTTCCACAGAATACCACATTTCAACAGAAAGGTTAATTCTGCCATGCAAACTATTTATCATCTCATACACTTTACCTCGTTCTTTCCTATAAATTTCCAAACAAAATTTCTCGACATCATTATTTGGCACCAACTCAAATAATGGCTGAAGGTTCTTGACAAACACTTTGAATCCAACATCATCAACCATTGGCAATGGGTAACCATGTAATATAATCATGAGAGCAAGATCAAACTGACTACGGTCCTGATCAAACTTACCACTTGCAGCAGTAACAATTTCGTCTCTTTTCTGATCCTGATCAAACCTCATGATTGTTGGCTTACTGAATGCATCTGGTCTTTGTGCTTCATCACCATTGATAGCTGCAAGGCTAACAGTATTATCTTTTTTTCTTCTCTTCGCTGCAAGTAGCTGAGACACATCAAAGTTGGATCGTTTCAGACATCGCATGAGATGATTCCTCAGGTGTGTGGTGCCACTGTTACTTGATCCACTGAGTTTCTTGTTGCAGTGTACACAAATAGCATAACATATATCAGCCTTCCTAATCCTTTCAAAATGATTCCACACAACAGATGTCAACCGCTTTGGTTTCTTGATGGCTGCTTCATTCTGTATTTCCATCACATAGGCATGAAACCCACCAAGTCTGCACATCATGTGAGAGATAATGATTCAATATATTAAACTAACAATAAGAATTTGCAGAGCTTCTAATCGAAAGAGGAAAAACGAAACTTGCAGGACTTCAAACAGAAGCAACTAAGAAACTTATAACATTAGAAGACAAACAGCACCAATACAACATAAGCATGATCTCATCCTTACAACACTACTAACATCTATCCCAAACTAGAAACAAATACTAGCAGATAACAAAAGTTATATATCATACTCCACACTGCACAACAGTAATATAAACTGAATACGATAACTTATCAAGAACACAAAGAATCTGACTGGAACCCATGATCTAAATCTAGGTAGAAAACTCATCAGGTAAGAACAATAAACAAGGCACCTATCCAATATATAGCTAAACACACATGGAATATGATATATATATCTTATTGTATCATGGTGTGGTTGACACAAAATAAAACGTGATACAATCAAAATTATAACTAACACGTTGTCTACTTGATTAAACTACGAAGTTCCAAAACACTAAGAATCTTAAAACCAAAGGAATAAACTTTCACAAATAATAAAGAAAACAAGCAACATTTAAGCTCAAAACCACAACCTCATGTCAAATTTCATCAAGCACACAAAACCCATGTAAAGTGCAAATTCAACTAGAAACTACCGATAGAACCACAAATTTGAATAGTAAAATTTTCATAATTTCAGTTCAAATTTCCCAAAACCCTAGAATGATCAAATTCATGAAAGCTTCAAACTTTAGGATCTGGGTCACACCAAATATGCTCCAATTTTACATCAGAAACCCCCCAAATTGAAATCTGAGAGCAACAATTGAGTAACTGAGAGAAATCGGGACTTACGGAAATTGTAATTTGACAAATGAGTGGGTCTCCGGATCGGAGAAATTGGGGTTTCGGATCGTGAGAGATCCTAGAGAGGGAGAGAGAG
Organism: Argentina anserina; assembly: GCF_933775445.1. Classification (NCBI taxonomy): domain Eukaryota; kingdom Viridiplantae; phylum Streptophyta; class Magnoliopsida; order Rosales; family Rosaceae; genus Argentina; species Argentina anserina. Next base: position 10,213,014 of record NC_065874.1, read on the forward strand.
AGAGAGAGAGAGAGAGAGAGAGAGAGAGAGAGAGAGGCTGAACCCGATAATGGATCTGAGAGATATGGGTTGGATCCGATAAGATTAATACCGCCACCCGTATTAGGTTTGTGGGTCAACAATTAAAGCTTGGGATATGTACCATTTTGATTGCACCGGATACGATAAGACCCGTGTCGGATCCTATTGGTCCGGGTCGAAGTAACAGTGTGACATCTCTGGTTTTCTTTCATCCATGTACTGGGAGAAAAGTTGCACTTAGGTCTGAAGCCACAATTGTGTGAGTAGACTTGGTACAAGGTTTGTTCATCTGCATTCTGATGTTTTTCTTGGCCTCATTATTCTTTTATTTTAGTGGATTACTTGTCCAACTTAGTGAACAAGAGTAAAATAGAACTTGCTTGTCTACATACCAAACATCATAAAGTTTTAACATGCACAACTGCAAGTTCTAGTATGTTGTAAAGACCATCAAAAAGCTAGGCAAACAATATATCAAAATGAAACCATGATGAGACAACAAGGAGGTCGTGAACAAAATAAAATGATAAATAAATTATAGATTAAATTGTGAAAGAAGAGTAAATGGATACAAATTGAGGGTTAGTAGTGTAAATAATAAAAATGTGGCATCCTCATTCCTTAACATTAAACAAAACTTAGGCAATCTCTCCGCGGTAGCTTCTGTAAGAAAGGAGGAGAAAGAGAGGGAAGAAAGTAATGGCGAGGAGGAGATTGCTGGTGCTGCTAAAACCGTTCGACGTGTACCCAGCTTTCCAATCAGACGGCCTGTCTCGCATCGCCCGCCTCCAGGTAATAACAATATCCCACGCTTTCCTCTTTGTTTTGATTTAATGCTCCCTCTACAATTTGGACCTTTCCGTATATCATCATATTTCAGCTGTTTCACCTTATTTGTCTGTAGAGTGCTTAAAGGTTAAAACTTTGATTGGAATGCTTTGTGGGTTTGGTTTATTCTGTATGTTTTGTGAATTATAAAACATAAATTGAAAAGATTGTCTTTTAGTAGTAGTAGTTGTTGTTGTTTAAAACATTGATGAAAGCCGAACTTGATAATGAGGTTGAATTGAAGCGGGGACATAGAAGTGAGATAAGTAAAGTGCTTTGCAGTTGAAATAAGTGTACTATGCTTCAAGATGGGAAATAGGGTGAAGGATTCTTGTGTTTATGACAAACACATAAGCTTAATTTCCCTAGTTCATTCCAGTAATTAACAGTATTTCATACCCAAAAAATAAAACGATAAAGAAGGCTATGACATCTTAGGTATTCTAAAATATTGTACCACCAAGAAGCTGTGGGAGTGTGGGTTTATCATTGCAGTGGAGATAACGAGTTTAGGATCATAATGTCTGTTCTGTAGAATATGTCTTGGTTGTAAAACTATGAGCCAGGAAATAATACAGTTATTAGTCTTGATATTGAGCTCATCTTCAGCTAGAGCACTTGGACAATAGGCGAGAGGTGCACAAGGATGCAGTAAACTTCTGTCAGAATATTTTGCACCGCAAGCCTGTTGATTGGAAAGCTCTATTGCGTAAAGATCTAACGCAGCCCATCCGTGATGTGGATCTTGTTATTACAGTTGGTGGCGATGGCACTTTACTACATGCGAGCCATTATATTGATGACTCGGTTCCGGTTCTAGGTGTGAATTCTGACCCCACCCGACCTGAAGAGGTTAGTTTGTTTCTTTGGCCAAGCCGTAGAGTGTTGGTTAGTCTTTGTATTGGTTTCTTGTGTTTTATTTGATCATTGCTTGGAATCAATTCATCTATCTTTTTGCGGAATTTGGGCTGAATCTCACAGATTATTTATTTTATATCATTTGGCTAGGTGGAAAAGCACAGAAATGAGTTTGATGCTTCTAGAAGCACAGGCTATCTTTGTGCTGCAACTGTCGACAACTTTGAACAGGTAAGACTTCTAAGATGAATTCATGAAAGGAGGCCTAGCTGTTGTTAGGATCCTCTGTAGTAAGATTTTTAAAAGCAGTCATTTTGAGAACAGATTGATGAACAAATTGTCAAGAACTAATGTTTAATCTAAGTCTTTAGCTGATGCTCAACCTTTTGGTGTCAAGAACTATTTTTAGGAATGTTTTGTAGTTCAACTTCTCACCATTATTTACTTGTCTAATGCGAGAGTACTCAATCAAATGATACCTCTTTATCTGCTAAAACCTTCTTACTGTGGTGTAAAGGCATCTAGAATGTGTAGCACAAATTGATGTTTTATGGTTATGTTTAGTTAAGTCTTTTATTTATGAACTTTTGATTTTGCTGTGGCCAACCTCAAGTCGCACCATTTATCTCTTTATGAGTTATGGAGTCGATGCTTTCACTGTTCTTCAACCCAAAGCTGGCTTCCATTTTGCATGCAAATTTTAGAACTAATTTATGGATTGATTACTCTTTTCAGATACTGGACAACATCATAGAGGATCGAATTAGTCCTTCCGATCTGAGAAGGATCTCCATTGGTGTAAACTCTCAAGTTTTTTCAACTTGTGCTCTTAATGATATATTAATTGCGCATCCATGTCCGGCAACACTATCACGGTTCTCATTCAAGTAAGTCTTCCCCATGGTCTGAGACAAATAGCCATATTTTGACTTGGATATATATATATGTACATATCTTTAACTAGTATTAAATGCTTCTATTAAAACAAAATAAATTTATATTTTGAAGGATCTTTGTTTGCAGAATCAAAAGTGATGACCAGCTGTGCTGTCCTTTAGTAAACTCCCGATCAAGCGGTCTCAGAGTTTCAACCGCTGCTGGGGCAACAGCTGCGATGCTCTCGGCTGGCGGACTTCCGATGCCTATATTATCTCAGGACCTCCAGTATATGGTAAGAGAGCCCATCTCATCAGGAGCAGCCTCAAGCTTAAAGCATGGGTTTATCAAACCTCATCAGTCCATGGAAGCTACATGGTTATGTAGAGATGGTATTGTATACATTGATGGTTCTCATGTCCGCTGTTCAGTAAGAAATGGGGATCGCATTGAGATATCTTCCAAAGCCCCAGTTTTGAAGGTTTTCTTGCCTCACCGTGTACAGCACGTTAGTAGTTTATGAGGAGGCCAAGTTACACGGAAACAGATAGTAGAGAAATATTTTGTAAATATGGCTGGTGCAGATATGCGGCACATCCGTAGACATGAGTCCACATTTACCTTTTTCTATCTCAGAATGGAAATCTACTAATTTTGGAATGAGTTTGTATACTATATTGTTCAATAGCTTACTATAATTTGGCCTTCACAACAGAACTTTTGGAGTGATTGAGTTTAGGAAAACAGGTAGGCAAGATAAATGCGTGCAGATGACATTGTTCGAACTTGCCTTCATATATGTAGCAATAGACAGGCATATTGGTCTGTATTCCGTGCTGCAAATCAGTTTGGTTTTGCAGCAACTAGTTATTGTTCTAGTTATATTTGGCATCCACCATGTTGTATCAGGGTTAAAGACTTCTCTACGCATAAGTTTTTAGCTTTTGTGAACACTGCGGAAAAATCCACAATAAGCAAGACACAGTAATATTCGTTGAAGACATCCCTAGTATATATCCCTTTACTACATCAAAGTTCTGCCATGAGGAGTTGTATGCCAGTAGCCTCGTGTTTCATATCATTTGTCACAAGACTGGTAAAATGCAACCTATATGTACTGATAGTACTAATATCTGCAAATTAAGGTAGTTACATAGGAATCATCTTCAGAAACACCATTTTCCATGCCGAAAACCATGTCCAGGCTGCTTCACCCAGAACACACGACTGAAGTTGGAGACTACAGCAAATGATGTCAGGATAGCTGATTCGCTTTCCTATTGTCTGATTGTAGAATTCATATTTACAATCTAGCATTACTTTCTGCAAACAGCGAACCCTCAACTTCAAGCCTAGAATCTGCAAAATCAAGTCATGAAGATTCAGCAATAAGTAGGAAACATAAACTAAAAAACTAAGATTGCAACTTACGTGAACATTTGAGGACGACGGGAGAGCTGAGGCCTCTTTATTGGGGAGAACAGAATGTTCCTTAGAGTCGATGAGGGGTTGCCAGCTCCAGATCCAAACATGTGGTGACCAGCAGGCCTTCTGGCCACAGCATCGACTGGCATAGCAGCTTGTTTTGCCGGTGAGACAGAGATGTCAAAAGGACCGCCAGAGTTTGAACTATTCTGTCTTGCTGGCCATATATCCTCTTTTGGCCCTGGAGTTTCAGGAGTAAGAACCCGCCAATCTGCAAAAAATGAGTCAACTGGTTTTGAAAGTACTTGAGCTGGAAAAAAGGAGGCTAAATATAACTAAGTTTCATGGAATAAATCCAACAGTTAGCAAATACTGAAGACTGTCTAGCTGCAACTTCAATGAAAAAGAATTACCTTTCCTAACTGGCTCTCTGCGATCCATGATGTTACCCTGGTTTGAGAAAAGATCAGGTTCATTTCTGGAATAGAAATTGGCTGCAGGTTGGACGGCAGTTCGTTTAACTGATTCGTACTCAGTCCTCAGTTGATCATACATTTCATCTAGCTTTCTCTTCTGTCTGCAACACAAATAGAAAAAGAAAAACAATAAATGAGTCCCCAATATTGGAACTATGTCTCGGGAAGTGGAACAGTAGGATACGGACACAAGACCTGGATTTCTCTGAATATTTTTCCTGGAGCTCCTGCTTATCCTTGGACAAGCTCTCATTTTCTTGCTCCAACATTTCACACTTTTTGGCCCATTTCTGGCACTGAGACTGCATCTTTTGCAATTGCTCCATGAACTTTTCTTGCATAGCTTCACATTTCTGCCGGTATTGACCTGCTACCATGCTCAACTTGCGCTGCATTACCAACTCCTTTTGCCCAATAAAGAACATGACACTTCTGTGTGCACTCTTCATTACTATTATTGGTTGTCAAGGGACTTACGCACAAAAACTGTCTTGAAAAATGGAGGAAAAATTGCTGACATTATAGAATGGATATAGACATATAGTTTGGTTGCTACCTTAAATGAAAACAGATGCGAAAAAAGGATACATATATCTGGAGACACTCCAGTCATGGCCATCTGCAGCATTAGCGAGGCAGGAAGATAAGGAAAGCAACACTACTGAAAATAGCTAAAACAATAGATATAGGAAAGCGACAGTACTGGGAAACAGGTAAGATTTAATCTAGTGATTGTAAGATTAAATATGATGATAGATATATTATGTTCTCACAATTTCATAAGAAAAACTTGCTTACATTTATCCATTCATCATTTGGATTGACATCCACAACTTTCATGTGACTGCCACAAGGAAAGCAAAAATGAGAAAGAAAGAATGGAAATAGAACATATATTTTAGAAAACTATGACAAGGTTTGCAACATTGCTTCTATCTGAAACCTATCATCATTGGTAGTCTGGAAGGAATTACAGTCTATTTTGTGGTTCTAGCCAGGAAAGTACTCAAAGAACCAAATGGTTTTGCCAACAGAAAAATACTACAGCACCATTAGTACAGAAAGAGACCAAAGTTGACTAAGGAAGGAAAAGTCTATATAGTGCAGAAATATAGTTGCTGGTATCATTATACCTGATACAAAGAGGGTATAGGATACCTATTTTTCATTCATGGCAGTACACAATGACACAGAAACTAATCCTTTTCAAGTAAGGTTGTTGGTTATCTCTCATCTATGCTTGGCACAGTTGTACATTTACAAAACCCGAGGCCTGAAGGATCTATATTCCCAGATATACGCTATAGTTTCAAAAATAATGGCAATATATTACCTCTTAGAAAGCACTTGATCACAAATTGGGCAGGCTCCATCATTGCTAAGGATCTTGTTAGCATCCTCTGTGCCTTTTTACATTGTTAAGGATGTTCATATAACAATAAAACTGTGACTCCCTATTTCCAAAAAGAACAAAAGATAAAAGAAACAACAAAGTCACACAATTTTAGAGGCAGAATTTTCCTCTACGAAGGATACAGAGAAGGTGACCACAGGTTGTTGCGATGGCCCTGCCTTCCAGTTCACGCCAACACGCATTGCATCTCATTTCAACCTTCAAGTAGGATCTCTAATAACATGGCATATCTGGGTCATATATAGAACATATTAAGCAAATACACACATCTAAGGGTTTCGTTATGATCCTAGATAAGAGTTTCAAATATGAAACCAGTGAAATATGGGAAAGTAAAAGGTAACGGTGCAGTGCGTTAAACCAGAGTTTCAACAGTGAGAATATGAATATGATTTTGCACGTTAAACAAGCGCGTGCAGTGCAGTGCAGTCACCCTATCAGTGACTTGGAGATACTAAGAAACTAGCAGAATGCAAATGGTGATGTCCAATGAAAACAAGGAGACACATTAAGCGATTATAACTGATGCAAAAGCAATGAATTATAAAAACTTTCTTACATCTCCAAATGTTTTTTTATCAAATAGGCTATATACTACTTCAGATATGCCTGAAATACATCTCAATAAACTTCTGGTCCAAAAAATTTAAATGTTCAGTAACTTTAGTTTGTAATCATCAATATCAAATTCAAAAATTACATGTTTACAATTACTAGTAGCTCTAAAATTGTAACAGAAGATAAATCACTACATTTGACAGGGTTCAACAAAACAAGATAAATTAGATAGCTAAATAGCACCAATACTTCAACTATGAGATGCACATTATAACCAAATTAAACCATAGAAATGAATTATATGCTGAAATCACACCTATAATTCTTCTCTACGGACAACGAAATCAACAAAAGCAAATCTCCTCAAGTTCATTGAGACCAAAATTCAGAGGTGATTCTCATCAATAAACAATCAGCGACTCAAAATTTCAAGTTCATTCAAATCTGCCACGTTTGTTAAGCAACCAAACAGGCACAGCAAAGCTTCGAATTACACTTGTACGCCAAACCGTACCTGAATCACAACCAGAAATCGGTCCCAAACTCGTTCCTAGTGACCGAAGCTCTCAGATTATCAAAACCTAGACCGGCCGATTGTGATTTTTTTCCGGTTCACTAGCTCCACCGCTTCTTCGATTCGTATACAAAGCTTCCTGAAGCTCCAGAAATTATAAACAAAGCGAGACATTATAGATTACAGGTTGAAGAAATTTGCGATTAGCCGGAGAAAAAACGACGGACGAAAACCTAGCGAAGATTTGTAAGGGGAAAACAAATCTCGAACCTTTCCTTTTTTGTTTCGGCGCTTGCGATCGGAGAAATGAGGCCGGCGCAGCTCGGAGGAGATGCGGTGAGAGAGCGTGGAGCGAGCCGAAGAAGACCTAGATGAATTTGGCGGGAAAATTTCTCGCTCTGGAAGATCGGTGAACAGTGTGGATTTGAATATGAATTTCTGAGCTTTTGTTTAGGTGTGAAAGCAACGAACCGATCCTTTATTTGAAGTTTGAACCCGCGTCACCATATTTCAGTCGGGTCGGGTTAGTGTTGTGGTTCATTGGAAAGTCCGAGGACCCGACGTTCCTATTTCCGTGATCACGGTGACGGAGACGGTGACTTTTTTTTTCTTGGAAATAAAACATTTTCATGACTTTTTTTGTTTGTTTTGATTTTAAATATCTTCCGTTTTCAATAACTCACTTATAACAGCTCAGTTCATACACTTAGATATTATCGGTGTTGGACCAACTTTTCTATATGATCATCCCTGCAATGTGTGATTTGTGACCTACGTCCCTGCTAGTTTCGTAGACAAATATCACATATGAGGGACTTTATGAAGTTCACTTAAGCGATAAAAATGCTTGAAATTCAGGCATAATAATCTTCTTATTTTCATCAGTTGTTGCATGCTTGTCATAGACCATGAGCTCTACCATATGCAGACCCAGTGCACAAACATTGTGAGCAAGTTTAGAAGTTTCACCCACTAACTCCACTCCACAAAACCCATGACCCATATCTAGGTCACCGTCCTTTTTTTTTTTGGTCAATAGGTCACCATCCAATGCTACATTTAACCCTAGTACTTTTGACTTAGAGTTTCACCATGTAGTCGCAACTTCCATCATTATGGCAGAAAAGATACAGAACGCCATTGTACTCATAGATGTTTTACATAATGCTTTTCTCGATTTCAAATTTAGATTTTCTTATTTAAAATCTTTGTGAGTTATTTGTTGTCACTGTGTGTAAATTTCATTAAGAGGTTAACTTATATAGCAGCTCACCAAATGGCACATATAATTACCACTAATTCGATTTACTGGTGCTACTTCCTGTTTGTAAAAGAAAACATGCCATTCCTAGATTGAAAGGGAAAAGTATTCTAAAAAATTACACTTTCCTAACTAATGTTGACAGATTCAAGTAGGCCCTTTTGCTCTTGTAATGTTTATTATATTTTCCTCTCCATCAAATAAAGGAACTCAATTCCAAAGACTCTCACTTATTGAAGCCATAATTTGATTAATTTCATTCACATACATCTCTGATCTCTCACTTCCCATCTCTCAAGCTAATATAAGAGCATACTAACTTGAATTCAAAGCATTGCCAACCACACACAAAACTCCACAAGTTGGATCACTTAAAAGTTAAAACATTAGGACAGCTAGGCAGCCTTGCCCCATTACTCACAATAAACCTTCATCTTTTCAGGACCACCTACACTTTATTCCTTAGATCTAAATTCATATGATTCAATTTCATAAACTTCAACATGGATGGTGTACCATACCATTCCCACACTGACCCCTTAGTCCTCTCATCAAGTTTATCCACCCTAGTTGCATCTCATATACACCCAATAAGGTCCAAAATAGCAATAACATCTTAGATATTTCTTCAAAAACTTTGTTCTCAGCCAAGTGTGTCAAACCTTGATGTCGAAATCCTTACTTCTAATATCGCATGAATAGATATTTTCACTATATTTAATATCGTTATAATATTTTAGTGATGAAAAGTTTTCGTGAGAGTTTAGTTACGTTATACCACCATCGATAGGGCAAACCTATAACTTCAATTCTGAAGGACTTATGACGGACATATATTTGTCACACAACCTTCATGTATAGATTTATGCAGGAGAATTTATAAATCGCGAACCAACGAGACCTGTTGGTAGTGGAGATCGAATTTGTGTGGGTGATACACCTCAAATCCACCCTTGTCAACTGAGCCAAACATCGTGGGCAATATGGTTACAATATTTTGGTCCTTCTGCATGCACAGATGTTTTAAACAAAATTAGAGGCGCTTGAAATGTCGAAAAAGAATATCTGAACCAACCCGACCCGGCCCAAAAGAGCGAAATATCTGCGGAGCAAGCAAAAGGCGGTCTCCCACGGCACGACACTTATCCATGAAAAACACGTGTACTACACGCTCGGTGGCCGCCTGATAGATCACTCATTCTCCTTCTCCCATTTCCATTTTCGTTCAGAAAGATAGAAATAGAAACCTAGCTGAAATACACGAGCTAAGATTTTGCTGAGGTTTTAGAGCAAGAAGAAGAAAACCACCCAAGGGTTTTTATTTAAGGATGAAGATACAGTGCAACGTGTGCGAGGCGGCAGAGGCCACCGTGCTCTGCTGCGCCGACGAGGCCGCGCTCTGCTGGGCCTGCGACGAGAAGATCCACGCCGCCAACAAGCTAGCCAGCAAGCACCAGAGAGTCCCTCTCTCGGCTTGTCATATGCCCAAGTGCGATATCTGCCAGGTAAAACGGCTTCGTTTTACAAAACGCTAAATGTTCGGCGTCAAAACTTGAGACTTTTCTGTTTGGGTTTGTTGCAGGAGGCAGTTGGGTATTTTTTCTGTTTGGAGGACAGAGCGATATTGTGTAGGAAGTGTGATGTTGCGATACATACTGTGAATAGTTTTGTTTCCGGTCACCGGAGGTTTTTGCTGACCGGAGTTAAGGTTGGGCCGGAGCCCAATCCCCCTGGTGGTGGGTCTTCCTCGATGAAATCGGACTCCGGGGCTGTGTCGAAATTTGAAGAGAAGAACAATCAGTTAGCTGAGGAGTGTAAAGTGGCGGCGGCCAGTGTGGCTGGGGTGGATTTTGCTGGGGGGTCTGGAGCTGGGTCTGTGCCACATTGGCCTATGGAGGATTTTTTGGGGTTTACGGATTTCGATCAAAGCTTTGGGTACATGGATAATGGATCGTCTAAGGTTTGTGCTGTTTGGTTACGGTGTTAAATTGATTGTACATTGTGAACTGATTTTTTTTTCTCGTATTCGGTTTATGATGATAGTTTGATCTGGATTATTGGTTCTATATTCGGCATTGACCATTATCCGGTCAGAGTGGGTTTACTTTTGTTGAGGTGGTTATGGATAATTTGATTTTGGTGAAATTGAAACCTCATGATATTGTGTTGTATCCTTGTTTTGTTTCGTGAGATTTGAATTCAAAGTTGCAACTTGGGTCTCCATCGGCTGTGGAACTCACCAAGTTGGACCTTTTTTGTTTGTTTTCTAACAAGCTTGTATTCTAGATTCTCGTTTCATTTGCTTCTCTTTTGTTTGGAGAACTGTCCCTTGTGCTTGATCAATGATTATTGTTGTGATTCTCAATAAGTCAATATAGCACTGCATAATGTTGTTCATTCATATTGCCAGGCTGATTGCGGCAAACTAGGGGAGTCTGATTCATCAGCTTTGAGATCATCCGAGGGGGAACAAGAGGATTACGAGTGCATAGGTCAGGTGCCGGAGATTTCATGGATGGTGCCTAATGTGCCTTCCCCGCCTACATCCTCGGGGCTATACTGGCCTAAATCTTATCAGAATCCATCGCATTCTGCAGCGTTTGTTCCAGACGTTTGCTTCTCAGATATGCAAAATCTTCTTCACTATCAACAGAATGGTGCTGTGTCAAAACGTCATAGGCAATTCTAGTCCAAGCTCCAGTGTCTGGGTACTCTTTTTTGTCTTCTTTTCCTTTTCCTTCTCCTTTTTGGATGCGCAAAAGTTTCTGTATGTTTTCGGTGTTTATAATAGCATTTTGTGTACTTCACTCCTCTAGAATAGAGAAGATGTTAAAAAGCATGCTAATGCGAAAGTAGATTGCCTTACTTACACGGGCTATATAGTATTTGCAACTTTGTAAACGTGATGTAGTGTTTGTAACTCTGTAATCGTCGATGCGTAAAATAAGATGAATGAGCTGTACTTGTCAATGCAATGGATTCTATCTTCCCCTTCAAGCATTTCATTTTCTAATTGGAACAGGAAGTCAGAGTTTTTACCCTGCTCATAAATCATAGCGGACACAATCATGTATTTTGGTACAAGTCTGATCCTTTGCCCACCGAAAAATTCATGATTGGCCGTTCTGATATTCTTTGTTCAAATGCTGGCATCATATGGTTAAGTATTCATAACAGTATGGAGTTCCTTACCTAGTTTCTGGAAATGCTCAAGCTGCACTAGATATTTCGGCTGGCCCGCTCTATGATACAATCATAGACAGTCCTAAGCAAACAAATGATGACCTGCCCATCACTTCTTGCCTCAATGTTATGTGCTGGAGCTAGATCTCAATGTCATTAGCTTATAACTGTAGCCTGAATATCTGTTCCAATTAGTGAACTGTGATGTCAATTTCTGTTCGAATTGGCCCGTCGAGATTCTTTGTATTCGGTTAGATATCCTTTATGTTTTTAAGGTGCTTGTATTGTACTTCAGGAGTGCTGACTCTACCAGTTGAGATTAGGTTTGTTGGTAGAACTGTAATGGCGTCCTCAAATATTGTGCACGTTTGTTTCCCCGGATAAACTGGCACTGCCTTAAATAAGGAGTGCAAATGACTTGGTCTTATGTTTGGGGCAGACAAGCACAAACTTAACTGACCTTAGGTAAGGCCGTGTCTCCATTTTGAGCTCATAGCGGAGGAAGCGGAGAGCCTAGTTGATGAGGGCGGCGGTGACCATGAGGCTAGGGTAGAGTGCCGCCGATGATGCGTCTGAGAGAGAACTCGGTAACGCTGTCGGGTTGTTGGGTGCCCAGAGTATTCTTCTGGGTCTTCGCCCTTGGCTTGCTGACGTTGTTTTTGTTGGCGCAATGTTCTTGGTGAAAAACCGTTTGGGTTTCTGGCGACGGCGGGGGTGTCTGGTGCGTGGGTTGGGCTTGGGTTTTGCGTTTGGTGCTGCCGCGGGACTTACTGGGTTTTTTGGCGCTGCTTTGGATGATGACCTGTGGCGGAGAGGCGCCCCGTTGCTTGGGCCTGCTGGCGGAGGATTCATGGCACTGCGCATTGTTGGTGGAGATGAGAGGCGCCACCAGGCTAGGGAATAGATTAAGCAGAGGATGGAGGCTATTGTTGCTTTGTTTTGAGGTATTGAAGACTGCTTGATTTTGAATGAGATCTTGATTTTCTAAAATTTGGGTTGCAAACTTTTTTCAATTGATGAAATTGGCTGAATTTGGTTATGGGTGTTGCAAAAATTTGTTGTAGTGATGAGGATTGGCTGATATTGGTTCTGGGTATTGCAACATTAAGGGGACGATTGGTTTTCTCTGAAGGAACTCAGTAGTGCGTGATCAAGCCCCTCCTCTCTAACCCAGCGCAACACCAAACATAGGGCAAATTTAGTGCAACTTAATGCAGTCCACATGTGGACAGGACATGATTAACAAATAAGGACGTACAGGGGTACCAAACGTGCACTATATGTCAGTTGTTGGACAACACTGCACATTACAGGAACCATCGAAGTGTTGTACCAGACTACCAGACAAAGGAAAGAAGGGGAGGTTTAGTTTTTCCTTCAAAGAAACACTCTAAACTTCATATGGTTTCTTTGAAGGGAAGTAACCCAAATGGGATTTGATTTGTCAAACTAGCATTCTACCTCTTTTGTTTTTATTTATCTAGACATGTTATGTTTATGTCTGATATTACAGCTTGTTTCAATATTTCCATTTTGTGATTCTTCTTTTCACCTCTCTTTACTGCTGCGAGTGCCTTTCTTAGCTTCCTTGAGAATGAGTTCCAAGAGCTTCTCATATATTGCAATGGCGGATTCAAGTGTGTCAATGGCTCTGCTCCTATCTTTTGCTGCCACTTTCGACAGATCTTCCATTTCTATCATACGCATTGCAGGCATACTCTTGATCAGTTCTTCACATGAAGACCCGATACTACACTTGGTTGCACCACCTTTTCCCACTTCAGAAGCACTATGCCCTTTGTTATAATCTATCCCTGTGGCTGACACCATATCACTAATGCTTGTCATCTCATTTCCAAAAGCCATAATCACCCGATTGACCTGACCTTCACCAAGTTTCCAAATCCAAACACTCCCATCTTCTGATGCCGAAACCAAGTTCCTTCCCGCATTCACCATTACAACGGATACAACTGCACCATTGTGCTTATGAGGCAATGTCATCAGTTCACTCCCTTGGATCACAAGTTTTCTACTTCCAACCATGAAGGATCCTATGTGTATCGAACCATCAGACCCTGCAGCATAGAACTCAGGCTCTGTGGGGTGCAATGTGATCCCATAAATCATGCAGGGAAACACAACCGTACGCAGGTGGGTTCCCCGCCGGAGACTCCAGAACTTGCATGTGGAGTCCTCTGAGCAAGAGATAATCTGGGAGTAGCATAATCCTGTACCAGATACAATGGCAGTTACAGAATCAGAATGAGCAGCAAACTTGTGCAATATTATGTCTTCAACATTCTCGCACGCCCAGTCTCCTACAAGCCGAAAGATAGGGACAATAGCAATGGTTCCATCATCACTGCCCGAAATCAGAAGAGACTCATCATGATTAACACTTAGGCAGGTAACAGGCTTGTTATGTGCAGGCAGTGTTTTGAGCACATTCCCTGACGGGACTGAAAGTGTGTGCACACTGCCTGATATGCCACCGGCAAAAAGGTACAGTCCATCAAAGGAGGCAGCTAGTGGTGCAACCGGTTCGGGGACAGGGAGGTTGTGAAAGGCAGTTGAAGACCACCAGTTGTAAAGGTGGATTGAACCAGAACCTGTGGTTGGGGATATGTGTGAAGCAGCTATATAAGTCTTCCCAAAATCCTCTCCAACGACAGTGAGGCCTTGTCGCGGTGAGCGGCTACCAGTGAACTGTCCTACAACGGTGCCTGAGGAAGCATCATAGGCAACAATGGGGCCGTCGGGAGAGTTGGTGAGGAAGATTTCAGGGGAAGAAGACATGTTGGATTCTTTGAAGGTAAAAGGTAAAGGGAGGAGCGCATGTATAAATGAGATCCTCTCAGGTGGTTTGGCTTGAAAAAACAAGCTGCTTATCATCAAGCCATCAAGGTTTGGCCTCTTTTGTATTAGCAGTCAGAAGAATTGGATGGTTCCAGAAGAAGTCGGCTAGTAGTGTGATTTCAGACTTGGTTAGTACCCAATCATCTGATGGAGATTGTTGATGAAAGGCAACTGATGTGGTTATAAGTTATAACTGAATCATAACAAATTTCATCTTCCCAAGGTCAATGTTTACATGTTTTTAGTGTGAATTAGGAATGAGAAGGAAGTTATTCGGATTTAATTTGACTTTGAATTTTGAAAAGGAAAAAAGGTATATTAGAAATCTCCAAAACACAAAATACATGTGAGTTTAAATAGAAGGTACAGAAGGAACTTGATTAATGTCTCTGTAAAACTTAGGGAGATGCAATGGTAAATTAACTTCTAAAACCTTTCTCTTTTATCCGAAAAGAATTTTTTCTTTTATCAGAAAAATTATGTAATCAGATATGAAAACTAAATAGAGGAAGTGGACAAGGGAGTGCTAATCTACTCCCATTTGAAAACTGCAACACATATCAAAGGGTGAAAGGGATCATTAACCAATGCCAAGAGATACATATCATGGCTCAACTGAGATCATACAAATATGCACCCTCATCAGAAAGATTCGGCAAAAATATTACGATTTTCCTTCAGCCATTACATTAAGAGCCCTCATGCGAATTTGGAAAAATATATTAGGGTTATGAGCCAAAGGAGAATCAGATTGTTATTGATAAAATTAAATATCCATGGATCGTACATTTTGTACGTAAAATATGCTAAAAAAGGCTTTGACAAGCTTGTGTTGATCCCTATAAATACCAAGGTAATCTACTATAAAGGCTTTACTACTCACCGAATTGATTAGACCTCCACTTGTGAACCAGAAATTGGAAGGTGGAAAGGAACTCAAACCTGTGCTTCAGAGACAAAGCATTCCCACAACATGAAGCAATCCATCTGTCTCCCACATAGGGGTGGTCTGTTTTTGGTCAGCGGTGTTTTTATATGCATCCTACTTGACATGTGTTAGCATGGCACCCAGGAGAAGCATCTTCCCTGGTCATAAATTTACATATGCAAGTTTTGGAGTAATGCCTGCTGCATCAGAATGGCAAATGTGCTGCCCATGGATATGTTTATGACATTCACAGCATCATTGTTGAGCTGCCAAACAGAAGTAGAGACGAAAAAAATTAATCCCAAGAAAAGGAAATATATCCATTGCCGCTACAGTTTTGGGCATAAGGTTGAAATCCACCATGGATCAATCTTTAATTCATGAATGATGAATCTAACAGACATAGAACATTGCAATTGAGGAAATTAGAACCTCACCACAGGCTTAGGTTTTCTTCTTGTGACCAAGGAGACAACAGAAACCCTACTGTAGAGCCTAAGTCGTTTATACTAAATGGATGCTTCACCAGTAATTGTAGAAAAAGAAAATGCAGTGAAGAGGCTTGAACTCTCGACCTCAGGATAACTCACTCTTTAAGCTATGAGACTTGTGGGTTCGCCAACTGCACCACCACCCCTTGATGATCTTAAAATGTAAGCTACACTGCCACATCTTTAGCGAAATCCATCCTTCTTAAGAGGGGTAACCCCTCTTGTGCCACAAACCCAAAGACCAGTGATAATGAAATTAAATTCTTACTCATGACTCTGAGGAGTAGGGGTATCGTATGGTATCATGAGATTATAATTTCACTAGAGCAATATTACCACCCTCTTTTCCTCAGACTACCATAGGCCAGCATGGAATGTAAATTTAGAATGCTCATATATCAAGCCAATCTCAACAGAGCAGAAATTCCTATTGTTTAACTTGTCATCAATTCATGCTCAGAAACCCATGGTTCATGCTGGCTTTTTGGTAAAACCTAGTACTTAAGATGAATAACAGAAAACCAAACATCCATGACCCATCATACAAACTGACTACAAAGGATAAATTGAACACGCACACAAGTACTCACAAATATATGTAAAATTAAATAATAAAAATGAAATGGTTGCCTACCCATCGAAATCCTTCCTTGTCTTGAAGAACAGCACCTATAATGCTCTCACCAACATTTGCTATTTGAGAAGCTATTACACATATAATTGCTTCAGGTCCATTTATCTGTAAACCAAAAGTACAAGGAACATTTTAAAATAAAACACAAGGTAGACAAAATGATACTACCCAATACAAATTGGTCAAGTACGAAGTGAACCGCACCTGACCCATGAGACAACCAACAAAAGCCAGAAGAACAGATGCCAAAAGTCCAGCAATGGTTCCCTCAAGACTCACAGCCCCCTCAGTTCCCCTTGGAACTACCTTCAATGTTGTTACTAAGTACCTACGCAAAAAACATCAAATGAGATTACTGGTGGAATATAATAAGCATGTCTAGCTTGTTCAAATGTGATGCAAAAACTACATGTAAGATCTTTTTAAGCAAAAACTTGGGTAGAATCTGTATATCAGCAGCCAATTAAAGACTAAATGATTTTTGCATCTGAGGCTGAATTTTTGGCATTTATTAGAAAGAGTGTTATTCAGTGTATACGAAAAAGGCTAACCTCTACAATACAAATCATGATTAAGGCTCTCTTTTATAGTATCAGCTTCTCCCATCTATTCTTCTACTAATGAAAAGGATCTCACTGAAGAAATCCCACCCACAATCATACTCTAGTTATGAAAATGCTGACAACCTCTAAATTTCGTTTCAATTCAATTCCTGCCACCAAGGTTCATAGAAAGCATTACATAGGTTTAGATCAGTAGTTCATGTATTTCTTATTTTAGCCCCTACAATGTTGTACTGCATAACATTGGGATAGGGACATACTGACATCTTTCAGCCTTGACCTTTTTTTTTTCTTTGTGCTGCAATTAGGTGCTCTTTGACAGATTAAAAACTATAGCTAGGTAGAAGTTCATCAAAGCATAAAAAGCTCAATAACATGCAAAATCCAATGAGAAAGATGGATGAAAATACATTTGACACTTTCAACAATTAGAGTATCCTTCTCTGCTACCCAGACATCCCCTACCTGCTTTTGCAGATCCTGGAAAGACACTGGGTTCTCCTGCTGAACCCTATCTTTAAACTCTAGCACAGAGCTAGATAGATATACCATGAGGGGGTTTGGACCTCAGACCATGCAGGGTTAACAGCTACTACTCCTTCAAAAAAAGCCTACCACAAACCACATATCTAAAAATCCCTAGGCAGGATGATTCATTATGTCCACAATGAAACTTGTTGAATAAATGTGATATAATTAAGCATTGAAAAGCTAATACTGAAGTTAGACCAATAATGGGGCAAGAGCAGTAAGTGTCCAGCTTTCAACTTGGTCTATGAAGAAAGCAACAAGGTCCAACAATGTTAAAATGAACAGTCAATTTCAAACCAAATGCAGAGACTTACGTTGTTTTCCCATATGCCTTTCCCACCTCACTTGAGACCGTATCACTCAACTTAGTACAGAAACTGGAAACAAATCCTAGTTGCCAAAGCTGGGAATATGCCTTTCCTCCCACTAAAAATATCGTGAGAAAAGCGCAAACGCATCCAGCAGCACTGGATCCAATAACACTTCCAGGGCCTCTCCTCCCTTTCCTCTTCTCGGCTACCCCCTCAGCCTCCTTTTGCGCCATTCTCACCTTTGTCACCGCTGTGCCCTGAAAAAACAATCACTTATCACTTCAGTACTGCAAGACACTACAAGCAATCAGGACAGCATCATACATATGATGACCATTATTTGAGTTATATTTTAGCTACAACTGAATAACTAAATGAGCCAAAGAGCATAGTAATGTACTCAGTTACAATGCCCATTTAAATCATTTCTTACTGAACCAAGTTCAACTGTCACTGTGAAAGTTCAGTTCTTTTATATCAGCACACTAAATTTACAACCAAATATATGAGATTAAGCAAAAAGATAACCATAATTTCAACTCTTCAAGCACAATTCAATTTTCCTTTACAAAGATGAAAACTTTAACAGCATTATCAAACTAGGAAAAGAATTACCTGAGAAAAATCTAATCTTTTTACATTTTCTAACCAACAGAATAAACTAATTACTACCCAGAACAACAAAATTGAAACCCAATTTTGATTGCAACTCACAATGACGAAGTAGGTTGCAACCAAGAGAAACCCAGGGGGCCCAAAGGCGCGCCAAGTGAGATTTCCGAGCAAAAACGCGGCAGCAATGCCGGAGAGGGAGAGCCCAGAAACCAGAACCGGAGAGCCCAGAACAAAGATCACGAGGTTGCAGAGGATCGCAGACTTCCACGTGGCGGGGGAGGATTGGATCAGGGAGACAGCGTCGCAGACCGCACTGTGGACAGTGGTGGTGGTGGTGGTGGTGGCGGTGGATGCATGAGGAGGAGGCCTCTGCATAGTGAAGTGTGCTTTGAGGGGTTTAGGGGTTTGGATTTGGATTGGGAGTTTGGAGGAGGAGAGGTGTGGTTTTAGTGAGGGGAATGGAGGGGGAGGTGGTTTGATGTGGAGGAGTGCTGACAATGCCATCTGGGTTGAGTGTGCGTTAAGGAAAAGGAATAGAAGAATGTTTTATTTAGGGGTGGACTGTGGAGTCCGGGCCTGAAGTCTTGAAGGTGGATTTGAGGGGTGGATGGGAATGGCATGAGATAGAAACATTAGACATGAAATCATAGAGGAGATGTGCTAGTGCAGTGTAGCACCGGACCTTAAAATTAAACAGGGGCTCGTATTTCTAAAGAATAGCCAACATTGTTGATCATTCTCTAACATGAAGTAACATACAGTAATGTGATTTTCTACAAGGATGATTGAGGCGCAGAGGGTAGCTCTTTGTCCCTCGAGTTACCTTGTTACCGCAATTATTTCCACATCATATTCATATTGAGATAAAAACATTTGTCACCTTAATACTCTCATTCTATCTGCTACATCAGTTAATTTGTAGTTTTTAAATTTTTTAACTCTTTTATTATGAGTTCTAACTACAAATTTATTTCCTAAGAATGTTTTAGCACCTTTGATGCTCTTGATCAGAGCTAACACCTCTTTATTCTCAGTGGAATAGTTTAATTCCGCCGCATTAAACTTTCCTCATAGGAATTTGCAAATCTTTTCCTGATTGGTATCTGTGGTCATGGCTAGAACTACTCCTGCCCAATAATAATCATTTGCATCTGTCTGCAAGATGATTAAGTCTCATTCTTCTGGCAGTTGTAATGGGCGTAGACTTTCGGTTAATTCCTTGATCTTTTTGACAGTATTAATGTCATCTTCCGTAAAACACTATTTTTTCTTGGAACTGGTTTTTGATGAGAGTAAAGCAGTAAGACCACTTACTTGAGGGATAAAGTCTCTAGCAAAGTTGACAAGTCCTAAAAATCTTTGCAAGGATTTTGCATCAGGGATTTGATATGGGGATTGGCTGATCTTCTTAACAATGTGTTCTTCGAGACGAATCTCTCCATCTTTAACATGAATACCCAAAAAGTCAATCTCTCATTTGACCAAATGTATCATCTTTTGTCCCAAAATGATTCCTTTTCTGGACAATAAGCTTACAGACCTGCTCTAGGTGCTTCAGATGTTCGTTCATAGTTCTTGTGAACTATGATATCGTCTATATAAACTGTGCAAGAATCTAAATAGGGCTTAAACATGTTGTCCATCTTCCTTTGGAAAATAGATGGAGCCTGCTTGCGACCAAACGACATAACTAGCCATTCGTAATGCCCTTGCGGTGTTCCAAAAGCCGTCAAAGCTATGGAATCTGGATGCATTTTCACTTGCCAAAATCCTAATTTAGCATCAAACTTGGAAAAGATTTTAGTTCTTTTGAGACGATTTATTAGGACCCTCACTTGAGTTATCTGATAACCATCTTTAACGGTCTTTTTGTTAACATCTCTGTAATCAATGACCATCCTAGCTTTTCCTCTAACCTGTTCCGCATGATTTCTTACCAGGAAAGCTGGAGCATGATGCAAACTGTTTGAAGATCTGATTAACCTTTTCTCAAATAGTTCTTGAATCTGACTTTCCATCTCTTTCCTATCTTCTTCCCTATAATGAGGGATGACTTTGACATGCCAGATGACGTTGGTATCATGCATTTTAAGCTGGCAATATACCGGATCCTTGTCCCAGTATAGTTGAGGATCTTCACTGATTACTGGTTTTAACAAATTCTCTATTTCACCAATAGTTGACACCTTCTATTGCTCAACTCTATTAGCATACACCTTTATGTTATGCTCTCTGATATATGCCTCTTCTCCATCTGAGCTTTCTAGTTCTAGTGAATCTGAATCAGATCCATTTTCAGGAAAATTGAATGCTTCTCCTGACTAAGAGTCTTCTGATTCCATGTTTGACACTATCTCACCGTGATCTTTTAAATGATCCTTTAGCAACAAAATCAGTTCCAAAACGGGCTTATAATCACCACTCTTCGCTGAGACCTCTGATATTGATCTATAAATCCATTTCCAGTGACATTTACTACTTCTGCAAGGCGAGATTCCCAGAAGAACTTACGGTTCTTCTCAAACCCAATTACTTGTGCATTTTGAACCACAGTTTGTTGGAGAAGGAAATCATTTCCAATCAACACATCCGCTCCCTAGCTTTCACATTGCTAGATAATGTTACATATAAAGTTTCCTGCACCTAGGGAAATGTTAACATTCGCGCCATACTGCTCATGATGATCTCATGTTCTCCCATAACGACTCCAGTGACCGATCTTGGAGCTTTTTTCCAATATTCATCTGGGATGGCATATCACTTGGCAAGTGTATATCCTGAGCCGCTGTCAACGAATGCATGCAGGTGATATTTCTTGTATTTGAGAAACTTTAATTCTATGGTGAAGTAGTTGCTGAATCTGCTAGTCTGAACTTGCTTGACATGTTCTTCCTTTTTTCCTTCAGTTATGAACTCCATGAAAGGGTTAATCATTTCAATGATAGGTTTTCTGGTGAGATGATGGTTTTTGTTAGAATGATCTTCTATTCCTTTGCTAGTATTAACACTCTGTTAATTCCTTCTTCTGACTTAATGAAGTTACTAACTTTACCTTTTTTAGGTCTTCTTCGAGCTTAGCCTTTGTTAATTCCTCTTTTTGTTCTATTAAATCATCGAACTCTGCATATTCTTGTTCTATAAGAATATGAGCTTCTTTTTCTCTTGTTCTTCTCCTCAATTCTGCTACGAAACATTCTTGATGATAAGTTTCTCCTGTGCTTTCACAATACATTGGAATCAATTCATTTTCTGCGAGCTTACAGAAATCACAAGTGAATTTCCTGGATTGGGATAGAAACCACTGATAATATCAGGGGTATCTTGTTTCCAATTGAGAAATAGCAACACAAAGATAAGACGATATATTTTATTGCTATCTTCTTCTGTACTTTCTGAAGAGGCTTCTTCGAAATCATCTTCTGACAGGTACTCAAGAGAATAGACAGAATCATTCTTTTCATCATAATATGCTATTTCGAACCATTTCAAGTTTGCATACTCAATCGCTTCTTCATATTCTTCAATTAGGGCTCTTAATGATCTTTTATCCTTTTTTGGACACTCATTCGCATAATGTTCTTCTGCTTTGCATAACCAACATCGACATTTCATAACGTCTCTTGTAGAACCAGGATTGGTTTTCTTTTTCTTGAAAATACTTTTTCTGGAAACAAATTTTCCTTTTTCACCTTCAGGTCTTCTTTTAAAGTTTTTCCGAAAATTATAATTCTTTTTTGAGGAAAAAGTTTTTGTTCCAACTTTGTTGTTAGAGAATTTCTTCTTGTATTTTCTTTCTGTGTGACATCCCCACTGCGTAGGAGTCTCTAATATCTTAATATCTTGGGACACATATTTTCAACTCCTCTGAGTTGTTTCTTCGCAGTTTTGGATTTCCTATTCTTTACACATTGCCTTCTCAGGAGATCTCTAACTCTCTCTGCAATCCTTCATACTGTAAAAAATGTTAAGGAATTTTATTTTAGAAACTGTGCTACTGCATCGTTCCAAGGTTCTGGTAGTTTCCTATAATAATTTCTTACCCAATCTTCATTATCTTATGTCTCCGATGGTGCAGTAGTAATTCTGGAACTCATTGGTGTACTCTTCAAAGTATCTTAGGTTGCAGATACTTAACTTTTGAATGTTTGCCTTTGTCATTTCCTTTGCCTGCTCACTATGTCCCGTTATATCTCCGCACAATTGTGCATATATCGGACATGCAAAATCTAGAGGATTGTTGGTTTGAGCCAACTTGGTCGCCCAATCAAGCCACTGGGTGCTCCTCTTGAAGGATTGATACCACTTTTGGACTATTCCGGTTAGTGTTAACTCGTAATAGGCATGAGCTTCAGAGTACTCATATTTTGACAATACTATGACCTGTGAGATTTTTTGCATGATTTCTCCTAACTCTTCTGCTAACTCACACTTTTCTGCCTTTGCATATAGATTCTTGAGTATTTCAGCCTTAAGCATCTTCATTGGTCTCTTTGTATCTTCTTCCTCGAATGATTCTTCAAGGAACGTAGATGACTTGGTTCCTGAAGTGCTTCATTCTTCATAACTGGCCAACGAATGTATATGGACCTGTAGGCTTATGTTTCCTCTCATGTCTTCATAGATTGATGCTTTGGTATTCTCAATTTGCTTGACTGGAAGAGACAGGATCCATTCTCGTGGAAATGTCACCTCATTCCATTTTGTAATATGCTTCTGCTCGGTATGATTTCTTGGATTGTGAGGATAAATGTAGTGATTCAGGGACTGTTAAGGAATTTAGTGTTGGGGGCAACATTCGAGCTCATGAGCTTATAATATATTCGGTAATCTATGGCAAGCTCCATCATTCCCCTTTTCATAGAAATCCCATGTGTCTTGATTCTCAACCTGAGACAATATGATGCATCTCTGAGGTGCGTAGTGAATTTTGGAAAAACTAAGAAGTAAGCAACTTGATTACATACAGAGGCTTCCACCGTTCCTAACATGTTTTTCTTGAAGTCTGTTATCTTGTCATCTTGCAGGACACATAAGACAGAGGAGTCTATTCCGTCTCTGGGTAGACGTTTTATGTCCACTTGAACCCCTCCAATATGCATGTATGAATAACTTCTTCGAATTGCTTCACTTACTTCATTCTGAGTTATCAACCTGATGTCAGTTTCTTCGCCTGCTGCCGGAATGGCTAGTTCAAGAATCTTCAACTTGTGAGAATCTAGAAGGAAAGAACCTCTTTTATAAATTTCGTTGAGTCTGAATTTAGGATCTGTGGCCTCTCGTACATTTGATTTGATCTCATTGTACTCAAATTCTTTAGCATTGATGAGTTGTACATGAATTGTGTTCCTTTTGCTAAATACTCTGCTCAACATTTTCATGTTCATTCTCTCAGTTTTATGTCCACTTGAACCCCTCCAATATGCATGTATGAATAACTTCTTCGAATTGCTTCACTTACTTCCTTCTGAGTTATCAACCTGATGTCAGTTTCTTCGCCTGCTGCCGGAATGGCTAGTTCAAGAATCTTGAACTTGTGAGAATCTAGAAGGAAATAACCTCTTTTATAAATTTCGTTGAGTCTGAATTTAGGAACTGTGGCCTCTCATACATTTGATTCTATCTCATTGTACTCAAATTCTTTAGCATTGATGAGTTGTACATGAATTGTGTTCCTTTTGCTAAATACTCTGCTCAACATTTTCATGTTCCTTCTCTCAGTCAAATTTGAGGATTTCCATGTAAGAAGCTTAGGCTCACTAAACTTAAGCTTACTTTCTTCTTTTGGGTAGGAAGTTAAGATCACTTTGCTAGCTACATTTTGAGCTAGTTGTTCTTTATCAATTTTCTTTGTTCCAGCTTTAGCTTTCATCTTTTCAATGTGTTTTTTTGCAAATGGGAGAGTTTAAGATTCAACTCTCTGAATTGTTCTTCCAACTCCATACCTATCTCTTGAAGATATGTAATATTATAATTTTACTGATGAATTATTACTTTAAGGTTTTCAGCAAGGGTTTCTCAAGTAGGAAGAAATAAGCTTTTTACTTCTTTGTCTCTTTCCTTGATTTTTACCTCAACCTTTTGTTTATCTTATTCGGAAGATAAGGGCTTCTAAATGCTCTTTCAGAATTTCTTGAGCTTTTCTTAGTTCAAATGCTTGCTCTTGGATGTTATTAGCAAAGATTTCTGTTCGAACTAACTTCTTTTCTATGTATAGCAAATATTGTTTTTCTTTGAGGTAGTTAAGTTTTGCTTCAAGTATTCCAATCCTTGTGATTACTTCTTCAAGTTGATTGATCTTGAGATGAAATCTCTCAAGTTGTATAAGCAGCTTTTCTGCAGCCTTGTTGCTGGATAAATGGTTTAAAAATTCTATCAAACTTGGCCGGGTTGGGTCAAGTTCTGCAACTCCTATCTCTCGTTGAAGATGAGAGAATTCGTCGTAGAGTGTATTGAGTACTCTACAGGCGTACTCTATCGAGTATTAATCCTCTTGGATATGTCTTGAATGCAAAACACTTTTACCACCTATCAGAATATTTTGTAATACAAAAGGACTGATAATTTTTTGGTTTAGATTCTCTATTGTTAGTTGAGAGAAGCCAACTTTGTGGCATAAGGTTTCGATCCTACCTGATTTTGAGCTAAGCAGACTTTGATACCAGTTAGGGGTGAATCTAACCGATGCTCAAAATGTTTAGGGGACTCTGATCTTTTTCGAAATTTTCCTCAAGGACTTTGATATTTTCTCTATCCTCGTAGATTCTACGTTGGACTCTATAGATAATTTCCCAGTAGTTTATGGTTTTTCTAGGAAGGTTATCTCTATATCTTACTAATTTTTTTATATTTTCCTTTTTCTTCTTGCAGTTCTTTCAGAGAAATTTTTGTAAAAGGTAAGAGTTCAAACCTAGAAGCTATTAAGTTTGCATTAATGATAAAGAAATAACTCTTTACCTTTGAGTATATAATGAATTTATATTTGTGGTATGTAAATAAACGTAACGTTTTCTGTGACTCGAGAGTTGACTTTTATTTCGTCGCTCGTCTCTGAAAACTTTCTTCACATCTTACGTTTTTCAATTTAAATTTCCGATATTGGTTTCGTTTCGCTTGACATCAACGAGTATGCGTAAAAGATGCGATTTTTACTCACTTTACTAAGCTTAGTAATTACAAGAATCATACGACTTAAACCCGAAAATTCGGGGTATTACATATTTTGCGCCTCATCTCAGAGATTCAGCATAGGGATGGTTAGAATTCTAGTTAGAGTTTTGATTGTTCTGCACATTTCAAATTCTATCGTAGCACGCGAGGGCGAAATGTTTTCATGTTTTTTGTATATTTCTTCCTATTAATATATTGATGACCTAGCGTTGATTCTAAAAACAAAAAATTTGATTATATTAAGATTGCATAAAGGTAGTCAAATTTGTTTTTTTTTTTGCAAAAAATAATTCGGATGCAATAGATAAATTAATTTTCGATATATGTGAAGTGAATGCTAAATTAAGGAGATATAACAACTTTTTGAAGATAATTAATAGGCAATTATAGGAAAACAAATGAGGCAAAGTGTGGATTAGAGTTAGAATGACGAAAATAACCCTGTAAATATGATTCAAATTGACAAAAATACCAAATTTGTTAAAGGAAAATTATTATTACCTTATTAGTGTACCTACGTCAAAGTAACTAACGGAGACAATTAGGCAATCAGTATTGATATTTAGTTAACTACGCATCTAAATTATGTAACAGATCAATTTGTATTTATTGTCATTAAACTGATTGAGACATTTCCATGTAATATTTCTCTTATATAAAAGGGGTTCGTAATAATACGAGGAGATTAATCTTGTTTGACTTTTACACATTATCAGCCATTTCGCTTTATTCTGAGTTTTTATCCGGTGCGGTGGGTCTTTACATAAGTTATAAAGTAACTATGCGATACATTATTTTCACAAATATCATCGAAAGAAAATATGTGACCACCGTGAAATTTGGTCTCGAAATCCAATTCACACTCTCGGAAATTAATACACATTTACTCTTGTTTTTGTAAATGGCTGACCAAACTCGACCCAACTTTATTTTTTTGGACTCAGAAGGAATTGAGTATCATCGTTGGGTTTCTGATGTTGAAACCACGTTTGTGGGAAAGGACTATACAACCACCATTTATCTTCCCACCGACAAAAAAGATGAACCGTCGGCAAAAACCAAAGCTAACGCCCTAATGTTCTTTTGGTGACATATTGATCAAAGCTTGGTATGGGAGTACCTTTAGTTGAAAACACCCAAAGAACTGTGGGATGCCCTAAATGGACGCTTTGAGAATATTCATGACACTTTGCTCCCAGAATTAACTGTCCAATGGAATGAAATCCGCTTACTTGACTACAAAAGGGTTAATGACTTCAACATGGATATGTTGCGCTTGAAAGCACGTCTCAATTTATGTGGCAAGAAACTCACAGAAGATGATATGATCCAGAAAACTCTATCCACTTTCCCTACTTCGGCACTTATACTAGCGAACCAGTATAGGTTGGAGTATGACAACAAAAGAATCACTACCATCCATAAATTGATCACCATGTTGCAAGTATCTGAGCGTCATGATCAAGTTCTTCTGAACAATAATGTCAGGCTTGTTGGGACAAAGAAAATTCCCGAGGCTAACTATGGTAAGGTGAAGGATGGAAAGAACCTTAAAGTAAAGAGGTCTGGACGTGCTGACCCTTACACACGTGGGAGCAATACACCACATGGAAAAGGATACGGAGGTCGTGGTATGGGCCGTGTAGGCCTTCCCAATGTATGGCGCAGAAACGGTGGTGCATGTCCTAGTGGCCATGGTGGCACTTGACCTAGTGGTCACAAAGTGCAAAAGGTACCGAAAAACCCCCAAGCAAAAAGGGAAAGAGTTGGCAATGAACCTTGCTATAGGTGTGGAGACACTGCTTATTGGTATAAGAACTGCCAGACAAGCAACAGAGTAGCAGCCAATTACAAGAGGTATAGAGAAGAAGAGGCTCACTATATGGAGGAAGAAGGTCATGAACCTAATGTCAACCTCACAATTTTGGACTTTAATGGCAAGATGGACTCTGCCAAGTCAAGCAATACTCCAGATTTTGATTAGTCTTTTTTCATTTATTTCCAAGTTGAGTGTGAAGGCGTAATGTCTTATTTTAATTAGACTATTGGTTTGGTCTTAAAGTTTATTTTTCAATAATGGTTTGTTGAATTGGATTTCTATTTATGAGACTTATTTTAATTACCGTTGGATTATTAATAAATTTTCAGATTTTATTCTAAAGTATTGAGATTGTTCAAGTTTTTAAATTATTATACATGGTTCGAAACAATACATCCATGCAATAAAAAGAAAATTTTTGGAATGAAAAGTATATCATTCGACCTACGTCAGAATACTCTAATGCATATGAGATATATTTTTAATGATCACATCAAACTTTAATTGTAGGAATGAATCAAGGAGAAATAGAGTGCTTAGCAGATTGTGCGACTACCCACACTGTATTAAGGAATTGACAATTATTTATTGAATTAATTCCTTATAATTCATGTTTGTCTACTATGACTGGATCCGACCAAATAGTAAAAGGGCAAGGAACTGCCCAATTTTTCTTGCCAAATGGCACATTGTTGAAAATCACAAATGCTCTATATGTACCTAGAGCCCCTAGAACCTTGTTAAGCTTCAAATATATTCGTACCAACAGTTATCATCTGACCACTTATTGTGAGAATGGAAGTGAATATTTGTGCCTTACTTCTCTTGAATGTGGAAGGACACGCGTTTTAGAGAAGATGAAGAGTCAAGACAATGGACTATATCTTACTACCATTCGGATTATTGAATCATATGCTGTCACCAATGATGAAATTTGGGACACTGACTTATACAGGCTTTGGCATGACCGATTAGGACATCCTAGTCGGGACATGATGGTCCATATTCTAAAAAATTCACACGGTCATCCCTTCTTTCGAGGGAAAACTAAAAGGGGACAACAATTCAATACGATGCATAATGCTCATTACACTGCTCCAATGCAGTAATTACCTTCTAAAGTACTAGAAGTGTTCCCTCCCTCTGCCTCAATGACTATTTCCAAGGCACATCAGTCATTTTGCAAAGCCTTCTCTTTGGCAAAAACATGATCGAGACCTTCCTATGCTAAAGATACGAAACAAAACATTACATTCTTACAAAGGATACAAGGTGATATTTGTGAACTTATCCATCCAGAATGTGGGCCATTTAAGTACTTTATGGTTCTGGTGGATGCTTCGACTAGCTGGTCACAAGTTGCATTATTGTCCACACGAAACGCTGCATTTGTAAAACTTCTAACAAATATTATTCGTTTTAGGGGCTCACCACCTTGATCACCCTATTAAATTTATAAGGCTTGATAATGCTGGAGAGTTTACATCAAAAACATTTGATGATTATTGCATGTCTATTGGGATCGATGTAAAGTATCATGTTCCCCATGTGCATACACAAAATGGTCTCGCTGAAGCCACCATCAAAAGGTTACAGATGGTGGTTAGGGCACTTGTTATGCGCACCAACTTACCTATCAGTGCATGGGGTTATGCAATATTGCACGCAACCTTGCTTATTCGTTTCAGAGCTACTGCTAGCCAACCATTTTCTGCGTACTAGTTGGTTACTAGATATGAACCTGACATTTCACACTTACGCATATTTGGTTGTGCTGTATATGTGCCTATTGCGCCCCCACAACGCAGAAAAATGGGTCCTCAGAGACGACTAGGTATTTATGTTGGATATAAATCCCCAACAGTTATTTTCTATTTGGAGCCTTTGACAGGCGATTGTTTAACCGCTAGATTTGCGGATTGTCACTTTGATGAGACAGTCTCCCGTCGTTAGGGGGAGATTAAAAGGATTTTCAAAGGGAACGATAGGAATTGTCATGGTTTGTCCCCACTTAATCTCATTTTGATCCCCGCACTCCACAATGTGAAAGTGAAGTGAAAAGAATAATCGATCTTCAGAACGTAGCAGATTTGATGCCTGATGCGTTTTCTGATATTGCTAAAGTGACAAGATCACATATACCAGCTGCAAATGTGCCTTCAAGGTTAGAAGTCCCTAAAAAAGGGCACAGTGTCGTAGTAGGAGGCACTGCAACCACACTTAGTGGAGGTGTGGTTGAGGCCGTGGCTCCTCAAATGAAGAAAGGGATGCCACTTGGTTCGACTGATACTCGCCCAAGGAAGAAAAGGGCGACTAAGGCACAACCAGATCCATTAATCATCGATGTGGAGAATCTCTCTCATGAGATTATCTCTGATTATATTTATGTCCATGAATCATTACTAGAAGACGCTCCGATGTTTGATATGATTCCAGTGAACAAAGAAATCTCAATGAATTATGAGAGTGCACATGAGTTGATGGAAAGATCTTCCATACACATTGATGATGCATTTGCATATAACGTTGCTCATAAAATAATATAGCATGATGATATCGAACCACGCTCTGTTACAGAATGTCAACAAAGAGAAGATTGGCCTAAATGGAAAGACGCAATCCATGTAGAATTAGATTTACTGGCAAAAAGACAGGTATTTTGGTCCGGTAGTGCTAACCCCACCAAGTGTAAAGCCTGTAGGCCATAAATGGGTATTTGTCAGAAAGCGTAATGAGAAGAACGAAGTCCTAAGGTACAAGGCTCGCCTTGTGGTGCAAGGTTTCTCACAACGCCCTGGAATTGACTATAAGGAGACATACTCTCCCGTAATGGACGTCATAACGTTTCACTACCTTGTTAGTTTGGTAGTTTCTGAAGGACTGAACATCCAGCTTATGGATGTGGTTACATCATATTTCTATGGGGATCTAGATTCAGAGATATATATGAAAGTGCCTGATGGCCTTCAATTGCCCAAGTCAAGTGACTCTAAACCACGGAGTGCGTTTGCAATTAGGTTGAAACGCTCACTTTACGGACTAAAGCAATCCGGGCGGATGTGGTATACTCGTCTAAGTGACTACTTGATTGGGAAAGGATATAAGAATAATGAATTGTGCCCCTGCGTATTTATAAAGAAAACAAGTTCCGGATTTGCTATTGTAGCTATATATGTTGATGACATGACCATAATAGGTATTCTTGACGAAATAAGAGAAACCACGAGCTATTTGAAATCCGAATTTGAGATGAAAGATCTTGGGAAAACTCGGTTTTGTCTAGACCTTGAAGTAGAGCACGGAGCTTGTGGAATTTTAATCCACCAGTCTGCATATGTCCAAAAGATGCTCATGCGATTTAACATGGACAAAGTGCACCCTGTCAGCACTCTGATGATCGGTCGAAGTTTGGATGTAAAGAAAGATCCATTTCGCCCACAAGAAGAGGACGAAGAGGTATTAGGAAGTGGTGTCAAGAACATATTTCGATACCTAAAGGGAACCATTGACTTGGGTTTATTCTTTCTTTACAGTAAGACAGCAGGATCCGCAAATAGAATTGCAGTTCCTAAAGAAGATGTCGATGACAAAATTACTATCCCCTACTCTGAAACCCCAAATAATGTTTTGGTTGGTTTCGCTGATGTTGGGTACCTTTCTAACCCACATAAAGGCCGTTCCCAAACTAGTTATGTATTCAATATTGGAAAAACAACGATATCTTGGAGATCAACCAAGCAAACCCTTGTGGCTACCTCTTCGAACCACTCAGAGATTATTGCTCTACATGAGGCGGTTCGTGAGTGTGTATGGCTAAGGTCTATCATTACCCATATTCAAAGAACTAGTTGTTTAAGTTCTACCAGTGAAGAGCCTACGTGCATTTATGAAGATAATGCAGCTTGCATCGAATAGATGAAGCTAGGTTATATCAAGGGTGACAATATGAAACATATATCTCTAAAGTTTTTCTACAATCAGCAACAATAAGCTCTACTCAAGATTCAATTGAACCAAGTTAAATCTGAGGAGAATGTGGCAGATCTTTTTACCAAGTCATTGCCTAAGGTTACGTTTGAGAAACATGTAAAGAATATAGGAATGCAGAACCTTTTAGGAATGCGGAAGCTTTCCGAACTCCCTTGATTAAACTAAGAGTCAGGGGGAGGGGTAGACTTTAGGGGGAGTCTAGATCCACGCATGTCATTAGTGCGTTGTACTCTTTTTCCATTCGACCAAGATTCATTTTGTCCCATTGGGTTTTATTATCTGGAAATGTTTTTTATGAGGCAACAATTTACGACTACTATGTCTTTGACTTGACACAAGAGGGAGTGTTAAAAGAAAACATTATTAGCTTATTAGTGTGTCTTCGTCAAAGTAACTGACGGAGACAATTAGGCAATCAGTATTGATATTTAGTTAATTACGGATCTAAATATGTAACGGATCAATTTGCATTTATTGTCATTAAACTGATTGCTACATTTCCATGTAATATTTTCCCTATATAAAGGGAGTTCGTAATAATACGAGGAGACCAATCTCGTTTCACTTTTACAAAAAGGACTTACAAATAAGAATTTTAGTTACTAAATTGTTTGATTTCATACATCATGTACCAAATTATGTAAGTAATCATACATCAGGTAGCATAGGAGGAATTTACCCATTAGAAATCTTTCAGACTCAATATGGGGCGTCATGTGAATAGAGACACTTGAACAAGTACTGCAAACATCACTCTCATTCCCCTCTGTAACATTTGCTATTTCAAGTGGAACCTCAATTTCCAAACATTCATTCAGCTTCATATACACGACATTGATATCTGGTCTTTCGATAGCTGTTGAGGATACACATTTCATGGCGATTCCTATCGCTTTCAAAATAGAGGAAATGTTGTATGTCCCTCCCTGTATCCTTGAATCCAATATTTTTTCGATTTCTGTTCTCTTAAACATAGGCCTCACCCATTGACATATGTGAATTGGTTCGGGTTCTACATCTCTTATTATTGCTTCTCTGCCGGTGATTAGCTCTAGCAACACAATCCCAAAGCTGTATATGTCACTCTTTTTATTCAGGATTCCTGTGTTATAATATCTGAAATAATGAAATGCAAATAAGAAAAATTGAAGAATGTAAGTTATTTATAAGCAATTGTAGGCTACTTACATATATCTTTACTTACTCAGGATCAAAGTATCCACGAGTTCCTTTGACGTGATCTGTCATAGTATGAGTGGAAGTTTCAGTTGAAAGAAGTTTGGAAATACCAAAATCACATATCTTGGCTTGCATCGTTTCAGTTAACAGTATATTGGAGGTCTTTATATCTCTATGGATTATGGGAGGCTTGCAACCATTATGTAGATAATCCAATCCTGCATATAAATATATGCCATTTAAAACTAAACGATGACGTGTACATCATATTGAAACTGGATAAGGATTTATAAATAACTAAGGAAAATATGTAGAAAGACCAAAGAACAAAACTCTTCTACATATATAACAATCTCATATCTCAGTTAATCTGTACCTTGTGCAGCATCCACGGCGATTTGAAGTCTCTCCTTCCAAGTCAAAAAGCTTCCAGTAGCTACATCTGATCCCAACATTGCACAAATCATTTTATTGAAGCCATATAAGTGATCATCAAGTAATGCAAGCACATCATATCTATAGTTGAAATATTACAAGCACATACCTGAAACTGTTAAATGTTGTAGCAAATTTCCATTGGCAACATATTCAAATACAAGTGCCATGGTCTTTCCATCATTGCAGTAGCCATTGAAGGAAACCACATGTTGATGATTAGCTCTCATCAATAGCTTAATCTGCATTAGCAGTCTGTTATATATGACTCAATTTTATAACACTGTTGATTGTGATTTTGGAACTACAGCTGTACAACCAGTACTTAAGTCTTCTCGAAAGAGTGAGTGGCTTTAAAATTGTTAATTAAAATACCTCATTTTGAAATTCACTCGAGCCTGATGCAGAAATAAGTAACTTAACAGCAACTTGAGTATCATTTTCCAGAATACCATGATAGACTTTTCCAAATCCGCCTGCACCGATTGGCGATGAAAAGTTCTTGGTAATTTTTACAAGCTCCGAGTATGTAAAGCGTCGATTATCCTCTAAGTTCTGTTGGACCCCTACATTAAAGGCAGCGTGATCAATTAATATTGCTCTGGCGTCGTATACATGTACGTTGTGAAGTTTTAAATAACCTGATGCTACTAAGATAGTTTTTGAGGTTAACGGTATGGAAAAACTGACTTTGTCAACTCTTAGTCATTCTTTACCATGATTATTGTGTTCCAAAGTACTTGCCGGACCTATGAAGCCTTTCCACAACAGAATACCCAAAACCAGTAGTATAATGAAGACTCCTCCGGCCACGATTCCAACCACTACACCGACAGATATTCCACCTTCACCTCCTGTTGAGGCCTCTGGCGGGGGTTCAAAGTCTGCCATAATTAAGAAGAAGCTTTAGTATATCGTAAATGTTATTGATGGGAATTGAGATGATTCCTCATTTCCTCAATTTTCAGAGTTCAAGAGGTAAAAGTACAGAACGGTAAAGTAGAATAGTAGATACAGTTCTTTAATTGGCAACAGAAAAGAACACAAGACCAACCTGTAGAGTAGTAATTAATGGAATAGGATGCATGGACTATTTTTCTCTCATGAAACTCTCAGTAATCTACAACTAATTGCAAGGAGAACATCAGAGTTGATGAAATATTAAACTTACTAGGATCAACAGAAATAGCAGAGATAAGCGGACCATAGGTTCCTCTTTGAGGGATGCTAGTGGTTCCTTTCCCAGCCCAAAGTAGACGGATCTCCAAGGTATTACTAGTTACGTTAGCAGTGAACTTTTTCACAACGGCGATACCAAACCCTCCTGCGTCACTAGCAATGTTAAAATCCTTCAGCACAAGTGAACCCTGCAATATAGTACGTAGTTCTATTAGATGACAATTCATTTTCATGTTTACTAAGGCTTCCCCAGTCTTTACTATACTTAATTGCATGTTAACATACAATTTCTACATAACAAGGTCGAGACAATGTTTTATCAATTAAAATCAAAGTAATGTTTGTTTTGACAACATCTGTTAAATATCATGCACTTTAGCTGATATATGTGAATTTATGCCATACCTGGATATAAATATCAAATATACGCCTTCCCAAGCTGCTATATGTTTTGTCATTGGTAAACTTTATCTCGGCAAAATGGAGGTTCACTGTGTAAATTCCATTTCCCAGACAAAACCCATAATAAGTTAACGAAATAGGAGAAAGCCGTGCATTCAAATACAGCTGAGGATTGGTTTTTATGGAGAGTCTAGATGAATTAGTCAAGAAATAGGTATCTGTAGAACTGTCATCGTCAGGGAAGTAACCAGTGTTGCTTATTGCCCAATTCGTACTGCTTTGGTAAAATGATGAAGGCCCAGATCTATCTGTATCTTCTTCATACGTTGCCACCGTAGGCCTTGTGAAGTTTTCACTAAGTTTTACTTCTTCTCCGCCACAATTTATGTGGAGAGAGTACCAAGCTGGGAAAGGAAAGCAAAAGGTGGTCAAGAGCTGTTGAGAATTGAAAAGAAAAGACCATGGACAGTTACAGGCGAGGACATATGGAACCCAACTTACTTTTTGGACATTTTGTGATGTTCAGACATGAAACAGATCTGCAAACAGAGTAATGAAGGATACAAAAAGATGAGCAAGAGAACATGAATAGCCAACCAATAGATCCTTTAAAGTCCACGTAAAACTTTTGTGCATGCTTACAGAATACTGTAAACTTACGAAGTATTGCCCCCTGAAGAGCCGGCAAACAAGTTCCTGTAGTAATTAACATATATTGATAAGCTTGCTTTACAAAACATGAAGAATATATATTGCTTAACAAAGATTGATATACTTACAAGCCTCCTCGTGGTTCACAATCAACAGCCCCTGAGTTAGTAGTAAAGTTGTTATATGAAAGATCACTGCAGAAAAACGCTGATGTAAATTTCTGTTTTCAAACTAAATTAAGGAAGAGTAGGATGAACATTTACTATTATAGCTTTTCAAGAAGTGAATTTACATTTGGTCTGCTGTGAGTACTGTCTGCAAATCAGGCACGGATCCGGTGAGCATATTTCCAGTCAAGAACCTAAGCATAATACATGGAAAAAGAAAAAAAGAATGCAGTATTAATCATATTGAAGAATTTCGTGCATAAGATTTTCTAAATTATTTTACGAATTCTGATTGCCTTAGATCAATATTTTCATCTGAGATCCAAGATGTATAAATTGGCACCAACAATATCATGTAAAGTAAAATGTGCCTCCAAAAAGTTTATGAACTTTTCCAAATGCCTTGACGATTCACCATAAATTTTGGAATTCAAATTTCTGATGAAATTCAACTTGTAGCATCTAGCATGGGAAAATATTTTTGTCTTTTTTGTTAGCATATGTTATGTGATAGATAAGAGGAATGTCGGAAAAATATATGTTTGTGCACGAATCTTATATCCTGTGATGCTTGATATGGGAACTCGGTTCCATTCATGCACATTTCTCATCAGATTCTTGCTTCAACAAAAATATTACGCACAAAATTATATCTCATTTTACTCGGTGACACCCATTAGATCTTACTGTTAAACAACTGTTACACCCCAAAACCTAAAGCGAATGTTTGTGAGCATGGGTAGAGCAGAAAAAGTAATACGACAAAATGCTTGTTACTATTTAAATTTTATCTCTAAAAATAATTGTATCCCTCGTCTTTCAAATTAAACTAGTTACCCTCTAATCTCTCATTTCACAACAATCTAGTTCATTTCATCAAAAAAGGGTAAATTAAATTAATAAAATGACTAAAAGACTCCAATTAAAATTAGTTTTCTTTTTCTCTTTTGTTTTTTTCTTCTCTTCCTTTATTTCTCTATGTTTTTCTCGTTTCGAGAGTTGTTATGGACGAACTTGCATCTATAAGTATCTCACTAGATCCACCACGTCTTCGCCACTCTAAATAAAACTCAATTATTGATATCGTTTTAACTCTCCTAAAAAATCCGCACATCTACGACATTAAAGACAAACGGGGAAATAAGAGGGATTGAGAGAGCGAGAGGTGTGAGAATGTAAAATAAAACCTAAAAATAACCAAAAAAGGAAAGAAATGATTTAACACTCCTTCTCAGAAAAGGAAACAACCAGGATCTGGTATTCACTGCTTACATGTAATCCGCCTTCGCTAGACCAGAAAAGCTGCTTGGAATTTCTCCGGCTAGCTTGTTAAAGCTGAGGTCTCTGCAAAGATTCCATTTAAAGAAAATGTAAACATGATCCTTGTTTTCAGTATAGTAGCATGTATAATAAGACAATTTAAAGAAGACTGAGAAAAAAAGGTATAAAAAAAAAGCCATTATACTAACAAAGTTTTCAAAGTCCTTATAGTCCCAAGGTATTCTGGTAGCTGTCCGGTAATATTGCAATTCCGCAACATCCTGTAACAGAAACACTTAAAACTTGAGTTGGCAAAGACATAGTTTAGCCAGATATGTGTGCCATATGAAAGTCACTACAAAAAAATTGGACAAAGGGCACACATCATGTGTGGCCTTTGCCTTGGTAGCCATTGTAAAAAATACCACAAATTTCATGCAAATATGATAATTTAATTATTATAAAAATCAAATTGCCACATTTGAATGCAAATGTGAGATCTTTTCACAATGGTCACACCACTAAAGGCCATAAATCCATACTTTTGTGACTTTTGCATTTGTTGCATATACACATGTTTTTTTGTAGTGAGTTTGTAACTCACAGTGTCCTCAGTTTAACCAAATTCTGAAGTGAAGGAAATGATGATGCAGGTCCATTCAAGTCAGTAACTCTCCTGCAAGTAACATTTGTCCATGCATGTAAATTATTTACATAATCCTAATCTATTCCGTTCTATTAAACAACAAATTTCAACAAACGTACTAACATGTCAGTTAATTTTTTCAAAAGAGAAATGCCGGAAGGAATTGGCCCTGTCAAGCCACTAGCCTGAATTGCACTGTTATACAAGCATAGTGTAAATTAGTTATTATAAGAAATCTGACAATTAAGTAAAAGTAAACCATGATTAACATAAGAGGTACTCACAGTTTGTTGAGAGCTGTCCAGTTCTGAATAAAATTAGGTATATTTCCGGAAAAGGAATTGTCACTGATCCGACTGCAAACAAAGGGAAGAATAAAAATGATTCAACTAATCCCCAGATGAGAATATGAGATACATAATTACTACAGTTGGTGCTTACGACACCATAGATTAGAGAAAGCAAAAAGAAGGTATGAAAGAAAGAACAAGAAAAGCTTACAAATCCTGTAGTGTACTCAGTCCTGCAAATGTTTCCGGCAACTCCCCAGTAAAGTTGTTTGAGGTAAGAAGCCTACCAATAAAAGTTAAAAGAAATATTAATTCCAAATGAACATCAAACATGCACCCATAAATGATCCAAAAGGGCAGTAAACATGAACATGTGTCTAGGGAACAACTCTACCAGAACAAACAAAAGTCATTTACGATGGTTAAAAGTTCTAATGGGATGGAGTCTTACATTCTTTCTATGTTGGGCAAATTCCCGAGCTTTACGGGAAGAACTCCAGATAAGCTATTGATTTCAAGGACCCTGCATTAACATATGTAAATTTATCCACGAGAATGTTCACACATCAAGTAAGGAGAAAATGACACAGATGTTCTTATCAAGACTCACAAACTTTTGAGGGTTGTAATGTTTGCAAGCTCAACAGGTATAGAACCTGTCAAACGGTTTCCAAGAAGGGAACTGCAACAATTCTTAAATGTTAGAAGCATAATAGTAAATAACATCTAAATATAGAAGGCAAAAAAACTCCATATATAAGATTCAAATATATATCATCTGAATGGTGTGTCATGGGACATCAAGATGTACAAACATGTCATAGATTCTTTGGTTAAGAAAGAAATAGAACACTGAAGCGGCCAACTAACCATTTAGATTTAGAACAATATATATGAGCATGAAATGAAATAACGAGTAATTCATATGCACAGTTGTATACAGAGGGAGAAAAGAAGTACATGTCAACCAGTGGCAGGACACCCCAGTCTGGAGGAATGGTACCATTCAGGTAGTTGCGGGTGAGGTCACTGAGGGCGAAAGAAATAAATAAATGAGTCATTGCCTCATTCCAAACTTAAATCCAGAAATAAATGAGTTCATGTAATCAATCTGACTTAAACTTGCACTGGTGACAGTGCGTATGCATACATTTCTTGGAGATAGGGTAGCCTGCTAAACTCTGGCGGGAGTTTTCCCGGCAAGTTCTGAGCTTTCAAAACTCTGCAGTTGATCAAAATACAGTGTGATATTATATATCTCAATCACTTTATTACAAAGATTACCAACCACTAAAGGAAACACAACCACTAAACTAAGACCAAAACAAATAAAACACTCATGAGTCACCAAACCAGTACGAACATAGTAAGAAAGACAATCCACCATAAAGTTATGCTATCATATCAGCGTAGCTTCAATCATGCAGTTTAACCTTAGTATATTTGTAAATGCACCAGTCCATTCATCCTCTTCAGAGCAAATGTGTCGTTTTCCTGGTGTTTTTTTCTTTTTTGGTAGAACCAATAGAAGTGTGATTCTCAAAAGTCCAAACCCAATTTGCATTAGATCAACTTATCTATGTACACATTCAAGAATCTCCATACAGCTCATGCCGCTTTGTCCGTTTCTGTCAATGCTACAGTACAAAAGTTAACGTTTTTGTTTTCAACACCCTGCAAGTACATGAACAAGACCTCGAAGATCTTATCTTATTATGCATCCTTCTAAATCTTTCACATCGACGACTTTTGATTTTTTATCTTTAACCTAATTCATCATGAAATAGTTTCACTAACGTTGGTCTTATATCATTTTCGCAAAAGCAATAAGAAATAAGAAAACAAATTTATGACAAAAACTCATAGTGTGGGTAATTAGCAGATGTGTAAGATAAAGAGACAGAAAACAACAAACAGGTATACATAAAAATCCAAAAAAATCAAACAACTCCAACCTCACAAGATATACAGTATGAGGAAATTGCACAAGTTTAGTATTTTTCACAAAATCATGACATATGTGTAATATCCCACATCGGCCAACGGAGAAGAAGTGATGTGCCTTATATGTACATGTCCACCTCCATCTAACACGACGCCTTTTAGGGGCTTAATGGTTTCGGAGGGGATTGGAACTCCGAAGTTAAGTTTGCTCAGGTTAGAGCAATTCCAAGATGGGTGAACCACTAGAAAGTTGCTCGTGAGCTCCCATAAACAAAACCGTGAGGGCTATGCTCAAAGCGGACAATATCGTGTTACGGCGGAGCCGGTCCCGGGATGTGACAATTTGGTATCAGAGCCACTCTGCCGTGTGGTGCGAGTGTGCCGACGAGGATGTCGGACTCCTAAGGGGGGGGTGGATTGTAATATCCCATATCGGCCAACGAAGAAGGGATGATGTGCCTTATATGTACATTCCCACCTCCATCTAACACGAGGCCTTTTGAGGGCTTAATGGCTTCAGAGGGGATTGAAACTCTGAAGTTAAGCTTGTTCTTGCTAGAGCAATCCCAGGATGGGTGACCCATTGGGAAGTTGATATGAGCTCCCAGAAACAAAACCGTGAGGGCTATGCCCAAAGCGGACCATATCGTGTTACGACGGAGCCGGTCTCGGGATGCAACAATATGGAAGTATTATTTGTATCGTCTAAAGAGTACGTAGTTTCTTCTTTTATGAATTTATAATCAACGCATAACACAATTTCTCCGAATTAGTGAAAAAATAGCCACCCCCTACTTTGTGAGTTTTTTCGTCAAACTACTTTGTGAGTCTTTGACTCTTTGTAGATTTTCACGGGATTTACCCTAAAGCCATGTTTGGTAAGGCTGATAAGATTAGACTAAGATTTCAAATTGGAGTTGACTAGATTGGATTTGATTGAAATACTAATCAATCTTCCGTTTGGGTAATCATATTAAGAATTTGATAAGATTCATAAAGAAAAGCTTCACTCGTCCTTTCTCTCTGACTCTTCCTCTCATTCTCTTCGATGCCACAACGTCGTTTGCCTTCCTCTTCCCGTCGCGCCGCCATCCGGCCAAACCGGATTGGAGCACCACCGCAAAAGATCTGTTGATTTTTTGTCTATAAATCCAATCCCTGCATGTAGATTTAGGCACAAGATCCTCAAATCGGAATTAGATGTAGTATCTCAATTTTCCATGGATTCCAGCTTCATCCTTGAGCTCCAGCGAGCCATTCCGACCTCTCTTGATAAGTTTGGCCTCCACCTCTCACTCCCTATTCAAGTTTCCCTTTGTTGGGTTGACGCTGCCTCATCTCTGCCGTGACTCCGATTAGCTCAGTTGATGGTGTGAGAAGAAATTTTGTTTTGTTTTGTTTTCATTGAGCTCAAAAATTAAGCACAATGATGATATCGTGGTGGAAAAAATTATATATAACACCTTTTTAACCGGATTTAAACTCAAGGTCTGACATGATAAGATTTTTCTGTTTATTTCATATCTGGGAGTCCAAGATAAACATGTAAGATGTATATGTAGTTGCTCAAGGTAAGTGATACATACATGCTAGTGACGTGGCAGACAGTGGAATTGGGAACTAAGGTACAATTGCAGGTTACGGCATCTTCAGATCCTTCATTCGGGTTCAGTTTAGCCCACCCGTAATCTTGGCCACAGGGATCAGCACTGAAATTCCAGGTCGTCTTCCCCAGAGTCTTTGCTATGTCCTTTAAGGCTTGAACTACGCATAAACAAAATCCACGCAACCATTTACATGGTAGGACTATATATGTATAGTCGACCTGTATGTAATTATTTCATACTAAACGTAAAGAAATTGGTTAGTCAACTACCTTCATCGTTTGGTAATTGAGATACTCCGAAAGCAAGAGTTGCAGAGCAAACTAGCAGGAGAGGCAGAACAAGAAGAAGATTGGTGAAAATTAATGTGTAACTCATTTTCATGATTATGGCAACATTTTTTTCACATTTGTAGGGCTTGATCTCGGTGAGTTGATCAGAGAAGAAAGGGAAAAATGTTGAGAGCTAATTGGAAATGTAGAACGAGTCGGAATTATCAGCTACTGAGCTTTTCTTTAGAAAGAGAAAACTAAATGAGAGGGAAAGGGCGAAAAGTAGACTTGGGTTCGTAGACTTGACCTCGATCGAATTACACAATCAATTGAAAGAAAAGTCCGCGGAAGATATTCTAACTTTCATGCACGCGCATAGTTTAATTTTTTTAAATATGTTAGAATATTGTATAATGTACGTCTTTCTAATGTTTTCGCGTTTGTTCTTTTAACTTTAAAGTAAATCAATCAAAGAAAAACGAAAAAAGATAGAAAAGTTATGTATAGAGGTGGGAAAAATTTATCTCATTATTTATTATATGACAAATTATAAAAATGTATCATCTCCTATCTTAAATTTGAAAAAAATCACCACTTATTTTCCAATTATAAAAAATCATCTCAATTGACTTGAAATTATAAAATAATCAACAAGCATGGAACAAAATTTAAAAAAAAATCAATTTTAAATATTTTTCGTACAGTTTTGCCCTTTTTCATTCTTTTACCTCTTTTCATTCTTCTTCTAATTCTAGTTGTAACTTTGCCGTCTGACTATGGATTTGAGAGTGGTTGGTGCTGTTAGAAAGATCTATCTCCCCTCTTTTATTTGATACCCTACACACTCCAAACCGAACATAGTACAAGGTGCAACAATCCTAGCAAGGGGTTGCCGCTGTCGATGGCAGTGCTCCAAGGAATTTCGGCGAAACTGGAGCTCAAGGTTTCTTAATTCTAGTTATTCTCAGCATTTTGAGCATACTCGTACCAATCTCCTTTAAATTTTAACATAATTTTGCATATTTAGACATTTCTTCTCGGCCTATCACACTCGTTGTCACACTACCTATCACACCCGCAATCACAACTGCTGTCACACCCGATGTCACGTATTTAGACATTTCCTCTCAGCCTATCACACTTGTTGTCAAACTACCTATCACACCCGCTGTCATAAGTGTTGTCAGCCCGCTGTCACAACCGTTGTCACCCCGCTAACACAACTGTTGTTACACTAACTAACTGTCGCACCCGATGTCACACCCACTGTCACTATGTTATGAGAAGAAGAAGAAAAAGAATGACTAGAAATAACCAACATTTGTTTATTGTTATGTGATTTTGAACTTTTCAAATCAACTTAGACGATCCAAATATCGACATTAATA
Source organism: Argentina anserina (assembly GCF_933775445.1). Taxonomy (NCBI): domain Eukaryota; kingdom Viridiplantae; phylum Streptophyta; class Magnoliopsida; order Rosales; family Rosaceae; genus Argentina; species Argentina anserina. Next base: position 10,255,753 of record NC_065874.1, read on the forward strand.
TGATGTCACACCACCCACCACACCACCCGTCACACTACATATCACACTATATATCACATTGCCTATCACAATACATGTCACAGCAGAACGTTAGTGTGACTAATAGTGTGATAGGTAGTGTGACAACAATGTTATAAAAAACAAGAAAACTATTATGAGCACCCTTTAATCATCGTCTCTAGATTTAGGAATTTTTTCCGGCGAGCAGCACCGGCAACATCAGTAGCGTCCATCTTCTTCAATTTGGATCTTGATTCGTTTCAAATTCGCAACCAACACAACTCCTCCTCTTCAGCCCCTTGTTTCCAACCAAACTGAAAACTAGCTCCTCCTTCTTCAACCTCTAACATCGTCCCAACGCTGTCAGCGCGTAGCAGCGCCGTTCCTGCACCCCTGACGTCGTCGTCACGCCTCCGACCTTGGCATGTCCCCTCCAATAATTTCCTTGCACTTCCGGCTTGGATGCAACTATAAAGTCAAAGGAAGCAGAGGTAGGATAGAATCTCTGGCGCGGCGCCGTAAGCACAGATCTACCGACGAAGGAGATGTCTGTATCCAAAAAGCTCATCTTGTCCCAACGCCTATGTCGTTGTCCCAGCTCATCTTGTCCCGCGACTCTGTTGTACTTCCCTCCACTCGAGAGCTGTGTTTTTTTTTTTAGAAAAAGAGCTGGGTTGCAGATATGAGTTTCACGGTAGTGGCATATTGTAAATATTATCAAGTTCAGTAGCAACGCTTTAAGACTTTTAGAAATCTGACTTTTTTTATAATTTTGAAATCTTTCTTGATTTTTTTCTCATTTCATGTGTTAAAATGATTTTTTTTATAAGAAGCCTTTGTTATATTGTATATTTTTGGTATACTGTTTTTTTATTCAACAATACAAAGTCTGAAAAAATATGAAAAAATACAATACAACATAAACACATTCCCGCCCATTTTTTAGGGCAACGATAATTGAGAGCGCATGAACAAACAGAGAAACTAGATAAAACCTAGAAAACAAGACATCACCAAGATCTTAATAAGTTCTATGTTGCAAATCGTTGCAATCTACTCAACAGTAACCAGAAATCAAAGCCCTTGTTAGCATCAGCTAACTTATTTTTGAAGAAGAACAAATAGACGCTAAGCCGGAACAGAAGCCTCTGACAAGGTTCCACAGAGTTCACCGTCTCATCCACAGTCTCTTTCATGAGCTGGGCTGGAACAGTAGCCCTATAAGCCCTCTTCTTCCGCTGCCCAAACTGCATATTTTAGTTTGCTGTGACCCAATTACACTTGCCACATTTGCCTCACCTACAACCTTGGGCTTATTCTTCCCACCTGGGGGCCGGCCCTTATTCTGTGGGCTCATCGATAAGAGCCCATCTTGATGAGGGAGACTCAATTCCGCTGAGAACGATAGCTCCAACGGTTGTGTCACCATCGACAACGGTCCCACCAGCCAACTTCTCTTACTCAATGTAACCAACTCCATATCCACATTCCTTTTACCACCACTAACCAGTAATGGCTCTGGAAAAGCCAAAATCTTCTCTGAAACCACAACCTCCGCCGGGATAGACACCACCAACTCCTCATAACGGCGAAACTTCGCCACAAAATCTGCCACCGCCTGTCACGTCCCAAAAAATGGAACAATACAAATTCAGTTTCAAGATGTGATAAACTCCAAAGTTTGTCCAGAAATAGTTATGAGTTAATACATATAACTAAGTGTAGAAAAATGAGTTCAAATGTTCAACTCGTGCAACCCGAACAACATTACCACATGTTTACAACATGATACAAAAGGAATTGGAATCACTAGCTCACTATTCACTAAGTCCAAAAGATAAGCAACAAGAGAAGGTCCTCACTCACTAGCTATCTCCACACCATAGAAATCTCAATTTTGCTGACCCTCACCTGCAAGATCAACCACTACACTATAAAATGGTGCACCGGGTTGTAGCAACAAACTCGGTAAGCTTATAAAACTCGTATGAGTAAATCAAATTTAAACATGCGTACTCATTGATACAAAACCTTAATATTAAACTCAACACCATCACAAAAATTCTACAACATCAGACACATTTTAGGCGAGTAAGAAGTATACAATTACCTCACTCCCTAATACATGCTCGGCATAATGACCAACGTCATTATCTTTAAACACATTTAGACATTAGGACTAGAGCTCTATACACGTACCCACTCACCCGACCAAGGTGTGGGTCACTATGCCTAAAGATCCCCTTTGCCATATAGGAGGGATCTACGATCTCTTACGCCACTTAGGAGAGATCGTAACTATCACATAACCTAGGTCTCATTCGCCACGTAGGAGAGACCCGAACCTATAACTATGACGTTGGTTACCAAACCAACATTTTCACCAAGTCACAAAACCATCCTAACATCATTACTTCCACAATGACAATCATAGATCACTATTAATAAAATAAAATTGATTTACTAACCAAGCCCATTCACGTATATACTACAAGTACTTATAACCATTCCATGGTCGCCTCAACAATATACTTAAACATTTACTTATAGACATAATTATGCATATAAGAATGAACTTAACTCACCAACAATAACACACTTTCGTATGAAAAATCATAGGAGTCATTTTCCTAAAGAAAATCATTTTACTTACCTATGAACCGTTGCCGAACAAGTTCATATGATTTTAAAACAAAAGACATTTACTCCAACAATTCCTCATTAATTAGGACCACAATGAAAAGGTAATTCATGAAAGGTTTTACTCACCTTTTTGCTCCGGCAACCTTCAATATCACCAAGCCAAGCACTACATTCCCAATTCAAAAGCCTAGTTAAACCATTTTTATTTAGTAAATAGCCAATGCAAATATCACTACTAGCTATGTCACCTAGCCCTTCATAAAGACAATAAGCAGCCTACAATCTCCCTCCACGACTTATCAAAGTCATTTGAGAACCGTACCATCCTTTTACGACAACTACACCATAATATTAAACCTCCAACTCCCTAAGTCAACCAATACAAACAAAATTAACCTAAACATATGAAAATTATATATGTCCATGCTAGTATCGACGAGCACGACTTAGTGGGGTAAACTATTACTCCAAGCACTGCCAGACGCCCTTGCCACACGCTGCCCTAAGAGGTTGCGCATCGGCCCCACGCACCGGCACCTAAATATCACCAAAACACCACAACTTCAACAGCAAACATGAAGATCACAAGGAGAGGATACCTCTGGAACAACCAAAAACGTCAAAACACCCAGAAAATGACCGAAAACGGCTGAAAAATTCCTGAAATCACAACATCACCACCAATACTTAAAACGTCAAACTGAGTTCCCAAACCCTTAAAATCGTGCTTAGAGGAAAGATTAAAGTCAAAAATGAGTAACCTTGGGCCGAGACCACACCGGAGAACACTGTAGCTCCACCACCGACTACGACACAGTCTTGTGGCTGTTGCTGCTCTTCACTCAATGGTCGGCGTGGCTTGGGTGGGGGCTCGATCGAAAGCTTAGAGGGAGACGGTGCTATTGGGACTGGTGGCGGCCGGATCGATGGCCGGACGGCGGAACCGTGCCAGAGAAGATTTTCGGGAAAAAGATAAAGGGTCGGAGAGAGAGAAAGAGGCGTAGCGTTTTTTTTTTTCAATTTGTGATTTTTCTCTTCTAGGGTTTCTTCTTACCCCTATTTTTATCATTTTCAAAAATGCCCCACAACATTTTTGATTCGTAACTTTCACCTACGATCTCCGTTTTATGTGTCTCACGTGTCTACGAACTCGTATCGTCGAGCTCTACGACTTTGCTGAAGAAGGTTTTCACAAATTCCTTACGGATTTAAAAGTCAACTTTTGGTCAATGAAACTTAGACGTTTTTTGGCTTTTTTACTTTCGGAATCGCTTTCATTTCGCAAAAAAGACTAATTAAGAAGGCGTAGAATAAGAATTCACTCTAAACACCATTTAAATAATTTCCGAGAAATTACAAAAATAAGGTTCGAAAATTGGGTTATTACACCGCCACACCTAGGATAGAGAAAACCAAGTTTGGCACCACATACGGCCCCATTGACGAAGAGCTAGCTTCGACATCAAACCCTAAACCCTTCCCCAAGTTAGGGTTAGGGCTAGGGATACGAAACAATGGTGTACTCACCACCATCACACTTCCAAACCTTCTCACCGCACCCACCGGATACCATGCACCCAAGTTGACCGCCAGCAGCACTCCGAGGACCCTAGGCTCAGACAAATCCAGAGGACCGGCCTCCACACCCTGTTGCACCATGCTCCAACATCCCACACACTATGTAAAAACCAATCGCAGAATGGCAGGGATATTGAAGGAACCAAACTCATACAAATGCAGAGGGTAGGCTTGCCGGACGGATCTTTCAAGTAGTAGGTTATACGAACCCTAGCCCTCGATCCATGCTTCACCTCTTTTGCAAAACCTCTTCAACCAATTCCATCGCCTCAGACGTCATTAGGGCTGGAGATAGTCCCATAATCTCCACCGTCACTGGAAAGCTGAGAATAAGCACTAATGCCGGATCACAGAGACCATCGAATGTCGCCATGACAAAGAAAGCTCTATTATAAAACCAGGGGCCATTGGAAACGACCTCATCCATTTTTGCTTCCACTGTGAACTTCATGACAAACCAATTTCCTTGTGCCCGCATCTGCAAGTGATCCTTCAACACCTACACCGACATTAGAGTGTTGATGACGCCTTAGAGACCGGTTTCTTCATAGAAAGTACTCTCCCCACCGCATTAGAGTGTCAATAAATTTTTGAACTGCCAAATAGCACCTTGCCCTTCTCCTTGATGGCAAGCACAGTAGCGAAACGAGCATTGAATCTATTAGACATCTTGTCGAAGGAAGAGAAAATTCTAAACAGAGAGAGAGAGAGAGAGACTAGAGAAAAACCCTAGATGACGCTTCTCTTTGCTTCTTTTTAAAGATCCTTGGTTTACTAACCATCATCTATTATATTTTATAGGTTTAGAGTTTTAGTAAATGAAGTGTAAATATGATATTTTCTGGTTGAGTGTTTACACATAGCAAATTGCCTTAATATATAAAATTAAGGTTACCTTTATATATAAATTGCGAAAGAGAAATTTCGTAGAAATCAGTTAATAAAAATAAAGTTAAATAGTTGGATCATTTGGATGCATGTTTTCCACTCCCGACCTGAAAAGTCTGAAATTTTGATTTTCCCTAGCCAGAGTTACATGCATGCATGACGAGATATATATAGTACGTAAGCAAATGCCGAAAATTCTAAAATACAGCGCTGCATATAATGCAGCGTCAATAGTGCTTATGAACAGTAGTAAACATTACATGAACAATAGTGAACAGTATTTATGCACAGTAACATGAACAATGATAAAAATGTAAAAACTAGATAGTAAAGTTTATTACTACTCTATTTTGAACATGTTTTTGTTGTTCCTAGGAACTAGCCTTCAACATGCCAATATTACCGAAATGATCTCTTTGTATAAACAGTTATTTTTTGGTGGAATCACTGCTGTCCTAGAAAGCAAATAACTGAGTTCTATAGACTAGAATAAATACATATGAAATAAATTTAACTACTCATATGCAGTGCTAGAAAAATCTAAGTAAAATTAAATATATTTTTTTTGCGACGAATTTTAGGGCACCAAATAAAGTTTATTTATTCAACATAAATACAAATATAAAACTCAGAGCCTTCCTCTTAGGTAAACAGTTACAGCTGTTTAGATACTCATATTTAAAATACAAACTTACTTGAAAAATGCACTCCACACCGAATTTATACAGCAGAAAGATTTTACACAACTATAGCACACTCACACTCACGCTCAAACTATTTATTTCTTTTATTTTTAGAACCCTTGGTAGAACGACACTCTTTGAAACTTATACTATAGTCTTCTGATTTTTTCTTCCTCCAAACTTCTCCTTTCCAAAGAAGTTCATTCTCTTTATATAGAGCTCAGACTCCAAGCTTCAAGACAAACTTCTTTTTGAAAATGGACAACAAATAATCTTCTTCTTTTTAAAACCTGGTTGTCCTTATGCGTCGGCAAACTATTTCATAAAAGCAGAAAGAGACGTTTATATTGTTTGGATATGTCGGCAGCTTTTCGTTCCTTGTTTGAATGCGTCGGCAGCTCACGTTCTTTGTTTGGATGCGTCGACAGCTCAATTTTCCATCATGTTTATGATATTGTAATATTCTTCATCTGCACAGTCATAATCTGCCAAAGAATCTTGGCCTTCGTGGTCACTTTCTTGCTTTATGTGGTTTTTTTCATCCAAATCTGAGTCGTAGGGAAAAAGATGAGGAATCATGTATCCTTTTTATTTATCTACCTTTTTTAGCCATGTAGTTGTCTCTGGAGTTCCATCTATTTCGTTTCTCATAATGGTAGAGAAGAAATCACATGCATCTGGTGGAGGATGATTGTAGCATGTGACTATGATTTTTTTTTCCACTAGCTAAAAGACTGGACTCATAAGCCCTTCGAACCATGTTTTTGATGCACATTATGGCCATGGCTTTCATCCACGAAATGTTATTGTTGGGATTGTCATTTTCTCTGAACTTTTTGAACTCTTGATCGGACCCTGAATAATTCTCACATAATGATATGGAGAAATGTAGCTTCTGCGTCCATCCACCACTTCCCATTCCGGAGGGGTAGAAATAAATTTTAGTCTCAAGATGCATCCATCAGGACGAATGTTCCTTACTGCCTGAGTTATGATACCTGGAAGACCCTCTAGGTCCTTGTTTGACTTAGTCCAAAGATTGTGCACAAAACCATTCTCAATGATCCATAGCTTCTGCTTCTGAGGGTGTTCGGCTTGAACATTTACAAGATATCTCCTATAATATGGGCCAAAAACTATTGCCAAAGTTGAAGGAAGCATTTTACCATCTCTGATTTTATAGTGAAATTCCCACCAGGCTAATTCATTTTGGGCTGAAATAGGAACTCACGCGCTTTTAGAACCTTCTACATACTTGATCATTGCACCTCCTTCATTAGAATTTTCTTTTTCCTTTTCTTTTTCTTTTGCATGGACCATACAATTCCTCTGTCAAGGCATTGAGACTTTTCAACAGATGTTCTTCGTCTTCCTCATAGAAAGCTTGTATAACATTATCCATAACAATCTTATGCTTGAAAGCCAATAGCTTCTCCATTTTGAATACTAGTTCTTTCAATATCTTCAAAGGATAGCCATGAATATTTTCTTTACCAGTGACTTCAACCCTTTTTTCCTTAAAAGGAGCTATTCTGCTTTTTGGCAAAGCAGCAACCTTCAACAGACTTGATAAGCCTTTACTGTCTGCCATTTGAGACGGGCTAGCCGGTCTTTTACCCTGAGACCGATCAGTTAAGGTTGTATCTTTTGGACACAACAAATATTCTTTCTCGAGTTTTTCTTCTTGATCAGATCCTCCAGTACTTTTCTCGGACTCTTGATCCCAACCTCCTGGTCGAATCCTATCTTCAGTCTTGGGCTGAGCCGATGCAGCTGCTTCATAAGACACAATGAATTGGTAACCTGGTCCATCATGTAGAGGTCCAACAGTCTTATCTCCTTTTTTGTATTTGTTCCAAAGACTGGGTGGTTCTGATTTCCTGCTCCTAGGATTTCGCCTTTCATCTTCATCTCCATCTTCTCTTCTGAATGTTGTCATTTCTCTAGTGAGAGCGTCTGGCAAGAAGTTCTTGTTACTTGCAATCATTTCCACATCATATTCAAATTGGGATAAAAACAATTGTCATCTTAATACTCTTCCTCTATCTGCTGCATTAGTTTAATTTGTAGTTTTTAAAATTTTTAACTTTTTTATTATCAGTTCTAACTACAATTTTGTTTCCTAGGAATGCTTCAGTGTCTTTGATGCTCTTGATCAGAGCCAACACCTCTTTATCCCCGGTGGAATAATTTAATTCCGCTGCATTAAACTTTCCTGATATGAATTTGCAAATCTTTTCTTGATTGGTATCAAGGGTCATGGCTAGAACCACTCCTGCCCAGTAATAATCATTTGCATTTGTCTGCAAGATGATTAAGTCTCCTTCTTCTGGTAATTGTAATGGGGGTAGACTCTGGGTTATGATATTCTGAACTACTGTACTTCCTTGAGGGGGATTTGCCGTATTCATATTTTATGTATCCATGTTAGAGGATTCACCAGATTCTGGTTTAGCCTCTTGATATGGAAGAATCTTCCTTCTTGGTTTTCTTCTTATCTCGACCTGTGAGATCTTTTGCATGATTTCTTCTAATTCTTCTGTTGACTCACACCTTTATGCCTTTGCATATAGATCTTGAGTTTTGAGCCTTAAACATCCTCATTGGTCTCTTTGTATCTTCTGCCTCGAATGCTTCTTCAAGGCATGTATATGACTTTGTTCCCGAAGTGTTTCCTTCTTCATAACTGGCAAATGAATGTCTATGGAATTGCAGACTTATTTTTCCTCCCATGTCTTCATATATTGATGTTTTAGTATTCTCAATTTGCTTGACTGGAGGATTTAGATTCCATTCTCGTGGAACTGTCACTTCGTTCCATTTTGTAATATGTTTCTGCTCGGTATGATTTCTTGGATTGGTGAGGATGGATGTAGTGATTCCGGGACTGTTAAGGAATTTAGTGTTTGGGGCTACATTCGAGCTCATGAGCTTATAATAGATTCGGTAATCTATGGCAAGCTCCATCATTCTTCTTTTCATAGAAATCTCGTCTGTCTTGATTTCCAACCTAAGACAATGTGGTGCATCTCTAAGGTGCGTAGTGAAGTTTGGAAAAACATTGAAGTATGCAACTTGATTACATAGAGAGGCTTCTATCGTTCCTAACAGGCTTTTCTTGAAGTCTGTTATCCTGTCATCTTGCAGGAGACATAAGATAGAGCAATCTATTCCATCTCTGGCTACAAGTTTTATTCTGACTTGAACCGCTCCAATGTGCATGTATGAATAACTTCTTCATATTGCTTCACTTACTTCTTTCTGAGTTATCAATCTTATGTCAGTTTCTTCGCCTGTTGCCGGAATGGTTAGTTCAAGAATCTTGAACATGTGAGAATCAAGAAGGAAATATCATCTCTTATAAATTTCGTTGAGTCTGAATTTAGGAACTGTGGCCTTTCGTACACTTGACTCTATTTCATTGTACTCAAATTCTTGAGCATTGATAAGTTGTACAGGAATTGTGCTCCTTTTGCTGATTACTCTGCTCAACATCTTCATGTTCCTTTTCTCAGTGAAACTAGGGGATTTCCAGGTAAGAAGCTTTGGTTCACTAAACTTAAAGTTGCTTTCTTCTCCTGGGTAGGAAGGTAGGATCACCTTGCTAGCTACATTTTGAGTTAGTTGTTCTTCATCGATTTTCTCTGTTCCAGCTTCAGCTTTTATTTTTCTATGCTTTTTTGCAAATGTGAGAGTTTAAGATTTAACTCTCTGAATTGTTCCTCCAGCTCCATACCTATTTCTTGAAGATATGTAATATTATTATTTTGCTGATGAATTATTACTTTCAGGTTTTCAGCAAGGGTTTCTAAAGTAGGAAGATATAAACTTTTTGCTTCTTTGTCTCTCTCCTTGACTTTTACCTCAACCCTTTGGTTCATCATATTCGGATGATAAAGGCTTCTAAATGCTTTTTCAGAATTTCTTGGGAATTCTATCAAACTTGGCCGAGTTGGATCAAGTTCTTCAATTCCTATCTCTTGTTGAAGATGAGAGAATTCGTCGTATAGTGTATTCAATATTCTACAGGCATACTCTATCGAATATTGATCCTCTTGGATATGTTTTGAATGAAAACACTTTTGCCACCTATCATAATCTTTTGTAATACAAAATGCCTGATAATTTTTTGGTTTGGATTCCCTCTTGTTAGTTGAGAGAAGCCAATTTTGTGGCATAAAGCTTTTAGCCTACGTGCTTTTGAGCTAAGCAGGCTCTGATACCAGCAATGTTCTAAAAATCCCCGCCTAGGACCGCCTAGGTGCCCGGAGACCCTGGGCCGCCTCGATTTTGGGCCGATTAATCCTCAATTAATCCGATTAATCCCCGATTAATCCTCTGGGCGCTGGTTTTTAGCTGTCCGCCCGATTAACGCCTAGCGTTTTTTAGAACCTTGGATGCCAGCTACGGCGGATCTAACTGATGCTCAAAAAATCAAGGGGTTTTTGATCTTCCTCGAAGACTTCTCGAAGAGCTTTAATATTTTCTTCAGATTCGTAGATTCTACGTTGAACTCTATATATAATATCCCAATAATTTTTGGTATTTCTGGGAAGGTTTCCTATATTTTATTAACTTTTTATATTGTTCTTTTTCTTCTTGAAGTTATTTCTGGGAAATTTTTGCAAACGCTAATAATTCAAGTCTAGAGGCTATTGCAATTGCTATAATGATAAAATGATAACTATTTACCTTAGAGTATAGGATGAATTTATATATTTGTAGTACGTAAATAAACATACTCATAAATCAAGACCCACCATGCTCCGTCAAATTTTTTTACCTAAATAGTACCTAGGATAAAAACAATTGTGAATAGTACCTGCTGTATACGGTACAACGCTGCACAGTAGACGAATCCAGCAAATGCCCGCATATTGTTCAGTCGTTAGCTCAATCGTATCCGAAGTATAAAGTGTTCCTTCGACGGTCACATTTATCTAAGAGATATTTGTGGCGTGAAGTTTTCATTTAGAAAACAAACATTAAATTTCCATCACATGATTCACATAATCACATATGAAATTACTAACGCCATTGGAGTCGTTAAATAGACTTTCGGATCTTATATTTGTCAATCCTGATGTTTTGGTCGAAGAAGAGAGGAGGATCATAACTCGGACTACAAGTCTCAAATGGTGTTTCCCGCTGTATTTTGGATCTTCAGAGATGCATTCATTTAATTTAACTAGTGGTTAATTTAACACTTAAAAAAAAGTTAGCTATTCTATACTTCTGGGATATATCTCGATCTACATCCTTTTTTTTTTTTGATCGAAGTCTCGATCTCGATCTACATCGTTTCTTCTAGTACTTTGCTAGTAATTTTGGAACATACTAGGAGTACTATCCTTATGGAACACAGAATCCACTTGCAAGTTCTACACCCGATCAATATGCATGTATAAAGAGTGAAATACACATTTAAGTACAATCAATATGTACTTAGATGATTTCGATCTATATATAACATACAAGATGATCAAGTTTAAGAAAAATACGTTGTGCTAAAGTCAAGCATCAAATTTGTCCATATGCCAAAGTCAAGTTTTGGACTAAGCACGCACCTCATAAATCTGTGCAAAACTTTAAACTAATATGCGAATATATCAAACTACCATCCTTAATTTGCTGGCAAAAATTGGAGTTATCGTAACAAACTAACAATGAAAGACATACTTAAACTGCATCTAGATTAAGAAGACCCACTTGAACAATAGCTAATAAAGTAATAATCGAGGTTTTCATATATATAGTGCGTACATTTCAATATGTATTTAATAGCGGCTTAGGGTCAACTAAATCGAGAGAAGAGACGTATCCTTAATCATTCAAGTCAGTGCAGTATTATTTGTATTTGTAAACATTATGATTAATCATATTTCGTATAGTTTTGTTTAGGTTCATTATTTCGAACACCCACTTGTGAATTTCTAACTACTGCATTTATTCTCTTCAAAACTCATGTTATCTACAGCGACTTCATATTCCGTTAATCCAACAAACAAAGCCTAGCATTTGACTGATTGGAGGACATAAATTTCTTTGATTTGATATATTGTGGTATATTAAGTGTTAACTATCAAGTACAGCTTCTAACGTATGTGTCATTTCTCATTCATATTGCTCAAGTTGACTGGGTGAGTTTGATCCCGAGGTAGGTTTTTCATAATCGGTTTCAGCTGAGTTGAATGAATAATCAGCTACAGCTGAGCTGTAAGATTAATCAGTTGTGAGTACTTAAAATCTCAATCTACATCGTTTTTTTTTTATCAAAGTCTCGATCTCAATCTACATTGTTTCTTCTAGTACTTTGCTAGTAATTTTGGAACGTAGGTAGGAGTACTATCCTTACGGAACACAGAATCCACTTGCAAGTTCTACACCCGATCAATATGCATGTATAAAGAGTGAAATACACATTTAAGTACAATCAATATGTACTTAGATGATTTCGATCTATATATAACATGCAAGATGATCATGTAATAACCCTAAATTTCAAACAATATTAGTTTGATTTGAATTCTATACAATTTCGAATTTTAATTAGAATGAATGTGTTTGGTTGCGACGTTATTAAACGAGAAACAGAAACGTTCTCAGAATGTTTAATTTGAAAAACGTTACAATTCCGTCACGTTTACATCGACTTTTATTCCGTCACTCGGTTGCGAAAACTTCCTTCACGAAAGTTGTAGAGCTCGTCGATACGAGTTCGTGGATATGTGACGCGTTCTAATCGGATGACGTACATAAAAGTTATAAACGATAGAAGTTGTTTCCGATTTTGGAAACAAGTATATAAGGGCATTTTGGAGATTAGGGTTTCCATAATTGGAAAACCCTATCTCTCTCTTCACTTCCGCCTCCCTCTCTCTCTCTCTCTCGGCCCGACTCTCCTTCTCCCCCCTTCGAATTCCTCTCGCCGATCTACCACCCCCAGCCCTCCGTGGTCCTCACCGCCGCTCCACACGACCTCTCAAGAACCTCCGCGTCGGACCCCGAGCCAATGAAGCCATGCCTCGTCGTCGTGAAGCAGTGAGCCACTACCGAACCTCCTGCGTTTCTTGCCGCCCCATGCTCCGCTCCTGACAACTCAGACCTCGGCGCTCATCCCTTCGCCACTCCTCACTTCCAGAGCCATCAACGGTGCGACCGAGCTCGATTCGCATCGCCCAATTCGCAAATCGGACGGTCTCGACCCCGTCGAATATTTCGAGTTCTCCGGCCATTTTAGTGCAACGTACGGGTAAGGAATACGTTTAATTGATGTTGTGTTGTGTGTGGATGATTTTGGGATCGATTTGATGAAGTTTGGGGGAGAATCGGAGGAGGAGGAGTTTTGGGGATACCGCCGCCTTAGGCGGCGCGTGTGGAGGCTTGAGGGGGGGGGGGGCTAAGCACGGCGAGATGCCGTGGGGAGGTAGAGGAGGAAGAAAGAAGAAGTTTGGTGGTGGCGGTGGCGTGATACGCGCCGTGGTTAGCCTCGGCGCGTGGGCCCCACGCGCGGCCGCCGGCGAGTGGCGCGTTTACCCCACGCGCCGCCACGTGCGGCGGTGTGACAGTGTTTTCCGATAGGGGTATTTTGGTAATTTACTTAAATGTAAATGTAAATTTTATTTACTACGGTAAATGTAATTAAATTTTACCTTCGGTAAATGTAATTATAAATTACTTTCAGTAAATGTAAAAAGTAATTTTGTAAAAGGGTAATTTAGTAAATTTTATTTACTGAATTTGTATTTACATTTAAATATTACGTATACGTACAAAAATACGTATTAATATTTATACGTACAGAAATACGTATATAATATTTATACGTACAAAAATATGTATTAATATTTATACGTACAGAAATACGTATATAATATTTATACGTACAGAAATACGTATTAATATTTATACGTACAGAAATATGTATATAGTATTTATACGTACAGAAATACGTATTAATTGTATATTTGTACAGTAACCGTGAATAGTACCACTGGACAGTAACTTCGTAAAACCGAAAATTACTGAACAGTAACCGATTATTACTGTTTCGGCATTTAAAGGTTTACGAAACGATTCTAAATTCTTTTCTTATCTTTTCAAGGTGATCGTTAAATCAAGGAAAGGAATTATCTTCGGGAATTGTGGGATTACGCTCAAGTTAATAAGGTGAGTAAAATCTCACTGAATTACGAATCTACCCTCGTGGTGATTCAACATTTTTGCAAGTGTGTTTATCAAATGAATTACAACATGTATATAATTTAGTGGACTACATATATACAGTATAATGGTAATAAGTACATATATATATATAGTTCATTAAATTACGTACTGTTATTAATTCATTAAAATAGTCATTTCGGTGACGGAAAATTGTGCATGAGTATGTGATTTAAATGGTACAATATGATGTGAGAATATTGTACGTAATCCTTCAGGTGTTTATGAAATATGACATGTATATGATATAGTGGACTATGTATATATTGTATAAATGGTAAATAAATACGAATATATATAGTTTGCTATATAATATACTGTTATGATTTTTATTGTGGTAATATCGTGAAAGTTTTAAAACGTACAATATGATGAGTGATTATTGTACATGATTTTATCACGGAGAATGTTAAAATTGTGATTTGTCTTCGGACGTGATGTGTGGTACAATATGATGTGAGATTATTGTACATGTTCGGCAAGTCGGAACCTAGCCTTTGGCCGAGCGAAGGTTACGATACAGTTAGAGCTCTAGTCTGTCTGCCTTAGTACTGCATGTGAGGTAACGGGTGGTTATCTGCTCATGGGTACTCAGTTTATTTTGGATGTTGGGTAGCGGGTGGCTATCCAATATCAACGGTGTATTACGAGAGGGGTAACAGATGTGTACCAGCGTTCTTGGTACCCGTATTATAAATGCATTGGGTAACCAGAAGGGTTACTTAATTTCCTCATGAGCGTTTTATTTCATATTTCTTTGGGTCAACCAGATGGGCTGACCATTGACTCATGAGGGCATTTATATTTGTTGTTTTGTGATCTTTCGTATATTTTGATATGCGAATTATATTTTGATTTTACTCATACGAGCTATAAGCTTACCGGGTTTGTGTTTACAATCCCGGTGCACCAATTCGATGGTGTAGGGGATAATTCCGCAGGTGCTGATTAGTGGAGGTTGAGTGTCGACTACAGAGGCTCGAAGTCGTTCGGATCCTACTTGTGGTGAGGTTTTAGCATGGATTTGTGTAATTTCATTTGTGAGATTTGTGAGTGATTTGTGAGGATTATTACATTTCCATTTGGTGTATGGATTATAAATTTGGGTTGTAATAATTGGTTGTCTGAGTTGTATTGAGAACTCAGAATTGATCCGCTGTTACACTTTAATGATTTCGATTTATTTGAGATTATTTTGTGTTTAACGACTTTAGAATTTTGAGTTTTTAAGCTCGAAATTTTGGGGTCGTTACAGTTGGTATCAGAGCCTAGTTGCGTATTTGGCGATTATCAATACCATCCGGGAGCGATGATCCGACTGCAGGCGGGCTCCCATCACAAGCTCCTCGGTATTGATATGTCGTCGGGTACGCGAGAGTGTTTTAGGAGCCATACCTAATGGTTTGGTCCTCAGAGAAGTATCGTGATGATACATCGATGATTCATCTTATCCTGAAAATTCATGTTAATACCTATTGAATCTGTTTTAGTTGAATTCGAGATTTCACAAGTATTGACCAAGTGTTTCGTTGTTTGAAGGTGATGAACGCTGATAAGGGCCGAGGACAGGGCCGAGGACGGGCGAGAGGCCGAGGTCGAGGTAAAACCACAGGCCGAGTCCGCAACGTGGAGAACCTTTATGAGGAGGCTGCTCCACAGGAAGAGCAGGTAGGCCGAGGTCGAGGTAGGACCACCGGTCGAGTCCGCAACGTGGAGAACCTTTATGAGGAGGCTGCTCCACAGGAGGAGCAGGTTGAGCCAGCTCCTGCGGTTAGAGATGACGGTCGAGTGTTGAAGCTGATCAAGGATATTAGTGCACTGTCAGCTCCGACCTTCCATGGGGGACTAGATCATATGGTAGCTGACCATTGGATCGAGGGTATGGAGACTTATTTTGAGATGATAGAGTGCACAGAGATTGAGAAGAGAAAGATAGCTACATTCTTTCTCAAGGGTGATGCTCTAGATTGGTGGAAGAGCATGAGACAGACTGTGGATGTGTCTACATTCACATGGGGAGGTTTCACCACCATATTCCGAGAGAAGTATTTTCCAGCCTCAGTACAGGAGGACTTAGAGTTGGAGTTTCTGGCATTGGTACAGGGAGTCATGACCATTAGAGAGTATGATGCTCGATTCTCGCAGCTGTATCGGTATGTCAGGCCTATGGGTACGACTGCTTTAGCTCACAAGTATCTACGTGGGCTGAAACAAGAGTACAAGACCATGATATCAGTCCTTTGCCTGACTACCAGGGAGCAGATATTTGAGAGTGCTATGAGCTTGGAGCAAGCAGAGAAGACTCAAGCAGGTGATGTGGGGAACAGAGATGCAAAGGGGAAAGGCAAGGCAATCTATACGGGCAGTGAGCACTCAGGGCCGAAGGATAGGTCATGGAAGAGGCCAAGACCCCACTATCAGGCCCCGACAAGGGCGCCACCCCTAGCTATCAGAGCAGCACCAGTCAGACCATTAGCAGCAGTGAGGTGTTATAGCTGCAATGAGATGGGACATTACGCCTCAGCATGTCCGAAACCGAAGAGAGCAGGCTGCCACCGGTGCGGGCAAGTGGGACACATAGCTCGAGATTGTACCCGACCACTTCCGGGTAGACAGGAACGGCCGCAGAGACAGCTACCAGCGGGCCAAGCTAGAGTGTTCGCAGTGGGTCAGCGAGACACAGGGGTGGAAGGTACATTATCACTTTTTGACTACCTTGCTAGAGTGTTGTTTGATACGGGAGCATCGCATTCATTCATTGCTAGTTCAGTAGTGGAGATGCTAGGATTGATTCCTACACCTCTCGGGGACGCCTTATGTGTCACTTCACCCCTTGGAGTGTCGCTTGAGTTAGAGACAATCTGCAAAGCTTGTCCTATATTGATTGGAAGTAGAGAGTTCTCTGCTTCGTTGATTGTGATTCCGAACCACACTTATGATGTGATCTTGGGGATAGATTGGTTGAGACCACAGCATGCTGTGATTGATTGTTTTGACATGGTAGTGTCCTTTCATAGACCTGGAGAACCAGTGTTTCGTTATCGTTGTCTCAAGTCGGATAACGCCATGAGATCAGGAGTTTTGGCACATGTGGAGTCAGTGGATCAGAAAGTATCTATCGCAGACATTGTGGTAGTATCTGAGTTTGGTGAAGTGTTCCAAGAGATACCGGGGCTACCTCCTCGAAGAGTGGTAGATTTCTGCATTGATGTAGTACCCGGTACAGCACCTGTGTCAAAGGCGCCATATAGAATGGGGCAGAATGAACTTAAGGAGCTGAAGGTACAGATCGATGAGCTATTAGACCAATGGTTCATTAGACCTAGCGTTTCACCTTGGGGAGCACCTGTTTTGTTCGTGAAGAAGAAAGATGGTTCTCTGCGGTTATGTGTGGACTACAGAGAACTGAACAAGGTGACCATCAAGAATAGGTATCCCTTACCTAGGATTGATGACTTGTTCGATCAGCTCAAAGGTGCTACAGTGTTCTCTAAGATTGATTTGAGATCCGGTTATCATCAACTCAGAGTGAAGGAAGAAGATATATCGAAGACAGCCTTCAGGACCCGGTATGGACATTATGAGTTTGTCGTCATGCCATTTGGTCTACCGAATGCACCAGCTGTCTTCATGAGTTTGATGAACCAAGTATTTAGTCCATACTTGGATGAGTTCGTAGTGGTGTTTGTGGATGACATTCTGATATACTCCAAGACACAAGAAGAACATGTGGTGCACCTGAGAACAGTGTTGCAGACCTTGAAGGAGGCGAGACTGTATGCCAAGCTAGAGAAGTGTGAGTTCTGGAAAGAAGAGGTCAAATTCCTTGGTCATGTTGTCTCAAAAGATGGAGTACTAATGGACCCGGCAAAGGTCGAGGCAGTGAAGAATTGGAGTCGTCCAAAGAACCCTACAGAGATACGTAGTTTCCTCGGTTTGGCAGGTTACTACAGGAGATTTATCGAGGGGTTTTCTAGTATCGCATCTTCATTGACCAAGTTGACCAAGAAAGATACTCCGTTCGTGTGGACGGATGCATGTGAGGAAGCATTCAGCAAACTAAAGACTAGACTGACCACAGCTCCAGTGTTGACGATTCCCTCTAGTGGTGGTGGCTATGTCATTTACAATGATGCTTCACTCCAAGGTTTGGGTTGTGTGTTGATGCAGCATGGAGGAGTCGTTGCATATGGCTCGAGACAGTTGAAGATTCATGAGAAGAATTATCCGACACACGACCTAGAGCTTGCGGCAGTGGTATTTGCCCTGAAGATTTGGAGACATTACTTGTATGGTGAGAAATTTCAACTCTTTTCAGATCATAAGAGTTTGAAGTACTTGTTCTCACAGAAGGAGCTGAATATGAGGCAGAGGAGGTGGATGGAACTCCTCAAGGACTATGACTTCACATTAGAGTACCACCCGGGGAAGGCAAATGTGGTGGCTGATGCCTTGAGCAGAAAACCAAGAGGCGTGGTAGCTTCACTTATGGTCCAGGAATGGTTCATGCTAGAAGCTGCATCAGAGTTCGATTTGGTACCATCGGGAGGAGAACCAAGAGTCTTTCTTGGTAGTGTCACAGTGCAACCCACATTGATCACGAGGATCATACAGGGTCAGGCGCAGGATAGACACTCACGAGCTAAGTTGGCGGATCTTGTAGTTGATACGCTTGATGAGTGTCCTTCTGAGTGGAGAGTTGGACCCGATGGAGGGTTGAGGTTTGGGGCAAGATTGTGTGTCCCAGATTGTGATGATCTTCGGGAGGAGGTTCTTCGTACGGCACATCGTTCACGCTATACCGTCCATCCAGGGAACACCAAGATGTACAAGGACCTATGCAGACAATTCTGGTGGAACGGTATGAAGAAAGATGTAGCAGAGTTTGTATCAAAGTGCCTTACATGTCAGCAAGTGAAAGCAGAACATCAACGACCAGCTGGCATGTTGAAACCACTGACTATTCCTCTTTGGAAGTGGGAGCAGATATCTATGGATTTTGTGACCGGGTTGCCTAGATCGAAGAAGGGTCACGATGCCATATGGGTGATTGTCGATCGATTGACGAAGTCGGCTCATTTTCTCCCAGTGTCGATGAAGTACTCAGTGGACGTGCTTGGGAAACTATATGTGGATGAGGTAGTGAGACTTCATGGTGCTCCAGTTTCTATTGTTTCCGATAGAGATGCACGTTTCACTTCGAAGTTCTGGGGTGGTTTGCAGAAGGCGATGGGCACTACCTTGGATATGAGTACAGCTTTTCACCCTCAGACGGATGGACAGACAGAGAGGGTGAATCAGGTGATGGAAGACATGTTGAGAGCATGTGTGTTGGATTTCAAGGGTAGCTGGGAAGATCATTTGAGATTGATTGAGTTTGCCTACAACAACAGCTACCATTCTAGCATCGGCATGGCACCTTATGAGGCACTTTATGGTAGACCATGTCGTTCACCGATCTGTTGGGCCGAAGTTGGTGATGAGGCACTGATGGGTCCAGAGGTGGTTCAGGAAACCACGGAAAAGATCTCGATCATCCGGGATAGAATCCGAACTGCTCAGAGTAGACAGAAGAGCTATGCGGACCTGAAGAGGAGACATGTGGAGTTTGAGATTGGTGATCACGTGTTCTTGAAAGTTTCGCCTATGAGGGGTGTTGTGAGATTCGGCAAGAAGGGAAAGTTGGCACCAATGTACGTTGGGCCCTTCGAGATACTTGAGAAGGTGGGCGAACTAGCTTATCGACTAGCCTTGCCTACTAGCATGTCGGGCGTACACAACGTCTTCCACATTTCCATGCTGAGGAAGTATGTACCAGATGAGTCACATGTGATCGATCATAGCACCATTGAAGTGAAGGAAAATGCCACTTTTGTTGTCGAACCGGTTCGTATCCTGGATAGATCCACAAAGAAGCTTCGGAGGAGAGAAGTTGAGCTAGTCAAGGTGCTGTGGAGTCACCATGATGAGGGTGATGCATCTTGGGAACTAGAGTCAGACATGATGACCCGATATCCACAGTTGTTTGTTGAGTGAGCTTGAATTTCGGGACGAAATTCCTTTAAGGGGGGTAGATTGTAATAACCCTAAATTTCAAACAATATTAGTTTGATTTGAATTCTATACAATTTCGAATTTTAATTAGAATGAATGTGTTTGGTTGCGACGTTATTAAACGAGAAACAGAAATGTTCTCAGAATGTTTAATTTGAAAAACGTTACAATTCCGTCACGTTTACATCGACTTTTATTCCGTCACTCGGTTGCGAAAACTTCCTTCACGAAAGTTGTAGAGCTCGTCGATACGAGTTCGTGGATATGTGACGCGTTCTAATCGGATGACGTACATAAAAGTTATTAACGATAGAAGTTGTTTCCGATTTTGGAAACAAGTATATAAGGGCATTTTGGAGATTAGGGTTTCCATAATTGGAAAACCCTATCTCTCTCTTCACTTCCGCCTCCCTCTCTCTCTCTCTCGGCCCGACTCTCCTTCTCCCCCCTTCGAATTCCTCTCGCCGATCTACCACCCCCAGCCCTCCGTGGTCCTCACCGCCGCTCCACACGACCTCTCAAGGACCTCCGCGTCGGACCCCGAGCCAATGAAGCCATGCCTCGTCGTCGTGAAGCAGTGAGCCACTACCGAACCTCCTGCGTTTCTCGCCGCCCCATGCTCCGCTCCTGACAACTCAGACCTCGGCGCTCATCCCTTCGCCACTCCTCACTTCCAGAGCCATCAACGGTGCGACCGAGCTCGATTCGCATCGCCCAATTCGCAAATCGGACGGTCTCGACCCCGTCGAATATTTCGAGTTCTCCGGCCATTTTAGTGCAACGTACGGGTAAGGAATATGTTTAATTTATGTTGTGTTGTGTGTGGATGATTTTGGGATCGATTTGATGAAGTTTGGGGGAGAATCGGAGGAGGAGGAGTTTTGGGGATACCGCCGCCTTAGGCGGCGCGTGTGGAGGCTTGAGGGGGGGGGGGGGCTAAGCACGGCGAGATGCCGTGGGGAGGTAGAGGAGGAAGAAAGAAGAAGTTTGGTGGTGGCGGTGGCGTGATACGCGCCGTGGTTAGCCTCGGCGCGTGGGCCCCACGCGCGGCCGCCGGCGAGTGGCGCGTTTACCCCACGCGCCGCCACGTGCGGCGGTGTGACAGTGTTTTCCGATATGGGTATTTTGGTAATTTACTTAAATGTAAATGTAAATTTTATTTACTACGGTAAATGTAATTAAATTTTACCTTCGGTAAATGTAATTATAAATTACTTTCAGTAAATGTAAAAAGTAATTTTGTAAAAGGGTAATTTAGTAAATTTTATTTACTGAATTTGTATTTACATTTAAATAGTACGTATACGTACAAAAATACGTATTAATATTTATACGTACAGAAATACGTATATAATATTTATACGTACAAAAATATGTATTAATAATTATAGGTACAGAAATACGTATATAATATTTATACGTACAGAAATACGTATTAATATTTATACGTACAGAAATACGTATATAGTATTTATACGTGCAGAAATACGTATTAATTGTATATTTGTATAGTAACCGTGAATAGTACCACTGGACAGTAACTTCGTAAAACCGAAAATTGCTGAACAGTAACCGATTATTACTGTTTCGGCATTTAAAGGTTTACGAAACGATTCTAAATTCTTTTCTTATCTTTTCAAGGTGATCGTTAAATCAAGGAAAAGAATTAGCTTGGGGAATTGTGGGATTACGCTCAAGTTAATAAGGTGAGTAAAATCTCACTGAATTACGAATCTACCCTCGTGGTGATTCAACATTTTTGCAATTGTGTTTATCAAATGAATTACAACATGTATATAATTTAGTGGACTACATATATACAGTATAATGGTAATAAGTACATATATATATATATAGTTCATTAAATTACGTACTGTTATTAATTCATTAAAATAGTCATTTCGGTGACGGAAAATTGTGCATGAGTATGTGATTTAAATGGTACAATATGATGTGAGAATATTGTACGTAATCCTTCAGGTGTTTATGAAATATGACATGTATATGATATAGTGGACTATGTATATATTGTATAAATGGTAAATAAATACGAATATATATAGTTTGCTATATAATATACTGTTATGATTTTTATTGTGGTGATATCGTGAAAGTTTTAAAACGTACAATATGATGAGTGATTATTGTACATGATTTTATCACGGAGAATGTTAAAATTGTGATTTGTCTTCGGACGTGATGTGTGGTACAATATGATGTGAGATTATTGTACATGTTCGGCAAGTCGGAACCTAGCCTTTGGCCGAGCGAAGGTTACGATACAGTTAGAGCTCTAGTCTGTCTGCCTTAGTACTGCATGTGAGGTAACGGGTGGTTATCTGCTCATGGGTACTCAGTTTATTTTGGATGTTGGGTAGCGGGTGGCTATCCAATATCAACGGTGTATTACGAGAGGGGTAACAGATGTGTACCAGCGTTCTTGGTACCCGTATTATAAATGCATTGGGTAACCAGAAGGGTTACTTAATTTCCTCATGAGCGTTTTATTTCATATTTCTTTGGGTCAACCAGATGGGCTGACCATTGACTCATGAGGGCATTTATATTTGTTGTTTTGTGATCTTTCGTATATTTTGATATGCGAATTATATTTTGATTTTACTCATACGAGCTATAAGCTTACCGGGTTTGTGTTTACAATCCCGGTGCACCAATTCGATGATGTAGGGGATAATTCCACATGTGCTGATTAGTGGAGGTTGAGTGTCGACTACAGAGGCTCGAAGTCGTTCGGATCCTACTTGTGGTGAGGTTTTAGCATGGATTTGTGTAATTTCATTTGTGAGATTTGTGAGTGATTTGTGAGGATTATTACATTTCCATTTGGTGTATGGATTATAAATTTGGGTTGTAATAATTGGTTGTCTGAGTTGTATTGAGAACTCAGAATTGATCCGCTGTTACACTTTAATGATTTCGATTTATTTGAGATTATTTTGTGTTTAACGACTTTAGAATTTTGAGTTTTTAAGCTCGAAATTTTGGGGTCGTTACAGATCAAGTTTAAGAAAAATACGTTGTGCTAAAGTCAAGCATCAAATTTGTCCATATGCCAAAGTCAAGTTTGGGACTAAGCACGCACCTCATAAATCTGTTCAAAACTTTAAACTAATATGCGAATATATCAAACTACCATCCTTAATTTGCTGGCAAAAATTGGAGTTATCGTAACAAACTAACAATGAAAGACATACTTAAACTGCATCTAGATTAAGAAGACCCACTTGAACAATAGCTAATAAAGTAATAATCGAGGTTTTCATATATATAGTGCGTGCATTTCAATATGTATTTAATTAGCGGCTTAGGGTCAACTAAATCGAGAGAAGAGACGTATCCTTAATCATTCAAGCCAGTGCAGTATTATTTGTATTTGTAAATATTATGATTAATCATATTTCGTATAGTTTTGTTTAGGTTCATTATTTCGAACACCCACTTGTGAATTTCTAACTACTGCATTTATTCTCTTCAAAACTCATGTTATCTACAGCGACTTCATATTCCGTTAATCCAACAAACAAAGCCTAGCATTGGACTGATTGGAGGACATAAATTTCTTTGATTTGATAGATTGTGGTATATCAAGTGTTAACTATCAAGTACATGCTCTAACGTATGTGTCATTTCTCAATCATATTGCTCAAGTTGAATGAGCAAGTTTGATCCCCAAGTAGGTTTTTTATAATCAGTTTCAGCTGAGTTGATTGAATAATCAGCTGCAGCTGAGCTGTGAGATTAATCAATTATGAGTACTTGAAGTGTTTGATGAATATTGGTATAAAAGTGTGGTGAGTTTAGAAAAGTGTGGTAGTAAGCTAATAGATATATTATAATCTCTCTCCTAGAATCAGAAGCTCCAATTTGTAGCTTTTAGAATTTGTCTCGGTGTGTGTGAAATTCACATATAATCACTTACAATTTCTATTTGTCAAACACTTCAGTCAAATTATTTGAGAATTTAAGCCCATAATCTGACAAAAACTCGGGGCAAACTCCCCCTTTGACTTCATAACATATTCACACAATATAGCTTGCCAGCAACTGGGGATATGAATCTTTTACAACCCCCTTATGTTTTTTTGGTCGGAAACACCTTATGTTAAGACGTATTCTGAAATTAATATAAGAAATGATGTATAAAAAGTGTGGTGACCGGCATGATATGAACCCTTTGTAATGAAACTATCCCACTCTTAAATTTCAAATCGGGAAGAGTACGGACGTATTGTGGTGACAATATTACAACTGGCTTCACTCGATACTTATGAATGAAGGAGTCATTCGATATTGTATATACAGTTGGACGTACGTAATTTTCTTTCGGCTGTGTTAGTCAATCTTTGAAGTTTTGAAGGAGACGGCAGTCAGAAACTTAGAACTAGTCAATTGCTGGTACTGTATATCCATGCCAGGAAAATGAGCTAGCCAGCGTACCAAACTACCAATCGTATAATTATAATCGTTTGAAACTTATCGTCTTATCGATCGTTCTATGTTTTGATTATGACCGAGGACTTTTTCCGGTGACCTTGTTACATAAATTGTTACTCTTCATTATTTTTCAAGATTCTCTCACTCCAACTTTATATATCGATCTGAGTAAGAATCGAACTCATAATTTCTCAAATGTTGAAATTATAATTTACAAGCCATCGGCCAGCTGATTCTTTTAATTTTTTTTTGCACATGTTTAATTCAATAGTTTATTCTACGGTACCTACATCGACGACGTAGAAAAGTGTATCCCTTGATCAAAACCACACATAATACTTTTTGAAAATAACTATCTAAGCTACGTACGTGCATGCATATTTGGAACAAGTAAAGGTAATTAATTAAATCCCAAGACCCTAGCATTTCTAAAATCTTTTTTTCTGAAATCGCGAATCTGAGCACTTCCATTGCGATTCCATAATAGTCTCACTTCAGAAGCGAGAAACACATCTTCTCGAGTGTTTCTGTGCAACGTAGCCTATAAGTTACCTGACTTTTGTCTGACCTTCTAACTAGATGAAGGCACGTGAAAATATTCACATCCTAAGACTCATACTGTTTTTCAAACTATTTCACTCAATTCTTAATTTTTATCATCAAAAGCATGTGGGTTATGGGTCATCATTTGGCCCGTGGGCCCTAGTCCGCCCTACCCGATAGGGCTAAATCCGATATGGCCCGTTTTTAGGGTTGGCTAGCTTGATCTTTTCACAAATAGAGCAGGGCTAGAGTGTAGTAAATGAAATCCAACACTACCCTTCGGCCCGGCTTAGCCCTAAAAGCCCGCATGTTTAGGCCCTCTTAATAATTAGTTTTTAAATATTTTTTCATATCTTATATACAATATAACTTACCATATTTTGTAATCAAATTTGTAAGTTTTATTTCTTTAATTTCTATTTGTTGTGAGAAACAATAATTAATTTTGGGTGATTTAGATAAATGATATATACATATAAGTGATATAATCACTTAAATTTATATTTATAAATGTACAAAGTTGCGATTAATTAATGTACATATATATGTAAATTATAATTGTTATACTTAAAAAAGAGATTTTGTATAACATATATGCACCCATTAACAACATTTTGATGAAAGAACTTCAATAAATATATTATTACGTTTAATAATAAAAGGCCATATTTGGCCTTTCTCAGCCTTATTTGGAGGGTCGGACATACCCGCCCTTTTTAATTCTAACTAAATGGGTCTTTAGGATGGGCTAAGGGTTTACATATTGAAGCCTCGACCCTACCCTACCCGGTCTAAAATATATTGACTAAATCAATCCCGGTCCGACCCTAGCTTAGCCCAAAAATTAGGGCTAGGGCCAGCCTCGGGCCGGCTCATGATAACCCCTAATCTGGGGAACTATGATGCACAGACACGACACATACATGCCCAAACACGCTTGGATACGCAAATTCGTTTTCGGATACGCATTGGACAGACTGTGATACGTAATGGACACACGGTGTCTTTAATGGACATGTTCTCTCTTCTTCTTCTTCTTCTTCTTTATGGAAGAGGCTGACACTGTTGTAGGGGTCAAGGGGGTGCGTGAGTTGAAGGTGAGGTGGAGTTGTTGGGGTCAAGGGGCGGTGCGCTTGTCAGACTCTCAATGTGCGTCGGCTTTTGGGCCAGAGGGCAGCATCATCTAATCTAGGACGATAAGATCAATAGGGTTGATGGGTTCCGGCCGGATCGTAGTTAGAGATCAGGTCGTCTCGGGACGAGTGGGGCTAGGTCGCCAGCGAAGAAGTCGTCGAGTTCTCACTGCAGATCGGATCAAGTTCTCATCAAATCCGGTCTGGGTTACGAGTCGGGGCTGATCTGACGTTGGGGCTAACGACTCTGCTTTGAACGATCAACAGTAAGTTGCTTTGTCAGGATCGATCTCGATCCGGTTGGAGATTGTTTGAAGTGATACTCAAGGAGGTTACAAAGGCAAAAGTTGACGATTTAGGATGATCATAATGAAGGTAATGTGTGCCCATATGACCCTTAATA
This sequence comes from Argentina anserina, assembly GCF_933775445.1. NCBI lineage: Eukaryota > Viridiplantae > Streptophyta > Magnoliopsida > Rosales > Rosaceae > Argentina > Argentina anserina. The sequence continues at coordinate 10,282,356 of NC_065874.1, forward strand.
ACAAGATATATATCATCTGTAAATATATTGAATACGTGTGCCTCTATACCCTTCATGCAAGTTTCAAAGCGTCTAACATGGTTCTGGGATTTGAAATCATCTAACAATTGACGATCTCTAAGCCGACCAACACTGTGATACATCCTAGGCACAAATTCCACCATCTTAGTGAATGCATCGACCTTGGTTTTGATCTTCTTATTCATACCCTCACATCATTGTGGGCTACACATTCCAGCGCACCACTGTCCCCTACAACAAGTTCAGAATGTTGTTAGTTTTATTGTAATTGTAATTTTGAAATCATTACAAATAACACAGCTAATTGAGGACATGTACTAAGCACAAAATCACAAATTTATATCTATGGCCCCATTTCTAATAAGGACTAGGTTACTGCCCAGACACAAGACAATTAATCTTCCCCGTAAGTCCTATCTCATATTGATTAATTTGGTTTTTCTACTTTCATGTGAATGTTACAACCAAAACATGACCATGCCCTCAAAGTTCAAATTCACTAGGACAAATTTCTTGGGACCTTTGTCTTCTTCTGTTCTATAATGCTTAAAAAATTCAATTTACATAAGCCGATGTACATCTATTCTAATTCACACTTAGCATTAAACCTGTGTAGCACATTAGAAATTTTTCAATTTAATCTCAAGCTTGGAACTTGCAACACTAATTAGATACTACTTCAATCAGAAAACACTTTACATTAGCTTTTCACCTATAACAGTAATCAGAGATAAACATATATAGAAGGCAACAAACAACCATTTGGCTACGCAAAACATCAGGAACATCCAATTTCATCTCAGCAATTTGAAATTGCATCACAAAAGTTACAACCTAATAAGAGTTAGACATGATTCAGGGACAATTTTATCATAATGAGGACTCCAAAATACAGCTGAGCAAGACATCACCATCAGTCTGATCCATACAAAGCCTTAGCAAATACCACTAACCCAGTGACGCATATATTCAACAATCTAATCCATACATACAGTAGGTGTTTCAAAGTCCTAATAATAGTGAAATTGCAAACTCTAAATGGAAAATAAACAAGGCAATGCCATTAAAAACGTTTCAGACATAACTCCGATTACATAAACTAAATTAAGCAATTCAAGTTGTAAGAGAAAGAATGAAAGAAACAGTAGCCAAAAGATGCCAGCGAATTTATAATTCCTCTATAATCTTTATCACATTATCTTCCTAAACCAAAATAAAAAGCTTTGTATTCACAAAAATTTATATGAATAATATCTCCAAAATTTTAAGTGAGAAATATGTCTGAATGCTTTGGAAATTACCTGAAGAATGCCTCGGCAATTCTCTCACGCTTCTCATGAAATGACTTCAGCCATTCATTTTGCGACAAGCCGTGTTTGGCAATCATCTCATCCCATATCACTTCCCACTCATCTATGATGTCTGATGCATATATAAGCTTTCCCAATACTTTCTGCACTTCAAGGTTTTTTTATATTTTGTCCCACATTGCACCCTATGTGCCACGAACACAACAGTTGTCGGGCACCTAGCATGTGCGTTGCCAGTTCCTTATGCAACCTTTCATCACCATCTGTCACAACCGGTACCACATTGTTCATTGAAATGAGGAATCTCTCAATCACCCAATTAAATGTGTACTCCTTCTCATTAGCAACTAGGGCACATGCAAATACAACGCTCGCTCTATGGTTGTTCACGCCAACAAAAAGGACTAAAGGCATGCCATATATGTTGGTCTTGTACGTGCTATCTATAACTAGAACATCACCAAAGGCTTCGTAGTCTAGGAATGAAGGATGGTCCCTCCAAAACAGAGTGCTCAATCTGCCATCTCCGTCCCTGTTGTACCGACAGAAAAACTTCGGTTCTTCCCTTCTTTTCAGACGCAACCAGTTCATGGCCGCCTCTGCATCACTGAGTTCGGTGTTCAGTCTCGTATATCTATCCAATTTGTTGTATAGGTCCTTAATCATAAACCCAAGAAACGGAGCACCACCACTTTGCTTGGCTAAAAAGTCAAATGACCCGCTAACACCAAGACCAGCTGCTTGCAAAGCCTGCACCTCTAGTACGTCCTCGGTTGTAACTTCCTTGAATGACCGAAGAAAGTGTTGCTCGGACACGGCTGCAAGCCCGTGATTGTGTATATTTTCAAATCTAAATACATGGTACTGACCAGTCGTTTGGTCCAGCTTCACAGTGAAGGTGGCTTTACAACCAGTCCTTGTGTACAAAGTTCCCCTTGCAACACCCTTCCTCTTCGTCTTACCAACAAATACAGGAATCCCCATATTTTCATCATCCTCACCACATTCATCAGAACCAAACAACTCAAGATTGGTTTCCTTCTTTTGCGTATTGCACTTACCCATCTTTCGAACATGCCCATGTCCTCCTGCAAATAACTATGCGTTCATTCACAATAACTTTCTCTTTTCTAGACTTCTTAACGCTAAAACCAAGCATGAACGCATAGTAGTAGTAGAATTTTTCAGCCTCTCCACGGTAGGGAAACTAATTTTTTCAAAGTCACCTAAACTGATTGTCTTCACATCTTCACCCTTTAAGCTTGAACACCACAGGTTGTCAGATGTTAGGGGACATAAATCTTCAAATGTAATCTATGTGTCTGTCAGCCCTTCTGCAAATTTACGCCCCTTCTGTTCCAACTCTTCAGAATCATCAACCTGAACATATCTTTCACGGTCAACAACTTTGGCACTCGCACTTCCCTGTCCTTTCATCTCACTACTCCCGTCTTCTTCAGTACCTGTACTCCCATCTTTTTCAGTGCCTGTACTACCATTCTCAACAGAACTCCTAGTATCCTTGACCACATCTCCTGAATAATTGTCATCTCCTTCTGGAAAAGGTGGACTGTGATATGGCTGCTCATTCAAGCGAAGACTCCCATCACCAACCTCCAGCATCACCTCACGAAGAACTATTACCACATACATATAATGTTTCACTCAATCAAAATCAATCTACGACCTCAGTCTATAACCAATTTTTGTAAAAAGTATACATTCTCACAACATAAATAATATGGGTTTTCTCTTTTGAAATCAACATTCTATTGAGAGCAAAATCGTAAAAACTTGTTTCATATAGTAAGATTACTAACCTCTCTCATCCATGGAGGATCTGGTGCTTCCAAACAATGAATTGATCACGGGCAATTGCTTCTGAAGTTGCCATTCTAAATTTTTTGGGGGAAGTTTCAGAGAGGGCTACAGGCTACAACCCTAATATTTGAATTTGGCGAAATTTTGATATCTCGTTGTCTGGGATGAATTGCAATTTCATCTAAGTGATCTAACAACTCACATGTGGTGGTCAACTGGAAAGTCAGACCGATAATTACCGAAAACTAACCCAACTATTTTTTTTCACCTTAACGTCGGGGTAGTTATCTCCGTCTCCTTCCTTTTCAAAATACACTAATTATTCATCGACACGTAATCAATTTAAATTTCGGCTCTCGGAGAGCAGGCCTTTACCAGAACTTGCCGATGAAATTGGCTGAATTTGGTTATGGGTGTTGCAAAAATTTGTTGTAGTGATGAGGATTGGCTGATATTGGTTCTGGTATTGCAACATTAAGGGGACGATTGGTTTTCTCTGAAGGAACTCAGAAGTAGTGAGTGATCAAGCCCCTCTCTAACCCAGCGCAACACCAAACATGGGGCAAATTTAATGCAACTTAATACAGTCCACACGTGGACAGGACATGATTAACAAATAAGGAGGTAGAGGGGTACCAAACGTGCACTATATGTCAGAGTTGTTGGACAACACTGCACACTACAGGAACCGACGAAGTGTTGTACCAGACAAAGGAAAGAAGGGGAGGATTAGTTTTTCCTTCAATTTTGTCATTAGTTATCAACTTTCAAAAAAACACTCTAAACTTCATATGGTTTCTTTGAAGGGAAGTAACCCAAATGGGATATGATTTGTCAAACTAGCATTCTACCTCTTTTGTTTTTATTTATCTAGACAAGTTATGTTTATGTCTGATATTACAGCTTGTTTCAATATTTCCATGTTGTGATTCTTCTTTTCACCTCTCTTTACTGCTGCGAGTGCCTTTCTTAGCTTCCTTGAGAATGAGTTCCAAGAGCTTCTCATATATTGCAATGGCGGATTCAAGTGTGTCAATGGCTCTGCTCCTATCTTTTGCTGCCACTTTCGACAGATCTTCCATTTCTATCATATGCATTGCAGGCATACTCTTGATCAGTTCTTCACATGAAGACCCGATACTACACTTCGTTGCACCACCTTTTCCCACTTCAGAAGCACTATGCCCTTTGTTATAAAACCTTTCTCTTTTATCCAAAAAGAAAACCTATTTTATCAGAAAAATTATAATCAGATATGAAAGCTAAATAGAGGAAGTGGACAAGGGAGTGCTAATCTACTCCCATTTGAAAACTGCAACACATATCAAAGGGTGAAAGGGATCATTAACCAATGCCAAGAGATACATATCATGGCTCAACTGAGATCATACAAATACGCACCCTCATCAGAAAGATTCGGCAAGAAATATTACGATTTTCCTTCAGCCATTACATTAAGAGCCCTCATGCAAATTTGAAAAAATATATTAGGGTTATGAGCCAAAGGAGAATCAGATTGTTATTGATAAAATTAAATATCCATGGATCATACATTTTGTACGTAAAATATGCTAAAAAAGGCTTTGACAAGCTTGTGTTGATCCCTATAAATACACTGTATAAATACCGAGGTAATCAACTATAAAGGCTTTACTACTCACCGAATTGATTAGACCTCCACTTGTGAACCAGAAATTGGAAGGTGGAAAGGAACTCAAACCTGTGCTTCAGAGACAAAGCATTCCCGCAACATGAAGCAATCCATCTGTCTCCCACATAGGGGTGGTCTGTTTTGGTCAGCGGGGTTTTTATATGCATCCTACTTGACATGTGTTAGCATGGCACCCAGGAGAAGCATCCCCTGGTCATAAATTTACATATGCAAGTTTTGGAGTAATGCCTGCTGCATCAGAATGGCAAATGTGCTGCCCATGGATATGTTTATGACATTCACAGCATCATTGTTGAGCTGCCAAACAGAAGTAGAGACAAGTGTAAGAAACACAGAAAGGGAAACATATTGCACAACAACGAAAAAAATTAATCCCAAGAAAAGGAATAGCCGCTACAGTTTTGGGCATAAGGTTGAAATCCACCATGGATCAATCTTTAATTCATGAATGATGAATCTAACAGAAATAGAACATTGCAACTGAGGAAATTAGAACCTCACCACAGGCTTAGGTTTTCTTCTTGTGACCACGGAGACAACCGAAACCCTACTGTACAGCCTAAGTCGTTTATACTAAATGGATGCTTCACCAGTAATTGTAGAAAAAGAAAATGCAGTGAAGAGGCTTGAACTCTCGACCTCAGGATAACTCACTCTTTAAGCTATGAGACTTGTGGGTTTGCCAACTGCACCACCACCCCTTGATGCTCTTAAAATGTAAGCTACACTGCCACATCTTTAACGAAATCCATCCTTCTTAAGAGGGGTAACCTCTCTTGTGCCACAAATCCAAAGACCAGTGATAATGAAATTAAATTCTTCCTCATGACTCTGAGGAGTAGGGGTATCATGAGATTATAATTTCACTAGAGCAATCTTACCACCCTCTTTTCCTCAGACTACCATAGGCCAGCATGGAATGTAAATCTAGAATGCTCATATATTGAGCCAATCTCAACAGAGCAGAAATTCCTATTGTTTAACTTGTCATCAATTCATGCTCAGAAACCCGTGGTTCATGCTGGCTTTTGGCAAAAACCTAGTACTTAAGATGAATAACAGAAAACCAAACATGCATGACCCAACATACAAACTGACTATATAGGATAAATTGAACGCGCACACAAGTACTCACAAATATATGTAAAATTAAATAATAAAAATGAAATGGTTGCCTACCCATCGAAATCCTTCCTTGTCTTGAAGAACAGCACCTATAATGCTCTCACCAACATTTGCTATTTGAGAAGCTATTACACATATAATTGCTTCAGGTCCATTTATCTGTACACCAATAGTACAAGGAACATTTTAAATAAAACACAAGGTAGACAAAGTGATACTACCCAATACAAATTGGTCAAGTACGAAGTGAGCCACACCTGACCCATGAGACAACCAACAAAAGCCAGAAGAACAGATGCCAAAAGTCCAGCAATGGTTCCCTCAAGACTCACAGCCCCCTCAGTTCCCCTTGGAACTACCTTCAATGTTGTTACTAAGTACCTATGCAAAAAACATCAATTGAGAATACTGGTGGAATATAATATGCATGTCTAGTTGTTCAATGTGATGCAAAAACTACATGTAAGATCAATTTAAAGGGTACAATCTGTATATCAGCAGCCAATTAAAGACTAAATGATTTTTGCATCCGAGGCTGAATTTTTGGTATTTACTAGAAAGAGTGTTATTCAGTGTATACGAAAAGGCCAACCTCTACAATAAAAATCATGATTAAGGCTATCTCTTTTATAGTATCAGCTTCTCCCATCTATTCTTCTACTAATGAAAAGGATCTCACTGAAGAAATCCCACCCACAATCATTCTCTAGTTATGAAAATGCTGACAACCTCTAAATTTCGTTTCAATTCAAATCCTGCCACCAAGTTTCATAGAAAGCATTATATAGGTTTAGATCAGTACTTCATGTATTTTTATTATTCTAGCCCTACAATGTTGTACTGCATAACATTGGGATAGGGGCATAATGACATCTTTCAGCCTTGACCTTTTTTTTTTCTTTGTGCTGCAATTAGGTGCTCTTTGACAGATTAAAACCTATAGGCTAGGTAGAAGTTCATCAAAGCATAAAAAGCTCAATAACATGCAAAATCCAATGAGAAAGATGGATGAAAATACATTTGACACTTTCAACAATTAGAGTATCCTTCTCTGCTACCCAGACATCCCCTACCTGCGTTTGCAGATCCTGGAAAGAAACTGGGTTCTCCTGCTGAACCCTATCTTTAATCTCTAGCACAGAGCTAGATTGATATACCATGAGGGGATTTGGACCTGAGACCATGCAGGGTTAAAACCTATGGTTAGGTATTCCTACGACTCCTGAAAAAAAAGCCTACCACAAACCACATATCTAAAAATCCCTAGGCAGGATGATTCATTATGTCCGCAATGAAACTTGTTGAATAAATGTGATATAACATTGAAAAGTTAATACTGAAGTTAAAACAATAATGGGGCAAGAGCAGTAAGTGTCCAGCTTTCGATTTGGTCTACGAAGAAAGCAATAAGGTCCAACAATGTTAACATGAACGGCCAATTTCAAACCAAATGCAGAGACTTGCGTTGTTTTCCCATATGCCTTTCCTACCTCACTTGAGACGGTGTCACTCAACTTAGTACAGAAACTGGAAACAAATCCTAGTTGCCAAAGCCGGGAATATGCCTTTCCTCCCACTAGAAATATCGTGAGAAAAGCGCAAACGCATCCAGCAGCACTGGATCCAATAACACTTCCAGGGCCTCTCCTCCCTTTCCTCTTCTCGGCTAACCCCTCAGCCTCCTTTTGCGCCATTCTCACCTTTGTCACCGCTGTGCCCTGAAAAAAAAATCACTTATCACTTCAGTACTGCAAGACACTACAAGCAATCAGGACAGCATCATACATATGATGACCATTATTTGAGTTATATTTTAGCTACAACTGAATAACTAAATGAGCCAAAGAGCATAGTAATGTACTCAGTTACAATGCCCATTTAAATCATTTCTTACTGAACCAAGTTCAACTGTCACTGTGAAAGTTCAGTTCTTTTATATCAGCACACTAAATTTACAACCAAATATATGAGATTAAGCAAAAAGATAACATAATTTCAACTCTTCAAGCACAATTCAATTTTCCTTTACAAAGATGAAAACTTTAACAGCATTATCAAACTAGGAAAAGAATTACCTGAGAAAAATCTAATCTTTTACATTTTCTAACCAACAGAATGAACTAATTACTACCCAGAAAAACAAAATTGAAACCCAATTTTGATTGCAACTCACAATGACGAAGTAGGTTGCAACCAAGAGAAACCCAGGGGGCCCAAAGGCGCGCCAAGTGAGAGTTCCGAGCAAAAACGCGGCAGCAATGCCGGAGAGGCAGAGCCCAGAAACCAGAACCGGAGAGCCCAGAACAAAGATCACGAGGTTGCAGAGGATCGCAGACTTCCACGTGGCGGGGGAGGATTGGATCAGGGAGACAGCGTCGGAGACCGCACTGTGGACAGTGGTGGTGGTGGTGGTGGCGGTGGATGCATGAGGAGGAGGCCTCTGCATAGTGAAGTGTGCTTTGAGGGGTTTGGATTTGGATTGGGAGTTTGGAGGAGGAGAGGTGTGGTTTTAGTGAGGGGAATGGAGGGGGAGGTGGTTTGATGTGGAGGAGTGCTGACAATGCCATCTGGGTTGAGTGTGTGTTAAGGAAAAGGAATAGAAGAATGTTTTATTTAGGGGTGGACTGTGGAGTCTTGAAGGTGGATTTGAGGTTGGATTCGAGGGGTGGATGGGAATGGCATGAGATAGAAACATTGGACATGAAATCATAGAGGAGATGTGCTAGTGCAGTGTAGCCACCGGACCTTAAAATTACACAGGGGCTCGTATTTCTAAAGAATACGATTGTTGATCATTCTCTAACATGAAGCGACATACAGTAATGTGATTTTCTACAAGGACGATTGAGGCGTAGAGGGTAGCTGCTTGTCCCTCGAGTTACCACTTACAACATATATCACCAAAAAATATTGTCTCCCTCTAACTCAAAACCTATGAACAATTTGTTAGTAGTGGACTCTAATACTTACTTGGTTAGAATCGAGTAATCCAATAAGTATTTGAAAGTTGTTGTCACTAATTGTTTGTGTCATTTTTGACAGTCCGGTAGTAACTCTAACTTTTAATGCAACATAATATGATCATGAAGATGGAGAATCATATAGCTTTGTGACGTTAAAGATAATGTGTAGTTCGAATTTTGTTTCTCTTATTGATAACCTAACTCGGGATTGATGAAACATACCATTTTTTAGGGTGGTAAAGAATTATTTTTGTACGTGAGTACTGCTTTTAACCTCACACTACACTTGGCCATTGTGAAACTATTTCAGTTATTTAGTACAATTCCTTTTTTTTTTCGAGGGGTTAGTTGAACGATTTGGAGGACCAAAACTAAATCAGAAAAGGAACAGGATTTTGCTTTGGACAAAACGCAGCGTTCCAAGCACAGTTCATGAGTTCATAAGCAAGTCATACACCATCTTATCCTCTCTTCTATCAACAACAAAGGCCAAGGCCACTCTTCCAGAGTGAGACTCCAAGATACAAAAAAAAATGGCTGTATTTTCACTCTCAGCTTCATCCTCCTCCTTCATCGTCTCCTCCTCCTCTACCTGTTCCTCTTCCACCAAGCCACCTTTCCCATCGTCCTCAAAGACCCTAAGCAAAACCCCCTTCATTGGGCTCTCTGCGGTCCAATCCCCAAAGCTGTGGCTTCCCACAACAGCCTCTCCTACTTTCAGCAATGAAGGCAGTTCAAGACGCAGCTTTAAGGTTCACAGCACGCAGGAACTTACCCGGGTCCCTTTGGATGAGCGATGGATGTGGGAAGAGGACGAAGTCGACGGCATTGTATGTACACTACAAACTTAAACACTTTGTTTTTTTTTTTTCAATGTACATATTGTATGTGTTGGTTTCAAACTAGCGAAAGCTTGCGCCTTTTCGATGTTTATGAGAGTTTTGGTTGTAGAAATGAGGACCCAGATAGTAAAATTGAAGAAAGAACTCATTTTTAGTAATGGGTGTTTGCAAGACCTATGAATTTCGCTCAACTTCATTAGTAAGGAGTTACTTCTTAACTGTCCAATGTAAGAAGTTTGAGCAGATTGGTTAGTCTTATATAGAACAATTTTGTTCAGTTTATATGCAGGGAAGCTTGTTTGCTGAATACCAACTATGATTTTTATCTGTTTATGAATATGCGTACTGATGATAAGGTGCCTACTGTGTAGATTTGAAGTGGATATGTGCTTAGGTTTTTATTCGATTATTTTGCTTAATTGGGTTTATGTGAAGTTCTGAATTGCGTTTTGTTTGTCTTTGTCAAGGATATTTGGAACAAGACCTGGTATCCGAAAGCTGCAGACCATGTCAATACTGACAAGCCATGGTACATTGTTGATGCGACTGACAAAATTCTTGGGAGACTAGCATCCACAATCGCGATTTTCATCCGTGGAAAAAATTTGGCAACGTACACTCCTAGTGTTGACATGGGTGCATTTGTGATTGTGGTATGTAAATTGTCCTATGCACGTGCATTTTCTTCATTCTCTTTTTTGTCTACATGTAGTTTATATTCCTTTTTATGGTATCTGATGATGACTGAAGAGCAACTTGCTTTGTGTGGAATTGAATGTTTCTTAATATCTGTCTAAGGCTGGGTTCAGATTATCATGAAGATTGAACATGCGACTATGAAAAGAGTAGTTATACTGTGATTTTGTCTGCTCTTTTACATGTTGGCTTACCATTTGGTACATCTTCATCCACTGGTTGATTATAATTTCATCATGGTTTAAAATCAAATAATAATCTGAGATCTATCGATTGTTATATCATAATCATCATCATTTTTTTATGCCATCCAGTTGAAGGATATTCTCTGTGCTGAACTTCGATATTGCTTGAATTCTTATTATGTGTGAATGTGTGCTTGCACTCCAGTGTCTCTCTGTCATTAAAATTGATAAGACTTTCTCTTGATTTGATGCTCTGTGATCTATATTGATTCCTTCACCATGTAGTGTGTCTGGAAGATTAGAATGCTTAGTCTCTGAATGTTTTTGTATGAAGAGTTTGGGGAGGGGTGAAGGAGAATGTACGCAAGTGAGAATGCACTTTAGTTGTGTGGAAGCACCACTTGCTGCATTGTCATTTTGAGAGGAGTCAGGCGTCATCTTTTCGTTCATTTGTAGTTTGATGTTTCTTTATGCCTCTTAACTTAAAAACCCTTATGTATTGTTGGGATTTGTTGCCATTTAGCTTGTCTCATTGTCACCTTAATAATTGTAAAAAAAGTAGACTCAAGTGTACAAGTGGTATGTAACATTAGTGTTCAAGTCATTCATTTTAAAAAAAGTTAGTTTATTCTGTAATCTGTAGAATTGCTTCTGATGTATTTGGTGTGTCTTAAAAACTATTAAGTACTTTGTATGCATATGCGTAAAATGTGTGTCAGTCAGGCTTGAAATGCCTCTGCTCAAGCCGTGATTTCAGGCAGCTCATGCTTTCGGTTACAAATCTTTTAATGAGGGCCTCTATGGTTGTCAATGTTCTGGCATTTGCTCAAGTTTTCTGGTTTTCATATTTGCTTGAGTTCAACTTGTAAATACTTTTCTAGTAAGGTAAATGATTGTGCTCCCCTTTGCTTTCTTTCTAGGTAAATGCAGAAAAGGTTGCTGTCTCCGGGAAGAAAAGAAATCAAAAGCTCTACAGGAGGCATTCTGGACGACCCGGTGGTATGACCGTGGAGACTTTTGACCAGTTGCAGCAGCGTATACCAGAGAGGATTATCGAACATGCTGTTCGTGGTATGCTTCCAAAGGGAAGGGTAAGTTCTTTAGCTCAAACTTAGCCTGTGTTTCTCTATTATTGTGTGCATACCTGATCTTGGGCAGTGGGTGCCTATGGTCCAGTATTATGTCAAATCGAAGTACTCATACTTGGTTTCAATAATCAATTACACTTTTCATCAACTGTGGCCATTTACTGTTGCTCTTCCCAGCATTTCAATGTCATTGCCATATGGTAACTAGATACAATTCTGAAGTGTTCTTGTTTTCTTTTGAATTTAACGCTGTACCTTGCAAGTGTTATTATTTCTCTAAATTGATTTGTGTACTTCATCTATTCGTATCATTCTTTTAAAACAAGCATTCTCTTGGTGCAGCTTGGTCGGCAGCTTTTTAACCACCTGAAGGTTTACAAGGGACCAGACCACCCCCATGAAGCCCAGATGCCGGTTGAACTTCCAATCAGAGATAAGAGGATTATGATACAGAGATAGATATATTCGGTTTTTTGTAACCCTCATCCTTTTCCTCATAGTTGTACTTATCCAACATGAATTGTGTACCTTGATTTAAATGTGCTAGCATTAGTATTTGGAAGGAGAATTTGAACTGGGAGTTCAGATGTAATGTTGAATTCTTAATCTGCTAGAGAGCAATCTAAGCTTCATTGTATGAAATACTATTGCATTTCTGCTGTAAGGAGCAAATTGAAGGGTAAACAGTGAGAAATTTCTAGAGCAAAGCAGCATATAGAAGTTCATTCCAAGCATCAGGAGCACCAGGAAGACACCAGTGACTGCAGTCCACAAATTTTGGACCCATGCCTGCATATATTGAAGGGTGCCCGTCTTTTCTAAGCTGTGTGAGCAATGTAATGTCGAGCAAGTAAATTGGCTTTGCCATTGTACTCAACACACTCTTCACAACAGCTTCTCCTGGATGACCAGGGCCTGGATACCTATTTCCCAGCACTGGTTGGGTTTGTCCTCTGCAAACTCTTGCTTTTGGCTCCTTCCATTCCTTTCCACTAAACAATATCATAGGATATGATTAGGTAATATTAGTGAATCTGCAGTTTTGCAGGAAAGGTTTATTGTCTTTGTATAAAAACAATTTATGAGACTGAAACTTACTCAATATGAACTGCAGCAACCCCTTGAAAAAAGACTTTGGTCTTTGAAAAATCAATGTTGGAATCAACCCATTTAGCCCAGGTTGTTAGTGCAATCTTGTATGCTTCCAAGTGATCCATTTCTTTCACCATCGTTTGTCCTACTTGAAAGTAGTCCCATCTGAAACAGGATTAATGGGTAGAGCATCATCTTATCATGTGCAAGTACTATTAACAAGAAATACACTACAGTATAATATTGATAACCTAAGTACCTAACAATACAACACACGAAGCTATTAGTGATATTTATGCATCTAAAATAGGAACGTATAGAATTCCATACGTTCGAGACTGGCCGGAATGAGTCCACCAATGATATGTGTTGAAGATCAACATGTCTACTTCTTTCCATAGGTCGCCTTTGCTGATGGAGTCAAGTTTTAGAACTTTGCCTATTTTTTCATAAGCCAAGTCTACAATGAACCCATTTTTCAAAAACATAATCGATAGTGCATATTCCTATTAACAACAAATCAGAAACTTCATTTAATCAAGGGATTCATTGAAACCGAATTGAGAGCAAAAATTACTCTGGATTTTGATATAGTAGAGGGATTTTACCTCGAGGTGGAATGTTGAAAGCAACCCTGCGTGAGTTAAGGTGTATCTGGATTTTGGGGCTGCAACATGCAGCATGCATGTAAGGGATTGCCACATATTGTTACTCAGGGAATCTCCCACAAACATAATCTTTTTTCCCCTGTATCTTTCCATGAAATCCAGGCCATTGAATCTGTGACAATTTAATATATAAGATGTTATGATGCTGTCATAGTTGAATGGCATGCATTCTTGAATCAATTTATCAAAACCAAAATTGTAAAAATGAAGGAGAAATCGAGAAAGAGAGGATACCTTGGAAGGTCACAACCAGTAGGCTTCCATCTATACTTGAGGTAAAGTTTATCAGGTCTACCATTCTTAATGCAATTGAACCCAATAAATGGACAGGTTGAACCATTGTAAAGAGGGTATTCATTGTCAACAACCCAACTCCCTTGGAAATAATGGCAGCGCTTTGATGATTGCTTCAGTACTCCAGCTCGTGCTGCATAATCAAAAACTGGAAATCCATCATCAAAATCTGGATTCCCATTCACTAATAGGTTTAGTGTCAATGACAGTAAAACTACTAGGGGAAAAAAGTGATGACAGCACGAGAATGCCATTTCAGATTTCTGTGAACTGCTGGAATTGGCTTAGACCAAAACTGAAACGCTCTCTTTATAAGGAATTCCGTTGGTGCTTCATGTGTGCATCTTTATGAGGACATGCTATTTGGTAGTAATTTGTTATTTTCTTCTGTCTTTTCGGTTGGAGCTATATTAATAATTCAAATCCAGAACTACTCAAATGTAGAATAATTTGTGATTTACTTATACGTCTCCTCGACTCCTCACTCACTACATACGCTCTGCATTTCAGTTCAAATTCTGGTACCGTTACTATGTTAGGCGTATCATATTCATATATATCTATTCCAATTCTATTAGTTCAATGCAACAAATTTAATTCTGAAATGTTTTGATCAAACCTGAATGATTAACGTTAGGTTTATTGCCGGAGGATATTGGAACATATAACATCATGAACATGAGTATACATGTGCTTACAAACCAATGATAGATTCATCACCCTAGACAGCTATATAGTAATCAAACTAATAATTTTTTCTTTCATTAAGGTCAAGACTCAAGACGGATAACATGCTCTTGATATTCTGTGTTAGTGAAATGTTCTACGACCATTACCACATCGAATTCACCCATTTTTCACGAAATTATAGGTAACAAACCTTATGTACACCTATGTAGGAATGATCTAGTCTTCCGACTATCCTTCAGGTCTCTCCCGGCTTGTTCATGGTATTGGACGCTTATAACCACAACATGTGTACTAATAAGGGTGGTTAAACTATAACTAATACTAAAGAGTAAATTATATGTAATTCTGGACCACCATGTGTAATGTGTTCCGGCTACAACCAGATCTTCATGGCCAGCTAGCTAGCTCCACTATTTCAATGCGATTAATAAACCCTCGGCTCACGGGATAGATATATGATTAAATTCAGTTTACCCCGAGGTTTGAGGGTAACTTCATGTTTGATGTTAATTTCATGTTAGTAATCAACATACAATGAGAACATAGGCTAGCTAGCTTTTTATAACTCAATTGCATGTACTTTATGAGATCAACCATGCATCAACCATAGTACCATACATCATAATTTCAGAAACATTTCTCATTCTGTTTATTGTAAAATGTAAATTGTAGCTCATCCTCTAATTCATGATTGATTAGTCACAAGAATTGCATAGAATAGTTCATTCCATGTGTCCGGAACACCAGCAAGACACCAATGGCTACAGTCACCCTTTTTGCCATTTACGCCATATAGAGAGGGGTGACCATCTTTTCTCAACTGCGATAGTAACGTTATATCCAACAAAATAACTGGCTGGGATAGTTTGTTCAACACTTCATGGACCACAGTTGCCGGTGGTGGTGAACCTCCAGGATACGATGAACCATTGATAGGTTGAGTTTCTCCTCTGCAGTTTGCTGATTGCCACCCTCCCCATTCATGAACCATCCAGGAAAATACGTACCGATGTTGGAGGCTTAATTGGTGCGGGCATCTTTATTTCAACAAGAAATTGATCGAATAACAAAAGAAATGATGAGAGCATACTTGTAATGTCACGACCTCAAAATTTCAAGTATAAAACTCAAATTTCGAAATCATGAAAAACTCTAAAACAATCTCAATAAATCGAAATCATTTTAAAATCACAGCAGATCATTACTGAGTTCATAGTACAACTCAGACAAATGGATTATTACAAACCAAATTTATAATTCAACATTATATCAAATGGAAATATAAAAATCCTCTCAAATCCTCACCACAAGATAGAATAAAACAACTTCAAGTCTTCAGAGTTGTCCATCGATTTGCGCTAATCCACACCTGTGGAATTATCCCCTACACCATCGAATAGGTGCACCAGGATTGTACACACAAACCCGATATAAGCTTTGCAGCTCGTATGAGTAAAACAACAATATAACCCGCATAAAAATATATATGAAAATCCACAAAGCATCAATCATAAATGCATTCATAAGTCATTAGACGGCACATCTGGTTGTCTAATAATATGAAAATATATGTGCTCATGAGAAATTGGGTAACCCATTTGTTTACCCAAATGCATTTATAATACGGGTACTCATGAGACCCAGATACTCATCTGTTACCCCTCATGCAGTACACCGCCGGACATTGGGCAACCCAGCTGCCACCCAAAAATCCCAAAAATCTGGGTACTCATAAGCTGGTAACCCATCTGTTACCCCTCATGCAGTACACCGGCAGACAAACTAGAGCTCTAACTGTGTCGTAACTGTCACCCGGCCAAGGCTAGGTTCCGACATGCCAACACGTCCGAAGACTGGTCTGAAGACAGAAAAACACGTCTGAAGACATAACACATGTCCGAAGACAGAAAACGTTTTAACAAAACTCAATGTTAAAACCACGTACAATAATCATCACATGATATTGTACAAATCAAACCGACATGCTCAAATAAATAAATATCAACGCTAAAAGGAACCCATTCGCAAACAAACATTATGACATTATATAATAAAGCAAACTATATATGTGTACCTATTATACACAATCCACTATATCATATACATATCATTGTTCATTCTTTTTAATCAAGCGTAATCATGAATCTCCGCAAGGATAGATTCGTCACTGTGAGATTTTTACTCACCTTATATTCCTGAGCGTAAATTCCACGATTCCGAATTTGAATCCTTTACTTGTTGTGTCAATCACCTAGAATAGATAAGAAGTGAATTTAGAATCGTTACGTAAAACCTTAAATGCCGAAACAGTAATAATATTTTATTGTTCAGCAGTTTCTGGTTTTTATGAAATTAATGTTCACGTAGTTACTATTCACGTATTAATATACAAATACATATTAATTACGTATTCTTGTACAAGTACATACTATTTACGTATTTATGTACGAGTACATAGTATTTACGTATTTCTGTACATACATGTACTATTCAATAGTATATATTGACACAATAAATAATAATTACCGATTTACCCTTCAGAAATTACTTTTACAATTACTGTATGTAATTTACATTTATATTTACCGTACGTAAAATAAATTCATATTTACTGTACATAAATCACTTTTTATATTCGCCATACATAAAAATAATTTTTTACAAAATTACTGTTTGAAATCACTGTTCACGCGCCGCCGTGAGACCCACGCGCCTCTCCTAACACCGGCGCGTAAGTCGCCACCGCCGCCTCCAAACCCCTCCATTTTTCCTCCTCTTCTCCTCCACGGCCTCCTGCCGCCTCGTACCCTCCTCACGCACCCACACGCGCCGCCTAAGGCAACGGTATCCTCATAACCCTCTCCTCATCCGATCCGCACCAAATCGATCAAATTCAACCAAAATCACACAAACCAACATCACAATAATCAATTCAATCACACCCTTACCTATTTCACGCCTTGGAATCGCCGGAGCTCGTCGGAGAGCTTGGACCGACCGTGCTCGGTTAGTGGTGAGGAGCGGCGTGGCTTCACGGCGGCGAGGGAGGTCGTGCTTGGTTCGGAGGAGAGCATAGTCGAGCTGGTGAGGACCTAGGAGCCAGCGATGAGGGCCACGTCGCCCGTCGTAGGGAGATCGGAGGTGAGGTTTGCAGAGGGAGGGGGGAGAGAGGGGGGAGAGAGGGGAGAGAGAAGAGAAAGAAGGCGAGTGAGGTGAGAGAGAAAGGGTTTCCGAAAATGGAAACCCTAGTCCTAAAAAATTTCCTTTTATACCCACTTCCAAAATCGGAAACTAACTTCCGTCGTTAATAATTTTCACGTACGATGTCCGATTACGCGTGACGTGTCCACGAACTCGTAACGACGAGCTCTACAACTTTCGTGAAGAAAGTTTTCGCAAAAGAGCGACAGAGTAAAAGTCAATTCTCGCGTCGCGGAAACGTAACGTTTTTCTAATTAACATTTCCAATATCGGTTCCGTTTTCGATTTAAAACATTGTGAGGCGAAACATTACGGTTTATTAATCGTACAATTTTATAAAAATTCTATCAATTCAATTAAATCGATCCCGAAAAATCGGGTCATTACAATCTACCCCCCTTAAAGGAATTTCGTCCTGAAATTCAGGTTCTCTACTCCACAAACAGTTGTGGATATCTTGCCTTCATATCAGACTCTAGTTTCCAAGAGGCATCACCCTCATCGTGGTGACTCCACAACACTTTGACTAACTCCACTTCCTTCCTCCGGAGCTTCTTGGTGGATCTATCCAGAATACTAACCGACTCAAAAATAAATGTGGCATTTTCCTTCACCTTTATGGTGCTATGATCAATCACATGCGACTCATCAGGTACATACCTCCTCAACATAGAAATGTGGAAGACGTTGTGAACGCCTGACATGCTAGTAGGCAAGGCTAGTCGATATGCTAGTTCTCCTACCTTCTCAAGAATTTCAAAGGGCCCAACATACCTCGGTGCCAACTTCCATTTCTTGCCGAATCTCACTACACCCCTCATAGATGAGATTTTTAAGAACACATGATCGCCGATCTCAAATTCCACATGTCTCCTCTTTAGGTTTGCATAGCTCTTCTGTCTACTATGTGCGGTCCGGATCCTATCTCGAATGATTGAGATCTTCTCTGTGGTTTCTTGAACCATCTCTGGGCCCATTAATGCTTCATCACCAACTTCGGCCCAACAGATAGGTGAACGACACGGTCTACCATAAAGAGCCTCATAAGGTGCCATGCCGATGCTAGAATGATAACTGTTGTTGTAGGGAAAATCAATCAACCTTAAATGATCCTCCAAGCTACATTTAAAATCCAGCATACAAGCTCTCAACATATCCTCCATCACCTGATTCTCACCCTTTCTGTCTGTCCATCAGTCTGAGGATTAAAAGACGATAATTTAATATCCCCTTCTCCGTTGACCGATGTGGGATATTACAATCCACCCCCCTTAGGAGTCCGACGTCCTTGTCGGCACACTTGCACCGCAGATTGGCTTTGATACCAATGGGTCACCCATCCTGGGATTGGTCTAGCCTGAGCAAGCTTAACTTCAGAGTTCTCATCCTCTCCGAAGCCATTGAGCCAAAAAAATCATGTTAGATGGAGATTGACATGTATATAAAAGGCACATCACCCCCTCTTCGTTGGCCGATGTGGGATATTACAATCCACCCCCCTTGGAAGTCCAACGTCCTCATTGGATACTCGCACCATACGGCTGACTGTGATACCAAATTGTCACATCTCGTGACCAGCTCCGCTATAACACGATATCGTCCACTTTGGGCACAGTTTTCACGGTTTTGTTTCTGGGAGCTCATGAGCAACTTCCAAGTGGGTCACCCATCCTAAGATTGCTCTAGCCCAAGCAAACTAAACTTCAGAGTTCTCATCCCCTCCAAAGCCATTGAGCCCCAAAAAAACCTCGTGTTAAATAGAGATGAGCATATACATATAAAACACATCACCCCTTCTCCGTTAGACGATATGGGATATTACAGTTAAGATTCGAACACCTAACCTATGCGACTCACGCTATCCTACCACTAGGGCAACCGTTTCACTTGCTACATAAGTGACAAATACTTTATATATATAACAAACCACCAGGGCAACCTATGCAAACAATATAATTTTTCCCTTTACATCTTCTTATACAACAAAAACAGAAACATAACAATTAATTAATCATTTTTTCTCGTAATTATCGTCTTCTTCAACGTCCTCCTTATTCGTTCTTCATCAAATTAACACCAGATTCATCATCTCATCATCCCGAAAATGCTTCCATGCACGACATGTTTTTAAGTGACGTGTAATAATTTAAGCCATTGATATGAGTCTAAGAAAGAACTGATTGGAGCCATAAATATATGCTTACTTTCTCTAACAGTCAACGTCATGTGAGTGAGGAGGTAAATTTGTTTTTACAAAACTCGGGTAAAAGAAGATTTATGCTTACCATCTACACAAAATACGGCAACAATCAGATTGACGGGAAAATATCTGGTCCTCCGACTAGTGGGGTCAACAACTCATTGATTGGCTTAATTCCATTTAGATATGTACCTCAATCACAGCTGGGCATTCTTCCAACACCTTCCAATACCTGATGATTATGAGGTGGGTGGTTGCTCTGTGATCCGTGCTGCTCGTCAATATACTACAAAACACCATGAAGATTTATCTTCATATTCATCCGCATATTCATTGATTCTTGATTTTTTCCTTGAGGTTGAGCTTTTGAAATCTTGTTTATAATTGATTTTGGGTTGAGCTTGAGCTTTGAACACACAATTATGAGGTTGAGCTTTGAAATCGTTGTTTTGGGTTTATCTTCTTCTGGGTTGTTTGTGAAGATTGTGGTGGTTGTTTCTAACTTAAGTCGTGCAACTGTATGCTATTGAACTTTGGATTTAATACTTTGATAGCAGAAGTAAGACAAAAAAAAAAAGCAGAAAGGTAGGGCTTGTAGTATGCTCGAGCCGCTCGTGTTCGACTCGTGTTCGGCTTGATTTTAACCCGTTCGGCTCGAATTCGTAAAGCTAAATGAGCCAAATTTGAGCTCAATATTAAGCTCGACCTTGAAAATAAGCCGAGCTTGAACAACAAGTATTCGACTCGTTTAGCTCGTGAGCTAGCTTGAGCTCGTTAAAAGGTTGGCTCGTTTATTAAACTTGACTTAATAACTTTTATAATATATATAGTATAATTTTTATATGATAAATAGTATTAAAAATATATTATAATAATAACTAAATGAAACTCTAATCTTATTGTATACTATATAAATAATATTTACTAGGAGCCATAATTCGATCAGTTTCATAAAACTTTTATCACCCCAAATGGCCACACCCTAAAGGAACAAATAAGTGAAATAACTCACATCGTCAATTCGTCATGGAGCCATAAGCAGATATTCTACTATTCATTTATTTCTTAATTAAAAGAGATTTTATATGATGTTATGACATCAAATTTGAAAATTTATTTTGAATTTCTTGATTTTAAAATATTAATTTCAAATGATTCAAGCCGGCTTGAGCTCAGCTCGAGTTTTTTCCTATGATACACGGATACGTTATAAAAGAGGAATGCCCGTATCGTACCCGTACCGGATACGGGTACAGGCTGGATACGCTACATACACGTATCCTTGACTGAAAATGAATAGAGGTTACCGAGATTAAAGGGTAGGACTGGGTTGTGTAGAGAATGGCGGTGGTGGCGTGCCCTGACATGGCCGGAAGGCGGCGGCGCAGCCGGTATAAGACTGCAGTTGTGTTGCTGTGTCAGGAAGAGAGAAGAAGTAGAAGGAAGAAGAAGTAGAAGAAGAAAAAGAAGAAAAGTGGGAGAGAGAGGAAGCAGAAGGAAGAAGAAGAGAAGAAGAAAAAGAAGAAAAGTGGGAGAGAGAAGAAGTAGAAGGAAGAATAAGAGAAGAAAAGAAGAAAAAAAGGAGGAAGAAAAAGAAGAAAAGTGGGAGAGAGAAGAAGCAGAAGGAAGGAGAAGAGAAGAAGAGAAGAAAAGAAGAAAAAAAGGAAGAAGAAAAAAAAAGAAAAGTGGGAGAGAGGAATGGGGTCGAGTGTTTGGCTTAAAAGACTAAAAATTCAAACTGAAAACTAATATATATATATATTAAAAATTATTTTACAAAACGTATCCAAAATACTACATTTTAGAAAAACACGTATTCCGTGTCATGCCGTACTCGTATCCGTGTCTCGTACCCGTACTTGTGCATCATAGATTTTTTCAAGTCGAGCCGAACTTAAACATGAAAGAAAAAAAATCAAATTTTAGCTAGGCTCGAACTCAATCGAATTAAAACGAGTCAAACATGAACAATCTAATATTCAGCTTGACTCGGCCCATTTCACACCCCTTAGAAAGGTTCTTATTGTTGTCAATTTTTAGAGTTTAGAGAATTGAGCACTTAGGCACAGGTACCTATTTATCACATTGGTTTGAAACTTTGAATTATGAGTGAAGTGGATAAAAGACATTTCCAAATCAAACCCAAGAGGCCGAGGGAGAACCAAAAACCCAGAAAGCCATGAGGATGAATAGACGTGATCAGAGGAGGAATATAAGAGCAGCAAAGGGAGAAAATGAAAACTCTAAATTGGGTTTAGGTAAGAAGTTCTTTATCTGCAATTGCATATCATTTGAGAATTGATTTTTGATTGTATCGAGCTCTGTATTTATTATCATTCATTGTTTCATCGGCAATTAGATCTGAAATTCTATGGGGTTTCGTTTAAGTAATGAGCTAGAAATTAGTTTTGAGTGTTGGAGATGGTGGTATTGGGGTTTTTGGTGAGGAGTGATTGTGTGAAAAGAGCAAAATGGGTTTGGAGGAGATTTGGTTTTATTTAGTTTTCTTGTTTCTGATCTGTATCTTATCTTGGTTTTTTCAAAAGTTACAGGAAAAACTGACCAAATCCCATTGTGATGAGGGGATGAGGGCATGAAACGGCAAGAGTTCTTGACCCAGATATGGTAATATTGATTAGGGAGTTATAAGAATGAGTTGTGTTTCCTTTTTGGTATGAATGTGAAACACAGAGGAGATTACCCAGATTATGGAAAATGTGGGTTCGTAGATTGCTCATTAATTAGGAACAGAAAATGCCGCATTTTATCCTCCGCGAAAATCAACTCCGTTGGCATCTCGAGCTCCTCCGGCGACTTCCCGGCGATTCTAGGGTCCAATATAGGTACGAAAATGTCTATAATCATGTGATGTACATTTTGTATGTTGATTGTTCGGTGAGTTGAAGAGTTTCAGAGGAGGAGGACAAGAAAGGGGAGCTTGTGTCAACCGCCTAGGGCGGCGCGTTAGAGAAATGGGAGTGGTGGAGAGGCGGCATTAGGTCGTGGAAGGAAGGAGGAGAGGAGGGAGTTCTGATGGTGGTGGCAAGCCATGGGTGCGTTTTGAGGTGGCACGTGGGCCCCACGTGCAGCTGCGCTTGAACAGTAAATTTGTAAAAATAAAATATGAACAGTTATTTTATAAAAGTAATTTCTGAATGGTAACTTATAAAAGTAATTTCGAAATAGTAAATTGGTGAATAGTGATATGAGCATTTTGTGCGACGTTCTTAATATGTTTTTACCTCAATTTGTACTTTGCTTAGCCCTTATTATTGTACTATTGAGTCATTGAGTCGTAGTAAGAGTCTTGAGCGGTATTGGATGCATTTTTGTGCTTATATGAGTTAAAACGCATAATTGGTTTAGATTCTTAGTTTACCTAGGAATCCTTTTTAGGTTTTGAAATTAATTATCTCTTACTTATGATTTTATTTTCTTATTTTCAGATTAGATTGAAGAGATAATTAAAGAAAAAAAGATGGAGCCAAGTCATGCAACAATTAAATAGAAGATGATCATTAAACGCATAAAACATGGCATGTTTTAGGGAATAAAACTTTCCATGATTTAAGGGATTAAAGCATGACATTATTATAGGAAGAAAGATGCAATTTCAAACCCTCCATTTTTCCTCTCTATATATACATGGTTTCACCTCTTCTCATTTGCATTCAAGAGCCAAACCTCTACCAAAATACTACCTCAAACATCTTTCATCAAAACAGCAAGCCATTCTTCCCATATACAAATTCCATCTCCACCGAAATCACCATTGAAGACACACCTCCAAGGTTCCTACAACGTGTGATTCTCGCAACTCTTCTCCACGGGTTTGTTCGTTTTTGATTTTTTTTACAATACTTTGTCTATGAAGATTGTAATATGATGTTTGTGTGGGATTATTGTTATGTATTAAGAATCGAAATTTTCAGATTGTTTTATTAGATTTTTGGTTCTTTGCCAAATTGATGGTTTCCTATAATTAATGAGTTTGTATTTCTATTGTTGTGTTCTAATCATCTTTTTCATACTTTTAGATAATTTTTAGATATGTGCATATGAATTTAGTGCTTGGATGCATTCCCTAAGATTGTGTTTGAGTGCTAGATTCATCAACCATATTGACACAAATCGAATCATGCCCTAAGTAGGTTCGGTTTGTGTTGATTAAAAGTGGTAAAAATTCTGAAAATTTGCATGTGAAACCATGGTGGGTGACGTCATACATGAAACATGTCTCCAACAAAGATTTGGTGCTTAAATGTAATCTTATTTGATTTCCACTCTAAGTGTTATTGAATTTGATTGCATGCAAATTTAGATTAGGCCCTAAGTCAATCTAAATGTTAATTGAAATCTTGCATGATTAGATGTTTTCCTAAGGCTCTAATTGTATTGGTGTCTAAAAAATATGTAATTGGTCGAATTAGAATGCATGATAGGTTTGAACTTGTGATTATGTGGTGTAATGGTAAATTTGATTTAAGTTTGTTAAAGAGAAGTCGATCATGTAAATAGTAATTTAGGTTTTATTAAAGTAGTTAATAATCAATCTCAAACCCCCCATTATTTGTTAACACTAAAAGTTTAGAGTTCCATTCAATTCCCCGGAAAGAACGATCTCTGCTTATTTTATACTAACAATAATGTTTTACAGGGTTTATTATAGACATTTTAATCAACGATCTATCAAATAGTAATTACGTGAGTAGTAATAACGTGAACTATAATTGTATCGAACATTATTTGATGAACAGTACTTACGTAAAAACCTTATTTTGTAGAACAGTAATCAGTTCTACTGATTCGGCATCTGAAGTTTTACGTATCGTTTCTAACCACTTTATTATGCATTTAGGTGACCGACAAAATGAGTGAGGGAATTATTCTCGGTGTCGAGGAAATTACACTAAGGCAGTAAGGTGAGTAAATCTCACTATGACGAGTCTGCACTTGGCGGTGACTCATATTTACATTTTACTAAACAGATCGAACTATGACATGTATAAAATATAGTGGGTTATGAATGTGTATAAAATGGTAAATACGATACATATATATGGGTTGCTATATTATGTAATGTTACGTTCTTATTTCCAAATGAGTTTGTGCTTTGGCAACTATATTTATATTATTGAGAAAGAGTCGTTTGATTGTAGTACAATAAACATGTGTTGATTGTTATATTGTACACGGTTTTAATATTGAGTCATGTTAAAACATTTTATGGTCTTCGGACGTGTTGGCAGTGGTCGGAACCAAGCCTTGGCCGGGTGTCTGTTACGATTCAGTTAGAGTTCTAGTCTGTCTGCCGGTGTACTGCATGAGGGGTAACATATGGGTTGTCTAGGTAACAAATGAGTACCTGGGTCTCATGAGTACCCGTATTTTAAATGTAATTGGGTAAACAGATGAGTTGCCCAATGTGTCATGAGTATTTATATTTTCAGATATTATTGGACAACCAGATGGGCCGTCCAATGTTTTACGAGTACATTTATTTTTAAATGGCTTTGGTATTTTCTTTAGTATGTGATGTGTGATATACTATTGATTTACTCATACGAGTTGCAAAGCTTACCGGATTTGTCTTTACAATCCCGGTGCAGCTATTCGATGGTGTAAGCGATAGTTCTACATGTGCAGATTTACAGAATTGGAGGGATTTCTTTGAAGATTGTCGAAGTTTATTTATTCTATTTCTGATGAGGATTGAGAAGATTTTACATTTCCATTTGTTATAATAGTTGAATTATAAACTGGTTTTGTAATAATCGAATCGATTGAGTCGTACTTTGAACTCAGTTTCGATACACTGTGACTATAAGATGATTTCAATATATTGAGATTGTTTTAGAGTTTTTCATGGTTTCGATTTCGAGTTTTTATCACTCGAATTTCGGGACCGTGACAGTTTTTCTTCCTAGATTGTGTTTTTTTTTCCTCGTGCTTGTTCCTAATTATATATCTGAGATAGCTAATAATCCATTATATGATTTCACCTCATTAATGTTATTGTTTCTGAAAGAGTGTGCCTCGAATAAATTGTAACTCGGCTTCAACCAAATATTTCCACCTTCACAAGTTATTCTAATAGTGTTAATATCTTTCTTGACAAGTTCATTCTCCTCAACTAGATTTTCTCATAGCGGTTGGACTTTTCCACCATATGGACTAAATATTTCTATGTCGATTAGATATATTCACCTACTTAATATCTCTACCTTAACAATATATCATCCCGAAGTTGAATATGTTCATATGTCTTGTCTTAACCATATATTTCCACCTCAAGTACTACCTTGAGTAGATTTGTCCAATTTAAAAAGGACACATTATAAATAGAGTCTATTGACGGAGTCGGTTACCCGCTCACCTTGCCAACTCTAGGTGCGCCCTCCGCCGGCTGGTAGAGGGGGAAATCGCCGGTGTTTAACGCAATAAAGGGTGGTGTTAACAATAGATTGATCCTCAAGTACATTCTAACATATTCTTACATAAAACCGATCAATCATCAAATATAATTTACTCTAAAAGTGTACGTATTAATTTTTTCCTCAAGTTTTCGGTAGTCTATCTTGATGACCTGTTAATTTTTTTAGTACATTAACTTAAGGTGATGCCCTTGAGTATCACTGTCTTTTTTTTTTTGGGGAAATTTTTTTTGCTTTCATCTCGGAGTGTTCCAATTTTGAGTAAAAATAAGTTCCGAGAATGCCCACATCAGAGATAATATATTGGAAGATAATATCATCTATAGGGGTCAATAAGGTAAATTTTGCTCTGTAACTATCATTTGAATCAGGGGTGTCGAAGCTTCACTAAAATGCTGTAACCAAATATAAAAAACAGCTTCACAAACATACTGGAGTTCCGATAATGCCCATACCAGAGAGGATATAAATGGATAGTCCGATGCAAAGACAATATAAGCTATGGTTAATAAAGTAACCTTAAAAAAAGAGAAGGAAAATATAAATGTCAAAACTTTTCACGTGTGAGGGGGGAGCGGGGAGATGCCTTCACCCACGTTCTATTTAACTGCCGACGACGGTTTCGTACAATAAAAGAATGGAAGACTGGATGAGAATGGCTTTTGAGCTATCAGGAAACTAGATACCGCAAAAGCCCGCTTCGAAATTGAATTGAATTTCAATTTCTGAAAAGAAATTCTCACCAATATTAGCTTATTCTTTCCTTTGTAAGTGAAATCTATGTTCGGATGAGCCATGTACTATCTGGTTTAGTGTGCAATTAATTGGTCGAATGCGAAAGAAATAAGGGTTGATTTCATGATTTTCGTCGTTTGTGTTTGCAGGCTTCATATGCCATGAGCGAAACAGCAAGCAGGAAAACTTGAGCAATACAAAGGTATGCAAATTGCAAATTTAAGTTTGAGTCGTGTAATTGAAGGTTTAACTTCTTATAATTAACTATGTCTTTTTCAGTTCTTGAAGAGTTGAAATTGGTATAAGAGTTCAAACTTGATGAGTCTTCTCTGTCCCAGGTCTTTGGTTCTTTGGATTTTTAGATAAGTTGCTGGATTCGATCAAAGATAAATGGATTTTTAGCTCGGTCTATTCCTGGTTGTGCGGCTGAATTACTGCAGGTTGTCGAACCAAGGCAAAAAACTGATTTCAAGGTTAAAAAGCTGTAGAATGGCTCAGTAGAGAGTTATTGTTTTTGAGTAGGCATTATCCAAATTTTGCCATTTGTTCCGTGCATCTATTTTTGATTTATTAAGATCTATAAATGTTATAACACTTACATGGTGTCCATCATTGAATCCAGAGGCATCTATTACTTGAGTGTAGATTTTTTTTCCCTTTGTGTTGCTTTTGCTGGTTGTAATTTGTGGAGCTATATCGCATGACATACCTCTTCTTTTTTTCAATAGATGTCTATTTCTGCCACAGGAAAATGGTTTCAGTCGAGTCGAAGGTTAAACGCAGAAGGTTGATGATGCCAGATAAACTGGTATGTGTACTACCTAAAGTTGATATAAGATATTTTGACTGGTGTTCGCCCATATCTGTTTAGTTGATGAGTTAGTTAAATTTTATTTTGCGCAGGGTAAATCTGGTGAATCATTCCCTACTAGTGAGTATAAAGTGAATATGGGTGAGAATGGTGAAAGTTCCCATAAAGTGGCAACTCAAAGTAGGCTGACTATAAGAACTGCCTGCAATCCGAAACAGTTGTGGGTTTGTCAAATCCAAAGGAAACCGCAATTAATATGCGGTGCTTCTAACACATTTCTTGTTAGAGTTATGCGTAGATGAATTGGTCATGTCACACTTCCTCTTCATATTCACCGGTCTACCATCAAGAATCCCCTTCAAAGCGGCATTGTCAACATTAGTAGTATATTTCTTGTCACTCTTGCCACTCTCTTCTCTCACACCTTACTTGGAGCAAACGAGGTCTCTTCTAAGAACTACAGTACCTGCATGGTTCTTGTCCATTATACTCTTCCTCATGCTAAACCTCTTCGCAAATGAATAGTAAGAGTAAAAGTTTTCCACTTCGTCAATTGTTTCAAACTCAACATCCTTCACATCCTCAAATGTCAGATTCTTATAGGGCTTCCCCTTCCCTCTGATAAATGCGCAAACTTGCATTTGAACAGATTCTGACACCTCCTTGGATTCTTCAATATCATCATCAAACTCTTCAGTTCTAGACATGTGGTCACTATTAGAATCCATATATGCTGCAGGTGTGCACTAACTAGACTTGATATCACCTACTGTGGACAAAAAATAAAATAAAATGAAAAACGGAACCAGAATTTCTTATACGAGAAAGAAAATGATACAAAATCTGATTTAATCAAGTAGGCAATGGAATAGGAAAATAGCATATAAGATCAACATGTATTCATTCAAATTTTACCTTTGAGACACATGACCAGGGTCCTGTACATGATAAGTAAAATGATCATTTCCAGTGATGCATTGTTCTTTGCTTACTTATCACTGTCTAAATCAACTAGCCATAAACATCGTACTTGTCTGTTTAAAAGTAGATTGATAAGTTATTCTAAGGCATTTTCCTTCCTTATGATAGTCCAAGTACTTCTAGTTAAATACATGTTAACGGAACACGGTTCTAATAAAATAGTCCCTAACCGCACATCACGCTTGCATTGATTGGGAAAGGATAAGAGAGTTCAAACGCTATTAATCACTAGAGCAAATAAATATCTGGAATTTTCATATTAATGAAACTGAAGCCAAATCAATCTATTAGTATAAAAATGCTATAACGACCTTAAATTAGTATGAAAATCCGAGTTGCGGATGAAAATCAAGAAGAATTGTCTGATGAAGACGATGATCTGTGTCTAGTTGAATGTGTTAGAAAATTGTATACATATGAGGAATTCTTCAATATCATAAGTAATCAGTATGCATGGGTAAGCTTAACTTGTAGCTACTGTTTTTTAACACATTAAACAATGGAGTTCTATGTTCACAAGCACTGCTATTCTAAGCAATAAGTTACTGGCTACAACTCCTATTTTGTCCACATAAAGATAGATATATATTGTGTGGCCATGAGTTGCTAGCTACACATCCCTCTACAAGAAAACAACAGCTCCTAGAGTCCTAGTCTATGAAGCACGGACACGCGGCCAAGGGTCCGTATTGCGTGTCCGACACGGACACGGACACGGACACGCTCGGACACGCTTGGACACGCTCGGACACGCGAACTCAATTTGGACACGACTCGGACACGCGAGTGTCCGAATTGGACACGCGAGTATCCAAATTGGACACGCGAGTGTCCGAATTGGACACGCGAGTATCCAAATTGGACACGCGGACACGCACCAACTCATAATAAAATTGAAAGTGCTTATGGTGAGAATCGAACCTTGGTCATCCAAGGCACCCAACAACTCCTCAACCATTCCAACAGATTCAGTTTTTGTTATATTTATGCACACTTTAATATATATAAGGAGATAAACTCATGATAAAAATAAAAATGCTTGTGGTGGGATTCGAACCTTGGTCATCCAAATGATCCAACAAATCCTCAACCATTCCAACAGATTCAGTTTTTGTTATATTTATGCACACTTTAATATATATACACATCTAAATACTTTCAAATTTTTAAATTACTTTTTTAATAAATATATATATATTAAAATAATTTTAATTGACGTGTCCACCACGTGTCCGTGTCCAAAAAAAATTTTATATGCCGTGTCTACGTATCGAATCGTGTCCAATACGGACACTCGTGTCCGTGTCCGTGCTACATAGGTCCTAGTCCAAGATAACTCTTGTTTATATTGGGACAAAGAATGTATAAATTAGCATCTATAATGTTGATCGCTGAGTCTTTGGTACATAACTAGAGGGCTACAGTTTCAGACTTAAAAAGAGGAGCATCAAATGTTGTAGACATTATGGGATATATATTTTTACAGCAAGGCAGAGCAAACTTCAATAAATGCAGGATACATAATGGTCAGATGTCTTCCCCAAGTAATGACAATATTCTGTTCCAAAAGAGGCTGACAACTATGGACGTGGATAATCAATATAATTGCAGTAACTTGCTAGTACTCAAAAAAAGAAAGCAAAAGTAGATGAATACTTTAAGATCAGATGAAGTGATGAACCCAAATGTAGAACATAGAAACATATATGAAATAATGAACACAACTTGTCAAGGACATTGAAAGTGAAAATTGCATTAGTATAGTGTTCATTTAAAGGGCTAGGTGGAAGTGAACTTTATGTTTTTTTGTATTTTTGGTTCTACTTTTGTATATAGCTCAATTTTTATATTTTAGACTATAGGCACAAAAATTATGTACTGTGAATTCAATACAGAAAGTTTGGATGGGTCAAGATATGTTCTTTGTTCTGTTCTCTGTTTGACAGGTACCCTAACTACTGCAATTTCTAATTAAGACTTTTCTTCACAGTAAACAAGATTTCAGCAAAACAAAAGAAAATAAGAAAATCCCACTAAGGTATATGTCGTGGAATGCACAATTAGATGACCCGCAGCAGAGCATGGACTCCCAAACTAGTGAATAACAAAAACAAATTATGAATAGAAATAAAATACGCGAATAATTATAAGGCAAGTAAGGTCAAAACTCAATCCTAACCTTAATTTTGATATTGACAGATTATGCGGCAGTAGTAGTCATCGTTGTATCATGTTACACCTCTCATTTGAAGCCATATTAATCATATTTTGTACCAGAAAAATCAGATACAACTCTCCAACATTAAAGTTCCCTACAAGACACAAATTGTAATACCCCAAATTTTCGGGTTTGATTCATATAAATTTTTGTAGATTATTAAATTTGGAATTTAAATTAAAAATCGCATTTTTTTCGTTTTTCTCGTCCATGTCAGACGAAACGGAACCGATATCGGAAATTTTAATTAAAAAACGTTACGTTTTCTGTGACTCGAGAGTCGACTTTTATTCTGCCGCTCGTCTCTAAAAACTTCATTCACGGAAGTTGTAGGCTCGTCGATACGAGTTCGTGGACATGTCACACACCTTAATCGGACGTCGTATGTGAAAGTTATTATTGATGGAAGTTAGTTTCCAAATTTGGAAATGTATAAAAGGAAAATTTGGGAAAACCTAATTTCCTAAAACTGAACTTTTTTTCCCCCGCAGCCCTCTCTCTCTCCCCGACCCTCATTCACCAAATTCACCACCGCCGATCTCTCTTCTCCGGCCTTTGTGGCCTTCACCGCACGGTCGACTGCTCCGACCCCTGGACGAGACGCACCCTTCATCGCCGCCGAGAAGCCACGCCGAAGATCGAAGTTTTCTGCAAATCCATTACCGATCCAAGACCGCCGGTGAGTTTCGAGCATAGATCCTCGATTTCGATCTCTTGGCTGGGTGTAGCACGAATTTGGAGCTCAAAATCGGAGGTTTTAACGACGGAGGCAAGCTTGGAGTTACCGAAGCTTTCTGGCAACTTTATGGCCATTTTCTGGCGATCTGTATTGCAACACAGGTACGGTTGTGATCCTCCTCATGCTCTTCATCTTTGATGTTAGATATTTGTTGTTTTGATGAATTTTTGGCAGAGGTGGTGGTGATGCGCGTAACTTATGAACAATAAATTGTGAACATTGTTTTAACGGTAATAAGTCGTCATCGGTCAATTTTACGTATTGTTTTTTAAGCAGTTTATCATGCTATTAGGTGACTGACGAAACGAATGAGATGCATTACTTTCAGTGTCGTAGAAGTTGCACGCAAGAAATAAGGTGAGTAAATCTCACTATGACGAGTCTACCATTGGCGGTGACACATATTTACGATTTCTTTAAAAAAATTGAACTATGACATGTACATAATATAGTGGGTCGTGTATGTGTATAAAATGGTAAATACGATACATATATATGAATTGCTATACTATATACTGTTACGTTTTTATTTTCAAATGAGTTTGTACTGTGGCAACTATATTTATATTTTTGAGCAAGAGTCGCTTAGTTGTAGTACAATAAACATGTGTTGATTGTTATATTGAACGCGGTTTTAACACTGAGTCTTGTTAAAATATTTTTCTGGTCTTCGGACGTTGTTAGCAGTAATCAGAACCAAGCCTTAGCCGGGTGTCGGTTACGATTCAGTTAGAGGTCTAGTCTGTCTGCCGATGTGCTGCATGAGGGGTAACAAATGGGTTGCATGGGTCTCATGAGTACCCATGTTTTTGTTTGATATTGGGTAACATATGGGTTACCCAGTATCTGTAGGCGTACTGCATGAGGGGTAACAGATTAGTACCCTTATTTTAAATGTAATTGAAGTAAACAGATGAGTTGTCCAATGTCTCATGAGTACACATATTTTCAGATATTATTGGACGACCAGATGGGCCGTCCATTGTCTTATGAATACATTTATCTTTAAATGTCATCAGCATTTTCTTTTGTATACGATGTGTGTTATACTGTTGGTTTACTCATACGAGCTGCAAAGCTTACCGGATTTGTGTTTACAATCTCGGTGCACCTATTCAATGGTGTAGGGGATAGTTCTACATGTGTGGATTAGCATATTTGAAGGGCTTACTCTAGAGATTGTCGAAGTTTATTTCTTATATTTGTGGTGTGGGTTGAGAGATTTTACATTTCTATTTGTTATAATACTTGAATTGCAAACTGGTTATGTATTAATCAAGTCGACTGAGTCGTACTATGAACTTAATTTCCATACACTGTTACTATAAGATGATTTCAATGTATTTGAGATTGTTTTAGAGTTTTCATTGCTTCGATTTCGATTTTTTTCATTCGAAATTTCGGAACTGTGACACAAATCTTAACATATTATATGATTCTTGATCCTACGGAAAGGGGATGAAACCCTCTACATTGTTGTGTGTTTTATATATAATTGAGGTGCTCAATGAGCCTGGTAAGTCCCTAAATCTAACGATTTGGTTAGTGTCAAGAACTAACAAATAATGCTAGTCTAAAACACCATAACTTTCTCAATTCTCAACCAAAATAAGCAAATAGTATATCAATTATATGCTACTCAAAATGCCCATCAAGTTTGTGCAATCATTTCAAGGTTTAAAAACTTAATAGACATTATAATTTAAACAATACCACAATGAATCGACACAATGATCAAAGAGAGAAACCATATGACAAGACTATGAAGTTTCGCAAGTCTAACTCACTTCAAACTCCTCTTTGCTCCAAGAAGAAGCCAATCCCCTGAAGAAGCTAATCGGCAGACACGAAACTTCCCATCAACGGGCTCTACACGCAATTGACATCGAAACAAGTTTGAATCCTTCAATGGGCTACAAACGGAAAACACATCAAATATAACTTATCCCCAATTTGTATTCAATACAAAACAAACGCTGGGGGTTCACACCTTTCAATGATTTTGGGTTTTCGGGTTTACTAGAGGGAGAGGAGGAATCGTCAGAGTCAGGAAACTAACACACATGAGGATGAAACTAATCGAAGTAGGAGAGTGAGAGAGGGAGAGGGGGACTGAGAGAGCAAGGGAGGAGTGGGTTTGAATGATATGACTGGTGATTGGTGAGCGGTTTGGTTTATAGTAATTAATATCACTGCGTTTGAGTTTTTTTTTTCTCTTTCTGGCCCTGATTAACGTCGAGAGGTTTACGCTGCCATTCAAATTCCAATCACGTGCCCAGCACATGGCCGTGTATTTTCACAGCCGTACAGGCAAGATACTCCATCATCATCCTTATTGTGAGTACCATAGCCATTATCAAATCAGCATCATCTAGTCATCCTCGACATCGCCAACATCACCAGAAGAGAAATCTAGTTTTGTGGAGGGAATAATTTTTGCTAAAAAATGTGATTTAGGAGGGTTAAAATTATTTAGATACATATATAGTAAGAAAAAGTAGCAACTATCCAATCTCCAAAAATCATAATTTTCTACAAACAAGTGTTATATCTTGAAATGTTTTCTCATGATAGATTTAGAATATATTGCTTATTTGAAGAGTTTTATTCATGGAAACATAAAGTAGAAGAGAAAAATGATTGCCAATGAAAATGCCACTAAGATCTTGAAACAAAATCATAATGTATAATTGTTTAAACCAAAATAAATATAGGACTAAATTATATCATTTTCTCTCTACTCTTAGGGTTTTGTGAAAATCAAAAAACCGCCGTCGTTAGTTCCTAGTGATGACAAATCATCCACATCATTGGGAGCTTGCCTCTCTTGGCTTGTTCCTTCTCTTTTCAAAGTTCGTACTTAGTGTAGGCGGAGATGTCATGTTCTGGGGGTTAGGGACCTTTGTTGTCATTGAGAATGAATATTTGACGTCTTCTCATTGTGAGTCGCAATCAAAACTGGAGTATCGTGGGCCAGATTGCTCGATTTGGTTCAGGACGGGGTCTGATTGGATCTGGTGGATATCGTGGCATATGTCCTCGGGAGGTGGCAGTTCCCAAGGCGGTTTGTTGGGGTGCCATGTGTTTTGGCGAAACCAAGTGGAAGACGACGAAGGCAGATTGGTTTTGGGCCGTGGCTTAAATCCAAATCTCTTTCTAATTTCACTTGGTGGTGGCGACAATTGATTTCGGCGTGGCTTTGATGGGGTGGATGCAAGTATCATCCTTGATTCAAATCTGCTTTGGATCTATTCTGTTTCAAATTTCGGCGACGGGTGGTGGAGTTTGAGAATGGATGGGGCTGGTGGTGTTCTGCCTAGCGACGCAATGCTTGCTCCCTCATCTGCCTGGTCGCGGTAGAGGTACTAGACTGGTGACCTCATGCTGATAACTATTGCAACGGGTGGTTTGGTTAAGTGGGATCCAAATCCTTTTGTTCAGAGCATTGCGCATGGAAGGTATGCTGGTGGATCTACGATTTCGGATCAACTTTGTTTTTCTGGCGTCGGTCGAGGAGAGCCGCCTAAGCTTCTTCGGTTGGTGCTCAAATTTTCTGCTTCTAAGTATGTGTGGGCTTCGACCCAGTTTACTTGGGTTTTGGCTTGGTTTGGACTTGGCTGGTTACTTTTCAATTGGGTTGGCTTTGTAATCAAGGATGGAGCAGCTCTTTTTCTTCTTCCTTCCTTTTTAAAGGGAGGGAGGACCTTTTGGTTTTTGTTTTGAGGAGCCGGTCGTAGTACTTAGGGGATATGGTTGTAACCTTTAATTTTCTTCTACATCTCACTAAATACTGATTCTTTGTGCTATAAAATGTACTGAAAAGGTGGGTGCGATTTTAGCCCTTTAAGTCTTGTTTTTTGGGTTTGGAGTGTCATAAGGATAGCTCTTATTGTCAGCCTATTTGGGTGTGTTATCTTTTTGCTGGTTGCTGATTAAAATTTTATGACTTCGTACCTCAAAAAAAAATATATGACTAAATTATATTATTCATGTAAACCTCAAAATATTATTATTATTTAATGAATAAAATTACTTTTTTTATGAAAATTACTTTTTAAATCTTAAAGAAGTTGATTTCGTTAAGTTGATTTTGTGTTTGTGGGAATGAAACAGAGCATTTATATATAATTCTTAACTTGTTGCAGGATAATGAAAAAAGAATAATAACAACATAATAGAACAGAACGTAACAATTTATTGATTGATAATGGGGCCTATATATAGGCATTCCATAACCGCAATCCAGTAAGATTCAGAGTTCTATTCTATTACAGAGATACAAATCTATCTTTAATATGAACCTAATAAGGCTAAGACACACACAATGGTAGACTAGTAATTCTCCCAGAACACTTCCCCTTTTGTTGCATGCCTAAGTTGCATGGTGCACATTGCCTCGGTAAAAACCTTGTCAAGTAAAATAAAAACCTCTTAGGTGAAAAACTAAACCTTGAACGAATGGGAAAATGACATTCACTCACTTAAATAGACAAACTTAGATATTTAGGAAACA
Organism: Argentina anserina; assembly: GCF_933775445.1. Lineage (NCBI taxonomy): Eukaryota > Viridiplantae > Streptophyta > Magnoliopsida > Rosales > Rosaceae > Argentina > Argentina anserina. Next base: position 10,318,655 of record NC_065874.1, read on the forward strand.
AGTTTGCATAAGAACTCAAAACAAGAGTTTGCAATGAAAATCAGATTCTCGGGTAGAATGACCTTCACTCACTTAAACGGCCATAACTTCTTCATCAAAATAGGTATCAGTGAACCGTAAAATGTTCTGGAAAGTAGACACCCGTGACTTTCCAATGACATAAAGTTCACAACCTAATTCGATCGGAGCAGTTCACAGTGCTCTGTCCTACTTTGCAAAAACGGCCATAACTCACTCAATATGATAGCTATGAACAAATGGTTGGTGTCTCTGGAAAGTAGACACATAGACCTTTCCAATGGTACCAATTTCACCATATTTCATTGAGCGAGCTATTCTATTGGTCTTGTTGAAGTTGACCTATGAAACTGGACAGATTCTGATTTGTCACATTCAATGTGTCTTTCGTAAAGGAATGGGGGAATGAACCAATGAATGACTGATTTTGGTCCGAAACGGAACCGTACGCATCCTCTACGCTACCAGTGTCGACTGTTACACTAAGGCGTACGTTGATGTTGCTGGAGCTGCTGGCAGCGTTGTTGTGGATAGGATTTGTGTTGGTTCACTAAGTGTAGAACTAAACCTATGTCAAGAGAGAAATGCAAGTCCAATAACGATGCATAAGCGCATAGTTAATCGCATCATAATGAAAGCAATAGTGTCCCAACAACACTTATATATATGAATCTATAGTTCATTAAATATCTTCATCATCTATATTAGACGAAATCGAGAATCAAGAATTAGTTTTCATATGAACACATATGTGTATGATTTCTTGCAACCGATTGTACTACGTTCTCTCGAACGTCGCAATCTGATTATATAAGCTCTCCGTGGTCTGGAGGCATTTAAAGTCTCTCAGGCACTCTCATATCTGCGTCATAATCCCTTTACAGATATTCTATGACCACTATCATATGTTGCAAATCAGTTTTCATGGACACTACTATTGATCAAGTAGCGGAAAGCAATTAAGTTCATAACGAGAGAATATAACTCATCTTAGTCAATACTAGGATAATGAGACAATCTTTGCGCCATAAGTCCTGCAAATATTGCATGACTTCATCTTTCTCATTACACTTACGAACATATAACTAGTCTAGTTCAGCCTGTATTGATTCTTTCCACTTCGGTCAAGTTTCTCATCGTTGATACTTTACAACAAAATAAGAGCATAAGCGAATACATCAGCAATCATGGGAGATCAATCCATTAAACACACGTGCGCGCTGTATACGATCAATTTGTGAGATTTCTATTCTTTTCTAACATCAACAAAAGGAGTCTGTAGCATCCCACAGAAACTTAGTTGACACACATGTTTAGAGAATATCTCTTGATGATGGGCGAAATACTTGTGCCTACGCACCTCGCTTCTTTATGGTTTTGATTTCAGAACATTATGGGGTCCCCCTCATCTAGGTATGAGCCAAGACCGAAGCTATGACCCTTACTAGTCCATCTTTGCATTTGCCGCCCTTGTTTTGTGGTGCAATACCACGGGCGCCGACAACACCACAGCGTACGATGGTGCCATCGCCGGCTTCCTTCCCACTGTCAGGGATGGTGCTAACGGTGCTATGACCAAGTCATATGAAATTCTCTCATATTCTGAGAGTTCCAACCTTACCGGCACATCACAGCATTTATAAGCGATCTTGTCACTTTTGCAATATCAGTAAAGTCATTGAGCATCGAATCTTTGACTTTCTGGAGGTTGATAATGCGTTGCACTTATTGGTTACTCAGAGTAGTGCGGGATCTTAATGAGACATAGTGCCACACCACGTCAATTCCTGGCGTTAAAACCGGAATGGGAGCATTCCATATCTCCCCCTAACGACGGGAAGTATGTCTCATCAAAGTGACCATCTGCTAATATCGCATGATAGAGATCCACGGTTATAGATTGGAAATAGCGGACAAGTGTTGGTGATTCATACATCATAACCAACCAAAATACTTAATCGTTTCAAGTAGACCCATTGAGATTACGACAATAGAGGCACATAAACAACTTTAACCAAATAGGCGTTAGTGAAAAGAACGTTGAGACCGTATCCAGTGACCATCTGGTATGCACTAAACGCTTGGCAAGTTGTGGGTCTAAAATGAATAAGTATCGCTGCATGCAACATCATTACATATCCCCATGCAAAAATCGGCAGGTTAGTACCCATAACCAAGTCCGAGCTCTGCTAGATCGTACAGTGAATCAACATGAGGAATAATATGTTCAATGACGATCTCAGTAGACATGCAAAACGAAATCATCAAAGTCGTGGAGGTGAACTCTCCAACGGTATCCAATCAAATAAATTTGAGAGGATGGAAGGGTGGTGAGCCCTTAGTATGATGATCATAGCTAAAAACTTAGTAAATGCAGCATTCCTTGTAGAAAGCAAAGCGACGTGTGACCAACGCGTTGATGCTCTTAACCTATACCATAAAAATACCGAAAAATGTCCGCATTCAGTTGGATAGGGTCCACTAATGTCACCTTAAATACTTTGTCAGAATGGAATATTCTCGGTTGGAGCCTTAGCAAATAAGGACTTCCTTGAAATCTAGCTAGAGAACAAACTTTGCAAGATGAGTGATGGGCATCAGATATTGCCATGGAGGCATTAGAAAACACGGGAGGCATCACAAGCTTCTGTGAAGGAGGGGATGCCGCCACCGACGGCCTAAATGCCATAGAGTCACCGAGAGGGGCAAGTTCGGCCTCACCGTGCTTGGCATGGATATGCACGGCCTCACAGTGTGGAGCACGGGTTAGGTGATCCTCCAATCGCTTTGTGAACATGAAAAAATAGAAGATCATGTGAATTTCAAAGAACTCGAATCATCATATCTCGTTCAAAATGACCAAAAATGATCATGTCAAAAACCGAGAAGAGAGCAAAACCGAACCCATGATTCAAAGAATCTTGAGTTACATAAAGCTACTACTACATGCAAGTAAAGCTATGTATGCAGACTAACAAAGCTACTGTCTAAACTTGAAAAAGCTACTGTCAATGAGATCTGACAGATTTATTCCTCTCCATTCTCAACACAAATATCAAGATGAAAATGTATCATTGGCATATATGGCCTTTTAAAACTTAGCAAGGCACGAAGATATAGAACACAATCTCCGCACGAGATCCGTAAAAAAACTACATGCGCCGTATGACAGTGTGGGTGTTTACGCAATTAGCAAGACACTCGATTTCACGGCGGGACATTCTCAAAATAAAACTAAGAGAGACAACGACGCGGTGAACTTCTCGAGACAATACGCAGTAGGATATTATAAGAGGGGGGATTGAAACAAAGCGTAATCCCATCGAGTGTATCACATGGCAATATAACTACATTCTTCAACTAAAAAGTTGGAAAAACATGGTATTTGAGCAGTTGAATACCAAACCATTTAGTGGTAAAAACCATCCAATCGGTGGGGGTGGTCACCAATAATAATAAAATCGTTAGAGCTATGAAATGACTTAGAGAAAAACCGGATAATTAACTGGAAAACCATGTCAAAATAACTCAAAACCGGGTGAAATTTGGACTGGGAAAATGTAGCAGTAAAAACTGCGGGAATTATGCTAGAAAAATGACGAGAAACGACAAAAAAACACCAAAAACTCGCCGGAACCGACGGCGCCGATTGCCGGAAAACCGGCCGGCAGCAGTCGAAGCTGGCCGACAAGGGACGCCGGGGCTGCTGCCCAACAAGGGACGCAGGTAAAATACCGGAAAACGTTCCCGAAACGCTGGAACAATAACCGGGAAAAACGACGTCAATTCTGACGTTCCGAGGTCCGTTTTCTAAATTTTAAGTTCCAAATTCACAATGTAGTGCTATTAGGGTCTCATGTAACCCAAAAGCGGCAAATTTAAAAACCACGTGAGTTGCAAACGTTGACCATTCATGCTAGGTTTAAGGCAAATAAAATTCTCACGAGTTCATCTAAGAAATACAATAAATTTTATTGGAGATGCCAATATTTAATACAACACAAACAAGCTTCTAATCCCAATAGATGACTTAAGCTAAAGTCGAGCAAAAAATATGGCAATGCTAACGTCATACTTGAAAAATAGTAAGCATAAAACATAGTCAAAATAGATTGACTAATCAAAAGTCCGTAGCAACAAAATCTTGCATATTGGATAGGGTGGAGCCTTAGCCTGAGGCTAAAAAATGTGCTTACTTTAGAATGGAAGAATGTTACGTTTCCATCTCCAAAATTTCCTCACGAAATAGATACAGGTGTCAAAAATGGCATGCGTTTCTTGGATGTGGAGTATGCATCAATATCAACTCTGATAATACAACGTCATAGACGTTTATTGAATCACTTTAAGTGTGTCACATAGAATGTGTTATTATTTTTTTGGGATCTTTTGTCAGCAAATAGTGTTGCTTCAGAGTAATTGATTTCAACTCAAATAAATGAGTACGTAAACCTTGGGATTATCGTTTATAGACATAAGTTTAAGAAAACTCAAACATTCAACTAACAGTCGCGATGGCGACGCATCCATAAGAACCGAGGGTTGTATATGTTTCGAATAATCGAAACTATTCCAGTATGTAACCGGAATTAGAAGAGTTGTGATGCATATGGTCACAAAATAATCGATGCATTTCGGCGATTCTCATGATCGAACCCAAAACAGTGGTGTACTCAGACAACCACACGTAATAAATTTCTTCCTTTTAAATAATAATGTGACTCTCCCAGGACCGTCATACAAAAAAACGTCGACCAAGAGAGGAAATATATCTCTCTTTGGTCTCATAGACATAAACAAGGCTAATAGCGCCCAATAATGTATATATATATATATATATATATATATATATATGTTCAAAAGAAGCAACTTTAGGAAAAACATACTTGTTGGTCTGCCAAATAGACCGCATATAATTAAAGTGCTCTGCAAATCGATCGTCATGCAGGAAGCTGCTTTGATGAATTCCTTTTCGATCTTCGTCTGATGACATAAAAATCTTGTGATGATACGATCGAAATCGTATGTAGATGACAAAAGTATCGTCCATCTCGGCATGAATGTCATCAACATAGTACGACGAGCAATGATTTTTCCTATATGAGCACGTGAAATATCGTTAGAAATAAAAATGTGCCAATGAAAATTTAAATAATGAAATAGGAAAAAGGAAAAGAAAAAACAAGTAAAGCCAAATAGGGTCAGTTGGGCTCGGTGGGCCAGAGGCCCAAATCCAAGGCGGGTCAGCTGTTGTTGAAATCGGGCAAAACCGTTTCGGATCCGTTGCAGACTAGGGTGTTCACTCTTGAAGATCAAAGGCACATCGGAGTGCCGAGGAGTCCAGACTAGGGTCGACGACAGTCGGAGGATGCAAGAGACGCCGGGCCAGACCGGGGTGGTCTGGATGTCTTCACCGAATCTTGGCAGCGTCGGGTCTAGCAAAACTGGACGTCGGATCTGCAAGCATGGGGAATCGATCGGGTGGACGAACGGGGCAAGAGCGGCAACGCCAGGCGGGGATGGCATAGAGGTCGGGAAAATGTTGGACGAACGCCGTCAATGCTGGGCAGACACAGGTCTGCAGAGATGTCCCGCCGAGACTAGACGTCGTCGGAGTGAGACCGAGGATGAGGGAGGCGTCGACGGCGCTCTGGGTTTCTCTATGCTATGTCGTCGTTTGTTGCTCGTCTGGGTAGCGATGCGTAGGTCGGAGCGGCATGGCAGCAGGTCACCGGCGCGGGGACGACCGACGCAAGTCGATGGAGAAGATGGGATGCCCAGAGCAAATTCCTAGGTGCCCACAGTAATTCTGATTTCTGATATTTCTCTATTTTCTCTTCCGGCAACAATTTTGTTGGTGTCTTCTCTAGATCTCGACGATGCTAAAAAAAGATTGCCAGAAAAAAAAATTCAAGACTTAGGTTAATTTTTCTAATTGTGGCCTCGTCGCTCAGACGCTTTAGAATAAAGTGCTGATAACGTGTTTGAGGAGAAACGAAACGAGAATAATAACAACGTAATGGAACAAAATATCTATCTTTATTGATGATAATGTGGCCTGAATCCCGTAAGATTCGGAGTCCTAATCTATTACAGAGATGTGAACTATCTCTACAGGAAATCTAATAAGGCTAAGACACACACGAGGGTAGAATAGTAATTCTCCTGGAACAGTAAACATTTTATATCATATTTATTACCCTTTCTATGGTAAGAATCAGATTTATACAGAGCAACCCATTTACTAATGATATTTGACTGAATAACCCAGAAGTCCAGAACCAGGTAAAGCAAAATCATTGCGTTAAGGAGAATAGTCATATGAGAGAGAGTTTTATTTTTGGTAATGAAAGAAACTTCATTTAGGGACCAGCCCGAGAGAGAGAGAGAGAGTTGCTTACATGTTTGTGACATGTCAGATGTGCTCGGTGGTAGTATTGGAGGCACTACAGTTACCGCAGGTGACGTTATTGACGATATTCAAAAACTGATCTACCTGCGCACGCTAGTGAACGCAGGAATTCTCTGGGGGAATTTTTTGTTTTTCCAAAGAAACAAAATAAAAACCTTAATCAACATAAAGTCTCTTGAGCAAAGCCTCAATCGATACAAATAGAACTATAGAAGATAGAGAAATAAAGAAAATTTCAGAAAATTAAGAAGAAAAACTACCTAAGCATAGAGGTGGCAAATGGACCGAAAAGCCCTAGTCCGGCCTGTTAAAAATCGGCTCGGCACGGCCCGATTCCGTTATTGACTTATTTTATTTGGCCGGGCCGAGTCGATCCGAGATATTTTGGCCCATGGGCCCTTCACGGCCCGAGCCCGTTTTTAGCCCAACACAGCCTGATCCCGATAAATTCATGAGCTGGCTCGTTAAACACATAATTTTATAATATTTATATAAATATCTAAACAACTTGAATATTAGACTTTTCAAGTTAAAAGCTCTTGATTATTTCATTATTTTAACTACAATATTTCACAAATATTATCAAAGTAGTAAAGAAAACTTCATTGTTTTCACATATATAACGTTTTAGAAATAAGATTATGAAATGTGTTGTAGTATTTAATTTATTTTATCATTCTAAATAGTTATATAAAATAAATATTTTAGGTACATAATATTTTTAATTTTAATTGTGTCATATAATGCTAATGGGCTGGGCCGGCCCGCTTCTTAGCCCGACACGAGTCCGGGTCCAGCCCAACATGAGCACGGTTTTAGCTCACTTAAAATGGGCTGGTCCGGCCCGGTCCATTTGCCACCTCTACCGCTAAGCACTAAGGAAAAGAGATTACATATATAAGAGGTTTTATATATGTTTGTGGGCTAGCAAACAAAAGTTTAGAGTGGGACTTTCAAAGCCCAATTGAATGGGGGCATTTGCAATATAAAGCGGCTAGTTAAATGAAGAAGCTTAAATCAAACAATTTTAGAGCACATTGAGTGGGGGGCTAATTCACCTTACCTTGGTCTGTCATTGAATATACCATAGGAGAAACCCATCCAAGTTCTCCGCTGCATGGATCTACGGTTGAATTCCAGACCTTCCCCAGTGTTTCTCCGATGACCTTTAAGGCTTGTACTACATGCATATCGATCCATTAGTGAAATGCAACCGCTTGATTCTTGTAAATAAAGTGAATTAACCTACCTCGAACATATATGATATATCACTTACTTTCATCTTCAGCCAACCGATTAGCTCCAGAAACAAAGCTCGTCGAGAAAATTAGCAAGAGCAAACCGACAAGAAGCCGAAAGAAGAAGAATATGTAATTCATCAATCCCGTTTATACAGGTAGTAGTTGATCGTCTAATTCATTTTGCCTCTAACGTACTCTTTATATGGTGAAAACTTTCCGATTTTAAGGGCATCGAAATGGTTCCCAACTTGATGGAGTTTTTGCAGGAGGAAAATCGAGACAAATGGATTGTTGCGTTATTCGAGCTTGGATTGATTAGTAGTTTTATAATGAGAGACTTACATATTAACATACAAACTGTATTACGTTTACAGACAGTTTTACACTTGTCAAATCACTTAAATGTATCCAGCTTCTGCATGCATATGCAACGCCGACAAGAGAATATTGAATTATTGACTACTGACTAGTCAGTCATTTAGATACCAAACCACCGGAAAATTCTATGAGCCGACACTTTCATCGAGTCCGTTGAGCAAATGAAACTTTCGAAAATACTTGGTGATCGATCAAATCATATTTATGAGGTTCCATTGACTAGTCAGTCTTCATATTTCTAATTATTTTTTGGGATATCGACGTACTTGGTGATTGATAAAATTATTTAATACAAACATACAGTAGCACGAGCTCCGTGTAAAAGTAATAAAATGATATATAGTTTACATCTAAAACCAATTGTCAATAGATGAATTGACCTAAACTCTTATAAACTCACATGTTATGTTTCATTTTTTCATGTGAGATGTATACTTTCAACACCCATTCGTACGTGTGGCGAATTTTTAACCAAACACATGGATAACATTTTGGGTGCGTGGAGTCCGTGCGGTCATTTAAGCTTCATACGTGGACATGGTAACCCGCTCTGATACAATGATATAGTGATATGAGGTTCACATCCAAAACCAATTAGTAATAGATGGAATGACCCAAACTCTTATACACCCAAATGTTAGGTCTCATTTCCCATGTAGGATGTATACTCTCAACAGAAAGTCCCTTCGGGGCTGCGAGCTACAACGACCATCTACATCACCAGATACAGTTATTGAGCTTGTGAAACTTGGATGTTTTTCAACTTTTTATTTCTGAAATTACTTTCATTTCACAAAAACGACTAAAGATATTTTGTATAATGAATACTCAAATCACCATTTTAATAATTTTGGAAAATGATAAGAAATAAGAATTTGAAATGCAGGTTATTATTACAACCAATTCAACAGGTTTTCAACTTTCAACTATATAAACTTATTTAAAAAAAGTAAAAGTAGTAGATACATTCCACTACTGTAGACAACCTCGCACATATTTTCTCTCATTTCTATTCTCCCAATAACTTGAATCAGGAACGAGTGGATAAAGATCATTAACAGATGAAGATGACGCAGTCCAAGGCCCTTCGGTTGACAAAGTAGTCATAGTTTGCCTCTGACTATTCTCACTCATGTTTTCTGCAACATTGGACTCAAAATGTTTCCTCATTTTATTGATCTCATCCTTTGAAGCATTTGAATCGATGGCCAACTTTTTCACAGAAGCCTTGCCTTCAAGCATGCTCACCACAGAAGACATAGTAGGCCTATATGCTGCAATGACATTAGTGCAAAGAAAAGCTACATTGATTGTCCTCATCATTTCTTCTTTGTTAAAGTCTGAGCCCAACCTTGGATCAACTAGATCCAGTATGTTCCCTTCCTCTTTAAGAACACGTGCCTGGAAACAAGATCAAGGATTTCAATCATTATATAGAACTGTAGGTATACCCGCTACTTTGATTCAAGATTAATTAAATTGAAGTGAACAAGGAAGAAATAGATTCATCACATCAACCTACCCAATCAAGAAGAATAAAGCATTCTCCCTTTGTGCGGTAAGTTGTATTGCTCCGCCCACTAACAATTTCCAATACAACAATTCCAAAACTATAAACATCGGCTTTATCAGTTAGATAACCGTGCATCGCATATTCAGGTGCCATATATCCGCTGCAAAAAAAAATTATATATATATATATATATTAACACATATTGACATATGAGAAATTGTAAATACACTCCACTAAATAATTAATACATACTCACTACTCAATACACCACTCATTTTATTTCTCATTCTAATTTTATACTAAATACATAACCCAAAGTGCCTAAAATACCCTCAACTCAAGGTGTCTTATCATTTCATATGATTTTTGAAAAGATTTCATATAATTAGTATGTACTAATTTTTGTAGTGATCCATAAATATTGATTATTTAAAAATTCTTACATATACTTGTTCTTCAAATTCTCGAACATGAAAAACGATAAATGCATTCTTCATCTTGTGATGAACTTTACATATTCTTCATCTTCATCGTTGATTTTGTTTTTTTAGAAGAAAAATTACATTGAAATGAGAAAGATCATAATGTCATAACATAAATTATCTTGGTTTGACATTTTAAATTAAAAATTATTAATTTTTAAGAAAGAAATAAAGGGATTAATTGATAATTAAAATTTTCCACTTAATTTTCTATTAGATAAATATAATTTCTTTCTTTGTAGAAACTTATTTAATTTCTCACATTATTAGTTTCTGAAAAATTTAAGATTGTAATATTTATATTTTCTTAATTAGGGGTATATTTTGGTCATTTTCCATATCTAAGAAATTTGATTTAAAACTTGAAAAGATATGGCACTACTAGAAAAATATTCTTAGGTCACGAAATAAAAAACATTCGTCACCTAAGACAATACTAAGATGACGAAAAATAATTAGTCACCTAAGTAAAATATTTCATCATCTAAGTCAATAAGGGTGACGAATTGCTGTTTCGTCAGCCAATTCGTCATCTAAAATGAGTGCTAAGCTGACGAAAAGTTGTTTCGTCATCTAAGTTATATCTAAGCTGACGAATTACTTTTTTCGTCGCCATAGTGTTGTACTTGTTAGGTGACGAGATCAAACTTCGTGGGTATAGTGTTTTCGCTTAGGTGACGAAAAAAATATTGTGTCCTATGTAGTCACTTAAATAAATAAATAAATAAAAATACCAATGATAATAAACTAATATTCGATTGATCCCCTAACGTTACCGAATTGGGATGAATTTTTTACCATGCTCACATTTAACTATAATAATCACATCAGACGGTCGATATTTTTGATTTTGTGAATTTTAGCGGTAAACACCACAACGTGCGTACTAATGTTATATATCTTATTTAATAGGTTATATGCAATTACACAACTTTGTGAACCAACTATACTTAGAAAATAAAATTTGTAAAAACCTTGTGAAATAAGATGTGACCGGTACAGTAAAATACAGTTGTGGTTGAAAAATCACATATTTCCGATAACGTTTGGACCTCGAAAGAACCAGTCAACCCTATTTATGCATTTGGTTCGTCCCACACATTGGGGATGCTCTTCAATTTTCTGTTGCACGTAGTGTACAGTGGCATTCAGAATCCTATGCATCCCAAGATCTAGTCTTTCTTTCCCTAGAACCAATATCAACATGTCTGCCGCCCCACAAGCAGTTGCTAACAATTTCTATCTTTTCAAAAAAGGCAATGAATAATGAAGCACAATTTCTATTACAAAGATATTATAGTTAAACATCAAAAATTAAGTATCAGTACTAAGTCTCTTCCTCCCCACAGCTGCAAGCCTTCTTTGATATGGATGACATCAATACTCACATAAGTCACATAAGCACTAAGACTGAAACAAAGTATAGACAAGCAACAACATAAGAGAAGCCACATATTATAAAATGTAGATAACAACAAAGATCACCTCATAAGCACCTACCATTTTTCGTTTACATAGCAATGAACACACATAGATCTCATTATATAAACAATTGAGCAAAACCTAGTTTTGATTGAATCAGATGCCAACAGAATCGTAAACTTTATCACACAAACCCAGAACAAACTAATCTCAAATATCCATCAGATTCAAAGAAATTTGAAACTGAAATAGATAAAGAACTAACCTTAATGCAAATTTTCCAAGCACCTTGCTTGTCTTCAATCTTCAATTACGAACCAAGAATCGTAATGAGGCGAGGGTGATGAAACGTCAAATGGAGAAATTGTGTGTTTGTAATGAGAAGCTGCTCTGCCTATAATTGATGACAAGGGTTTGTGGCAAGTGAGTGTAATTGATTTGAGGAAGTGAGAAAGTGAGGATAGAAATCGGTATTTTTAAACTTTCATTAAAGCACAGTAAATAGCGCCACAGTAATCTTCAACGCTTCTGCTTCTAAAAGGAGGGGTGAGACAGTTTCGGCTTTTGGATGAGAAAAGCCATTGCTTTTGGAAGCCGCTAACAAGAAGTTGGATTACCAAATGCAATAGAAGGCTTAGCTTATAATCACCGTACCCAATAAGTACTACCAAACACAGCCTATATTTGTGTAATATGATTTTTTTTATGATCTACATTTTTAAAAATTTCAGAAAATAATATCTAAATAAAAAATTTACAATTTTAAAAAACTTATATTCGTAAAAATAGAATTCTTAAGAAAATTTCATCAAATAAGATTACTCCGCTTCCTCTGTATAAAAAAAGAAATACCCGTCTCCCAGTCAGTCTCGTCCTCCATTTTCTTTCTCCGCGATTTCCAGGGTTCGTAGTATTTGGGAATTTTCTCGAGCCCTCTTCTCTCTCCAGCGCACTGTTCCGATTAGGTTTTCATCCTAATCTCACCCATCCAAGGTAACCCCTCACATCCTCTCCGGCTATTCTCCGTTCGATTCTCATAGGCATCTCTCTTTTACCTTCTAGCACGACGATTCCCAGGGTTTGGTTTTTTGCTTCGTCGTTTTGCCTCTTTTTTATTTCTTCGTAATGGTTACATTTTCGATTCTCTGACCTGCAATTGTTCGCTTCTGGTTTGGCCTAGGGTTCTTTGCTGTGTGATATGCTTTATTTCGCAGGGATCGGTTTCTCTAGGTATATACGGTTCTTGTTTTCGCATTCAATTTTTTGATGATGAATCTCTGCGCATTTTTGTGTCGAGTGAATGTTGACGGTGCATGTTGTTTTGTCACATATCTAGGTTTTCCCTGTGTTGTTGAGCTTGTTTATTAATTTCAATACGCCGAAAATATTTGAGGTGGTTTTGGTCTGATTAAAGCTCATTTTTGTCGTTGCCTTTCGATTTGTGGTTGTGTGTTGGTGATGGTGGTTATGGAATTCGTGATTATTATTATTATAGGCTAGGTTCTTATCAGTTTTTGTTTTGTTTTGAATTATGCTGATAAAGTTGCAGTTGGGAGTCGAGCATAATTATTCACAGAAATGGAGCGCAAGGTTATCGAATTGGATCAAGGATGGGACTACATGCAGAAGGGGATCACCAAGCTGAAGAGGATTCTAGAGGGATTGCCAGAGGCTCAGTTCAACTCTGAGGAATACATGATGCTTTACACGTATCCTTTAGTCATGATTCGTATTTGTTGGTCTTGACTCTTGATACTGCTGTTTATGTATGTATTGCGTCTTTTATTTTTCCATCAAGGCTGTTGTGAAGTAATTTTTATTGTGCTGTGAGGTGAATTTTCCCTAACTACAAGTACAGAACTATCTATAACATGTGTACGCAAAAGCCCCCATATGATTATTCTCAACAGCTTTATGACAAGTACAAGGAGGCATTTGAGGAATACATTACCTCAACGGTGAGAACTTTAGCTTGTTGTTATTAATCATGCAAGTGACATGCTTTTATCTGAACTTACTTGGAAATATATATCAAAATTTGGTTGTTTATTACACAGGTGATGCCCTCTTTAAGAGAAAAGCATGATGAGTTCATGCTGCGGGAGCTTGTCCAAAGATGGGCCAATCATAAGATTATGGTTAGGTGGCTATCACGCTTCTTTCATTATCTCGATCGTTACTTCATTGCGCGTAGGTCGCTTCCTGCATTAAATGAAGTTGGTCTCTCCTGCTTTCGTGATCTGGTTAGTCATGTCTCTCTAATATTTCTTATCAAAGGACAGTAGGACTTGGCTTGCTTATAATATTCTGTTAAATCATTGTCACTACCAGGCGTCGCTTCAATAACTGATGTACTTAATTTGTGGTCTCAGGTTTACCGGGAGGTAAATGCTAATGGCAGAGTTGCTGTGATTGGTCTTGTAAGTTCATTAGTCCTGATCTTGTACTGAGAAATATCTTGATCTTGTCATTCAATGAGTGTTGTTTGACCGCCACTTCCAGATCGATAAAGAACGTGAAGGAGAGTAGATTGACAGAGCGCTATTGAAGAATGTGATAGACATCTTTGTTGAGATTGGCATGGGGCAAATGGATTCTTATGAACAGGACTTTGAAACACAACTGCTAAACGATACTGGTGACTACTATTCTCGTAAAGCATCAAATTGGATTTTGGAGGATTCTTGTCCAGATTATATGCTGAAGGCAAGTTTACATTTAGATATGCTTTTTTTTTTGGTGAGGTGAGTTCATAGACCAGTATGTTGTCTAATGCCTCTTGTGACCCTATACAGGCAGAGGAATGTTTGAGAAGGGAGAGGGACAGAGTTTCTCATTACCTGCATTCAAGCAGTGAGCAGAAGCTGGTTGAGGTACAGTTAATAAGTAGTTATAAGTTTGTTAGTTTGCTTTTAACGAGTATATAATAATTTGGGGTATGTAAGTATTGCTGGCTGAAGAAGATATTGATCTTCATTTAGACCAACTACAAACTCAAGCAAATGTGTTTGAAACAACATTTAAACATAGAAACATGAACGAGATCAGGGGAATGGGCTTTGCAGGCAGTCATGGTTTGAGCCAGGGGCCAGACAAGACCGGCACTTCACGTTCTAGGCGAGCTGCAGAGATTGTTGATAAAGCTGTGGAGGAAGCCCGACAAGCCAAGGAGGAAGCTCGTGAGACCAGGGAAGAGAACACACAGATTAAGGCTCGTCTTCAACAAATGGAGCAGCTTCTCTCTGACAAGTTTGGCATACAGCTGCCGGTTCCCCCCCAACAGCAGCCCCGTGATGATGATGAAGGCAATGGTTCCATCAACATTGCCTCAGTTTCCTAGTCTGTGTCTAGTAAACTATTATAATCAAGTCACTAGTTTGTTTTTGAATATATATTTTGTATGAACAAGTTGAAATTAATTAGTAGTTTATATATTTTGGAATGGTTTGTATGAACTTGATTATGAAATGTATGTATATATATATATATGGTTTTGCTCAATTTTGTATTCTTTTAATTAATATTGAAGGTAAAATAAACAATTAAACAATTTAATCAAAACAGCTTCAATAAAATATATTACACTAAGGTGACGAAAGTTAAAATGTCGTGGCCTTATATGGATGTCCAAATAGTCAGCAGTCGGAGGGATTTCGTGCTAAACAAGTAATGACGAAACATGTTTCGTAGTGTTAGGGTTATGGTGACGAAAAAGTCTCGTCACTTTATAATGATAGAGACGAAAAAGAAATCGTGGTGTAAGTTCCCGGTATAGTGACGAATCACTTTATTTCGTCACCTAAGTTCTTCAATCACGGCTCTTAGGTGACGAACCTTTGGTGACGAAAATTTCGTCACGTAACTTCTTAGGTGACGAATAATACTCTTAGGTGACGAAAATATTTCGTCACTTTAGGGTTTTGTTCTAGTAGTGTGGATGTGTATTAAGTAATTAAGGGTGTGTATTTAAAACTTCTCTTGACATATATGAGATAAACCAGTACAATACAACTAATATTATACATGCATGTTTATTATTAAGAATGGTGTATTGTATATAGATTTGTATGGATTTTTTTAAATTCATAAATTTTCAGAATAGTTCACAGACTTTTTAAAAAGACCATAGAATCTCATAGATTTATGTCGATTTCTTTAAAGTTATTGACTTGATTACAGACTTTTATTGATTTATGAAAACTCACATAATTCATTATTAATGACTTCTACAGATTTCATAAAAACAAATTATGTTATAACTAGAAAATAATTAGTACATAAAGAAAAAATATCTCAATGTAACGAACAAAATTGAATATATGTAACAAATTAAAGTTACTTTTTTTTAGTTAAGAAAATAACGCATGGTAACTGAATAATGTGCATATTATTTCTCAGCTCTCAACTACAAACCCACGACTCTGTAATAATTTGATTCACTTTTTGGTGCGCTTTAAGTATCCAATTGACCTTATGGGTTCTTTTAACGCCCCGTGGATGCTATTAGATAGAGATTTAATGCATGATAATAAAAAAATTATGAAACATTTTTTTAAGTAAATTGATTGGTTGTGTCTCTTAAAAAGAAATTAGAGAATCTCAATTATTTATATGAAAGTAAAAGAAACATTTCAAATTTAAATCTATTGATCAATAGATACCAAAGAAATTGAAGTAAATAATTTGTTTCGGTATTCATGAAATATTGATATAATTATTATTTTCCTTTCTTTCTTATATACTTTTTTCATTGTCATTGTTTTTATTGTTATCGTTGGACATGTGTTCACATATGAGAATGAAGTTTTAATAAATATAAAGATAAAAGGTAAAAACATAACATAAAGAACAAGTAAACATTCATGTGATCATAGGTTGAATAAACATGTTGGTCGGGTTGTAGGAAAAGAATTGATAAAGAAAAATGATGGAGAATGAATATCTTTAAACACAATGAGAAAGTCAATGGAAAAGCTCATGAAAATCTTTGGTCTAGATGCTAGACAATTTTTGGATTGTGGTGTGTATAATTTACACTAAAAAGTTCATGAGTTTATAATTCCATAAGTGAATGATATTTTGAATACCCATAGACTCCTATTCATTTTAAAAGTTTTGATTGAATACCTCCAGACTTTCATGAATTCCATAATGACTTTTAAAAATCTTAATTGAATACACCTAGACTTGTATAGATAATTAAAAGTCTATACTGAATACACCTAGACTCTTGAATTCCACATAATTCTTTAAAAATCCCACTAATTTCATATACAATACACCCCCTAAATGGGTAAAAATGCAACATTAATTAGTGAGAATTTTTAAATACACACCTTTGATTACTTAATACACATTTATATTGTATCGAGGTCTCAAATCAAATTTATAAATATGCAAATGATTGAAATAGACACGTGTAATAAATTTAGAGGATATGAAGAAATTAATGTTTAGAATGATTTTTTTTTTGGAAACTAATAAAGAAAGAAAAAAATTAGATGGAAAGTTGATAATGAAATCTGAAGTGAAAAATTTCAACAATCTATATCTATCCATAAAAGGCTCATAGTTTCCGAATTTAGAATAGTCAAATAAAAATATTCCGTGTTAAAATGTTATGAATTTTTAATTTCATTAAAATTCATCTTTTTTCCATCATCTAAACCCACGGTTGAGGTAGGTTCTTCATCTTGTTTATCACTTTTCATCTTCAAGAATTGAAGAACAAGACTATATAGATCGGTAATAATTTTCCAATAATCAATTTGAACATCTGGTCGTTATGTATTTAAATTTACTAATTATACGAAATTATAAGGTATTTTTGGTTAAGGGTATTGTGTGTGGTTTGGAGTGTGTATTTAGTAAAATACTAGAATGCAAAATTAAATATATGGTGTATCAAGTAGTGAGTGTGTATCAAGTAATTCATGATGTGTATTTAAAATTTCTTGTGATTAGTTCTTAATAACAATGCTATATATTAAAAAAAAACCTCCATTTTGTTCCATCTTCCTCTTTTTATGGATAGCTTGCAGTGAAAAGAGTGACCTAAAAAGCTAACAAGTTTATACAACAGGACTTACTAAGTTCCAGCAATTCGGGTGCTTATGTGGGTATTATCCTCTTCATCTAGTTTGGCCAATCCAAAGTCAGATATCTTCGGGCATAGATTCTTATCAAGTAGCACATTAGTAGCTTTGATGTCTCGATGAACAATCTTCAACCTCGACTCCTCATGAAGGAAGGCCAAGCCTCTTGCAATACCAACACAGATATTGTGCCGTGTTCGCCAATCTAACTTCAACTGATTTTCTTCCGGATCAATATGTCAAAAAGTAAAAAGTGAATAATTGTAGCTAGTCATCAGAAAATTTCTTATATCCACTCGCAAGAACCAATTGAAGGTTTAGAGATGAAGACGTGCTAGAGATATTTACCAAACAAAGCACGTGCAAGACTATTATTTTTCATGTACTCATAGACTAGCAACAATTGATTTCCTTCAATGCAGCATCCATATAGCTTGACAAGATGGGGGTGTACTAGAGCAGAAATCATGCCAATCTCATTCACAAATTCGCGATTCCCTTGCTTTGATTTGGCAGAAAGCTGCTTAACAGCAATTATGGTGCCATCTGATAAAAGACCCTGCATTCATCAAACATAGTAAACATCTCTCAAAAAAATGAGCTCAGGTGCTGAAAATGAATAGATTTTATCAGTTCTGCATTCTGTAAACTACCTTGTGCACAGGACCAAAACCACCTTCTCCAATCTTATTAGCTGGGTCAAATTCGTTTGTGGCGGCTTTGATTTGCCTCCAAGTAAATCTACTGGTTTGCAAGTCCGCACCATCTAAATCTGTGTAGGATGCGAATTGATATTAAAAAAGTTGCCAAATTTTCAGAATGACATAGCACTATGAATTCAGACTGATTCCAGGCCTAAAACATAACAACGTGTAACCAAACTTATACTTTTGACCATGTATGTAAAGCATTATACTAAAGTCGAAAATCTGAACATGTACCATTTTAGAAGCATGATAGTGCACATTTGTTGGGTAATATTGAGGAAATTATTACGATCATCTTAGGCAGCCTAAAAAATATGAAATTAATCAAAACTTGAGACTATTTTAGTATCACGATCTAACTGCAAATACCTTGTTCAAGAGTCCTTTCTCGTCTTAAAAAGCCTTTCCACCAAAGAGTATTAAAAATAAGTAGTATAATGAAGATTCCACTAGCCACAATTCCAATCACCACACCGACAGATATTCCACCTTCACCTCCTGTTGAGGCCTCTGGTGGCGGTTCAAAGTCTACCATAACAAGAAGCTTCAGTTCAGCAAAAACAGAACGGTAAAGTAAAATAGATACAGTTCTTTAATTGGCAACAGAAGAACACAAGACCAACATGTAGAGTAGTGATCGATTAATGGAATAGGATGCATGGACTATTTTTTTCTCATGAAACTCTCAGTAATCTACAGCTAGTTGCAAGGAGAACATCAGAGTTGATGAAATACTGAACTTACTAGGATAAACAGAAATAGCAGAGATAAGCGGACCATAGGGTCCATTTTGAGGGATGCTAGTGGTTCCTTTCCCAGCCCAAAGTAGACGGATCTCCAAGGTATTACTAGTTACGTTAGCAGTGAACTTTTTCACAACGGCGATACCAAACCCTCCTGCGTCACTAGCAATGTTAAAATCCTTCAACGCCAGTAACCCCTGCAATATAGTACGTAGTTCTATCAGCTGACAATTCATTTTCATGTTTACTAAGGCGTCAACAGTATTTACTGTACTTACTTGCATGTTAACATACAGTTTCTTCATAATAAAGTCAAGACAATGTTTTATCAACCGAAAATAAAGTAACATTTGTTTTGACAACATTTGAAAATTATCGTGCACTTTGGCTGACATATGTGAATTTATGGAATACCTGGATATAAATATCAAATATACGCCTTCCCAAGCTGCTATATGTTTTGTCATTGGTAAAACTTATCTCGGCAAAATGGAGGTTCACCGTGTAAATTCCATTTCCCAGACAAAACCCATAATAAGTTAACGAAATAGGAGAAACCCGTGCATTCAAATACAGCTGAGGATTGGTTTTTATGGGGAGTATAGATAAATTTTTCAAGATATAGGTATCTGTAGAACTGGCATCGTCATGGAAGTAGCCAGTGTTGCTTATTGCCCAATTCGTACTGCTTTTGTAAAATGATGAAGGCCCAGATTTATCTGTATCATCATCTTCATAAGTTACTTTCGTAGGCCTTGTGAAGTTTACACTAAGTTGTACTTCGTCTGCGCCACAATTTATGTAGAGCGAGTACGAAGCTGGGAAAGGAAAGCAAAAGAAGGTTAGGAGCCGTTGAGAATTGAAAAGAAAATACAGGCCAGGACATATGGAATCCAACTTACTTTTTGAACATTTTGCAATTTCCGAACATGAAATAGATCTGCAAACAGAGTAATGAAGGATACAAAAAGATCAGCAAGAGACCATAAATAGCCAACCAATAGATCTTTAAATTACACGTAAAATTTTGTGAATGGTTTCAGAATACTGTAAACTTACGACGTATTGCCCCCTGAAGAGCTGGCAAACAAGTTCCTACAGTAATTAACATACATTCATTAGCTTGCTTTACAAAACATGAAGAATATATATAGCTTAGTACAGATTGATATTCTTACAAGTCTGCTCGTGGTGTACAACTAGCCCCTGAGTTAGTAGTAAAGTTGTTATATGAAAGATCACTGCAGAAAAACGCTCATGTAAATTTCTGTTTCAAAACTAAATTAAGGGAGTAGGATGAGCATTTGCTATTATAGCTTTTCAAGAAGTGAATTTACATGCTTTTTCCTTTCGAATTCATCCAATCAGGCACGGATCCGGTGAGCATATTTCCAGTCAAGAACCTAAACATAATAAATGCAAAACTATTATGTAAAGTAAAATGAGCCTCCATAAAGTTTATGAACTTTTCCATATGCCTTGACGATTCACCATAAATTTTGGAATTCAAATATCTGATGAAATACAACTTGTAGCATCTAGCATGGGTAAATATATTTTCTTTTTTGTTAGGACAAGTTATGTGACAAATTTACTATATTGAAAACTATTTGTTCATAATATTGTGAAATGTTATTGGTGAAGTAATTACAACTAATTGAACTATATTTTATACAAAACATCACATTATTTACCACAATGACAACAAATTTATTGTTAAATCAGTAAATAGAGATATCACATACCTCAAGGTATCTAAGAAAATTCATATGTGATTGATAAGAGGAATGTTGAAAAAATATACTAGTACAAATATGAGCAACCGCAACACTTTGCGTGTGGCTATTAGAGGTGTTGCAAGCAGAAAAAATCACACTTGAGTGTGGCAATACTCCAAAAAAACCTCATATAGCCACACTTAAGTTGGATTTATCCCACTTGTAAGAATCTCATATCCTGTGATGCTTGATATGATAACTCGGTTCCAGTTATGCACATTTATTATCAGATTCTTGCTTCAACAAAATTCTCTCTCATTTTACTTGGAGATACTCCATCAGATCCTAATACTAGACCATCTTCAACAATTCCTCTAAAACCCAAATAATCTCTATTATAGAGGAAAAACATCAATTTTTAATTCTAACAGCTCCTCTAAACCATCTATAATAGAAAAAGTGGGAAGAGAGATAAATAAAATCTCTAGATTTGTAGAACTTTCAAAATCTCTACTTCAAAACAATATCTAAATTTTATTACTTACCAAAACAAATTCACTATTTATCCTAAAAATAACCAAAAAAGGAAAGAAATGATTTAACACTCCTTCTCAGAAAAGGAAACAACCAGGATCTGGTATTCACTGCTTACATGTAATCCGCATTTGCTAGACCAGAAAAGCTGCTTGGAATTTCTCCGGTTAGCTTGTTAAAGCTGATGTCTCTGCAAAGATCCCATTTAAAGAAAATGTAAACATGATCCTTGTTTTCAGTATAGTAGCAGGTATGATAAGACAATTTAAAGAACACTGAGAAGAAAAAGAAAAAAAAGGCATTTTACTAAC
Organism: Argentina anserina; assembly: GCF_933775445.1. Classification (NCBI taxonomy): domain Eukaryota; kingdom Viridiplantae; phylum Streptophyta; class Magnoliopsida; order Rosales; family Rosaceae; genus Argentina; species Argentina anserina. The sequence goes on from NC_065874.1 coordinate 10,340,229, forward strand.
AATGTTTTCAAAGTCTTTATAGTCCCAAGATATTCTGGAAGCTGTCCGGTAATATTGCAATTCCGCAACATCCTGTCACATAAACACTTAAAGCTTGAGTTGGCAAAGACATATAGTTTAGCCAGATATGTGTGCCATATGAAAGTATGTAACTCACAGTGTCTTCAGTTTAACCAAATTCTTAAGTGAAGGAAATGATGATGCAGGTCCAATCAAGTCAGTAACTATCCTGCAAGTACGTTTGTCCATGAATGAAAATTATTTACATAATCCTAGTCTATTCCATTCTACAAAAAAAAAAATCAAATTTTTAAAAAGTACTAACATGTCAGTTAAATTTGTCAAAAGAGAAATGCCGGAAGGAACTGGCCCTGTCAAGCCACTAGCCTGAATTTCGCTGTCACAATACATAGTGTAAATTAGTAATCTGATGAAATATGACAATCAAGCAAAAGTAAACCATGAGAAACATAAATGGTAGTCACAGTGTGTTAAGATTTGTCCAGTTCTGAATAAAATTAGGTATCCTTCCGGAAAAAGAATTGTCACTGATCCGACTGCAAAACAAAGGGAAAAATAAGAATGATTCAACTATTCCCGTGATCAGAATATGAGATACACAATGACTGCGATGGGTGCTTACAACACCAAAGATTAAAGAACGAAAGAAGGTAAGAAAGAAAGAACAAGAAAAGATTACAAGTCCTTTAGTGTACTAAGTCCTGCAAATGTTTCCGGCAACTCCCCAGTAAAGTTGTTTGAGGAAAGAATCCTACCAATAAAAGTTAAAATAAATACTAATTCCAAATGAATATCAAGCATGCACCCATAAATGATCCAAAAGGGCAGTACACATGAGCATGTGTCTAGGAACAACTCTACCACGTCTAACAAAAGTCATTTACAATGGCTGAAAGTTCTAATGGGATGGAGTCTTACATTATTTCTATGTTGGGCAAGTTCCCGAGCTTCACGGGAAGAACTCCAGATAAGCTATTAATTTCAAGGTGCCTGCATAAACATATGTAAATTTATTCATAAGAAAGTTCACACATCAAGTGAGAAGAAAATGACACAGATGTTGTTATCAAGACTCACAAACTTTTGAGGGTTGTGATGTTTGCAAGCTCAACAGGTAGAGAACCTGTCAAACGGTTTCCGAGAAGGGAACTGCAGCAATTCTTAAATGTTAAAAGCATAATAGTAAACAAGCTAAATAACATTAAAATATAGAAGGCATAAAAAGTCCATATAAAATATGATAATCCGAATGGTGTGTCATGGGACATCAAGATGTACAAACATGTCATAGATTATTTGGTCAAGAAAGAAATGGATGGAAGAACACTGAAGCGGGCAACTGGCCATTAAGATTTAGAACAATATATATGAGCATGAAATGAAATAATGAGTAATTCATATGCACAATTGTATACAGAGGGAGAAAAGAAGTACATTTTAACCAGTGGCAGAGCACCCCATTCTGGAGGAATGGTACCATTCAGGTAGTTGCGGGTAAGGTCACTGAGGGCGAAGAAAAGAAATAAATGAGCCATTGCTTCATTCCAAATGAAAATACAGATAAATCAGTAATGAAATCAATCTGACATAAACTCGCACTGGTGACAGCGAGCGCGCTTAATTACATTTCTTGGAGAAAGGGTAGCCTGCTCAACTCTGGCGGGAGTTTTACCTGCAAGTTCTGAGCTTTCAAAACTCTGCAGTTCATCAAAATGCAGTGTGATATCTTGAGATATAAGGAAACACAAAGATTACCAACACAGTTAATATGTGTGTCTATAAGGAAACACAACCACTGAAGTAAGACCAAAACAAATAGCAACAGAGACAATCTAGCATAAAGTTCTGCTATCATATCAGCGTACTTCAATCATGCAGTGAAATCTTAGTATATTGTTGTAATATTGAGTTTCAAAAGTTTTCCTTATTTAACTTATTATTTTAAAAATAGGCCTTTAAATTGAATTGTCATAAAATTTTCTTAAACAAATTATGTTCTTATTCATAGTGAAGAATTTTTCATGTTCGAATATAAAAGAAAACATCTCACATGCATACTCACCTGTAGAGTTGTAGTTGTAGATGGAAAAATTATACACAATTACAATTAGACTTAATCGATCATGAATTAAATATTTCAATCAATCCAGAGCCCACCCCTCATAGTCTTAAATATTTCAACTAGTCTATAACCGTTGAAATTGAACAAAAAAAAAGGTCAAGGAGGTAAAATTTAGTAGAAAAGTATGTTTAAGGTCTTAACTGGAAATTTGAAATCAAACCTCGTCAAATCTCACCGGATCAATGAGGGGGCTTTATGGGAATGAGTATTATTGAATAATTATTAAGTCCTCAAATAATTATAAATTGATGCGAAATTCGGCTGCGAAGGTTTCTGCCGGTCTCGTTGTCAATGATGAATTAGTTTGTAACGACCCCAAAATTTCAAGCTTAAAAACTCAAAATTTTAAAGTAGCTAAACACCAAACAATCTCAATGAAATCGAAATCATTTAAAATGTCACAGCGGATCATTACTGAGTTCTCAATACAACTCAGACAAACCAATTATTACAAACCAAATTTATAATCCATACATAAAATGGAAATGTAATAATCCTCACAATCACTCACAAATCTCACAAATAAAACCACACCAATTCTCACACACAAATCCACGCTAAAAACCTCACCACAAGTAGGATACGAACGACTTCGAGCCTCCGGAGTTGTCACTCAATCTCCACTAATCAACACCTGCGGAATTATCCCCTACACCATTGGATTGGTGCACCGGGATTGTAAACACAAACCCGGTAAGCTTATAGCTCGTATGAGTAAAATGAAAATATAATCGCATATCAATATATACGAAAAATCACAAATCATCAAATATAAATGCACTCATGAGTCAATGGACGGCCCATCTGGTCGTCCCAAGAAATATGAAATAAAACGCTCATGAGAAATTAAGTAACCCTTTTGGTTACCCAAATGCATTTATATTACGGGTACCAAGAACGCTGGTACACATCTGTTACCCCTCTCGTAATACACCGCCGATATTGGATAGCCACCCGCTACCCAACATCCAAAACAATCTGAGTACCCATGAGCAGATAACCACCCGTTACCTCACATGCAGTACTAAGGCAGACAGACTAGAGCTCTAACTGTATCGTAACTTTCGCCCAGCCAAAGGCTAGGTTTCGACTTGCCAAACACGTACAATAATCTCACATCATATTGTACCAAACATCAGGTCCGAAGACAATTCACATTTTAACAATCTCAATGTTAAAAATCACGTACAATAATCTCACATCATATTGTACAAATCAAAATCACAATAAAATCATAACAGTATATTATATAGCAAACTATATATATATACGTATTTATTTACCATTTGTACGATATATATATATAATTCATTATATCTTATACATGTCATAATTTATAAACACGTCCGAAGACAAAACGTTTAACAATCTCAATATTAAACTCACATGCTTGTCATCGAATTGACCTAATCCAGATGAATTCATAACAGTATATAATATAGCAAATCATATATATATATATGTACTTATTACCATTTATACAATATATATAGAATCCATTATATTGTATACATGTCGTATTTCAATATTAAAAACTCTTGCAAATATCTTAGAATCACCGCAAGGGTAGATTCGTAAATATGTGAGATTTTACTCACCTTATCGAGTCGAGCGTAATTCCACAATTTCCGAAGATAATTCATTTCCTTGATTTATCGATCACCTTGAAAAGATAAGAAAAGAATTTAGAAACATTTCGTAAACCTTTAAATGCCGAAACAGTAATAAATTGTTACTGTTCAGCAATTTTTGGTTTTTTACGAAGTTACTGTTCACGGTTGCTATTTACGGTTACTGTTCATGTATTACTGTACAAATACACAAATAATACGTATTTCTGTACGTGTACATACTGTTTACGTATTTATGTACGTATACATACTGTTTACGTATTTCTGTACATATACATACTATTCAATGTAAATACAATTTCAGTAAATAAAATTTACTAAATTACCTTTTACAAATTACTTTTTACAATTACTGAAAATAATTTATATTTACATTTAACGTACGTAAAATTTAATTTACATTTACCGTACGTAAATAAAATTTACATTTACATTTATCGTACGTAAGTAAATTACCAAAATATCCTTCTGGAATACTGTTCACGTCGCCGCACGTGGCGGCGCGTGCGGTACACGCGCCGACACCGGCAGGCCGCGCGTGGGGTCCACGCGCCGACACCCCCAACGGCGCGTATCACGCCACCACCACCCCATTTCTCTTCCTTTCTCCCCCCTCTCCTCCTCCACGGCCTCACGCCGCCTCCTACTCCCTCCTAGCAACCACACGCGCCGCCTAAAGCGACGGCATCCCCAAAACTCATCCTCCTCAGATTCTCTCTCAAAACAACTCCGATTCAACAATCAAACACACCAATCGATATATCTAGCAAACCCTTACCTCGTGCTGGTGCAGCGATGCCGTGAAGATCACCGGAGCGACTCGCGAATACAGCGGAGTTGGATCGAGTTGGGGCAAGCAACAAACGTCTGTTTGAGCTTCGATCACTCTGCAAGGGGGGTGCTAGGGTGGCGCACGATGATGACAAACAGGTCACTGAACCCTAGCCCTGCCGGCGACGTCGCGTGGAACGACGGAGCTCCCTTCCAAGCCTCGGGTTGTCTCGAGGAAGCTATCGGCAGCGAGGCGCGATGCGGCGAGCTCGAGGGTAGCTGGGAACGTCCACGCGAAGCTCCTTGGACCGGCGGTGAGAGACACGAAGGCCAGAGTTCGTCAGATCGAATCGGAGAAATTTCTGAAGGGAGGGGGAGAAGTTTCAGGGAGAGAGAGAGAGAGAGAGAGGCGGGGTGAAGGGTTTCCGAAAATGGAAACCCTAATCCCTCAATTTTTCCTTTTATACTATTTTCCAAATCAGAAACTAACTTCCGTCGTTAATAACCTTTACCTCCGACGTCCGATTCGAACGTGTCACATACTCACGAACTCGTATCGACGAGCTCTACAACTTCCGTGAAGAAAGTTTTTATAACCGAGCGACGGAATAAAAGTCGAAATATACGTCACGGAAACGTAACGTTTTTCTAATTAAACGTTCCGAGAACGTTTCCGCGTTTCGTTTCGTAATATCGCCAACAATCACATTCGTTTTAATTTGAACTTCACAACTTAATAGGATTCAAATTAAACCAAATATTGTTTTGAAAATTAAGGTTATTACATAGTTGGTTAAAGACCCAGGAAAGTATAAGTCCGGGTTTGAGTCAAAATCGAGCTGGGATAAGTAGGAGTTCTAGTGATGGTAATTGGATCCAATTAACGAACTAACGGTGATGCCTATTTTTTAAAATAAATAAATAAAGGAAACACATAGATAATATTTGGCGGTTTATAAGTGTTAATTTCTAAATTATAAATTTGTAAATTGTAAACATAAATTTTGTGATAAAAAAATAAAACTATGTTGAAATAATAATAAAATGATGAACTTTTTACAATTTGTATTAGGGTGCGACTATTATAAACCCACAGTCTTCTTTGTTCACCCCATAATCATATTTCAACCCAAATATTCTACTTTTATCTTTCAAACTTAAAAATTATAATAAAACAAAACATATTTAACGATAAATAAAATTAAATAATTATTTTAATTTTATATTAAGTACATGTAACACTTCCAACAACTGGTCACATGACCGTTTGATACCATTGTCCTGTATATTTTATTTTAATAACATCTTTGTTCTTAATCTTCTATATTGTCACCATATATATATAATTATATATACATATAGTTTGAGTAGAGCAAACATTAAGCAAAAAAATGAAAGTTATATATAGCAAAGAAGACGTTACTAAGAAATTTAAATAGAGAAAATAAAATAGGACAACATTTCAAACTGAAAAGGAAAATAAAAGAGATATTTATTTCAATTTAACATTGTGTAATTTTACGATATTTATGATTTTTTTTCTAATGATAACGGTGGAATATTTGGGTTTAAATATGATTATGGAGTGAAAAAAAATGGTGATGCAGCACCCTTTGTATTATGTCATGATATTTAATTTTTAGTTTTAATTTTTTTGGTAGAATAACTCATTATGGCGCCATATGTAGATGAAAATCAATATATTTCTACAATATGCATAAATTATTCCAACCCTTTCGGCCAACAATTTGTTTTTCCTATTTATATGTCTTAATGGATTATCGTTTGAGGATTTAATATGTGATTAGAGTTAGAATGATTATTATAATTAACCACGTGGACTGATAATCTTCCTACATACAACTATTAGTTTCTCTAAATTCATTTTCCACCTTGGTGTCACTTTGACGATCAACGTCACATCATATGAAATATATCAATTATAGAATATCGATATGAACGGTTATACACTATAGCTTATGTTCTAAGAAATTGAAATCAAAATTTTATTTTAGATAGTGTCAATTTTATTGATTTTCAACGTACTTCACTTTAACTGAAAAATTATTGAGATAAAAAGATAGGCTACCAAGGCAGGTAATGTTAATTTTATCAATCCAAATTATTACTTTAGATTGAGTGAAATATGACAAAAAAGAGAGCCCAAAATACTTTTTTTTTTTTTTTTACAAATTATTCAAAAGTATCAGACAATAATTTAGTTTACAAATAACTCACTACTTAATTTGATAGAGCTAAGGACTAAAATTTACAAATAAGGACCAAATGATGGCAAGTTGCCACATGTCATAAAATATTTTACTTTTTTACCCCTCTTTGACCCATAGTGTTTGCTACTATCAATGAGGAGGTTATCTGCTACTGTCGATTATAAACACTAAATGCTACTGTTGATTATAAAAACTAACTGCTACTGTCGAGCTAAAAATCAACTGCTATTGTCGACTTGGAAGGTACATGCTACTGTCAACTATAAATCTACATGCTACTGTTGATTTGGAATGTACCTGCTACTGTCAACTATAAATCTAACTGCTACTGTCGATTGAGAAACTAACTGCTACTGTGCTTTTTTGTGAGTAAAATTCGAAATTTCAAAATTTCTCAAAACATATGCAATATGGTACTTAAATGAAAGCCCATGAGATAAAAAAAACAAATTTATATATTGGCTCATCTCCAAATTGCTGGTGGTTTGGCCGGAAAACTTAAATTTGCCGGAAAAAAAAAACAAAAAATGATGAGAGAGAAATTTGTTAGATTTATGAGTGACATTAGGTAATTTTCACGAAAATAATTGTATTTTAAATAATTAATTAATTAATCAGTTTTGTTCTACTTATTCTTTGGACTTGTGTTTATATCCTAATTTGTATAAGAAATATGAAAAGTGAGTTTTTAGTTAATTCAAATGTGGTCTAATACTAATAAATAATTTCTCCTTTTTTTTCTTGTGATTTTCTTTTATTACAATTTTGTGTCCCCGATGAAGATATTTTGGCATGGTCCTTTTTTCTCACTCTGTATGTAATGAGTCCACCTTCCCTTCTAAATTAATATGTTTGACTTTCTTTCTTTTATTATTACGAATATTTGTTCGAAAAAACTTAGATCTATTTTTTTATGTCGAAAAACACTTAGATGGCTAGAGGTGACAAGTGAGCCAAAAATCCCGAGCCCGACATGTTAAAAATCGGATTGGTCCGAGCCTGTTATTTTAATGGGCCAGGCTGGTTAATATATTTTAGCTCATGGGTCGGTCCCGGTCTAAGCCTGTTTTGAGCCCAATATGGCCCGGGTATGATAAATTCATGGGTCAGCTCGTTAAAAACTTAATTTTATATTATTTATATAAATTTTTAAACAATTATAATAATGAGAATTAAAATATTAGACTTTTTAAATCAAAACCTCTTGATTATTTTATTATTTTAACTATATTATTTCATAAATATCATAAAAGTAATGATAAAAAAGTCTCGTTTTGACATATGTAATATTTTAGAAATTAAATTATCAATTGTCTTGTAGTATTTTATTTATTTTACTATTCTAAATAGTTATATAAAATAAATATTATAACTACACAATTTTTTATGTTAATTGTGGTCTTATAATGCAAATAGGGCGGACCGGCCCGATTCATGGTTCAACACGGGACCAAGTCTAGCCCGACATGAGCACGGACCATGGACTGGGGCAGGATTAATATTTAAGTAAATGATCTTGCCCAAATGACACGAAAAATAAATACGCTAGTTTGAACACAGCACATACACAATTTTAGTCTACTTAAAATGAACTAGGCCGGCCCCGCCCCGCCCGTTTACCGCTCAACTTAGATCTGTTTTGTAGATGACGAAAAAAATAATGTGCCTTGTGAGCGTGCATGGGGAAAGCAAAAACGTAGATTCTGCTTTTGAACTGCATTTTTGAATTCTCAAAACTAACGTTTGACTAACTGTCATGTCAGCTATATGTGATGGTGGTGGTGCTCTAAGGTGCATAGAACAGGCTCCCTAAGAGTAAGTGATACATACATGCTAGTGACGTGGCAGACAGTGGAATTGGGAACTAAGGTACAATTGCAGGTTACGGCATCTTCAAATCCTTCTTTCGCGTTCGGATTAGCCCACCCGTAATCTGGGACACAGGGATCAGCACTGAAATTCCAGTTCGTCTTCCGCAGAGTCTTTGCTATGTCCTTTAAGGCTTGAACTACGCATAAACAAAATCCACACAACCATTTACATGTTATGACTATATATGCATAGTCAACTTGTATGTAATTATTTCATAAACGTAAAGAGATTGGTTAGTAGCTACAAGGGTGAAGAAAGAATTTCATGATGAGTGGGCCGACAAAAAAATTAAAATGAAAATATATTTGATTTTTTTTTCATTTTACAAACCACGTATTGAGTTAAATACATACCAACGGTCAAGTTGCTAACTTAGTCAATCAACGTTATAACAGTATAAAAACTAATAAAAATGTACCTACTCAAATTGAATGCTTTGCTTTGAATAGAAAGAACAACTGAAAAGGAAAATAAAAAAGAAAAAGAAATAGTTTGAGGTAGAAGATATGAAGAAATATATGGACTAAATTTGATAATATATGAGCTAGGTTTAAAATTTGAAATGGACTAATAATTAAAATTTTGTTGGAGGATGAAATATTCGTGTATTATTGAATGATATGGGGGCTATATATAGGCATTACAAAACCACAATCCCGTAGGATTCGGAGTCCTAATCTATTACGGAGATGCTAATCTATCTCATAACAGGAAACATATTAGGCTAAGACACACACAAGGGTAGAATAGTAATTCTCCCGGAACACTCCCCCTTGTGTCGCATGCCTAGGTTGCATGGTGCACACATCGTTACCTCGGTAAAAACCTTGTCAAGCAAAACAAAAACCTCTTGGGTAAAAACAAAAGCTTGATCGAAGGGAAAAAGAGCACAACGCACCGTCTACATTTGATAGCATCATGTGAGGTAGACTCCCCCTGAAGTCTACGAAACAACTCCCCCTGATTAGTGCCATAATCATGGAGTAAAAAGAACAACGTATACAACGTTCATTACATGCTTCTCAAACGTAGTCTTGGGCCAATGATTAATCATTAATCTAGCCACACATCCTTGGATCATTCATGCTATACTTAGCCAAACTTAGATCTTAGGAAAGAAGATTGCATAACAACTCAAAATAAGAGTTTGCAATGAAAATCAGATTCTCGGATAGAATGACGTTCACTCACTTAAACGGCCATAACTTCTTCGTCAAAATAGGTATCAGCGAACCGTAAAATGTTCTGAAAAGTAGACACCCGTGGCTTTCCAGTGACATAAGGTTCACAACCTCATCCGATCGGAGCAGTTCACAATGCTCTGTCGAATTTGACTAACTTGCAAATTTCCGGACAGAACTGTCCTATTTTGCTAAAACGGCCATAACTCACTCAATATGATAGCTATGAACGAATGGTTGGCGTCCCTGGAAAGTAGACACATAGACCTTTCCAACGGTACCAATTTCACCATATTTCATCGAGTGAGCTGTCATGTAGGTCTCGTTGAAGTTGACCTACGAAACTGGACAGATTCTGATTTGTCACATTCAATGTGTCTTTCACAAAAGAACGGGGGAATAGACCAATGAAGGACTGATTTTGGTCCAAAACGGAACCGTACGCATCCTCTACGCTACCAGTGTCGACTGCTACACCAAGGCGTACGTTGATGTTGCTGGAGCTGCTGGCGGCGTTGGTGTGGATAGGATTTGTGTTGGTTCACTAAGTGTAGAACTAAACCCATGTCAAAGAAGCAATGCAAGTCCAATGACAATGCATATGCGCATAGTTAATCGCGTCATAATGAAAGCAATAGTGTCCCAACAACACTAACATGTATGAATGTATAGCTCATTGAATCTCTTCATCATCTATACTTAGATGGAATAGAGAATCTAGAATTAGCTTCATATGAACACATATGGGTATGAGTTCTTGCAACCGATTGTACTACGTTCTCTCGAACGTCGCAATCTGATTACATAAGCTTTCCGTGGTCTGGAGGCATTTAAAGTCCCTCGGGCACTCTCATATCTGCGTCAAGATCCTTTTACAGATATTATATGACCACTATCATATGCTGCAAATCAGTTTTCATGGACACTACTACTGATCAAGTAGCGGAAAGCAATTATGTCCATAACGAGAGAATATAACTCATCGTAGTCAATACTAGGATAATGAGACAATATTTGCGCCATAAGTCCTGCATATATCGCATGACTTCATCTTTCTCATTACACTTACGAACAACGACCAACATAACAAGTCTAGTTCAACCTGTATTGATTCTTTCCACTTCGGTCAAGTTGCTCATCGTTGATACTTTACAACAGAATAAGAGCATAAGCGAATACATCATCAATCATGAGAGATCAATACATTAAACACACGCGCGCGCTGTATACGATCAATTCGTGAGATTTCTATTCTTCTCTAACATCATCAAAATGAGTCTGTAGCGTCCCACAGAAACTTAATTGATACACATGTTTAGAGAATATCTCTTGATGATGGGCGAAATACTTGTGCCTACGCACTTCCTTCTTTCTAGTTTTGATTCTAGAGAATAATGGTCTCCCCCTCATCTAGGCAGGAGCCAAGACCGAAGCTATGACCCTTACTAGTCCATCTTTGCGTTTGCCGCCCTTGTTTTGTGGTGCAATGCCACGGGCGCCGACAACACCACAGCGTACGATGGTGCCATCGCCGGCTTCCTTCCCACTGTCAGGGATGGTGCCAACGGTGCTAGGACCAGGTCATATGAAATTCTCTCATATTCTGAGAGTTCCAACCTTACCGGCACATCACAGCATTTATGTGCGATCTCGTCACTTTCGCAATATCGGTAAAATCATTGAGCATCGAATGTTTGACTTTCTGGAGGTCGATAATGCGTTGCACATTTACTCACTTTGAGTAGTGCGGGATCTTAATGAGACATAGTGCCACACCACGTCAATTCCTGGCGTTAAAACCAGAATGGGAGCATTCCATATCTCCCCCTAACGACGGGAAATATGTCTCATCAAAGTGACCGTCTGCTAATATCGCAGGATAGAGATCAACGATTGTAGATTGGAAATAGCGGACAAGTGTTGGTGATTCATAAATCATAACCAACCAGAATACTTAATCATTTCAGGTAGACCCATTGAGATAACTACAATAGAGGCACATAAATAACTTTAATCAAATAGGCGTTTAGGGAAAAGAACGTTGGGATCGTATCCAGTAACCATCTGGTACGCACTAAACGCTTGGCAAGTTGTGGGTCTAAAACGAATAAGTGTCGCTGCATGCAACATCATTACATATCTCTATGCAAAAATTGGCAGGTTAGTACCCATAACCAAGTCCGAGCTCTGCTAGATCGTGCAGTGAATGAACATGAGGAATAATATGTTCAATGACGATCCCAGTAGATATGCAAAACGAAATCATCAAAGTCGTGGAGGTGAACTCTCCAACGGTATCCAATCAAATAGATTTGAGAGGATGGGAAGGGTGGTGAGCCCTTAGTATGATGATCATAGCTAAAAACTTTAGCGAATGCAGCGTTTCTTGTGGAATACAAAGCGACGTGTGACCAACGCGTCGATGCTCTTAACCTATACCATAAAAATACCGAAAAATGTCCGCATTCGGTTGGATAGGGTCCACTAATGTCACCTTAAATACTTCGTAAGAATGGAATGTTCTCGGTTGGAGCCTTAGCAAATAAGGACTTCCTTGAAATCTAGCAAAAGAACAAGCTTTGCAAAATGAGCGATGGGCATCAGAGATTACCATGGAGGCATTAGAAAACACGGGAGGCATCACAAGCTCCTATGAAGGAGGGGATGCCGCCACCGACGACCTTAATGCCATGGAGCCGCCCAAATAGGTAGGCTCGGCCTCACCGTGCATGGCACGGATAGGCTCGGCCTCATCATGTGGAGCATGGGTGAGGTGGTCCTCCAATCGCTACGTGAACATGAAAAATAGATGATAATGTGAATTTCAAAGAACTCGAATCATCATATCTTGTTCAAAATGACCAAAAAACGATCATGTCCAAACCGAGAAGACAGTAAAACCGAACCCATGATTCAAAGAATCTTGAGTTACATAAAGCTACTGCTGCAGGCAAGCAAAACGATGTCTGCAGGCTAACAAAGCTACTGTCGAAGCTTGAAAAAGATACTGTCAATGAAATCTGACATATTTATTCCTCTCCATTCTTAACACAAATATCAAGATGAAAATCCATCATTGGCATGTATGGCCTTTAAAACTTAGCAAGGCACGAAGATATAGAACACAATCTCCGCACGAGATCCGTAAAACAACTACCTGCGCCGTAGGACAGTGTGGGTGGTTACGCAATTAGCAAGACACTCGATTTCACGGCGGGACATTCTCAAAATGAAGATTAAGAGAGTCAACAACGCGGTGAACTTCTCTACACAATACGCCGTAGGATATTGTAAGAGAGGGGATTGAAACAAATGGCAATCACATCGAATGTATCACATGGCAATAGAACTACATTCTTCAACTCAAGAGTTGGAAAAACATGGTATTGGAGCAGTTGAATACCAAATAATTACGGTGGAAAACCTTCCATTTGGTGCGGGTGGTCACCAATAATAATAAAATCATTTGAGCTATGAAACGACTTGGAGAAAACCGGAAAATTAACCGGAAAACCTTGTCAAATTAACTCAAAACCGGGTGAAATTTGGACTGGGAAAACGTGACAGCAAGAACTGCTGAAATATGCGGAAAACATGACGAGAAACGACGGAAAAAAACGTCCGAAAAACTCGTCGGAAGCCGGCGGCACTGATTGCCGGAAATCCGGCCGGCAATGGCCGAACCTGGCCGGTATGGAGGCCATAACTTCAGGTCCGACAGGGAACGCCGTCCGGAACCGGATGGCGGTGCCGGAAATGCCGGAATATGGCCGGAAGGCGGCGAATACGCCGGTAAAACGTTAAAAAACGTTTCGGAAACGCCGGAAGAGTAACCGGGAAAAACGACGTCAATTTTGACTTTCCGAGGTCTGTTTTCCAAATTTCAAAGTCCAAAATCACAATGTAGTGCTATTGGGGTCCCATGTAACCCAAAAGCGGCCAATTTAAAAACCACGTCAGTTGTAAACGTTGACCATGCATGTTAAGCCAAGGCAAATAAAATTCTCACGAGTACAAGAAAGACGAGAAATTTTATAGAATATGCCAATATTTAATACAACACAAACAAGCTTCCAATTCCAATAGACGACTTAGGATAAAGTCGAGCAATAATCATGGCAATGCCAACGTCATACTTGAAAAATAGTAAGCAGAAGACATAGTCAAAATAGAGTGACTAATCAAAAGTCCGTAGCAACAAAATCTTGCATATCGGATTGGGCGGAGCCTTAGCCTGAGGCTCAAAAATGTGCTTACTTGAGAATGGAAGAATGTTACTTTTCCATCTCCAAAATTCCCTCAAGAAATAGATACAGGTGCCAAAAATGGCATGCGTTTCTTGGATGTGGAGTATGCATCAAGGTCAACTCTGATAATACAACGTCATAGACGTTCATTAAATCACTTTAAGTGTGTCCCATAGAATTCTTTATTTTTGGGATCTTTTGTCAGCAAATAGTGCTGCATCAGAGTAATGAATCAACTCAAATAAATGAGTACGTAGACCTTGGGATTATCGTTTATAGACATGAGTTTAAGAAAACTCAAACATTCAAATAACAGTCGCGATGGCGACGCATCCATAAGAAACGAGGGTTGTATAGGTTTCGAATAATCGAAACTATTCAAGTATGTAACCGGAATTAGAAGGGTTGTGATGTATATGGTCACAAAATAATCGATGCATATCGGCGATTCTCATGATCGCACCCAAAACAGCGGTGCACTCAGGCGACCACACGAAATCGATATCTTCCTTTTTAAATAATAACGTGACTCCCCCAGGACCGTCACACGAAAAACGTCGACCAAGAGGGGAATCATATCCCTCTTTGGTCTCATCGGCGTTATAAGAAATGCCGGAAAAGAAGACATGAAAAAGGCTAATAGCGCCCGATAATTTATATATATATGTTCAAAAGCAGCAACTTTAAGAAAAAACATACTTGTTGGTCTGCCAAATAGACCGCATATAAGTAAATTGCTCTGCAAATCGATCGTCATACATGAAGTTGCTTGTTGAATTCCTTTTCGATCTTCGTCCGATGACATAAAAATCTTGGGAGGATACGATCGAAATCGTATGTAGATGGCAAAAGTATCGTCCATCTCGGCATGAATGTCATCATTATCGTACGACGAGTGATCACTTTTCCTATGCAAGCACGTGAAACATAGTTAGAAAACGAAAACGTGCAAATAAACGATTTAATAAGCAATAGGAAAAGAAAAAGAAAAAAAAAGAAATAGTTTAAAGGCCCAAAAGGGTAGAGAAGACGGGAGTAGCTTCTCTTGAGCAAAGAGTTTGCTTGTGCAGTTCGCGTTCCTTGCGTATATATGCGGGAGGAGCAATTTTGAATCCCCGGATGCGGGGTCTTGCGGGGCAAAAAGATGTTTTTGCGGAGCGAATGCGGAAGAGACCCTGCGGGCCTGCGGGGGCTGCGTGCAGGGGCTGCAGGGCTGCGTGCGGGCGTGCAGGGGCAGCATGTAGCGCTGCGTGCGTGCAGAGGCAGCGTGCGGGGCTGCAGGGGCTGCGCGCGGGGCTGCAGGGGCAGCAGGCAGGGCTGCGTGCGGGGCTGCGGGGGCAGCATGCAGGGGCTGCGCGCGGGGCTGCAGGGGCTGCGGGGGCAGCAGGCAGGGCTGCGTGCGGGGCAGGGGCTGCGTGCGGCAGCAGCGATGCGGCGGCGGCTGCGGTGGGCAGGGGCAGCGGTGCGGCAGCTACGATGCGGCGGCGGCTGCGGTGGGCAGGGGCAGCGGTGCAGCGGCTGCAGGGGCGGCGGTGCCGGCGGAGGAAGAGGAGAAAAAAAAATTTCCAAGGGCTCTAAAAGTTCAGGGTTTTAGAGCAACGTGCTGATAACGTGTTGGAGGATGAAATATTCGTGTATTATTGAATGATATGGGGGCTATATATAGGCATTACAAAACCACAATCCCGTAGGATTCGGAGTCCTAATCTATTACGGAGATGCTAATCTATCTCCTAACAGGAAACATATTAGGCTAAGACACACACAAGGGTAGAATAGTAATTCTCCCGGAACAAATTTAATATTTTACACTAAAATTTAATTATAAAGTCATGTTTTTCAGAAATTTAAGATTGACTGTAAGTCATCGTAGTCCGTGTATAGGTACACCCTTGATCAGCTACCTTCATCGTCTGGTAATTGAGCGGCTCCGAAAGCAAGAGTTGCAAAGCAAACTAGCAGGAGAGGTAGAGCAAGAAGAAGATTGGTGAAGAAGAATGTGTAACTCATTTTCATGATATGTTTATGGCGAAAAATCTTCACATTTGAAGGGGGCTTGATCTCGGTGAGTTGATCAGAGAAAGAAAGGGAAAAATGTTGAGAGCTGATTGGAAATGTAGAACGAGTATAGGATTAAATAGCTACTGAGCTTTCCTTTAGAAAGAGGAAATTAATGAGAGGGAAAGGGAGAGGAGTAGACTTGACCTCGATCAGTCGATCGAATGACACTAACAATTAATTGAAAGAAAAGTCCGCGTACAATTTATTACCTACAGTAAATAAGAACAACACAACATGTTGAATATTACTTATAACAGGAAATTAACTGTACAAAACCATTTACCATTATTGACGCTGATCGATTGTGACTTGTAACTTGTCATCCTCTACCATTCAAATCTAGACACCATTTGGGTATTGCTATTCAATTCGAGCGTACAAGTCTGGAATAGAAAGTGGAGCAAAGATGACTGACTTCGACTTGGGTGGGTGCATCATTGCGTTATATTAAGGATGAGGAATCATGCCATGAATGCCAAAATACAAGTTTGATTAATTTGGTTTTTTTTTTTTTAGGACGACAGACGGACATCCTGAACAATATCAGGAGTTTCATTAATCCAATACTCATCTAAAAGCGATGAACTAGCAAGACATGCGCGCCTATCGGTCACGTCGTTTGTTTCACGAAAAATATGATGAAGTACAGTCAATGAAAAAGCCTCCAAATAATGACGGCAATTTATTGGCTCACCTCAGACACATCTCCATCAACAGACGACAATGGCTTGATTAGCACAGCGCAGTCGCTCTCTATTTGGATGTCCCTCCGGCCATCCATGATCAATGGCAATTAGTAGACTGGGTCTGAGTGCCTCCGCCTCCATGTGGAGAGCAGAACATGCGTATGGATAGAGCTGCAAGACAGGTACCATGCTCATCTCGAGCAATTACTCCAATCCCACCCACTCGCATAAAAGCACCATCAGACATTCAACTTGTGTCTACCCCGCGGAGGTCTTTTCATTTTAACAGAAGGTTTTGCATGCATGCACCATTTTGTACTCTTCCAGAAGATGCATTGGCCCAAAGCTGCCATATTGGAAGGGACGAAGGGTGACACATCCCTCGTACCTTCCCAGCTCTGGTGACAATTAATGCTACTCTCACTGAGCTGTAAGTAAGACTGTCACTGCCTTATTATGGAGAATAAAAATATGTCATTACATTTAAACATAACCTTATTTATAATTAACATCACCACCATTTGTTTTATCTACAGCCTTCTTTCTGCGAACAACTTTACAGGAAAAATTCAAGAATCATTTGGAAATCTAAAGAACTTAATAACAGATTTGTAAGTGATACTTTTATTAACCAATAGTTGCATATCTAATTGGAACTCATTGTGATATGCTGCTGCAGTCGGATAGATGGCAGCCGAATCTCAGGGAAAATGCCTACTTTTATTGCAAACTAAACCAAACGTCAGTATTCTCATCACTATGCATCTCCTATCTTCATGCTTCAAATTTTAACTGTCCCTCGGTTATTTTATATTTCTGTCCTCTGAACAAATTAATAAATCTTCATAACGTCATATTTAACCTTTTCTTCTTACAGGGTAACAGGGACCTGAGATTTAACAAGTTGACAGGTGAAGTACCAACGACCGTTGAGAATATTGTCAATCTAAATTACAAGTCTATAATGGGAGGGCATGAGGGAGCATGCGTTAGTTTTGAAAAATTATTGACTTGATCAAATTGACTAGTCTGTCGTTCAGATACGGGAGGGTCTACAGTTTCATTGTCTCGTTGACCTTTCAAATACTTGGTTAATTATCAAATCATATTTGGGAATTTGGAGGTTTCACGAGCCTCCTCACATTTGTAAAAAAAAAAGAAAAAAAGAAAAAAAATTGGTCTCTTTTTACACTGGACTGACTGGAGATGGAGATCACTTTGCTTGATGAAAAAGACTTGTTCAAGTTTGTCCTCCTAAAATTTTGTATACAGCCGAAGACGCGATCCCTATTGCGACTACTATTACACTTTACAATTCAAAGTTCAAGTAATTGTCACACAGTCCCGAAATTTCAAATGATAAATATTCGAATTTGAATCCAGAAAAGCTCTAAAACAATTTGAGATATATTGAAATCATCTTATAATAGCAGTGTATTGAAACTGAGTCCACAACACGACTCAGTCGACTTAAATAATACATAATCAGTTTATACCTCAAGATTATAACCAATGGAAATGTTGTCACGACCCCAAAATTTCGAGCATGAAAATAAAAAATCGAAGCCATGAAAAACTCTAAAACAATCTCAATAAATCGAAATCATCTTATCGTAACAACGGATCGTTACTGAGTTCATAGTACAACTCAATCGAATTAATTATTACAAACCAAATTTATAATTCAAGCATTATATCAAATGAAAATGTAAAAATCCTCTCAATCCTCACCACAAAATAACTAAAGAAACTTCGAAGTCTTCTGAGTTGTCCGTCGATTCTGCTAATCCACACCTGCGGAACTATCCCCTACACCATCGAATAGGTGCACCGGGATTGCAAAACACAAACCCGGTAAGCTTTGCAGCTCGTATGAGTAAAACAACAAAATAACATGCATAGTAATACGAGAGTAAATATTGAAACATCCAATTATAAATGTACTCATGAGTCAAAGGACAGCTCATCTGGTTGTCTAATAATATCTGCAAATAAAAGTGCTCATGAAAAATCAAGCAACCCATATGTTTACCCTATGTAACACGGACACGATTCGATACGTAGACACGACATATAAAATTTTTTAGACACGTACACGTGGTGGACACGTCAATTAAAATTATTTTAATATATATATTTATTAAAAAATTAATATAAAAATTTGAAAGTATTTAGATGTATATATATTAAAGTGTGTATAAATATAACAAAAACTGAATTTGTTGGAATGGTTGAGAATTTGTTGGATCCTTTGGATGACCAAGGTTTGAATCCCACCACAAGCATTCTTACTTTTATCATGAGTTTCTCTCCTTATATGTATATATATATATATATATATATATATTAAAGTGTGCATAAATATAACAAAAACTGAATCTGTTAGAATGGTTGAGGAGTTGTTATGTGCCTTGTATGACCAAGGTTCGATTCTCACCATAAGCACTTTCACGTTTATTATGAGTTGGTGCGTGTCCGCGTGTCCGAGCGTATCCAAATTGAATTCGCGTGTCTGTATCCGTGTCGGACACGCAATACAGACCCTAGAAGCCGTGTCCGTGCTTCATAGTGTTTACCCAATTACATTTATAATACGGGTACTCATGAGAACCATGTACTCATCTGTTACCCCTCATGCAATACACCGCCGGGCATTGGGCAACTCATTTGTCACCCAATAATCCCAAAAATATGGGTACTCATAAGCCGGTAACTTATCTATTACCTGCCATGCCAGTACACCGGCAGACAGACTAGAGCTCTAACTGTATCGTAACTGTCGCCCGGCCAAAGCCAAGTTCCGACATGCCAACACGTCCGAAGACAACAAAACGTTTTAACATAACTCAAGTTAAAACCACGTACAAAACAATCATCACATGTTATTGTACAAAACCAAGTGACATGCTCAAATAAATAAATATCAATTCTATAAATGAACTCATTTTGCAAACGGGAATATGACAGTATATAAAATAGCAACTCATATATATGTATCAATTTTACCAATTACACACATACACAACCCAATATATCATATACATATCATAGTTCAATCTTTTTAAATAAGTGTAATTATGAATCTCCGCTAAAGGTAGATTCGTCACTGTGAGATTTACTCACCTTAGTTTCCTGAGCGTATTTCTCACAATACTGAAAGCAATTCCTTCACTCGATTAATCGATCACCTAGATTGAAGAAGAAGTGATTAGAAACGTCACGTAAAACCTCAAATGCCGAAACATTATTAATGTTTTACTATTCAGCAATTTTCGTTTTTTACGAAATTACTGTTCACGTAATGTACTATGCATGTATCATTGTTCATATACGTACTGTTAACGTAATACTTAACCAGTAAATACAAATTACTAATTTCCCATTCATAAATTAATTTTATAATTACTGTATGTAAAATAATTTTACACTTACCGTACGTAAAATAATTTTACATTTACCGTACGTAATTTACTTTTTACAGTTACTGTACAGAAATCACTTTTTATAAAAAAATATTATTTGAAAATTTACTGTTCACGCGCCGCCGCACGTGGCGGTGCGTAGGGTTCACGCGCCACCTCCGGCGACAGCGCATGGCGCTCACGCGCCTCTCCATAGTGGCAGTGCATGGAGGTCACGCGCCGCTCAAACCGGCGCACGTGGCTTGCCCCCGCCGCCCAAAACCTCTCATTTCTTCCTCTCATCCCCTTCCACGGCCTTAGGCTGCCTCCTGCCCCCCTTCACACGCCGCCATAGGTGGCGGTACAACCCTCACATCCTCCTCCTCTGATACTCCCCCAAATCGATCCAAATCAATCACAATCGACCAAAATAATCACATTAAACTATTGTGATGTAACGATTATGTTAACAACTCAAACTAAATTCAATAATTAGAACACTACTTCGATCATGATGATCATTGTGAGGTTTACTCATCTTATTTCTTGCGTGCAACCTCCACGACACCGATAACGATTCCCTCACTCGTTTCGTCGGTCACCTAATAGCATGATAAAGTGCTTAGAAAACGATACGTGAAATCTCAGGTGACTATTCATTACCGATGAACACTGTTCATGGAACACTGTTCGTGATTTACTGTTCATGCGCCTCCCGTTTTCCGGCCACCAAATTTCACCACCACAATCTAAATGACATTCTTAACAACTTTCTAGTTCACCACAGAGTCCAATTTCGAGCCTAAACACTTCAATTTAACAAAAACCGAAAAGCCGGAATTTAAAACCTATGACTTCTTTTCTACTATTCTCCTAGCACAAAACGATTTGGGTTAAATTTTTTGGAGGGTTTGTAGTATGGAAGGAGACCTTCAAAATAGAACAAGAATCTCACCGATTGGTGGCCGGAGGAGGGAGATCCGGCGTGGTGAAGTTGGGCAAACTAGGCACTTTCGGGGGAACTTCCGGGCTTCACTGCTCCCAAACGGTGGTGAGATGGCGGGTGGAACTACCACCAGTACGCTAGTCTATGGTGGTCGGACGGCGGAGATCCGGTAGCCCAAAGTCGGCCGCTTGGGAGGAAAAAATCTGGGTTTTCAGTGAACTCTACCCGTGAACAGTACCGATTCGAATTTCTGATTTTCTCCCCCTTTTTCTCTTTAATTCCCCTATTTATACCATTTTCTAAAAATGTCCAAATACCTTTTGATTCGTAACTTCTTTATACGAATTCTGATTTACGCGTGTCGCGTTTCCACGAATTCATATTGACAAACTCTACGACTTTCATGAATGAAGTTTTATGAGATTCCTAAATGATAAAAAGTCAACTCTTAACCTGTGACGGTAACGTTTCCATGTATAAATTGATCGAACACTTTCGTTTCTCCCTCGCACTATATAATCGGATCACCACCAATTTAAATATCTCCAAACAATAATTAGTAAATAATTATAAATTTCCGGGATATTACATTCCAATTCCCTTAAAGAAATTTTGTCCAGAAATTTAAGCGCACTACTGAGCTACTAATTGTGAACTTCTTCCCAAAACTTTGATTCACCTTCCCGAACAATTTTCCTCTTTATGATACCTCCACGAGGCGATCAAAACTCACTTTTCTTCTACCATGGTGTTATATAACTTCATCATGTCTAAAATGAAATTTAACAATGAACATAATAACACCCTTCTAGGAGAACCACAACTCAAACATCCATGATCAAATGCAAAACAAGATACTCCGCAAAACATGGCCCTTAAGAAATAAGGCGAATCTAGAAACGAACTTCACTATTCAACTAGATTCCAACAGGTCATAACTTCATTTACTTATATAACACTCATTAAGTGCAAAGATGTACAACCTTAGCATAGGCACAGAGCATACCATATATATTTGAACCTGTTAGATGATGAAGTTGGTATACTAAATTTCCAACCTTGCTCCCGCGGAGTCCAGTGTACCCTCGATGTCAACCTTGCTTCCTGCCCACTCTCACCACCCCACTATAAGTGAGCCCTTCAACTAAATGGTCACAATGCGTCACTCTAATAGTCTTCTCTTAAATGTAAAATAAGTTCAAAGTAACATATTGCACAATAGGGCATTTAGGAGACAAGCTAGACATCAGTGTCTTCAATGTCACCAACTTTCGAAAAAGTTCAACGAACCTTATAAGTGATTTCTCTTCTCTCACAGATCTCACTATGCTATTGAATAATGAGGTTTCGAGGTTAATTGGTCTCCCACATCAACACTAGATAATCTCTATTTACACGGTGTCGCTATCAAGTCTTAGAAACCGAAATTTCCAAGTCTCTCGGACCATTTTAGTATTCAACTACTCCATACCTCTAACTTCTTCCAAACAGACCAACTCTCACATGTCCTAATATTAATAGCCACATGTGAGCCATCCAAGTTAGCATGCTTGTAATAGAACTCAACCGTCGATAGATGATCCTCCCGAAATCTAATGATGTTCTCAGCATAGAGACGTCAGCATACCCTTTTGTCTAATTCACCAATCCCTTGCGATTAACAGTCTATACTCACGTCATGAGCTAGCCCCCACCACTAAGCATGGTAAAAAACTCTCAACATCTAACATGAGTCAAATCAATGATTAACACATGCCTACTACTTACATCACAAACAGTGGTTTTCAAAGAAACGTGCTTTATCCATGACAGTACCTTCATGACTACACCACAATGCATCGCTAAAATCACGAACCTACCATTCCTTCCAATCAACAAAACAATCTCCTTTCATGATCCTTTCATTATAAAATCACAAAAATTGTCGTGCATGATACCCACACAAATACCTTATTCGTATAGGCAACACGATAAGAATCCTAACTCAATGAGTCCACGACCACAACAGAACACCACCTTGGACTAAGAATTACTCTCGAACAGTTTACCAGAGAATTGACTAACACACACACACAAGGCCATAGAAAACCTCTACTGCCACCATAAGAGAGACGCATCACGCATCCTACCACCCTCATTAATTCTTACAGTTGCAAATTAATTACAGTTACATGCTTCTATGAGTGGTATGCCACAATTTGCATGACAAACAAAGAAGATATTTATCTCCTGATAGTGGAACATGAAAATTAGGTGGACTTTCCAGCACAAATCCTAACACGACCACAATTGAGACATACCCTACTCCCCTGCTTCATGCATGCCTCAGAGGCATGACACATGGCCCCATACAAACACCCCAGTGACACCGTCTAAAATATTGGTTTCCTCACAGTTGTAGTATTAATAAGTTCAGTAACTACTTCAACAGAAACATGACGTTGGGTCCACCATCTCTTCTAGACTCACCTAAAATTATCAATACACTACCACTCTAAACAATTGTTGCTTTACTTTCATCAAGAACCCCTAATGTCCACCTAATTATTGTGAGAAGCCAAATGCTCCTGCTCAATTGTCAAAACATTTGGCCAAAATAACTGCTCTGCAAGTACCAATTAAATGATCACTCCCTTATCGTAAAATTTAGCCTTTGTTGAACTCTTGAGTTAACATCTCCTTATCCAACAATAAACAACCTACTGCATGGAGAGAACTGAGCCTCTAAGTCTCCAATACTAAATACCACTTGTACTTGGAAGAAGAATTCGGTACTCAACCGCTCCTTTACCAAAGTTAGAAGGTGCTCGTAACGAAAAATTCGTTAAAACACCATTAAGCTAAGATCATCTCATTCCTTACATTCAATAGAATTACTTTACCGCCACTGCGTCTCATTTGGATCAGTAGCAAAACTACGATCCAATTCTCAACACCAGACGAATGATTAATTTCATGACTAATTAGCGTCAATTAAATGCTCATCTAGCAAATAATTAAATCATGACGTCATAAACGAAATTTCATACCTTAGATTTCTTGGTCAGCCAAGAACAATGAGTAACATCAATTGTCTATGGCCCAACTAAACAAGTTGAAATGCAACAGCGACATAATGTGAATCTCAACTCAATAATTGCATCACCACATTAAGGATGTATCACACACCCTACCGGTCCATTACCACTAATGTTAGAAATGCTTGTCACGAAAATTTTCATTAAACCACCTCCAACCTATGGTCTTCACATCCCTTACCTTAAAAACAATACTTCAACCTCATTGTGCCTCAACTTGGATTAGTTGCATAACTAAAATCCAGTGCTCAACATTGGAACACTCAATATCCCTCAATGCAGGATCAACGCTCTCCATCAAGACTTCTTGATAGGTCTCTACCCTGATGGAAATCTATCTACTCAAACCAGTTAGCATTCCTGTAACTTCTTCACCATGAGTTGATGGTAACCGGATCTCATATCAATCTTAGAGAATATCGTAGTCCCTCTAAGCTGACCGAACAAGTCATCAATCATAGGTAAAAGATACATATTCTTGATGGTCACCTTATTCACTTTCCTATAATCCACACACAACCGCAGGGAACCGTCTTTCTTTTTCAAGAATAACAGCGGCGCACCCCAAGAGAAGACACTAGGTTTAATGAACCCTTGGTCCAATAGCCCATCTATCTGCACTTTCAACTCTTTAAGCTCGTTCTGCCCCATCTTATAAGGCGCATTCGACACAGGTGTTGTATCAGGTACAACATCAATGAAGAAATCAATAACTCTCCGAGGAGGTAAACCCGGTGTCTCCTGAAACACCTCACTATACTCGGATACCATAACAATGTCTGCAATAGCTACTTCCTGATCCACAGACTCCACACGTGCCAAGACTCCTGCTCTCATGGCATTATCTGACTTGAGGTAACGATAACGATAACGAAAAAGTGGCTCCCCGGGACTATGGAAAAACACTACCATGTCAAAGCAATCGATCAAAGCATGTTGTGGCCTCAACCAATCAATTCCTAAGATCACATCATAGGTTTGGTCCATAATCACTATGAAGGAAGCATAGAATTCTCTATGCCCAATCACAATAGGACAAGTCTTGCAAATTGTCTCAAGCTCGAGAGACACTCCAAGAGGTGAAGTGACACATAAAGAGCTTCCAAGAGATGTATGAATCAACCCTAACACCTCCACTACCGAACTAGCAATAATAGAGTGTGATGCTCCCGTATCAAACAGTACTCTAGCAAGGTACATTCCACTCTAGTGTCCCGCTATTAACCAAGATATTTAGAGGGAAGATGAATCATCGAAGTATTATCACAACACTTCTATTTGGAGGACTAAACCCTTAAGGTGTGGCTCCTAACACTCTTGCGTATCCAGTGACATAACAATACCAAAGAGCATGTGATGGGGATCCGTTGCAGTCAGACATTCGCTCCTGGATGATATTAATAGATCACCAAATATGAAACCTACGCTCTAATACCAACTGTCACAGCCCCAAAATTTCGAATGATAAAAATTCGATTTCGAAGGCATGAAGACTCTAAAACAATTTCAAATATATTGAAATCATCTTATAATAACAGTGTATTGAAACTGAGTCCACAACACGACTTAGTCGACTTGAATAATGCATAACCAGTTTATACCTTAGTATTATAACCAATGAAAATGTAAAATTCACTCAACCTCACCACAAACAGAAGAAAGAATATTCAGAGTAAGCCCTCTAAATCTGCTAATCCCCACCTGCAGAACTATCCCCTACACCATCGAATTGGTGCACCGGAATTGTAAACACAAACCCGGTAAGCTTTTCAGCCAGTATGAGTAAACCAACAGTATAACATACATCGCATACAAAGGAAATATGACAGATAACATTTGAAGACAACTGTGCTCATGTGACACTGGGCAACCCATATGTTACCCAATATCATTTAAAATTATATATATAATCATGAAACACTAGGCAACCCATCTGGTTACGCAAAATCGTTTAAAACATGGCTACTCATAAGACCCAGATACCCATATGTTACCCCTCATGCAGTACACCGACAGACAATGGGCAACCCCATATGTTACCCAATATCACTCAAAATATGGGTACTCATGAGACCTAGGCAACCTATATGTTACCCCTCATGCAGTACACCGACAGGCACTGGGAACCCATCTGGTTACCCAAAATCATTTAAAACATGGGTACTCATGAGACCCAGTTACCCATCTGTTACCCCTCAGGCAGTACACCGACAGACACTGGGCAGCCCATCTGTTACCCAATATCACTTAAAAACATGGGTACTCATGAGACCCAGACAACCCATCTGCTACCCCTCATGCGGTACACCGGCAGACACTGGGCAGTCCATCTGTTACCCAATATCACTCAAAAACATGAGTACGCATGAGACCTAGGCAACCCATCTGTTACCCCTCATGCAATACACCGGCAGACAGACTAGAGGTCTAACTGAATCGTAACCGACACCCGGCCAAGGCTTGGTTCCGATTACTGCCAACAACGTTCGAAGACCATAAAACGTTTTAACAAGACTCAATGTTAAAACCACATACAATAACAATCCACACATGTTATTGTACTACAACCAAGCGACTCTTGCACAACAATATGAATATAATCACAACATTATAATCTCACATTGAAATAAAACCGAAACATTATATAATTTAACAACTCATATATATGTATCGTATTTACCATTTTCGTATACATACACAGCCCACTATATTATATAAATGTCATAGTTCACTCTTTTTAATAATTCAAAAATATAAGTCACTGTCAAGGGTAGACTTGTCATAGTGAGATTTACTCACATTCACCATAGCCCATAATCACTAAAACTTTTTAAAATCATTTATTAAAATAGCATTTCACTTACTCATGAATCGTAGACGATCAAGTTCACATAATTTAAACAAAAACATATTTTTAGAATAATTTTTATAAGCTTGTGATGTAACGACTATGTTAACAACTCAAACTAAATTCAATAATTAGAACACTACTTCGATCATGATGATCATTGTGAGGTTTACTCACATTATTTCCTGCGTGCAACTTCCACGACACCGAGAGCAATTCCCTCACTCGTTTCGTCGGTCACCTAATAGCATGATAAAGTGCTTAGAAAACGATACGTAAAATCGCAGGTGACGATTCATTACAGCTGAACACTGTTCATGGAACACTGCTCGTGATTTATTGTTCACAGAACACTGTTCGTGCGCCGCCCGTTTTCCGACCACCACCAATGACCACCAAATTTCACCACCACAATCTAAATGACATTCCTAACAACTTTCTCGTCCACCACAAAGTCCAATTCCGAGTCTAAACACTTCAATTTAACAAAAACCGAAAAGCCCTAATTAAAAACCTACAATTTCTTTTCTTTGATTCTCCTAGCACAAACCTACAATTCCAAGCCTAAACACTTGAGTTAAATCTGTAATAACCCTAATATTTTTTCAAACAATATTTGGTTTGATTTGAATTCTATAAAATTGCGAAATTGAATTAGAACAAATGTGATTGGTTGCGACATTATGAAACGAGAAACGGAAACGTTATGGGAACGTTTAATTAGAAAAACATTACGTTTCCGCAACGTATATATCGACTTTTATTCCGTCGCTCGTTTGCGAAACCTTCCTTCACGAAAGTTGTAGGGCTCGGCGATACGAGTTCGTGGATATGTGACGCACTCTAATCGGACGATGTACGTAAAAGTTATTAACAATAGAAGTTGTTTCCGATTTTGGAAACTAGTATAAATAATTAATTATAGGAATTAGGGTTTCCATTTCTGGAAACCCATACCCGCGCCTCCCTTTTCTCCTTTCCCCTCTTCTCTCTCTTCCTCCCCGAGCTCTCTCCCTCTTCCTCTCGGCTTCACCACCGATCTCCCTTCTCAGGAAGACGTGGCCCTCACTGCCGGTCTAGGAGGCGTCGCACCACCCCCCCCCCCCCCCCCCCCGCAGGCGACCCCGAGGTCGACGCTCTCTCTCACGCCACGCCGGAGCTCCACCAACGACGCTGATTTCCGCAATTTTCCTCCGTCGTACCCGAGCCATCTCCGGTAGTTTTCAAGTGCGATTGAGGTGAGGGTTAGCTTGATTAGGTTGTTGTGATGCCTTGTTGTTGTTTTGTGGTTGTTTGGTTTCGATTTGGAGGAGATTGGAGGAGATTGGAGGAGAATGGATTTGGGGGAGATGCCGCCGCCTTAGGCGGCGCGTGGGGGAGCGTGGGAGGAGTAGGAACTGGTCTGAGACCGTAGGGAGGAGGAGGAGAGGAAGAGTTTTGGGGCGGAGGTGGCGTTATACGCTCCGGTGCCGGAGTAGGCATGTGGGCCCCACGCGCGGTCGCCGGCGAGTGGCGCGTGAAACAGTGTTTCCGAAGGGTAATTTTGTAATTTATTTTTACGTGCGGTAAATGTAAAAGTGATTTACGTACGGTAAATGTAACTTTATTTTACATACGGTAAATGTAAATATAAATTACTTTAAGTAAATGTAAAAAGTAATTTCAGAAGGGTAAATCAGTAATTAAAAATTACTGAGATAGTATGTACTTTTGAATTGTATTTATACGTATAGAAATACATAAACAGTATGTACTCGTATAGGAATACGTAATGGATGAGTATTTGTACAGTAATACATGAATAGTAAATACGTGAATAGTACTCAGTGAACAGCAATTCGTAAAACCAGAAATTGCTGAATAATAACAGATTATTACTGTTACGGAATTTAAAGGTTTACGAAACGTTTTTAAATTATTTTCTTATCTTTTCAAGGTGATCGATAAATCAAGGAAATGAATTATCTTCGGAAATTATGGAGTTACGTTCGAGTTGATAAGGTGAGTAAAATCTCACATATTTATGAATCTACCCTTGCGGTGATTTCAAGATTTTTGCAAGAGTTTTAAATATTGAAATACGACATGTATACGATATAGTGGATTACATATATATTGTATAAATGGTAATAAGTACATATATATATAGTTTTCTATATTATATACTGTTATGAATTAATTGGAATTGGTCATTTCGATGACGAGAATTATATGACGAGCATGTGATTTAATTTGTACAATATGAGGTGTGATTATTGTACGTGATTTTAATATGGTGTTTGTTAAACGTTTTGTCTTCGGACGTGTTTATGAATTATGACATGTATATGATATAGTGAACTATATATATTGTATAAATGGTAAATAAGTACATATATATATAGTTTGCTATATAATATACTGTTATGATTTTATCGTGATGATGTCATTTTGATGACAAGAATTTATCGAGCATGTGATTTTGATTTGTACAATATGATGTGAGATTATTGCACGTGACTTTAACATGGAGATTGTTCAAATGTTGATTTGTCTTCGGACTTGATTTTTGTACAATATGATGTGAGATTATTGTACGTGTTTGGCAAGTCGGAACCTAGCCTTTGGCCGGGCGAAAGTTACGATACAGTTAGAGCTCTAGTCTGTCTGCCGGAGTACTGCATGTGAGGTAACGGGTGGTTATTTGCTCATGAGTACTCATATTGTTTTGATGTTGGGTAGCGGGTGGTTGCCCAATATCGGCGGTGTACTACGTGAGGGATAACAGATGTGTACCAGCGTTCATTAGTACCCGTATTATAAATATATTTGGGTAACCAGAAGGGTTCCCGATTTCTCATGAGCACTTTCTTTTCATATGTTTTTTGGACAACCAGATGGGCCGTCCATTAACTCATGAGTGCATTTATATTTGTTGATTTGTGGAATTTCGTATATTTTGATATGCGAGTTATATTTTCATTTTACTCATACGAGCTATAAGCTTACCGGGTTTGTGTTTACAATCCCGGTGCACCAATTCGATGTTGTAGGGGATAATTCCGCAGATGTTGATTAGTGGAGATTGAGTGACAACTCCGGAGACTTGAAGTCGTTCGTATCC
Source organism: Argentina anserina (assembly GCF_933775445.1). NCBI lineage: Eukaryota > Viridiplantae > Streptophyta > Magnoliopsida > Rosales > Rosaceae > Argentina > Argentina anserina. Next base: position 10,370,427 of record NC_065874.1, read on the forward strand.
TGCTTGTGGTGAGGTTTCTAGCGTGGATTTGTGTGTGAGATTTGGTGTGGATTTATTTGCGAGTTTTGTGAGAGATTGTGAAGATTATTACATTTCCATCTTATGTAATGTTGAATTATAAATTTGGTTTGTAATAATTGGTTTTCTGAGTTGTATTGAGAACTCAGTAATGATCCGCTGTGCATTTAAAACGATTTCGATTATTTGAGATTTGTTTTGGTGTTTCTCGACTTTGAAATTTTGAGTTTTTAAGCTTGAAATTTTAGAGTCGTTACAAAATCTTTTGAAGGGTTTGTAGTATGGAAGGAAACCTTCAAAATGGAACAAGAATTTCTGATTTTTCTCTATCTTTTTCTCCTTAAATCCCTTATTTATACCATTTTTCAAAAATGTCCAAATACTTTTTGATTCGTAACTTCTTCATACGAACTCCGATTTAGGCGTGCCACATGTCCATGAATTCATATTGATGAACTCTACGACTTTCATGGATTAAGTTTTTTGATATTCTTAACTGATAAAAAGTCAACTCTTGACCCCTCACAGTATCGTTTCTGAGTATGAATCACTCGAATACTTTCGTTTTTTCCCTCGTACTATATAATTGGATCACCACCAATTTAAATATCTCCGAAGAATAATTAGAAAATAATTATAAATTTCTGGTATATTACAAATTGTCCCCTCGAAAATAGCTGGGATACTTCATGTACATTCAAATACGAACAATGACATGTCATTGTAAATTTGTGATCTATGCCATCGTCTTTGAAGTTTGAACAATGTTAATCGAAAGGATTTGTCCAATGCAAATATCATTGTTGATTATCTCTTACAAGAATGAACTTGATTTAATAACAATGGGATTGCCAAGAAGCTATGAGCATATGAACAATTGATTTTACAAATTCCAATTAGTATAATTAAGCTGGAGAAACTCCAATGTTTTCATTAAGGTACAATAGGATGTAGAAATGGTTTGTATCTATGTTTGTTTGAGACAAGGGCTTAGCTACACAAGGAGAATTTTCTAAGGTCTTAAATTACTGTGTTCATCCAGCAACCTGAATGAGGATTGATTGGATAGAGATCTTGTACTGATGTCATTTTGAGTACTCTCACGGGCCATGGCCTCCAATGAGTAACTGGATTCAAAATGTTTCTTCATTTCATTGATCTCATGAGATGAGGCACTTGATTCCAAGACATAGTCCTCAACACGAGCCTTGCCTTTAAGCATTTTCACCACCGAAGACATGGCTGGCCTAAGTGATGCAGTGTTATTACAGCATAGGAGAGCCACATTGATGGTAGTCATCATGTCTTTTTTGTTATAATCTGACTCCAACCTTGGATCGACCAGGTCTAGCAAACTTGATTTCTCTTGTAGATGAATTGCCTAGAAACAGGGAAGCAGAAACAACGATATATAGATAAGCTTTTTTAAGTGTTTATAATTATATTGGGTTCTCTGATTTAAGTGTGGTAGACAGAGAGAAAGCTTTTGGCTCTGTTGAAGGATGTATTCAAACATCTCTAAAAGTGATAATGGCCACTAAGATTTGATATAATAAGAGATCCATGGAAAGCTGAAGGGGTGTTTAAGCTAATAAGTAGCAGATGAAGCTGGAGTTATACTGGATTTTAGTTCATGATGAAGAAAAATGCAATGTCCACATGACTAATCTTTTTCCTATGAATGGAAAATATGATTAAATTGGAAGTAAATAGCGCACGAACAAAATTCAAGTTAAATAGAAAGGTAGGCAGAAGAGTGGTGTATGTTACCCAATCAAGAATGTAAAAGCACTCTTCCTTGGAACGGCAAAATGTATTGCCCCTTCCACTGACTATTTCCAATACGAGAATTCCAAAACTATACACGTCTGCTTTATCAGTTAGATATCCCCGCATTGCATATTCAGGCGCCATATATCCACTGTCAAATCGTGAAATCACACACAAATTAAATGCACAGTTAGATAATCCTGACCTCTAACTTTGCTCTAATTTTGTGTTTTGAACGACCTCTTTCTTCCTTGTAGGGGTAAATTCAGATTAAACAACAGCGATTCATTTTGGTCTGAATAAGATAAGTAGAAAGAAAAGGGCTTTACCGAGTTCCAGCAATCCTAGTGCTTATATGGGTATTATCATCTTCATTAAGCTTGGCTAGGCCAAAGTCAGATATCTTTGGGTCAAGATTTTTATCGAGCAGCACATTGGTAGCTTTGATGTCTCTATGAACAATCTTCAACCGTGATTCTTCATGGAGATAAGCCAAACCTTTTGCTATACCAACACAAATTTTGTGCCTTGTTGGCCAATCTAGCTTCAACTGAGTTTCTTTTGCACCTTCAATTTAAAAAGTTCATAAGATCGAGTTAGTACGTTATAAGAAACTACATTTATCTATCTTACTATAAAAATTCCAGACAACGTTTTGCATGAAGAAAAGAAATTTAAGTTTGGTAATAATTATAATAGAGAAATACTAACCCAACAGAGCACGTCCAAGACTGTTATTTTCCATGTACTCGTAGACAAGTAATAACTGATTTCCCTCAATGCAGCATCCATGGAGCTTGACGAGACGAGGGTGTTGCAGAGCAGATATCATGCCAATCTCATTCAAAAATTCGCGATTTCCTTGCTTTGATTTGGCAGAAAGCTGCTTAATAGCAATTAAGGTGCCATCTGACAATAGGCCCTGCAAGCATAATATATAGTCAATAAAAAAATTTCCTAACAAAAAAAAAATCAATCATCAAAGAAGCTTAAATGCAACATATTATGACTTAGAAAAGTACCTTGTAAACAGGACCAAAACCGCCTTCTCCAATCTTGTTGGCTATGTCAAACTTTTTTGTGGCATCTTCAATTTGTCTCAAGCTAAATTTACCCGTTTGCAGGTCAATACCTTTCAACTCTGTGCGTGCAAGAAGCAAATTCTTAGAAATTGTCCTAAAATGTTGGGAAGATGGCATTCCTAGTTTTTGACAATTTGAGCTTATTTATGGCCTAAAGTTCATACGAACTAGATTCGTAGCATTACATGTGCATCAAGTATGTAAAAGTTTTAGTCTTACAGTTGAGTAAATCATTATCAACATAATTACAGGTACATATTGTCTGTGATGTAAAGTCATAAGGAGCAGTGTTTATAATCATCTTCATAATGAAAAAGTAACAAAATCATTATAATAAAATTAACTGCAAATACCTTGCTCCAAAGTCCTTTCCTGAATTAAATATCCTTTCCACCAAAGATAACCGAAAATCAGCAATAGAACTAATATCCCCCCTGCAGCCATAATTCCAACCACTGCACCTGTAGATAAACTCTTTGATTCGGCTCCTGATGGGGTTTCTGCCGGGGGTTTGAAGTCTAAAAGAAAGAGAAAAGAGCTTGAGTGATGGGTACCCTTTGGTGGAACCTTAATACGAGTAAAAATAAATTTTCTCTTAAATGAATTTGCAGTCAATTGTTATCTTGATGCTTTGCATTTTGTAGTATCCTTAAGTGAAAAGGGATATAGTTATGCAGTTCATGCAATGATTTGGTGTTTCAAAGTAATACACAGAGAGATAGAAGAGCACATTATCAGTTGTTTGAAAGAAGAAGGAATATGCAGCATTCAGTTTGAACTTTCAAAACTTGAGTTACTGAACGCGCGCCTAACATGCAACTTTATATATAACATATATGAGAAATTTTCGATAGTTTACAGAGCTTGACTAAAGTGCAAAATCACCTGCTGGAACTACAGATATGGCAGAGACAAGAGGACCATAAACTCCTCTGACAGGGATGCCTGTGGTTCCTTTCCCAGCCCAAAAGAAACGGATCTCCAGCGTATTAGTAGTTACAGCAGCAGTATAGTTTTTAATGATTGCCTTACCAGCCCCGCCCGCCTCATCTGCAATATTAAAATCCTGCAGAACTCGTATGCCCTGCCATATTACAGTTACTAGCTTAACATTTCAGACACTTATACAGTTGGTTTAGAAATTAAAAATTATAAATATATTATTATTAAGACATCTGAAAATGTACGTCTTCAGCTACCTGAATGTAAACATCAAATATCCGCCTTCCCAAGCTGCTATATGCTGGACCATTTGTAAACACTATCTCTGCAAAGTGGAGGTTTACAGTGTAGTTTCCATTTAGCAGACAAAACCCATAATAAGTTAGAGAGATGGGAGAAAGGCGTGCATTCATGTATAGTTGAGCATCGGCCATGGAGAGTCTAGATGATTTAGTAGACCAGGTAAAGTGGTCAGTAGAACTGTCATCATCAGGGAAGTAACCAGTGCTGCTTGACGCCCAATTCGTGCTGCTCGTGTAAAATGATGAAGGTCCATTTGCAACTGTATCTTCATCGTATTCTGTTCCATTAACTGTTACTGCACTTCCTCCACAATTTATATTGAGAGAATACCAACCTGTGGAACAAATAATATTTAGACCCCAAACAACAGTAATACAGTTGATAGTTCCACATTCATTAGAAATTCACACCCGCAAGCTACCATTTAGCTATTATTTCTTTTACCAAGTCCCCAGAAACTACAACTTACAAGAAGTGGCACACACACACTCCCCCTATTACTCAACATTGACAGTGGCAGTATGATCCATAAAACTGTCGTCATTGAGTAATAGAGACACTAATCTATCCCTAACAAAATCCAAAATCCAAAATCATAACTCTCAAACGCTCTGAACCATACTAATTAATTCCTTTATCTTTAGAATCCCAAAGAGTTCAAAGAAGATACATTAATGTTTGAAAGCTAACGACAATACCAAAGCACCCATCTAATGGTGTAGAAGTGAGGGTGCACATGCACAGATTAGATTATGCAGAAAATAAATATAAAAAAAATCTAAAAATCCATGGAAAATACATTCGGTAAAATACTCAACTCTTTAAGGAGGTATTTGATGGTTTGTAACTGTAAAGCCAATTCCTTTTTGGTATGGCATTGTTAAAGGAAGTACTAAGAAACTGCCAATTGCTAATTCAGGTTGATAAAAATAGGTCAGTCGTAATTATTTAAGTATAAATAACACTGAAAGGAGATGATCAGAAATCTACATACACATGCCAATCACATTAAGTGTGATTTAAGCTTGATTAACATGAAATAAAATGAGTCAAAAAGAAAACTACTAATCAAAAAGCACTCATATGTATGTCTGAAGGATGTATGTACATAGATTTCGTAGAACTAATTAGTAGGGAAAAGATCTTTGAACATAATATCACTTACTCTTTGAACATGTAGTAGTTTTATTGATCAAACACGAAACAGCTCTGCAGGTTAAATAAAAATGGTCCAAAATATTAGTATTTAGTAAAATAAAATTTCAATGAAAAATTCAAGTGCAAGAATTAAGATATATACAATGGAGACACCAATTTAAGTATAGGGTTAATTGCTTTGTAACTGAGGTATTGCTACTTTGACAACTTATTACCTAGTCAATAAAAGTGGACCACTTGGTACTCGAAGTTAACCTCAGTTACCATCTGTGACTTCACTACTGCCGCTTATTTGGTACCAAATTCTAACCGAGGATAACTTCTTTATTGAATAGGTACGTAGCAAATTGTACAACTAGCAATAGTCAATCACAGAAGGAATTTCCCCTTAAATATATTATACATGCTTACAGAAGATTAATTTTAAACTTACGAACTGTTGCTTTTTGAAGAGCCTGCAAACAAGTTCCTGTAGAGATTAATACAAATTGAAAAGTTAAGCATGTAATAAAAAAAATAAAAATAAAAAGACCGGCCTGATATGAGGGTAACGAAGCACTTACCAGCCAGCTTGTGGCTGACAATTTACAGTCCCTGGGGTGATTGTAAAATTGTTATATGAAAGATCCCTATACACAGAGAATATACATAATGCACTGTTAATGTCTCTCTCGAGTATATAACAGAAAATCAGGATCCAAATTCTAAGTCACACCATAATATGCATCTGTTTTTCTATGTCCTACATAGAAATGAGTTTCCTTGTTAAGCAACAATAAATCAGCATTGGGAAGAGAATCTTACACATTTTCTCCTACCATCCACAGAGGCTCGGTTCCGTTCAGCAAATTTCCAGTTAAAAATCTAAATGATTAGCACCACAACAATTCAGTAAAGAATGAAGTGTTAATTATTAAGAAACTTATGCTTAGTAGCTTTGCTTTAATGCTTCGTATGTTGCAATAGATCTGTATTTTTATTTGAATTGCCTGCCCCACATCAAAAGGTCGTCTAGATCTGATACAAATTTCTTACATGTAATCCAAATTATTTGTTGGAGCAACAAAGCCTTTTGGAACTGTTCCAGTTAGCTTGTTGAAGCTGAGGTCCCTGCAAACAAATCAATTGTCAAATGCATTTTAAAATCTGCTAGCACTCCAGAGAACAAATTACTTATAAAGTTGATATCTGTCGAGGAAATACAACGCAGAAGAAGAACAGCATAATGGAAAGGCCTTAAATAAATCAGACGCAGGCACACAGCACCACATCAATTAACAGCAGAAGCAAAGCATTAAATTTTGATAACTGATAATCCTTTAGAACGATATAATCTCAAAAATTTAGATGGTCATTTAAACATCAAAGTAGTATTAGATATTATTTAACTTATCAAAAAAAAATATAGATATGTTCAACCCAAGGTAATCTATTGGAAAATGATTAGCATATCTGGTTGGTTAATGAACATGCAATGCAAGCAGTCAGAGATGATGTTAAGTTTCTACAGTTAATGAAATCTCTTTTACACCAGACAAATTCTCAAGGTATATAAGGATGTGAAAGACTCAGGTAGATTCCAGGCACAATTATCTTGTGTATCATTGTTACAGACAAAGGGTAATGGTAGAAATGGAAGTACAAGCAATGAAATATATGATAGTCAAGTGGAACATGCCAATTTCAGAGGGGTAAAATTCCTTCAACTCCTTTAATTTCTGTGTTCTTCCTCCATTTTTTTTTCATTTGCCACTATTCCCTCTTCATATTTCATTTTTACATTCCCTCCAGCAAAAAGAGATTTATTGTTCTCTTTCACATTTATGCCCAAGGCCTTTTTCCTACCCGTCAATTACACTCTTTGTGAAGTCAGTACAGTTATTGTTCAAATCATGCAATTCTGCCAAGATCATCCTGTCAGTACTCAGTAGAATAATGATGTATGAAAAAGCATGTTTATAAGGCAGAGAAAGAAAAGGAACGAAAAAGAAACAGGGATAACTGGTTGTTCTGCAATCTGCACTTACAAAGCTGTCAACTCTGTCAAGCTGGAAAAATATTCCGGTAGCTGTCCATTAATACTGCAACTCCTCAACATCCTGTAACACAGAAATTTGAATTTGCAAGGAGTTCTTGTAAAACCAGTAATGGTAGTCAAGTACGCATTAACTCACAGTGTTTTCAAGTTTTTCATATTCTCAAGTTGAGGAAAAGATGATTCAGGTCCATTCAAGTCAGTAATTCTCCTGCATATAAAATTAATGCATGAACACATGTTTTCAAGTAAAAACAAATGCTTTCTAATTCCTAATCTGTTTGAATATCCAGCACAAGAATTAAGAGGTGAACTAACAGGTCAGTTAAACTTGTCAATAGAGATATTCCAGAAGGAATTGGTCCCGTCAAACCAGTAGCTTGAATCCCTCTGTAAAAAATCACAAACAAATCAGTGACAGTGCAATATTCAGAACGAATTCAACATATGACATGTATGATGATATGTAGCACTCACAGTTTCTTAAGGTTTGTCCATTTTTGAATGTAACTTGGTATCTTCCCAGAAAAAGAATTGTCAGTAATCCGACTGCATAATTATGGGAAAAAGGAAATACATACCGGTTATTCTCATACTGGGGGAATTAATGACCAAATAAAGTGTTACCAAACCTTGTCTGAAATGTAGGAATAAGAGCTTACAAGTCCTTTAATTTGGTAAGCTTTGCAAATGTATCCGGCAATTCCCCAGTAAAATTGTTCGAGGTAAGAATGCTACAAAGTATTGGGAAGCAATAATAAAAAAATGTAATGCTTATATAACAGTTGTATGTTATCAGGGTTGAAATTTCTCAAGGGACATCTTACAGTGTTTCAATGCTTGGCAAAAGTCCAAGTTCCCAAGGAAGACCTCCAGAGAAATTATTGAAATCCATGGTCCTACCCCAAACAAAATCAATATCAATAACTAAATTTTTTTTAAAAAATACACGTATTCAAAATCTCTATAAATCAAGGAGGAAAAGAAACAAATATTGTTAACCAAAACTCACAAACTTTTTAGGGTGGTGATATTTGCAAGCTCAATGGGGATAGAACCTGTCAATCGGTTTCCAACAAGAGAACTGCACCATTACCAAATGTTAGAAACACCTATATATGTGAAGACAAGGCTATGTAACATAAAGTGGAGATGATCATATACTATTTGCAAAAATAATTACATTAAATGCTACTATTTGAATCGCTGGAGAATCCTCAGGGGCCGTTAAATGAATAACTAAAGCCTAGAATAATCTTACTTAAAAGAAACGGCGTAAGATGGACATATAACATAGCTGAAGAACATGAGCTGGATATCAAACAGAACAAAGAGAGTACATGTTAACTAGTACTGGTAGGGAGCCCCATTCTGGAGGGATAGTTCCATTAAGATAGTTCCGAGCGAGGTCACTAAATACAAGAGAAAGAATAGTCAATATAAAGAGAAATTAAGTTAGAAAGAAAAAAAGAAAGAAACTCCAAAATGACCAAACTGAAGTCCCCTGGTGCATGCTTACATTTGTTGGAGATAGGGAAGCCTGGCCAACTCTGCCGGAAGTGTTCCAGGCAAATTCTGAGCTCTCAGGAGTCTGCGCATCATCATCAAAAAGATCTTAAACGCAATACAAGAAACACTAGCTTGTTACACATTTACATATACTAATGTACCTAACAGGTCTCACAATCGCACACCAAAACAGTTTAAAATAGCGTAACTAAGTGAATATATGGCTGGACTTTCCTTAGTCCTGCACTCCTGCCACTGCAGGCTTCTATCAAACTCGGGCGATGATGACCTTGGCAAGAATAAAGCTTAAAATTCTCAGAGCCAAAACTTACCTACAATTGCACTCCAAGAATTTCATTTCAAAATCACATTGCTCTAGTTTAGCTTCAATTGTGCGACCAACTCATTCAGAACATTGTTGTACAATGTCACGATGATCCTAATCTCCTTCCATTCCTCATGAATTTCTGCATTATATTTTTCTTCCAAATTTTATGGAGGACTGGGGTCTGGGGATGTCAAAGTGTGAAACAAAATAAGGCTGGCAATGTAAAAGTTCAAAATTTACAGTTCACGGACGGGTCGACTCTTTTGGGCTGGGTCTCAGAACGGACCCTCCATCAACGTCTGTAAGATGGGCTGAGCTAACCGACAAAGATGAGAGTAAAAATGGAAGCCGATGAATAAGATCGGCGTTATAGAACACTACTATTATTAATGGCAATGGGACCGTAATCGTTATTGATCGATGTAATTGTCAATATTATTCTGTAGAGGCAGCCTTGATTGACCCATAGTTTATATATATATATATATAGGGAAAGATGGTTCTAATTTGAACACATTTGCATTATTGCCTCAAGACTAAAACCAAGTGGAAGACTTTGATGAGTTTGATCGACCTGGACCTGCTCCTGCTCCTAAGAAAAGACAACTTTGCTCGAAGACTTATCGAATGATATCGATCACACCAATTAATGTGAACTAATGCAACTTATAACTTGTATTCGCCAGTCCATTTCTGCTAGATAGATATCATGTGCTTGTGTCTATTGATCGATTACTAAGATGAAATCATTCATTCAAAAAAATTATTATTAATGTTATGGGTTTTTTTTTTCATGCATGTATCATAGGAGCTCCTGTATCATATATGTAAAATATTTGGTCATCTTAGCTAGAGACGTTGGGTACTGTTATGAGTGTTATCTAAATTTTACAGACTAGACTACTTGTTTGTCGGATTGAAGCATTAAAGATTCATTTCGAGATATCTACAAAATGATTGATTGATTTTGATATCTTTAAAAGTTTAAATTATCTTGTATATGGACTTCTGACCACATTTTCCATAGGGCCCCTCTTATCTCTTCCTTCTCCAGTTCTCCACTTCTCCGAGCTCGGGTTATGGATGAAGGAACCCATGGAGAAATAATCAGCAACAACCCGTCTAATTATTACGGGACAACTCATCATGTTCGATCATTTTGCTGATATCAAACTAATTTTGAAACGTCGATCGAATAGGCATAATACTAACAATATATCACCTTGTTATATACTTCTATAGTATGAGAGAGAGAGAGAGAGAGAGAGAGAGAGAGAGATAACATACATGCTAACAACATGGCAGATCCGATCAGTACTACTGGTGGCGTTGGCCGAATCGGAAATGGTACAGTTGCCGCAGGTGACGTTGTTGGCCGAATATCTGTCCGCCTGAGTTATCCAGCCATATTCGCCGCTGCATGGATCAGCGCTGAAATTCCAGTCGGTCTTCCCCAGTGTCTTGGCGATGTCCTTCAAAGCTTGTACTACGTTCCACATATATACAGCCAAACACACTCATTTATAAGCCCAGGCCAACTCGATCAATAAGATATTCACAGAAAACATGTACGTATATATATACGTACATGTTTGATGTACTCTTGTAGAGTTATACCTTCGTCGGGTGCTAACCGGTTAGCCCCGAGAGCTAAGGTTGCAAAGCAGAGAAGCAGCAGGAGAGAATGAAGGAGAAGAAGACGATGGATCATGTTTTCAGAGGGGCTGGAAAACCTTTGACTCGTTTTCAGTAGTAGAAATGGAGGGGAGGGGACTAGAGAGTGGTATAGAGAGGACCATGGTTTACATTGGGTTTGATCATTTCAGACTTGAGAGGCAGATCAAGCCATAAGGTGGTCACTCAGTAGACACCTACTATTATGTTGGAGAATGGAACCAGTAAGATACTCGAACAAGTGGGCATGGGCGAAGGCACAGGCTGGGAGAGAAGGGTCGAACGATTTGACCCTTCTGTCGGGAAAATCAAACCAAAGAAATAAAGTCAGAGAAATTGTTTTATATATTTGGCCATTTACACATCTTGATTGGGATCCAGCTCCATCGTTCTATCTTCTAAGATTTATTATACATAGGGTTACATATGATTCATTGATTGATCCAGTAGTGTTTAAGTGTCTGTTTTGCCCTTACATTTTAACCAAAAAGTTGACGGAACTGAAGTACTAAATTGTCAATGTCGAACGATCAATAACTTGAGGTACCGAAGTGTCATTTTCTAAACATTAGATATTAAAGTATTAAGTATCGGATTAGTGATACCTACCTATGAAATTATGCGAATAATATGATCAGCAAGATTAGCTCACGGTAGTCTATGCTTAGTCTCGTGTGCAATCTAATTCGTCTACCAGACTTGATACACCGAACATACAATTAGGCCAAATTGCCAAACAATTCAACAAATGCTCATACAGGATCTCCAAAGAGACCAAGAAACAAATATTGTTACCAGGAATAGGAAAGAGATGGCCCAAATAGGAAAACGGCACCCAAGCTAAGATATTAGCAGCCTAAACACTCGGGGCACCGTAACCTTAAACACATTTTATCTTTCCTGCTTTAATCAAAGTACAAATGGTACTTTGCCTCATACTAGGCACTTCAATGAAGTTGTCTCTTATCCTTACAAAATACAGTTATACAAGAGATTGTAATGTAAAAGTTCTATATTGCTAATGCTGGATAGTATTAGAATTCCGGTGCCATGAATGCAACAATTGTTTGCGGCACACTTTGCTCAATGAGCTAATCCAACATAAATCACAACATGGTATTAACAACATTTACTAAATCATACAGTGCCTCATGATGCAAAAAAAAAAAAAAAGTTCTTTTTTACTCCTTGTCAACTGGTTGTATTCGTGGTTTGAATCTGTAATTTGTTTACTTTCATTGAAAAAGCATTCACGGAATTGAATCAAATGACAAGATATTCAAGCTAGTTTCTCTATATTCAACTTCCTCGAAAATGATTTATTCCATAGATAATGAGAAGAGAAAATTCAATACAATAATTAAGTTGAAAAGATATAATCCATGCCTGTGAACATCTTCACAATCCAGAATTCCTTTCAAAAATCTTCACAATCTAAAATTACTATGCTATAAAAGAACTATATGTTATTCAGTGAACATTCCTGCCTTATATTTCGAAAAAAAAAATATTTTAAATGGTTTTTTGAACACACATATATATATACTGGTAACAAACTGAAGACAGTTTGCTCAGTTTCTCTAATTTCTGTTCTCCCAATAACTTGAATCAGGATTGACCGGATAAAGATCATTAACAGATGAAGATGATCCAGTCCAAGGCCCTTCGGTTGACATAGTTTGCCTCTGACTATTCTCACTCTTGTTTTCTGAAAAACTGGACTCAAAATGTTTCCTCATTTCATTGATCTCATCCTTCGACGCATTTGAATCCAAGACCAACTCTTGGACAGAAGCCTTGCCTTCAAGCATGCTCACCACAGAAGACATAGTAGGCCTATCTGCTGAAATGACATTAGTGCAAAGAAAAGCTACATTGATTGTGTTCATCATTTCTTCTTTGTTAAAGTCTGAGCCCAACCTTGGATCAACTAGTTCCAGTATGTTCCCTTTCTCTTTTAGAACAAGTGCCTAAAAACAAGACCAAGGATTTCAATCATTACATAGAACTGTAGGTATACCGCTACTTTGATTCAAAAACTAAATATTTAAAACTAAAGTGAACAAGGAAGAAAATAGAATCATCACATCAACCTACCCAATCAAGAAGAATAAAGCATTCTCCCTTTGCGCGGTAAGTTGTATTGCTCCGCCCACTAACTATTTCCAATACAACAATTCCAAAACTATAGACATCGGCTTTATCAGTTAGATAACCGCGCATCGCATATTCAGGTGCCATGTATCCACTGCAAAGACAGATAAATATATAAATTAACACATATGAGAAAGAAGGAAAAAAAGCTATAACAAAACCAGTACAATACAACTAAATATTATACATCTATTACTAAATGGGGAAAAATGCAGCAGCGATTAGTACGTGATAACAAAGCTATATGGGGAAAACCTTCATTTATTCCATCTTCCTCTTCCTATTTCTATAGATGGCTTGCAGTGAAAACAGTGACCTAAGAACCTAACAAGTTAATACAACAGGACTTACTAAGTTCCAGCAATTCGGGTGCTTATGTGGGTATTATCCTCTTCATCAAGTTTGGCCAATCCAAAGTCAGATATCTTCGGGAATAGATTCTTATCAAGAAGCACATTAGTAGCTTTGATGTCTCGATGAACAATCTTCAACCTTGACTCCTCATGAAGGAAGGCCAAGCCTCTTGCAATACCAACACAGATATTGTGCCTTGTTGGCCAATCTAACTTCAACTGACTTTTTTCCGGACCTTCAATATGTCAAAAAATAAAAAGTGAAAAATAATAGCTAGTTATCAGAAAGTTTCTTTTATCCACTTGCAAGAACCAATAGAAGGTTTAAAGATGAACACTTTTGCTAGAAATATTTACCAAACAAAGCACGTGCAAGACTATTATTTTCCATGTACTCATAGACAAGCAACAAATGATTTCCTTCAATGCAGCATCCATATAGCTTGACAAGATGAGGGTGTTGTAAAGCAGAAATCATGCCAATCTCATTCACAAATTCGCGATTCCCTTGCTTTGATTTGGCAGAAAGCTGTTTAACAGCTATTATGGTGCCATCTGATAAAACACCCTGCATTCATCAAACATAGTGAAAATCTCTAAGAAAAATGAGCTCAGGTGCTGAAAATAAATAGAAATGATTGGTTCTCCTTTCTGAAAATTACCTTGTGGACAGGACCAAAACCACCTTCTCCAATCTTATTAGCTGGGCCAAATTCGTTTGTGGCGGCTTTGATTTGCCTCAAGGTAAATTTACTGGTTTGCAAGTCCACACCATCTAAATCTATGTAGAAAGCGAATTGATATTAGAAATAGTTGCCAAATTTTTAGAATGACATAGCACTATGAATTCAGACTGATTCCAGGCCTAAAACTTAACAAAGTGTAACCAAACTAATACTTTTGACAATGTCCATGTAGAACATTATACTAAAGTCGGAAATCTAAACATATACCAATTTAGAAGCATGATAATGCTCATTTGTTGGGTAACACTGAGGAAAATTATTATGATCAGGAAGCAAATTTGCCAACCACTTTTTATTTGCCCACCTTGTGCACACCCTTCTAAACTCATGTCATGTGTCTTTTCTCAACTCAAATTTAGATAATAATTGAGCAATTGGATACATGACATGAATTTAAAAGGGTGGGCACAAGGTGAACAAATAAAGAATGCTCGGCAAATTTGTTTCCATTATGATCATCTTAGGCAGCCTCAAGAATATGAAATTTATCGACACTTGGACGATTTTAGTATCACGATCTAACTGCATATACCTTGTTCAAGAGTCCTTTCTCGTCTTAAAAAGCCTTTCCACCAAAGAGTACCAAAAATAAGTAGAATAATGAAGATTCCACCAGCCACAATTCCAATCACTACACCGACAGATATTCCACTTCCACCTTCACCTCCTGTTGGGGCCTCTGGCGGGGGTTCAAAGTCTGCCATAAGAAGAATCTTTAGTATATCATAAATGTTATTGATATAAATTGAGATGAATCCTCATTTCCTCAATTTTCAGAGTTGAACAAGGTAAAACAGAACGGTAAAGTAAAGTGGATACATTTCTTTAATTGGCAACAGAAAAGAACACAAGACCGACCTGTAGAGTAGTGATTAATGAAATAGGATGCATGGATTATTCTTATCATGAAACTCTCAGTAATCTACAGCTAGTTGCAAGGAGAACATCCGAGTTGATAAAATATTAAACTTACTAGGATCAACAGAAATAGCGGAGATAAGCGGACCATAGGTTCCTCTTTGAGGGATGCTAGTGGTTCCTTTCCCAGCCCAAAGTAGACGGATCTCCAAGGTATTATGAGTTACATTAGCAGTGAAGTTTTTCACAACGGCGATACCAAACCCTCCTGCGTCACTAGCAATGTTAAAATCCTTCAGCACCAGTGAACCCTGCAATATAGTACGTAGTGCTATTAGATGACAATTCATTTTCATGTTTACTAAGGCTTCCACAGTCTTTACTGTACTTAATTTCATGTTAACATACAATTTGTATAAATTAAAATTAAAGTAATGTTTGTTTTGACAACATCTGTTAAATACTTAAATATCATGCACTTTAGCTGATATATGTGGATTTATGCCATACCTGGATATAAATATCAAATATACGCCTTCCCAAGCTGCTATATGTTTTGTTATTGGTAAACTTTATCTCGGCAAAATGGAGGTTCACTGTGTAAATTCCATTTCCCAGACAAAACCCATAATAAGTTAACGAAATAGAAGAAAGCCGTGCATTCAAATACAGCTGAGGATTGGTTTTTATGGAGAGTCTAGATGAATTAGTCAAGAAATAGGTATCTGTAGAACTGTCATCGTCAGGGAAGTAACCAGTGTTGCTTATTGCCCAATTCGTACTGCTTTGGTAAAATGATGAAGGCCCAGATCTATCTGTATCTTCTTCATACGTTGCCACCGTAGGCCTTGTGAAGTTTTCACTAAGTTTTACTTCTTCTCCGCCACAATTTATGTGGAGAGAGTACCAAGCTGGGAAAGGAAAGCAAAAGGTGGTTAAGAGCCGTTGAGAATTGAAAAGAAAAGACCATGGATCACAACTTACTTTTTGAACATTTTGTAATTTTCAGACATGAAACAGATCTGCAAACAGAGTAATGAAGGATACAAAAAGATCAGCAAGAGAACATGAATAGCCAACCAATAGATCCTTTAAAGTCCACGTAAAACTTTTGTGCATGCTTTCAGAATACTGTAAACTTACGAAGTATTGCCCCCTGAAGAGCTGGCAAACAAGTTCCTGCAGTAGTTAACATACATTCATAAGCTTGCTTTACAAAACATGAAGAATATATATAACTTAGTAGAGATTGATATGCTTACAAGCCTGGTTGTGCTTCACATTTAACCTCTGAGTTAGTAGTAAAGTTGTTATATGAAAGATCACTGCAGAAAAAAAGCTCATGTAAATTTCTGTTTCAAAACTAAATTAAGGGAGTAGGATGAGCATTTGCTATTATAGCTTTTCAAGAAGTGAATTTACATGCTTTCTCCATTCAGCCAATCAGGCACGGATCCAGTGAGCATATTTCCAGTCAAGAACCTAAGAAAAATAACAGAAAAAGGAAGTAAGGAGTGTAGTGTTAATCATAATGATAAATTTCCTGAATAAGATTGAGAACATAGTTTTTCTTTTTTATTAGCATAGGCTACGTGATTGATAAGAGGAATGTCCGAAAATTATATGTTTTGTGTACGAATCTCATATCCTGTGATGCTTGATATGGAAACTCGGTTCCATTTATGCATATTTATTATCAAGTTCTTGCTTCAACAAACATATTACCCACAAATTATCTCTCATTTTACTCAGATCCTACTGTTAAACAAATGTTACACTCCAAAACCTAAAGTTAACGTTTGTGAGCATGTGGAGAGCAGGAAAAATAATATTATGATGGAGACCTCACTCTACTCCTGAATTGTAAATCCCTAGTAATCAGTAAGACAACCAAGATCTGGTATTCATTGCTTACATGTAATCCGCCTTCGCTAGACCAGAAAAGCTGCTTGGAATTTCTCCAGTTAGCTTGTTAAAGCTGAGGTCTCTGCAAAGATTCCATTCAAAGAAAATGTAAACATGATCCTTGTTTTCAGTATAATAGCATGTATAAAAAGACAATTTAAAGAAGACTAAAAAGAAAAGGAAAAGAAAAAAAGACATTTTACTAACAATGTTTTCAAAGTCTTTATAGTCCCAAGATATTCTGGAAGCTGTCCGGTAATATTGCAATTCCGCAACATCCTGTCACAGAAACACTTAAAGCTTGAGTTGGCAAAGACATATAGTTTAGCCAGATACGTGTGCCATATGAAAGTATGTAACTCACAGTGTCTTCAGTTTAACCAAATTCTTAAGTGAAGGCAATGATGATTCAGGTCCATTCAAGTCAGTAATTCTCCTGCAGTAACATTTGTCCATGGAAGTAAATTATTTACATAATCCTAGTCTATTCCATTCTACAAAACAGCAAGTTTTAACTAAAGTACTAACATGTCAGTTAATTTTGTCAAAAGAGAAATGCCGGAAGGAATTGGCCCTGTCAAGCCACTAGCCTGAATTGCGCTGTTTCACAAGACATAGTGAAAATTAGTGATTATATGAAATCTGACAATCAAGCAAAAGTAAACCATGAGAAGCATAAATGTTACTCACACTTTATTAAGATTTGTCCAGTTCTGAATAAAATTAGGTATCTTTCCGGAAAAGGAATTGTCACTGATCCGACTGCATAACAAAAGAAATAATAAAAATGATTCAACTACTCACGTGATCAGAATATGAGATACATACTGACTGAGGTGGGTGGTTACGACACCATAGATTAAAGAAAGAAAAAAGAAGGTAAGAAAGAAAGAACAAGAAAATCTTACAAGTCCTGTAGCGTACTAAGTCCTGCAAATGTTTCCGGCAACTCGCCAGTAAAGTTGTTTGAGGTAAGAAGCCTACCAATAAAAGTTAAAAGAAATATTAATTCCAAATGAACATCAAACATGCACCCATAAATGATCCAAGGGAACAACAGCAACTCTACCAGAACAAACAAAAGTCATTTACGATGGCTAAAAGTTCTAATGGGATGGAGTCTTACATTCTTTCTATGTTGGGCAAATTCCCGAGCTTTGCGGGAAGAACTCCAGATAAGCTATTGATTTCAAGGACCCTGCATTAACATATGTAAATTTATCCACGAGAATGTTCACACATCAAGTAAGGAGAAAATGACACAGATGTTCTTATCAAGACTCACAAACTTTTGAGGGTTGTAATGTTTGCAAGCTCAACAGGTATAGAACCTGTCAAACGGTTTCCAAGAAGGGAACTGCAGCAATTCTTAAATGTTAGAAGCATAATAGTAAACAAGCTAAATAACATCTAAATATAGAAGGCAAAAAAACTCCATATATAAGATTCAAATATATATCATCTGAATGGGACATCAAGATGTACAAACATGTCATAGATTCTTTGGTTAAGAAAGAAATAGAACACTGAAGGGGCCAACTAACCATTTAGATTTAGAACAATATATATGAGCATGAAATGAAATAATGAGTAATTCATATGCACAGTTGTATACAGAGGGAGAAAAGAAGTACATGTCAACCAGTGGCAGGACACCCCAGTCTGGAGGAATGGTACCATTCAGGTAGTTGCGGGTGAGGTCACTGAGGGCGAAAGAAAGAAATAAATGAGTCATTGCCTCATTCCAAACTTAAATCCAGAAATAAATGAGTTCATTAAATCAATCTGACTTAAACTTGCACTGGTGACAGTGCGTATGCATACATTTCTTGGAGATAGGGTAGCCTGCTAAACTCTGGCGGGAGTTTTCCCGGCAAGTTCTGAGCTTTCAAAACTCTGCAGTTGATCAAAATACAGTGTGATATTATATATCTCAATCACTTTATAACAAAGATTACCAACCACTAAAGGAAACACAACCACTGAACTAAGACCAAAACAAATAAAACACTCATGAGTCACCAAACCAGTACGAACATAGTAACAAAGACAATCCACCATAAAGTTATGCTATCATATCAGCGTAGCTTCAATCATCCAGTTTAACCTTAGTATATTTGTAAATGCACCAGTCCATTCATCCTCTGCAGAGCAAATGTGTCGTTTTCCTGGTGTTTTTTTTTTGGTAGAACCAATAGAAGTGTGATTCTCAAAAGTCCAAACCCAATTTGCATTAGATCAACTTATCTATGTACACATTCAAGAATCTCCATACAGCTCATGCCTCTTTGTCCGTTTCTGTCAATGCTACAGTACAAAAGTCAACGTTTTTTTTTTCAACACCCTTCAAGTACATGAACAAGACCTCGAAGATCTTATCTTATTATGCATCCTTATAAATCTTTCACATCGACGACTTTTGATTTTTTATCTTTAACCTAATTCATCATGAAATAGTTTCACTAACGTTGGTCTTATATCATTTTCGCAAAAGCAATAAGAAATAAGAAAACAAATTTATGACAAAAACTCATAGTGTGGGTAATTAGTAGATGTGTAAGATAAAGAGACAGAAAACAACATACAGGTATACATAAAAATCCAAAAAAAAAAAATCAAACAACTCCAACCTCACAAGAAATACAGTATGAGGAAATTGCACAAGTTTAGTATTTTTCACAAAATCATGACATATGGAAGTATTATTTGTATCCTCTAAAGAGTACGAAGTTTCTTCTTTTATGAATTTATAATCAACGCATAACACAATTTCTCCGAATTGGTGAAAAAATGGCCACCCCTACTTTGTGAGATTTTTTTTGTCAAACTACTTTTACTTTGTGAGTCTTTGACTCTTTGTAGACTTTAGTATCAAAGAAAAATATCACGGGATTTACCCTAAAGCCATGTTTGGTAAGGCTGATAAGATTAGACTAAGATTTCAAATTGGATTTGACTAGATTGAAATACTAATCAATCTTGCGTTTGGGTAATCATATTAAGAATTTGATAAGATTCATAAAGAAAAGCTTCACTCGTCCTTTCTCTCTATCTTTTTCTCTCCCTGACTCTTCCTCTCATTCTCTTCGACGCAACAGCGCCGTTTGCCTTCCTCTTCCCGTCGCGCCGCCATCCGGCCAAACCGGATTGGAGCACCACCGCAAAAGATTTGTTGATTTTCTGTCTATAAAACCAGTCCCTGCATGTAGATCCTCAAATCGGAATTAGATGTAGTATCTCGATCTTCCACGGATTCCAGCTTCATCCTTGAGCTCCAGCGAGCCCTTCCGACCTCTCTTGATAAGTTTGACCTCCACCTCTCACTCCCTATTCAAGTTTCCCTTTGCTGGGTTGACGCTGCCTCATCTCTGCCGTGGCTCCGCCGCGACTTTTTGAGCTCCGCTGTGACTCCGATTAGCTCGGTTGATGGTGTGAGAAGAAATTTTGTTTTGTTTTGTTTGTTTGTTTTCATTGAGCTCGAAGATCAGGCACAATGATGATATCGTGGTGGAAAAAATTATATATAACACCTTTTAAACCGGATTTAAACTCAAGGTCTGACATGATAAGATTTTTCTGTTTATTTCATATCTGGGAGTCCAAGATAAACATGTAAGATGTATATGTAGTTGCTCAAGGTAAGTGATACATACATGCTAGTGACGTGGCAGACAGTGGAATTGGGAACTAAGGTACAATTGCAGGTTACGGCATCTTCAAATCCTTCAACCGGGTTCAGATTAGCCCACCCGTAATCTTGGCCACAGGGATCAGCACTGAAATTCCAGTTCGTCTTCCCCAGAGTCTTTGCTATGTCCTTTAAGGCTTGAACTACGCATAAACAAAATCCACGCAACCATTTACATGCTATGACTATATATGTATAGTCGACCTGTATGTAATTATTTCATAAACGTAAAGAAATTGGTTGGTCAGCTACCTTCATCGTCTGGTAATTGAGTGGCTCCGAAAGCAAGAGTTGCAGAGCAAACTAGCAGGAGAGGCAGAACAAGAGGAAGATTGGTGAAGAAGAAAGTGCAACTCATTTTCATGATTATGGTGAAAAAATTTCACATTTGAAGGGCTTGATCGATCTCGGTGAGTTGATCAGAGAAAGAAAGGGAAAATGTTGAGAGCTAATTGGAAATGTAGAACGAGTTGGAATTAACAGCTACTGAACTTCTCTTTAGAAAGAGGAAACTAAATGAGAGGGAAGGGAGAGGAGTAGACTTGACCTCGATCGAATGACACAATCAATTAAAAGAACAGTCCGCGGATAATATACTGCGTATATTATTATATATCTTACTTGTCCTTAAAAGAAGAACACTTAATTAAACACAACATGATGAGTATTATTATCCCAACTTGCTTAATTATATATAGGAAGAAACTTACCGGACCATGGCTGGTCAGGGTTATGCTAGACACAGTTGAATAGTTGGAACGCGTGGATGGATGTCTACCACTCCCTGAAAGTCTGAAGTTTTAATTTTCTCTTGCCAGGGTTACATACATATGCATGACGATATGTATATTTCAGATAGTATGTAGGCAAATGTCCGCGTATTATTCGGTCGTTAGCTCAATCTTCTTCGAAGTATAAATTATTCCTTCGACGGTAACACTTATCTAAGAAACGCCACAAATATGAAGTTTTTAATTTAATTAGAAAATAAACATTAACATGTCATCACATAATCACATATGAAATTACTAACGCCATTGTAGTCGTTAAATGGACTTTCGCATCTCATATTGTGTCGTTTGATGTCCTGGTACAAGAAGAGAGGAGCTGGCTCATAACTTAGACTACAAGTCTCAAATGGTGTTTCCCGCTGTACGTATTTTGGATCTTCATATATATAGAAGCATTCATTCAATTTAATTAATTAGCTAGTGATTTAACACTTACAAAGTTAGCTATTCTGTACTTCTGGGATATAGATCTTTAGACTCGATCAACATCGTACGTTTCTTCTAGTACTTTGCTAGTAATTTTGGACCGTAGGAGTACTATCCTTATGGAACACATAATCCATTTGCAAGTTCTACGCCCGACTCAATATGCATGTATAAAGAGTGAAATACACATTTAAGTACGATCAATATGTATTAGATGATTTCGATCTATATATAACATGCAAGATGATCAACTTTACTCAGAAAAATACGTTGTGCTAAAGTCAAGCATAAAATTTGTCCATATGCCAAAGTCAAGTTTGGGACTAAGCGCGCACATATCAAACTACTATCCTTAATTTGCTGGCAAAAATTGGAGTTATCGTAACAAACTAACAATGAAATACATACTTAAACTGCATCTAGATTAAGAACACCAACTTGAACAATAGCTAATGATCGAGGTTTTCTTATATATAGTGCGTGCATTTCAATATGTATTCAATTAGCGGCTTAGAGTCAACTAAATCAAGAGAATATTTATACGTCAATGTGAATTTGACAGTACTAGAAGAGACGCGCGCATCCTTAATCATTCATGTCAGTGCAGTATTATTTGTATCTGTAAACATTATTATTAATTATTTTTCGTATAGTTTAGTTTAGGTGCATTATTTCGAACAACCACTTGTGAATTTCTAACTACTGCACTTGATTCTCTTCAAAACTCATGTTATCTACAGCGACTTCATATTCCGGTAATCCAACAAACAAAGCCTAGCATTGGACTGATTGCAGGACATAAGTTTCTTGGATTTGATATATAGTGGTATATTAAGTGTTAACTATCATGCAAGTACAGCTCTAACATAAGTGTCATTTCTCAATCATATTGCTCAAGTTGACTTAGACTTCATAATATATTCACACAATATAGCTTGCCAGAACTATATTAATTTACTTGAAAATTGTTCTGTTTTCATAAAACAAGTCGGGGGATATGAAACCTTTTACAACCTCTTATTTTGAAATGTAAGAAATGATGTATAAAAAGTGTGGCGGCATTGTAATGAAACTATCGCACTCTTAAATTTCAACTCGGGACTTTGTACAAGTCAACATTACAACTGGCTTCGATCGATACTTATGAATGAAGGGGTCATTCGATATTGTATATACAGTACGGACGTACGCAATTTTCTTTCGGCTGAGTATCGATCATGTTGGTCAATCTTTGAACTTTTGATGGAGACGGCAGTCAGAAACTTAGAACTAGTAATTGCTGGTACTGCATAGTCCATGCCATGAAAGTGAGCTAGCCAGCGTACTACCAATCGTATAAATATAATCGTTTGAAAACAAGATAATAATCGCTATAGCCCATTTTGAGACAGATTTTGTAACTGTTTTTTAGGCTACTTTAGCTTTTAGGAAAAATAAATGGTGTTTGTTAAAGTTTTCAAAAACTACTTTTGGCCAGAATAGATTTTCCCAACAATCAGGGGTGGAACCAGGAATTCAAAATGGATAGGACTGGTTTTTAGACATACAATTTTTTTGTAATAGAAAACTTAATAGCTAAAGAAGTTATATTAAAAAATTTATGACTAAAGAAAAAGATGGAGAAAATGGAGAGAGAATAGACATATTTCTTACTAATAAAAAATATTGTAAGATTTTTTTAAATACTGAGAAACTATTGTGATATAAAAGAAGAGTGAGCAAAGAAAAGAATGAGTGGAGAAAATTAAAAAGAAGAGAGTTTTCTATTCATACTTCCTAAATTGACAATTAAACTTCTCTATTTATAGATTATAGTTGACTTTATCAACTCATGGGAAATTACTAAGAAATACACAAATTATTAATACGATGTAAACAAAATTCACATCTCCACTTGCACCTCCACTATAGTATATAACCCAAATTTTGGAAGGACATAATCATCAAGCAATTTAATCGATGTCGATCTATAAGAAGTTTGATATCAAAGTTCTCTAATATAGAGAACATGAGGCGTTCCCTTGGACGATACATTCATTGAAGCCGTCAATTTTGAAGGGAATTGGAACTTTGAAGATGACAATTTCCAAAAGATTTTACCTGAAATATATGAATAGTTGATGAGGGGATTAAATGAATGATGATGGAGGAGAGAATAAAGCATTTCAAAGATCGATTCCAAGTTTATATATACTACTCATTGTTTTCATTTTTTATTGACTCTGTTCAAATACTTTGGTCTCTTGATCATAATTGAATATGGTTCTTCCTCCACCTCCTTAAGAATCTGTAGCTTCACTGGCCATCTACAATATAGTTGATATTCAATAAATTTAGAAGACTCATGCATCCTTGGTAGAAAAATTCAATCTACTATCACTCCAAGAATGTGGCATTCCTACATCCATATATATTACAAGAGAGGATTGTGGCTTTCAATAGTTAGAAAATATAATTATTGAAATGTTCAAAAATTGAAATAGGTTTCACAACTGATTTTGAAGGTCTAAATAGTGGGCATTTTTTGAGAAAATTAGAGAGGTGTAAGTATCATTTTAGTTTATTATAAAAGTAAGTTAGAGGTCTATTGAGTAGAGAGATGTGAATACCATTTTTTGAGATATGAATAAAAACTTTAAAGAATAATTGAAAAGAGAAATAGAAAAAAGGAAAAAAAAATGGAAACATAATAAGTAGAGTAATAGGTTGAAAAAGTGGGGTAACACGGGATTGAAACCCACGAACATAGCCCTACTAATTGAGACACTCAGCCAATTAAAACTAACTTCATTTAATGTGTGATAAGTACATATAATTTTTGAAATACCTTGTTTTTCGGTGAGGCTATAGCCAGACTAGCCCGCTACATAGTTTCGCCGCTGCCAAGAGCTGAAATTCCAATGACCTTGTTACATAAATTGTTAATCTTCATTATTTTTCGAGATTCTCTCACTACCTTTATATATCTATCTCAGTAAAAATCGAACTCATAACTTTTTCAAACTCATCGACGACCAGATTCTTTTAATTATTTTTTTCACACATCTTTAATTCAATAATTTATTCTGCGGTACCTATATCGATTAAGAAGAAAAGTCTATACCTTATCAAAACCACACAGAATACTTTTTGAAAAGAACTATCTAAGCTACGTACGTGCATGCATATTTGGAACAAGTAAAGTTAATTAATTAAATCCCAAGACCCTAGTCATTCAAAAGCCTGAACTTTTTTCACAAGGAATTACTTTCATTAATTTCTAATTGATTAATTTCCGCTTTTGCATGCAGAGACGTAAGTAGAAGTTTCGTTGCCTGAGACTAAAAATTTTGTTTCTCAAAAAGCATACACCAAATGACGTAGGGAAGCATATAGATCGTTCTATTATTTGTCTACCATGTATGAATGATTCTCTAAAAGCACAGAGGCCAAGTACAGGCCCCACATATATATATATATATAGTACAGTTTCTGAAAATGGCACTCAATAATTGAATTTGGACTAAATTTTTTCGGGTTAATATATTATACATCAATGTATGTTATATATCATACATTTAACGGTTGATAACTGATATTATTTTTCCGACCTCATTCACAAAACAATATCGACCGTCGAATATGAGATATATATCATATATTGATGTATACTAAAATTTTCCAATATTTTTAAAATAAATATCAATTTGATCAAAATTTGGACACGCAAATATCCCATAATGCATGTCACTCATCGATTTAATTCGATACAGTTAACATTTTGTAATCTAATTATTTTTTTGGTTAACAGTTTGTAATCTAACTTGGAAAGAAACTTCAAATATTCCTAACTAGGGGGTTTCGCGGTTGGCTTGCCATCCGTTCTTGATTCGCACCATCGCATGTCACTTTCTGTTTTACGAGATAAGATGACGCACCTAGCTACATCCTAGAAAATTCCCAAAATGCATGCATGCAACTAATGATCGATCTGATTGATTGAGGTGGGAAATTTGAGCTAGATGCATGCAACTTACAAATTTAATAATCAGTATCATTTATTATTGACACTGATCGATTTTGACCATCCTGTAGCATTCAAATCTAGACACCATTTGGGTAGTGGTTTTGGTATTCAATTCTACGTACAAATCTGGAATAGAAACCGGAGCAAAGATGACTGAGTTAACTTGGGTGGGGTGCATTAAAGCTTCTATAGGTGGCTTTGATAGATATCCTAGATAGGCCAAAATCTTATTTAAATCTTAGTGCCCAGTTCTCTGAGAATGAGATTCTGAATGTTTCGGATAGCTACCAAACCAACCTGCATGCACAGATCTGACAATCTGAGCTTGATGTATTTGACCGTGGACTTCCGATGAATTATTCGATTATTATGATCCGAACTGAGAACAATCTACAACTGGCTGGTTAAAACTAGGTACGTTCTAGTGTGCTGTGTTTAATACAACTGAGCTTATTTAAAAAGTTAGCTTATGTTAATTTTTGAAAATAACTGTATAATAAGTAAAATAATTGAGTGTTTGTTAAACTGACTTTTATAAATGGATGTTAGTGGCAGAAGCAGTTATATAGCGTTTGGTAAACTCAAACTGGCTTATTCCTTTTAATTTATCAAATACCTAATTTAGACATCTTAGATAATTTTGCATGAATTGTTTGATAATATAATGTACTCAAGTGTATTTCCTTACCATTTTTTCTCAGCTCTTAAAACTTAAAGGGCAATATGATTAGTATGCAACCTTTGAAAAATAAACATATACATATTGGACCAGCAAGTACAAATAGCTGCTAATTATTTCTAGTCAAGAAAAAAAATGACAATAAATAATTAATGATATTGATTTAATACATCTATTTAAATATGAATATGTACAATGAATCATCTCATAAATAGATAATTTCTCTACTTCTACCATAAATCCATGTTATATATAATCTGACAACGGTAACAAAATTTATTTGTAAGAAGATTGGTCATTTTCCATTTTCCATTTTATGTAACATCGGTGAACATTTATTGGAGTATGACTAAATTCTAGCAACATTAGAGCTGCATTAAGTTTCCTCATCTGTTATATGACTTGTATCTTCTAATCCTTGGAAACCAGGTAAACTCTGGCTTTGATAATAGACCCATTCCCAAAGTCTGAACCCAGGATATAGGAAACCCAACGACCTGATCCAAAGGAACCCGCACACTTGAAAACTTGACAACACTTTTCCATGTAGTGTGGATGAAACTCAGCACCTCTGGTAGCCTTAAACTGACTAGGTGTTGGGTCAAGAGAGAAGGCCAGAACTGACTTAGCCATTCCCAAGAACTGGCTATAAAACTCACTCCTGGGGTGGTTTCCATCTAAAACCTGGTGTCACTGATCCAAATCTCCGGATAATGACTCTTCCATCTTGGGATGAACTATTGCCAAGTACTTATTTGAGCAGAACTTGCCAAAGGCACACGTGGGCAAAATTCCAAGGAGCTCTGCAGGATCCATGACCTTCATGTCACGGTATTGAGTGAAGCATTCATGGCGGTACTGATCCGGGTTGAGAAGCGAGGAGAGGCTACCAGCTGAAGTTATATTCTTCACCTGAAGAAATGAAACCAAGCGCATTGTACTGATTGTAGTGCAAGTCTGCATCATCATGAGGAAAATTTATATATGGCCAATCATACATAAAACAAAAGGAAATAGTGAAGTTATGAAAGAGATTATCATACTTGCAGGTTTTGGAAGCACCAACTTGACAGTTCCACATGGGAAGCATGTTGTTGAAACTATGTTGACCGTCCTTCGTGACTGGCATAACCTTAGAAAGCGATCAAGCATAAAAAGAAATATTCCTCCAGCCTTAACCAAAAAATGATGGATGGTATACACATTGCATGTTGATAGATGCAGATGTCAAGGTCTTGCATGTGGAAATGAGATTACAAAATGATCCAATAAATGTGCAGACCAAAGCATCCATAAAAATAACAGCAGACTCGTATGCTCATCTGTGAAATGATAAAGATGAGAACTTACTTCAGATGGAATGATGCCTCGTATCGACCACAATCATATAGCACAGTCCATGCATAGTAACAAGGAAGAATATTTACTCTGAAACAAAACTTTTGTTATCTACTATACGTCTGTACCTATGATCAATTTACTAGCTTTTGAACGATGTAACAAGTGAGACAATAAATTTGTTATGTGTAGATTATTTTTCTTTTCATGTTTATCATTTGTAAAATGATTATTTTAGTGACTATGCACTTTACCGCAACCATAACAATTGATGTCAAACCTGAAATTTTTGTTGAAAATGTTGTACATACTCAAAATATAATTAATTCACTAGTTTAAGAACAACTTTTCAAGTGTGACAATAATATTGTTGTGAGAGTTGTAAATTTATATGTTTTTATCATTAATGAAAAGATTATTTTAGTAACTACACAATTTACCAAAACCACAACAATTAATATTAAAGTGGTAAATATTGTTGAAATTGTGGTATATACTCCACCTTTAACAAATTTACTACTTTTAGGACAATTTTACAAGTGTGGCGACCAAATTGTTGTCAGAAAGGAAATTTTATATATATTTTTATCATTAATGAAATGATTACTTTACTGACTAAGCATCTTTCAACAAACACAACAATTGATGTTGAAAGTGTAATTTTATTCTGATTTTATTAATTACTTCAATTGAACTAAGGTACTAGTTTGTGGACAATATTAAAACTGTGACAACAAATTTGTTTTCGAGGTGGTAAATAATTTTATGTTTCATCTGTAATGTTAAATTACTAAAACGACTGTCTGATTTGCCACAACACACAACTGATGATGTCAAAACATAAACATTTGTTCAAGTTGTAGTAATTACATCGGGAACTACATTATTTACAAGATTATCAACTATTTTACAATTTGAAGATGTTTGTGTTATAAAAATGATAAAACTAATATTAGACTAAAAGATATGCATGCATGTACTAATATTGTAAATATGTTTTCAATTTGAAAAACAAGTTCTCAATTTGATAAAAGTTTTCTAATTATGATATTTACATCTTTACCACTAAATTAAAATAATCACAATAAGTGTGATCCTAAATTGTAATTTAAATTCTAGTTAGTGTAACTTATTATTTGACAATACAAATTACATGGTTCTGAACAAATTTTCAGATCAACAATCCACGTGTTGTTAACATGATAAATTTTATATACACATGACAATTTTTGATTGGGTAACCTATTAATTAATTCAACAAGTTTCCACTATATTAACTTATTAAAATAAAAAATAATAAAAAGTGAAGCTATGTAATACATCCAAACCGTAGACAACATAAATTCAATTCAATAATTAAGCTGAAACGATATAATGCATGTCTGTGAACATCTTCACAATCCAGAATTCCATTCAAAAAAAAAAACTTCACAATCTAAAATTACTATGCTATAAAAGAACTACATGTTCTTCTGTGAACATTCCATCCCTATATTTCAAAAAGAAATATTTTAAAATGGTTTCATGAACACATATATGCTGGTAATAAACTGAAGACAGTTTGCTAAGTTTCTCTAATTTCTGTTCTCCAAATAACTTGAATCAGGATTGACCGGATAAAGATCATTAACAGATGAAGATGACGCAGTCCAAGGCCCTTCGGTTGACATAGTTTGCCTCTGACTATTCTCACTCTTGTTTTCTGCAAAATTGGACTCAAAATGTTTCCTCATTTCATTGATCTCATCCTTCGACGCATTTGAATCCAAGACCAACTCTTGGACAGAAGCCTTGCCTTCAAGCATGCTCACCACAGAAGACATAGTAGGCCTATCTGCTGAAATGACATTAGTGCAAAGAAAAGCTACATTGATTGTGTTCATCATTTCTTCTTTGTTAAAGTCTGAGCCCAACCTTGGATCAACTAGTTCCAGTATGTTCCCTTTCTCTTTTAGAACAAGTGCCTAAAAACAAGACCAGGATTTCAATCATTATATAGAACTGTAGGTATACCGCTACTTTGATTCAAAAACTAAATATTTAAAACTAAAGTGAACAAGGAAGAAAATAGAATCATCACATCAACCTACCCAATCAAGAAGAATAAAGCATTCTCCCTTTGTGCGGTAAGTTGTATTGCTCCGCCCACTAACGATTTCCAATACAACAATTCCAAAACTATAAACATCGGCTTTATCAGTTAGATAACCGTGCATCGCATATTCAGGTGCCATATATCCACTGCAAAGACAGATAAATATATAAATTAACACATATATGAGAAAGAAGGAAAAAAAAAGCTATACCAAAACCAGTACAATACAACTAAATATTATACATCTATTACTAAATGGGGAAAAATGCAGCAGCGATTAGTACGTGATAACAAAGCTATATGGGAAAAACCTTCATTTTATTCCATCTTCCTCTTCCTATTTCTATAGATGGCTTGCAGTGAAAAGAGTGACCTAAGAACCTAACAAGTTAATACAACAGGACTTACTAAGTTCCAGCGATTCGGGTGCTTATGTGGGTATTATCCTCTTCATCAAGTTTGGCCAATCCAAAGTCAGATATCTTCGGGAATAGATTCTTATCAAGTAGCACATTACTAGCTTTGATGTCTCGATGAACAATCTTCAACCTTGACTCCTCATGAAGGAAGGCCAAGCCTCTTGCAATGCCAACACAGATATTGTGCCTTGTTGGCCAATCTAACTTCAACTGACTTTTTTCCGGACCTTCAATATGTCAAAAAATAAAAAGTGAAAAATAATAGCTAGTTATCAGAAAGTTTCTTATATCCACTTGCAAGAACCAATAGAAGGTTTAAAGATGAACACTTTTGCTAGAAATATTTACCAAACAAAGCACGTGCAAGACTATTATTTTCCATGTACTCATAGACAAGCAACAAATGATTTCCTTCAATGCAGCATCCATATAGCTTGACAAGATGAGGGTGTTGTAAAGCAGAAATCATGCCAATCTCATTCAAAAATTCGCGATTCCCTTGCTTTGATTTGGCAGAAAGCTGTTTAACAGCTATTATGGTGCCATCTGATAAAACACCCTGCATTCATCAAACATAGTGAAAATCTCTCATACAAGTGAGCTCAGGGGCTGAAAATGAATAGAAATGATTGGTTCTCCTTTCTGAAAATTACCTTGTGGACAGGACCAAAACCACCTTCTCCAATCTTATTAGCTGGGTCAAATTCGTTTGTGGCGGCTTTGATTTGCCTCAAGGTAAATTTACTGGTTTGCAAGTCCACACCATCTAAATCTATGTAGAAAGCGAATTTATATTAGAAATAGTTGCCAAATTTTTAGAATGACATAGCACTATGAATTCAGACTGATTCCAGGCCTAAACATAACAAAGTGTAACCAAACTAATACTTTTGACAATGTTCATGTAGAACATTATACTAAAGTCGGAAATCTAAACATGTACCAATTTAGAAGCATGCTCATTTGTTGGGTAATACTGAGGAAAATTATTACTAACATCTTGCGCAGCCTCAAGAATATGAAATTAATCGACACTTAAGACTATTTTAGTATCACGATCTAACTACAAATACCTTGTTCAAGAGTCCTTTCTCGTCTTAAAAAGCCTTTCCACCAAAGAGTACCAAAAATAAGTAGTATAATGAAGATTCCACTAGCCACAATTCCAATCACCACAACGACAGATATTCCACTTCCACCTTCACCTCCTGTTGAGGCCTCTGGCGGGGGTTCAAATTCTGCCATAAGAAGAAGCTTTAGTATATCGTAAATGTTATTGATAGGAATTGAAATAATTCCTCATTCCCTCAATTTTCAGAGTTCAAGTGGTTTACATAACGGTAAAGTAAATTAGATACAGTTCTTTAATTGGCAAAAGAAAAGAACACAAGGCGAACCTGTGGAATAGTGATTAATGGAACAGGATGCATGGATTATTTTTATCATGAAACTCTCAGTAATCTACAGCTAGTTGCAAGGACAACATCAGAGTTGATGAAATATTGAACTTACTAGGATCAACAGAAATAGCAGAGATAAGCGGACCATAGTTTCCTCTATGAGGGATGCCAGTGGTTCCTTTCCCAGCCCAAAGTAGACGGATCTCCAAGGTATTACTAGTTACGTTAGCAGAAAATAATTTCACAACGGCGATACCAAACCCTCCTGCGTCACTAGCAATGTTAAAATCCTTCAGCACTAGTGACCCCTGCAATATAATACGTAGTGCTATTAGCTGACAATTCATTTTACTAAGGCTCCTAAAGTCTTTACTGTACTTAATTGTATGTTAACATAGAATTTCTACATAACAAAGTCCAGACAATGATTTATCAATTAAAATCAAAGTAATGTTTGTTTTGACAACATCTGTTAAACATCATGCACTTTAGATGGTATATGTGGAAATATGCAATACCTGTATATAAATATCAAATATACGCCTTCCCAAGCTGCTATATGTTTTGTCGTTGGTAAACATTATCTCGGCAAAATGGAGGTTCACTGTGTAAATTCCATTTCCCAGACAAAACCCATAATAAGTTAACGAAATAGGAGAAAGCCGTGCATTCAAATAAAGCTGAGGATTGGTTTTTATGGAGAGTCTAGATGAATTAGTCCAGATATAGGTATCTGTAGGATTGTTATCGTCAGGGAAGTAACCAGTGTTGCTTGACGCCCAATTCGTACTGCTTCTGTAAAATGATGAAGGCCCAGATGTATCTGTATCATCTTCATACTTTGCCACCGTAGGCCTTGTGAAGTTTTCACTAAGAGTTACTTCTTTTGCGCCACAATTGATGTGGAGAGAGTACGAAGCTGGGAAAGGAAAACAAAAGAAGGTTAGGAGCCATTGAGAATTGAAAATAGAGTTACAGGTCAGGACGGATGGAACCCAACTTACTTTTTGGACATTTTGTGATGTTCAAACATGAAACAGATCTGCAAACAGAGTAATGAATGATACAAAAATATCAGCAAGAGAACATGAATAGCCAACCAATAGATCCTTTAAAGTCCACGTAAAACTTTTGTGCAAGCTTTCAGAATACTGCAAACTTACGATGTATTGCCCCCTGAAGAGCTGGCAAATAAGTTCCTGTAGTAAAACATATATTCATAAGCTTGCTTTACAAAACATAAAGAATATATAATGCTTAGCATAGATTGATATTCTTACAAGCCTCCTCGTGGTTCACAACTAGCCCCGGACTTAGTAGTAAAGTTGTTATATGAAAGATCACTGCAGAAAAACGCTCATGTAAATTTCTGTTTTCAAACTAAATTAAGGAAGAGTATGATGAGCATTTGCTATTATAGCTTTTCATGAAGTGAATTTACATGTAGTCTCCTCTCAGCCATTCAGGCGCGGATCCAGTGAGCATATTTCCAGTAAAGAACCTGAGCATAATAAATGCAAAAAGAAGTATATAATGTAGTGTTAATCATAATGAAGAATTTCACGAATAAGATGTTCTAAAATATTTGACAAATTCTGATTGCCTTAGATCAATAATTTCATTTCAGATCCAAGATGTATAATTGCACCAACAATCACAACAAATATTATGTCAAGTAAAATGTGCCTCCATAAAGTTTATGAACTTTTCCAAATGCCTTGACGATTCACCATAAAATTTGGAATTCAAATATCCAATGAAATACAACTTGCAGCATCGTGCATGAGAAATTATTTTATCTTTTTTGTTAGCATAGGTTATGTGATTAATTAATAAGAGGAATGTCCGAAAAAATATGTTTTGTGTAGGAGTCTCATATCCTGTAATGCTTGCATTGATATAGGAACTAGGTTCCACTTATGCACATTTATTATCAAATTCTTGCTTCATCAAACATATTACCCACAAATTATCTCTCATTTTACTCAGACACACTCCATCAGATCCTACTATCTGACAACTATTACACCCCAAAACCTAAAGCTAACGTTTGTGAGCATGTGGAGAGCAGGAAAAATAATATTAATGATGGAGACCTCACTAGACTCCTTAATTGTAAATCCCTAGTAATCAGTAAGACAACCAGGATCTGGTATTCATTGCTTACATGTAATCTGCATTTGCTAGACCAGAAAAGCTGCTTGGAATTTCTCCGGTTAGCTTGTTAAAGCTGAGGTCTCTGTAAAGATTCCATTTAAAGAAAATGTAAACATGATCCTTGTTTTCAGTATAGTAGCATGTATAATAAGACAATTTAAAGAAGAATGAAAAGAACATGAAAAAAAAAAGACATTGTACTAACAAAAATTTTAAAGTCTTTATAGTCCCAAGATATTCTGGTAGCTGTCCGGTAATATTGCAATTCCGCAACATCCTGTAACAGAAATACTTAAAACTTGAGCTTCAAAGCCATATAGTTTAGCCAGATATGTGTGCCATATGAAAGTATGTAACTCACAGTGTCTTCAGTTTAACCAAATTCTTAAGTGAAGGAAATGATGACTCAGGTCCATTCAAGTCAGTAATTCTCCTGCAGTAACATTTGTCCATGGAAGTAAATTATTTACATAATCCTAGTCTATTCCATTCTACAAAACAGCAAGTTTTAACTAAAGTACTAACATGTCAGTTAATTTTGTCAAAAGAGAAATGCCGGAAGGAATTGGCCCTGTCAAGCCACTAGCCTGAATTGCGCTGTTTCACAAGACAGTGAAAATTAGTGATTATATGAAATATGACATTCAAGCAAAAGTAAACCATGATTAACATAAGACGTACTCACAGTTTGTTGAGATCTGTCCAGTTCTGAATAAAATTAGGTATCTTTCCTGAAAAGGAATTGTCACTGATCCGACTGCATAACAAAGGGAAAAATAAAAATAATTCAACTATTCCCTGTGAAGAGAATATGAGATACATAATTACTACACTGGGTGCTTACGACACCATAGATTAAAGAACAAAAGAAAAGCTTACAAGTCCTGTAGCATACTAAGTCCTGCAAATGTTTCCGGCAACTCCCCAGTAAAGTTGTTTGAGGAAAGAAACCTACCAATACACGTTAAAATAAATATTAATTCCAAATGAATATCAAGCATGCACCCGTAAATGAGCATGTGCCTAGGGAACAACCCTACCAGAACAAACAAAAGTCATTTACGATGGCTGAAAGTTCTTATGGGATGGAGTCTTACATTCTTTCTATGTTGGGCAAATTCCCGAGCTTCACGGGAAGAACTCCAGATAAGCTATTGATTTCAAGGTCCCTGCATAAACATATGTTAATTTATTCACAAGAAAGTTCACACATCAAGTAAGAAGAAAATGACACAGATGTTGTTATCAAGACTCACAAACTTTTGAGGGTTGTGATGTTTGCAAGCTCAACAGGTAGAGAACCTGTCAAACGGTTTCCGAGAAGGGAACTGCAGCAATTCTTAAATGTTAGAAGCATAATAGTAAACTAGATAAATAACATCTAAACATAGAAGGCAAAAAACTCTATATATAAGATTCAAATATATATCATCTGAATGGTGTGTCATGGAACATCAAGATGTACAAACATGTCATAGATTCTTTGGTTAAGAAAGAAATTGAACACTGAAGAGGCCAACTAACCATTAAGATTTAGAACAATATATATGAGCATGAAATGAAATGATGAGTAATTCATATGCACAGTTGTATACAGAGGGAGAAAAGAAGTACATGTTAACCAGTGGCAGGACACCCCAGTCTGGAGGGATCGTACCATTCAGGTAGTTGCGGGTGAGGTCACTGAAGGCGAAAGAAAGAAATAATGAGTCATTGCCTCATTCCAAACTTAAATCCAGAAATAAATGAGTTCATTAAATCAATCTGACTTAAACTTGCACTGGTGACAGTGCGTATGCATACATTTCTTGTAGATAGGGTAGCCTGCTAAACTCTGGCGGGAGTTTTCCAGGCAAGTTCTGAGCTTTCAAAACTCTGCAGTTGATAAAAAAAAACAGTGTGATATTATATATCTCAATCCCTTTATAACAAAGATTACCGACACAGTTAAACTGTGTGTCTACAAGGAAACACAACCACTGAACTAAGACCAAAACAAATAAAACACTCATGAGTCACCAATCCAGTACGAACATAGCAACAAAGACAATCCAGCATAAACCTTAGTATACTGTTGTATTATTGAGGCATCTTTGTAAATGCACCAGTCCATTCATTCTCTGCAGAGCAAATGTGTCGTTTTCCTGGTGTTTTTTTCTTTTTTTCTCTGGGGAATTTCATCGAACAGCTTGCATGCAATTGAGAAAACTAGAGACAATGCGTTAGGAGGGCAACCAACACAAGTAATTAGGACTAAGAACCAAAAACATAGACATCAATGTCTGTAAATACTATAGCCACCGGAGGGAAATCAGTACGAACTAACCTGATCGTGGTGAGCAAATTTCTCTACCACGCCCCCACTAGAGCTAAACCATCACAATGTTCTAAGTAAATCATTATACCACTTACCAATAGGAGGCCTTTATATTAAATCGTTACTACATCGACGACTCAGTTTAGAACAGTCGTACTACATTTGTGCATTAACACATTGTAGAATTCTCACGACACTTGGCTCCTCCTAGATGGCATATAAATGAGTTTTTATTTATATAATATGCATCGTTAATAGGTACTTTGAAACCTTTGAATAATGTCAGAACTAGAATAAATTATTATTTTAACAAGATTATATATCATAAATAAATAAAATTATTATTTTATATAGAATTTTATTGTAATCGATAATAATCGTTTAGTTTGACTACTATGTTTATTTTTAACTAGAATTCTATATTTATTCATATTATAAATTTGATATAATTTCATGCCTAAAAGTAATTTTAAAATAGTTAGTTTAAATAATTACTTGCCTTAATTTATATGATGAAATTTATTTACTATTTGTTTTAAATATTTGATCAATTATTAATCATTTTAATTGAGCAAACCCTAGCTTCATCTAGGCTCCATTCAGGTGACAATCTTGCTTGCTATCCTTGATTCTTCTCTTTTTTTCTCTTTCTTCGTGGCTAATCTTGATGTTGTCACTCAAAAATTTACCCAACAACTTGTTATCGCGAGTCAAGAGGTGTTTGCATCTGAAATATCCAAGACGATGATGATGGCGCCTTGGATTTTGGCCAAGTCTTCCTTCTGACACGGCCTCTTGCCCTAAAGAAATTTTGTCCCATGGACCTCCAATCTCACTTTAAGAGGATTTGGACTTTAAAAATTTCATTTCAAGTTCAAGCCCACCCTCTTGGTCATTTTCTTTTTGCCGTCAACCATAACAAAGACACCATCAGAGTCATTACTGGAAGAGCATGGTATTATGCCATAGTGTCAGTTGTCTTCCAGGAGTATAATGAAGTCACCGATATTCTTTCCATCCCAATGGATCACCTCTTCTTTTGGGATCAAGTCCTCGCCTATATCTATGTAGGTGTACCTCCAGCCCCTAGCTCCAAGGAAAAGAAGCAGATCTGAGGCTCGGGCCTCCATTTGTTGCTCTTGTTTTCCCATTTTGTTTTGTTTTGTTTTGTTTTCTTTGAACTCTAGTTTTTTGTTTTTTTCTTTTTGCTTGGTATGATCCTTGTTTTTCCCATGTTGATCATGGAGTTTCCTAATTCATGGTGCTTATTGCTTAGATAGGTGGGCGGGATATGTGTCATTTGTTTTTTTTTGCCATGAATCCTTGTTTACCCAGAAAATGTCGTAGTGGGTGGCGTGTAGAGGTCTTCCCTTGGCTATGTTTGCGATCTGAATGAAAGTATTCATCATCTTTAAAAAAAAATCCTTTTAACTTATTTTTTTAATTTTTTTAAAATTAATTATTACTTTATATATTCTATAGGACTTAAAGAGATTTAAAATATATATATTATTTTATACAATGATCCCGAGTCGGGACCGGAGAAAATTATTATTTAATCAAGATTATTAATTTATCGAACATTTATTTATCGAGGTTCAACTGTATTTATCAATATTAACTAAGTCTATTAAATACAACTATTTCACGTTACCTTCTTATCCGACAATTTCACTAAAAAAGGCTTGAGGTAGCCTCACTAGCTATTTATTCAAATAATAAATCACATAATCCGTTACGAAAACATCTATGGTGTGTTTGGATGAGGGAAAGAAAGAGAGAATTTAATTGAAAAGGAGGGTTTTATAATTCCAAAAGATAATTCTTTCATTTGACAACTATAAATTGGAAATTTTAGAATTTTGTGGAAAATAAAAAAAGGAATTCGCTATTCAAATTCTCCATTTGAATTCCTCACAAAATAAGTGTTATTTGCAAATTCCTTTTTAGTGATCAATTACATTTCCAAAACGATACTCTTTTAATATTTCAGCTCTTTAATTAGTTTCAAACTTTCTTAATCTAGTACACATTTCAAATCTCACTTGAATTTGCATTTGACGGATTTCAGATTAATGAATTTTAAGATGCTATCATTTATAAACTCCATAGAATTTAAAATTTCCTCATCCAAACACACAACTAGTCTCTAAGTTCAGCATCCTTGTAGTCTTGCATCATTTTGTAGTTGAAGCAAAGACATTCTTTCTTATTTTTATCTTGTTTCTTTTAACACAAGTACCAACAACAAAAAACACAAGTACCCACATATCACAAAGGTTCAAAGAGTGAGATAGTGAAAAAGACATGACAATTAGCTTGGACCACATATAGCCTAGTAAACTTGAGGAGTTAAAGATCTTTCGACGATTTGGATGAGAAGGACATTGTGTAAGACATAATCAAAAGAACCAATAGACGTGTGATTCTCAAAAGCCAAAACCCAATTCGCATTAGATCAACTTATCTAATGTACAAATTCAAGAGTCTCCATACAGCTCATGCATCTTTGTCTGTTCCGGTCAATGTTACAGTACAGAGTCAACGTTTCTGTTTTCAACATCCTACAAGTACATGAACAAGACCTCGAAGATCTTATCTTATTAGGCAGGGATCCTTCTAACCCTTTCACATCGACCACTTTTGATTTTATCTTTAACCTAATTCGTCATGAAATGGTTTCACTAAACGTTGGTCTTAAATCATTTCCGTAAAAGGATCAAGAAATAAGAAAACAAATTTATTACAAAAACTCGTAGTGTGGCTGTGTGGGTAATCAGCAGATGTGTAAGATAAAATGACAGAAAACAACATACAGGTATACATACAAAACCAAAGAAAAAAAAATCAACAACTCCAACCTCACAAATAACACAGTAAGAGGGAAATTGCAGCAAGTTTAGTATTTGACACACAAAGTCATGATACATGGAAGTATTATTTGTCATAAGCGTATCGTCTAAAGAATACGTAGTCTCTTCTTTTACGAATTTATAATCAATGCATAACGCAACTTCTCCGAATTGGTGAAAAAATGGCCACCCCTACTTTCTAAGACTTTGTAGATATTGATATCTAAGAAAATATCATTGGATTCACCTCAAAAGAAAAGTATGTAAGATGTATATGTAGTTGCTCAAGGTAAGTGATACATACATGCTAGTGACGTGGCAGACAGTGGAATTGGGAACTAAGGTACAATTGCAGGTTACGGCATCTTCAGATCCTTCATTCGGGTTCAGATTAGCCCACCCGTAAACTTGGCCACAGGGATCAGCACTGAAATTCCAGTTCGTCTTCCCCAGAGTCTTTGCTATGTCCTTTAAGGCTTGAACTACGCATAAACAAAATCCACGCAACCTTTTACATGCTATGACTATATATGTATACTCCACCTGTATGTAATTATTTCATAAACGTAAATAAATTGGTTAGTCAGCTACCTTCATCGTCTGGTAATTGAGTGGCTCCGAAAGCAAGAGTTGCAGAGCAAACTAGCAGGAGAGGCAGAACAAGAAGAATATTGGTGAAGAAGAAAGTGCAACTCATTTTCATGATTATGGTGAAAAAATTTCACATTTGAAGGGCTTGATCGATCTCGGTGAGTTGATCAGAGAAAGAAAGGGAAAAATGTTGAGAGCTAATTGGAAATGTAGAACGAGTTGGAATTAACAGCTACTGAGCTTCTCTTTAGAAAGAGGAAACTAATGAGAGGGAAAGGGAGAGGAGTAAACTTGACCTCGATCGAATGACGCAATCAATTAAAAGAAAAGTCCGCGGACAATATACTGCGTATATATCTTACTTGTCCTTTAAAGAAGAACTATTATTAAATCACAACATGTTCGACTATTATTCTCTCAACTTGCTTATTTAAATATAATTAAGTTGGGAGAATAATAGTTAACATGTCGTGATTTATTAAGTGTTCTTCTTTAATAAGTAAAAAATATATATATAGTTTCTTTTAGAGCGGAGCGCCGTTTTAGAATTAAAGTACGGATGTCTTTATTTGACTAGTTTTTTGGTTATTTTTTTACATTTTCACCATTCAGTAGTTAGATATGTATATATAGATTATCCATACAAAATTTCATTCTATTTGGTGACAGTTTGAGCTTTTTCACAATTATGATTTACAAGAACGGTTCTAGTTTAACAGATTCTGTTGGTTCATAGATTTAATAGTGTTTCGATATGTGCCAACCACTCTTCATTTGCCCGTTTTGTGTCCACCATTCTAAGGTTAGATAATAATTAGACACATGTCATGAGGTTAGAAGGTTGGGCACATAAATGGTGGTTAGTAAATTTGTTTTCTGATATGAACACTTCATAATGAAATGAAGCAAATTTGTCGCCCACCGCCCACCCCATGCCCACCTTATGCCCACCACCATAAGTAAATGTTAAGTGCTCATTTTCTTAACAAATTTATAACTCCACTTGACATTTACTTAAGATAATAGGCATATAGTTGATATAATAAGAGTGAGCGACAAATTTATTTCCGTAATAAAACTACTCCACTCTTAAATTCCAACTCGGAAAGAGTACGGACGTATATACAGTGTGGTAACAATATTACAACTGGCTTCGATCGATACTTATGAATGAAGGGGTCATTCGATATTATATATACAGTACGGACGCACGTTATTTTCTTTCGGCTGAGTTTCGATCATGTTACTCAATCTTTGAACTTTTGATAGAGATGGCAGTTAGAAACTTAGAACTAGTCAATTGCTGGTACTGCATAGTCCATGCCATGAAAATGAGCTAGCCAGCGTACCAAACTACCAATCGTATAGTTATAATAGTTTGAAAACAAGATAATAATCGTTATAGTCTTTTCGATCGTTCTATGTTTTGATTATGACTTAAGGACTTTTTCCAATGACCTTGTTACAGAAATTGTTAATCTTCATTATTTCGAGATTCTCTCACTCCACCTTTATACATCTATCTCAATAAAAATCGAACTCATAACTTGTGAAACGTTGGAATTATAATTTACAAACTCATCAACGACCAGATTCTTTTAATTATTTTTTTCGCACATGTTTAATTCAATAATTTATTCTGCGGTACCTATATCGACTAAGAAGAAAAGTCTATACCTTATCAAAACCACACAGAATACTTTTTGAAAAGAACTATCTAAGCTACGTACGTGCATGCATATTTGGAACAAGTAAAGTTAATTAATTAAATCCCAAGACCCTAGTCATTCAAAAGCCTGAACTTTTTTCACAAGGAATTACTTCATTAATTTCTAATTGATTAATTTCCGCTTTTGCATGCAGAGACGTAAGTAGAAGTTTCGTTGCCTGAGACTAAAAATTTTGTTTCTCAAAAAGCATACACCAAATGACGCAGGAAAGCACATAGATCGTTCTATTATTTGTCTACCACATATGAATGATTCTCCTAAAAGCACAGAGGCCACGTATAGGCCCCATATATATAGTACAGTTTCTGGAAATGTTACTAATGATCGATCTGATTGATTGAGGTGGGAAATATGAGCTGGATGCATGCAACTTACAAATTTATAATCAGTAACAATTATTTTTGTACAGTCACATAACAAGAAATAAACTGTACACTTTTGCGCACCGTTTACAATTATTGACACTGATCGATTGTGACTTGTGACCATCCTCT
This sequence comes from Argentina anserina, assembly GCF_933775445.1. Lineage (NCBI taxonomy): Eukaryota > Viridiplantae > Streptophyta > Magnoliopsida > Rosales > Rosaceae > Argentina > Argentina anserina. Next base: position 10,412,245 of record NC_065874.1, read on the forward strand.
AGCATTCAATTCTAGACACCATTTGGGTATTGGTATTCCTTCAATTATACGTACGTCTGGAATAGAAACCGGAGCAAAGATACTGAGTTAACTTGGGTGGGGTGCATTAAAGCTTCTATAGGTGGTTTTGATAGATATCCTAGCTAGGCAAAATCTTATTTAAATCTTAGTGCCCAGTTGTCTAAAAATGAGATTCTAAATGTTTCGGATAGCTACCAAACCAACCAGTCATGCATGCAGATCTGCCTATCTGAGTTTGATGTATTTGACCGTGAACTTCCCATGAATTATTCGATTATTATGATCCGAACTGAGAACAATCTTCAACTGGCTGGTTAAAACCTAGGTACGTTCTAGTGTTCTACGTACCTCTTTCTCAGCTGTCAAGTCCCAGTTTGGCAGTTTCCCGACGAGTAGAAATGACACTATGAAAGCTCTCCTTCAGTTTTTGCACAAGTCACTAGCTCTGTGACACCGCCAATCACCAAATAAAGAAATTAGAAGTAACTAATAGCCTCACATATATGCATCTAGTTTGCTACCATCCTATCGATATTGTAATACATGATAATGACGGTGTGTCTAGTTCTCACTTGTTTAACGATTGGTGAGAAATCAGTATCAAATTGCATATTGATACAGTATTTGCCAAGAATTCATCTTAACGCAAGAAACAAGACAGTCAAAAACTCAAAATATGGTGTTTACTTGACCACGCACATCCATCCACATGGCCACGGGGCATCCAACATTTATGATGATTCGTTTACATTCTGGGACCTTTAAGTTGAAATAATGTATCTTCTAAATGTTCATACAAGGTCGTTCATCTTCGTCTTAGCTGTAACCACAATTTTTGTCATATAGAGAGTTACAGACAACCATGTGTACCTAAATTCTTGTCATATGGACAACCATATGTACCTAAATAAAAGATAGCATGATGCAAAAACATTAAAAGTAAAAGAAGATGTGCAAGCATATATACTTAAAATGACAAGTAAAGTAACTAATAGAGTCACATGAACTACATACGAACATTGTAAATCAATTGAAAACTGTTATCGACGTACATGCATATGATAGTATGATGGGTACCTACTAGAAATTCAAATGCTAGCATAGAACTCTCAACAATTAGAACCAATATGCTTCTGGCAAAAAAGGGACTAGACATAAGAATTAGCATCGACCCTTGTCCCACATTCAAATCCATATTTAAGAGGGTGGAAATTTATGGCTCGCATGGTGGTTGAACGAGTTAATCAACTAGATGAAGAAAGCAAAGATAAATTGTACACTAGCGATGGTAAAAAACCTACCACAATCACATTCATATTCGAAGAGAAGATTACTGTGATAAATATTACAAATCTGTAAAACGCATGGAATGGCGGAATATAAGAAATTTCATTATAAGAAAATATATTAGTATATTAGTCACCGGTTCAGACCTTCAGCCCTCGGGTTCTATAGTCAGACTAGTCACTGGTTCAGACTGGCCGGAGTTGCCGCCAGAAGCAGGTGAGGTTTGACCAGCAGACTACAGTTGACTTTTCCAACGAAATCAACAACAAATAAAGTAAATGCTCATTCTTACCGACTACCGGGTTCGTCATTCACTCTGTTTCTTCTATTTTCCATTGTAAAATTATAGAAGATTTCCTGACACCCTTTCGTGTCTTCCTCCTCTTCTGTCAGTTCTGTGTTTCAGAAACCCATAAGAAATGCTTCTTCTCCGTGTCATTATCTTAAACCCCGAAAGCCTCCCTTTTTGAATTGCTCTCTATCTGTTTGTCCTTTTCACCAAGTACCCAACCACTGCCCTCCTTTTGCTTGTGTTTCTCTAACTCGCTCTCTCTTTGATCAAATAATTGTCGGGTTTCTTTATGCATGCGAGAGTTGTTGTTTGAGGTTTGAGACTTTTGAGTTGATTGTAAAGCGAAAATGGGGTTCGTGATCTCGAACACGAGAACTGGTTTGGTAACTGCTGTTGGGTTCCTGTTGTTGATTTGCTTCACTGGGTTTGAGACTCATGCTCAACTGCTTCCTCTACAAGAAGGTAAAGTGCTATAATTCCATCTTTCTCGCTTTAAACTGGGAACTTTCTTCTGGGTTTGTGAAGATAATGGGTTAGATTCAACATTGTAACTGTAGTGGACATATTGCATTGCTTTACCAGTTGGTTGTGGTAACTGCTCTGTTTAGTGGCTGAATTTTGTACCCTCTTTCTCTATTGTTATCTATCTATCCATCTCATCTGTGACTGCTCTGTTTTGTTTTCTATATATGTAGCCAAGCTGTGTTGGGTTTTTGAAAATTTAGACCTTTTCTCTTCTGGGTTCCATTCTAACATCATTCAACAACTCTGAATTTGCTATTCTCTTTGTTATTCTACTCATTCAAAACCGCTACCTAATTACATTAAAAGCTTTATAGCAAAATTATTACAAAAAAAAAAAAACAGAACAGAGAAATTGACACCGCTGTGAATTTGAATATTTGATAAATGATAGCCCTTGAGCATTTCTACAAGATCTTTTCAACATTGGGACCAAGAAGGATCTCTACGGAGATGGTAAATTTTTCGTGTTGATATTTTTAACCCACATACAATTCTTGATCTTGTTGATGAAGATGAATATCATATGTAGCCAGAATCTCAGTTCCAGTTTTTAACTGAGCAGTGTCAAATGTCGCGTTTTCCTCTTGGTGAAAACAAAATCTTGTTGTGTGATTAGTGATGTTGTTCTCTTCTGTCCTCTGTACCGTGTTGAATTATGTAATTTGCTGGGCATGACAGGCGGGATATTTAATTGTTCTTTGAAGCTTCTCCCAGTTGGGGTTCTATGAATTAAGTATTTCAATAAAACCATGTCATGAGGGCCATAGTTGTCCATTTATGTTATTACAAGTTGCAGAATGCCAGAATGAGCAGTAAAGGCTATATCTTTGTTGCTATGGTTGGTACACATGCCATGAATAACAAAATAAGAACATTTGTTTTTTTTTTTTTGGATTTTCCTATGATAATCAGGATTTTTAATCTTATATAGGTGTAATAATTAGTGTTATATTAGAGAGAGTTATCTGGTTGTTAGCCAGCAAATATAGTATAGTAGATGTCTACATCCAGATGGATAAGTCTGAGTTTTTTTTTTGAAAGGGATGATGAGTCTGAGTTTAGAATAAGGTAATTATTGATTTATTAGCATAACTTTTATAGAAAACACAGGGTTAGGTTGATGATGAATTCTTATGGGTGTGGAATATGTTGACTGGCAGAAAATATTAAATGCGTTTACATGGCTGGTTTTCCTTTGCTATAAAGCTGTAACTGCCTAGCATTGACTGTATTTTCTGGCTTATAATCAAGAATCAAGTATAATGAATGGTAAGACCTAAAGAAAAGAAAGATATTATCTTCTTTTATTTTATTTTATTTTATTGTTGACTAGATATATATCTAATTTTGTAGTAGATATGAATTTCACAGTTGAGTAGGTGCTGGTTTCAATCTTGAGTCCTTGACAATGTATATATATTTATGTTTCTTTAAGGTATAATTTGGATTTAAAAATAGGAAAACTTGGGTTCGACTTGGCATGTTTTGACCAAAAGAGAAATTGGGGTCTGATGAGCAGTTTAGTAGGTTAGGTGTGTCCAGTTAACTCGTAAGTATAATATGTAATGTTTAACTTGGGTATGATGAGCAGTTTACTACTACCTAAATTAATTTATAAATTATTAATTTATCTACTAATTGATTGGCACATGACAGTGAAAGCTCTTGAAACGATATCCCAGAAACTCCAGAATTCTTTTTGGAACAACATCAGCCAAAGTTCTTGCCAAAATGTTGGTTCAAGCTTTAATAAGAATATCACGGATGACTTTCGAAGCAATGTCACCTGCGACTGTACTTTTGCAAACAACACTTGTCATGTCACAATCATGTAGGATATCGTTCCCTTGATGTTGCTTCACTGCTGAAAATTATCAGACTAATCAAATTTGGTTTATTCTTAATTAATCTTTTCCATTTACTGATTTTATTTGAATGTATGTTTGACAGAGAGATGAAGGGTCTAAATTTAACTGGAATTCTACCAGAGGAATTTGGAAATCTTACACATTTACAGGAACTGTAAGTGAGTTTTTGATGTTTATATTGATGGATCATGTAAAGCTTAATTCTTTCAAATACTTCACCCCTCATTTGTTTAATGTGAATTACTCACTTTGATGAAGATAAATAGCCGTCAATGTTAGAATATTTCCCTGTTCTCAAACTACTTTTAGAGTAAACTCTCACCGTCAAGAATAGCACCTGTTAATCTACTGTCCATTTAGAAATGACAGACTATGCCTTTTTTTGTTGTTGTTGAAAACAGTGATCTCACTCGTAACTACATCAATGGATCAATTCCTACAGGCATATCTCGTGCCCCTCTTCGGATTCTGTTAGTGATTACATTCTTCTTTTTTTCTTTTCTTTAGCCGGAGGTGTTCATAAGTTGATAGCTTTTAACATATAACTAATGGTATGCTGCAGGTCTCTTTTAGGAAATCGACTAAGTGGTTCTATTCCAAAGGAAATTGGTGACATTGCTACTCTCACTGATCTGTAAGTAAGAATGTTACCAACTTATTTCCCCAATTTTTATTGAAACGGACTCATTTACCTAAAATTTGAAGCTCAAGAATATGTACTTACTGAAACTGCAACTTTTAGTGTGTTGGAAGATAATCAACTTGAAGGGCCTCTTCCTGAAAACCTTGGGAGCTTGAGTTCCTTGAGTCGACTGTAAGATTTCTCCTCATGCTATGTTACATGCAATCTTTTTTTCTTTTTTTTTTAGATTCTGAAAAAAAATCCGGAAAAATTAAATATTTACAAAGATAATTATAACAAAAATTCTAAGAGGAATGTATATCCGTGTTTGAAGAATTCAGTACTATGGTGAAAAAAAAACTGCACATTGTATATATATATATGGAGAATATTACCTTATTTACGATTAACATCACCACCCTTTGGATTTGGTAACTGATATGTTTTCTCTATCAGCCTAATGTTTATGCCTACCTCCTCTTTGTATTCTATACAGCCTTCTTTCTGCGAACAACTTTACAGGAAAAATTCCAGAATCATTTGGAAATCTAAAGAACTTAACAGATATGTAAGTGATACTTTTAGCCAATAGGTGCATATCTTTGATTTTGGAATGTGGAATTCTCATTGTGATATGCTGCTGCAGTAGGATAGATGGCAGCCGAATCTCAGGGAAAATGCCTACTTTTATTGGAAACTGGACCAAACTTGACAGGCTGTCAGTATTCTCATTACTATGCATCTTCCATCTTCATGCTTAGTATAAATTAAATTTTAACTGTCGGTTATTTTATATTGCTGTCCTCTGAACAAATTAATATTCGCAGGGATATGCAAGGCACATCCATGGAGGGCCCCATTCCTTCCACCATATCTTTGCTGACAAATTTAACTGAATTGTGAGACTAACACCTTCTCTATCTAGTAACTACATTTTCAGGGTAGTTATCTGATGCCGTGGTGCATGATTACTAATGGAAAATCTAAATATGAATATTTGTGTGTTTTTTTTCTTCTCTCAGGAGGATATCTGACTTGAATGAATCAAGTATGCCGTTTCCTAATTTGGAAGATCTGAAAATTTTGGAAAGAGTGTGAGTAGATGAATTGATATCACAGAAGTTTACTACAATAATTGATTATATGTATTGTAATCCTCACAAGCATTGTAACATACTGAATATCTGGTTTCATCTACCTGCCTTAGGATTCTGAGAAATTGCTCAATTACTGGTTCTATCCCTGCCTACATTGGGGAGCTGACAAAATTAAAGGAATTGTAAGTGCTTACAATCAGCCTATATTGGTGAAATACTTGGTCTTGGTTTTAACAAGTGGTTAATTTTATGATATATATTCTGGTCAACAGTGATCTCACTTGTAACTACATCAATGCTTGATCTTTGAACAATCTGTATAATTTTGTGAAACCATTTTTTTGTATATCTTGTTCCTTGATGACAACCATTTTCAGAATCCAGGACTGAACGGCTGCAGTATGTTCCACGTTTCATAACAAACCAACTGTTTATTCCTTTTACTTTCTTTTTTGCAAGGCTATCGATCATTCAATTGAAAGTTGTTTTTTTGCACACTAATCGAGTAGCTTAACGATGAATCTAACTTTGTAATCTCAAGAAAGCAACTGTTTATTCTTCTCTAATATACTAATCTACTCTTTTCTAGGCTCATATATTTCACCTTTTCTTCTTACAGGGACCTGAGCTTTAACAAGTTGACAGGTGAAGTACCAACGACTGTTGAGAATCTTGACAGTTTAGATTACATGTAAGTATATAAAGGGAGCATGAGTTAGTTTTGTACGATTATTGTTATTTATATATTTTTTCAGTTAGCTGTATCGCTTGTTTGATTGACTCTAAGATTTATGGGGCAGGTTTTTGACCAACAATTTACTGACTGGAGATGTATCAAGCTGGATATTGAACAACAAAAATAAGTTGTAAGTCCTCTTCTCTAATATACTAATCTACTTTTTCTTCATTGTTTTTTTTTCTGGATTCATATGTAGCTTTCATATATTCTTCTGTACACATTTATTTTCGAGATGCGGCATTTTCTTTTCTAGTCTATTTTGAAGGTAAGTGCTAACATTGTCATTCACTGTTCCAGTGATTTGTCTTACAACAATTTTAGCGGATCACCCGCAGTTAGTTGTCAACAGTTACCAGTGTAAGCTCATATCTAAAGCCTCTCCTAATGCTAAGTTCTATCTGTAAGTATTATATGCTACTCATAATGTCATAGATCATCTACTAACTCCCTTCACTATCAAACAGGAATTTAATATCTAGCTTTTCATCTCCAGAAAGCTTGTAAGGTTCTTTTCTCAGTGTTTCTTTTTCTCATCGAAATTTACGTGAACATATGGTTGACTTTTTTTTTTTCAAAAAATAGGTGGTGCTTGCAGAAGGACCTCCCTTGTTCCACAAAACCCAAACGTGAGTTTACTGTGGATTCATTATGATTTTGCTTCATGGTTCTTCAAGTTGGAACAGCTTGAGAATCCAATTGTATTTGGCCCTGATTGGTGTCATCTCTAATACAACTTCCATTACATGTGCAGACTATTCTATGTTTATTAATTGTGGGGGGAGTAAGATGGACTATGATGGTAAGCAGTATGAAGATGACTCGAGCCCTGGGGGGCCGTCAGACTTCTTTTCCTCATCCGAGAGATGGGGTTATAGCAGTACAGGGATTTACCTGGGGAATACTAATGCATATTTTAAAGCAACAAACACATCGTCTCTTAATGTAAATGATTCAGATTTTTATCAAACTGCTCGCCTAGCCCCAGTCTCTCTTAAGTATTATGGCCTTTGCATGCTTAAGGGTCCTTACAAAGTGCAGCTCCACTTTGCTGAAATAATGTATACAAATAATGAGACCTTCACTGGGATTGGGAAGCGCATATTTGATGTGTCAATTCAAGTGAGTATAGTTGAATCCGGTTTATTACCATTGTTTTTTATATTCTCGGCTGTTCTTACAAGATTTAGTATGGATTTGATAGAGTTTATTTGTTTGAAACTACACAAATTTTAATTTGAAATTATGTGCAGGGGAATTTGGTTTTGGAGGATTTCAATATTATGAAGGAAGCGGGTGGTGCTGGTATAGGCATTGTCAAAGAATTTGATGTCCTTGTTTATGGTAGCACTCTAGAAATCCACTTATACTGGAAAGGAAAAGGAACTACTGCAATACCTGATAGAGGTGTCTATGGACCTCTTATATCTGCAATTACAGTGACACCAAGTAAGTTTCACTCAAGCCATAGATTGTTATCTTCTATCTGTTTATGTATTATAAGACTTACTCTTTCCTGTGCAGATTTTAAGGTTGATATTGGTGGAGGGGGGCTATCTGCTGGAGCTATAGCTGGCATTGTAGTAGCATCATCATTTGTGGTTGTCATATTGATTTTGGCATTCCTTCGATATATGGGTTGCTTGGGGGGAAAGGACCTTGAAGATAAAGGTAACAATAATCTTCTAATTCAAAAATCTTCTGTATTGGATCAATTCCTGCAAGTAGGAATTCTTCTCGGCATGTTAACTCAATTCACGCTAAAAAGGTTGACACTAAACAAAAGTTCCAGGTAAGAAAATATCATGCTTTGTTTGTAAACTATGGAAATGGAGAAAGGACTACTAAATTAACAAATTAGTTCTATTGATTTAGGTCTCTAATTTTAAGTTTTGCTCAAAATGTACATTCATTCTCCAACTTCAAGTATACATATTAAACCCTGTAAACTAGAAATAAGTAGGCTTGAGCATTGAAAGTGTTGAGCTGAGGACTCAAACTAAAATTGTGATGCCATGGGCAATTATAAGACCAAAAAGCTTAGGCTGGTTAGATATGAGTCATGATGTGTATTAAACTAGCAGTATGTCTGCTAATTTCGACTATGTTTTGCTCATGCACTGCCTGTGGAAAGACATGAATTTAGAGTGAAAAAAAATTCTCATAAAGAATCGGTCTGGTCAGCATTGGCCTACACATCACCATAGGCAAAAAAGAAAAAAAAATTGCTTTATTGTCTTCTGTCTGTTTTCCATGCAATGGTTAGCTAAAATCTTTCTTTTTGCAGAACTGCGTGGGCTAGATTTACAAACTGGTTATTTCACTTTAAGACAAATCAAAGCTGCCACTGGTAACTTCGATCCTTCAAATAAGATAGGTGAAGGAGGTTTTGGGCCTGTTTACAAGGTAAGGTTTACGTCTGAATATCAAATTTATAGAAAGAGTAGACATATTCTGAATTAAGCTTTGCTTGATCTTAGGGGGTACTATCAGATGGTGCTGTAATTGCAGTTAAGCAGCTCTCATCTAAATCAAAGCAAGGGAACCGTGAATTTGTTAATGAGATAGGCATGATATCTGCTTTGCAACACCCAAATCTCGTGAGGCTTTTTGGTTGCTGTATCGAAGGAAACCAGTTGTTGCTTATATATGAATACATGGAAAACAACAGTCTTGCCCGCGCACTTTTTGGTAAAGGCTGCAACATTATTAGCAGAATATTAAATCAAAGTTTTGTACTTGATGTTATGTATCCATAACTGTAGGCCGTGAGGAGCAACGGTTACATTTGGACTGGAAAACTAGAAAGATGATATGCATCGGGATAGCGAGAGGACTGGCTTATCTTCATGAAGAATCAAGGTTGAAAATTGTTCACAGGGATATAAAAGCAACCAATGTCCTGCTTGATAAGGATCTGAATGCCAAAATATCTGACTTTGGTTTAGCGAAGCTGGACGAAGAAGAGAACACACACATCAGCACTCGAATAGCTGGAACAATGTGAGCACTCTCTCATATCCTTCTTCTTCCCTAAGATGTAGTCTTAGTATGGCTTTGTATCATTTATGTTGTTCTAGGTTTAAAATTTAAACAAGCAACACGACTGTAATGAGTTGCTGCTGGGTAATTAAAATTGCACTCCCTAGTATTGCTAAGTACCTTTATACTTTCATTTAGAGAGTTCTTATACTTCTCTTAGCCTTCATCTGTTGATGGTTAACTTCACTATGCTCACTGGTTGGAGGTATTTACTATTTCTACAGAGGCTATATGGCACCTGAATATGCAATGAGGGGGTACTTGACTGACAAAGCAGATGTGTACAGTTTTGGTATCGTTACCTTGGAAATAGTCAGCGGAAAGAGCAACACAGGTTACAGACCAAAGGAGGAGTATGTGTATCTACTTGATGGGGTAAGCTTCTTTTACATTCTGTAATTTTCAGAGGTTTTGTTTGTCCACTCTTCATGCAAGTAGTTATACTTGTTGCACTTAAAGTAAGCAGAAATTTTGTGAAATTAAGTGTACTTTAAAAATGGTTTTAAGTGGTTAAACACTCAAACAACACATCCCGTACAATAGTTTTTCATCTTTTACATCCACATACCATTGAGTTCATGGTAAATTTTCACTTGGTTATATTCAGAAGATGACCAAAGTTTTTGTTTTGTAGGCCTATGTCCTGCAAGAGCAAGGAAATATGCTAGAACTTGTAGATCCAGATCTCAGTTCAAACTACAACAAAGAAGAGGCATTGACAATGCTTAACTTGGCCCTCTTATGCACCAATCCATCTCCGACTCTCAGGCCACCCATGTCATCCGTCGTAAGCATGCTTGAAGGTAAAAGTCCCATTCGAGCACCATTAATCAAGCGTGGCTCGATGGAGCAGGATGCAAGATTCAAAGCCTTTGAGAGACTATCACAAGACAGCCAAACATATGTATCAAGCTTCTCGCAAGATAGTCATGTTAGAGGAGCATCAATGGAAGGTCCATGGATTGATTCTTCAGTTTCTCTCACCGGTAAGGATGAGTCCCATGTACATTCTTCAACAAGCACGGTGATCAAGGATGTGCATGATGTAAACTTACAGTGAAGACATGTTTGGTTAGAGGTTAAGGTTCTGAATTTCTTTATCAATTGGATTTGGTCCAAATTATCCTGTAAATGGGTAGGGTTAACTAGATTATTTAAGATTTGTTGAATGAATGAACCTGGGATAGATAGGTTCCTGCCAATTAGTAATGGATTGCTGAGTTTCTTGTTCGGTATCAATTATTTGTACAATTGAAACGCAAAATTTCCTTGGAAGTATTTTTTAGTGTTGGCTTTTCAAGCCTGATAGTACTCATGTAAGATTGTTGGGATATGCTTTCCTAGTGGATACGGATTTGCTTTCCTAGTGGATACGGATTTGCTTTCCTTGTTACTCAAGACACACTGATACCTCTATGAACCTCCCAGGGTTGGTTATTCCAAGCCCTAATTGGTCTGCTAACTATTCGATTTGCTTATAACAATGACGACGACAAGGACTAGGGGTGTCTACCTCAGTGTTATCAAGGATGTGATCAACAAGGTCAGGCCACAGTTCGTCAATGGCCCTGGAGAAAACATACTCATGCAGCTTCAAGCAAATTGGGAGACCAAGGTGATGCAAGCCGGTGTTGTTGGTGCACCTGCTGTTGATCTCAATGTACTAGTGTTCCCCCGATCACCACCACAACCTCCGGTTCAACCACAACGGCAACAGCCTTTGCCGGGAACAGGCAACCCTACCGGAATGTCACACATGCAACCTCCTTATCTTGGTACGACCTCTCAAACACGGCAGACGGCTGGTGGGGGGTTGATACCCGGGCTTAGTGGAGGGAGCAGTAGTAATACCTCTGTGAAGGTAGAAGGTGTGAAGGTAGAAGGGGGTGTTAAGCCACCATGGAATATAGACGTTGAGCCATTATTGAATTATGAAGACATTGATCCATCATTGAACGAAGACGACGGCGACGAAGATTTGGATGATGTGGAGGAGGGAGAGGAGGAGCTGAACACCCAAAACTTGGTGTTGGCTCAGTTTGAGTAGGTGACACGCACTAAGAGCAAGTGGAAGTGCACTCTCAAGGATGGCATTATCCACATGAACAATAGGGATGTCCTCTTCAATAAGTTCACAGGAGAATTTGAATTCTGATTTCTCATGACCTTAATTAGTGTTGTCTTAGCAGAGCGAATCCGCTGTTTACCTATTTCATACCTTTTTTTTTCTGAATAGCTAGCTTGGCTTTGGTTTTTTCTTCTCTTTATGTACAGAATGCCGAAACTAATTTTCACTCTATATCACAAGAAATCAGCCTGCATAATTGTGTAAATGTTTTATCACGTATGGAGGATCATTTATCATCACAGCAAAATAACAAAAGATTAACAAGGGTTTATCCCATCCCATATTCCATGTCGTTACTCGTTACTCCTGCGCGACTATGTGCCCATCCTTTCAGATTGATACAAATTGGCAAGCAAGTGGTGCAGTATTGAGGTGTCATACTACAACTTATCCGGCAGAACTACGCCTTCAATAATCTTCCGATTGTTGGCTAGTTGCACTATCCAATCTCAACCACTTTTCCTTGTTTAGCATTCCAAGAAAGAAAGAAAGAAACTGTTGGTGACACATTATCATATCCCGCTTATAAACTGAACTTACAGTTGAGTTGTAGTAGACCTTCATTCACTAGTCTTCCATCCCTTTTACAAATTCATCATCATGGAGGATTCGAGTATTCTTGAAGCTCATGATCTTTCTGATAATGGCCGTGAAGGGTTCTCGCGGGGTGTGATGCTGAATCACAAAGGGTGTTCCATATGCTGAAATGTTCTATGCTCAAATTGGCTCTAGAGGGGGCTGGCAAGGTATTAAACGATCATAAAACGCTGAATAGGAACATGTCTGTGCTTGAATATCAAGCTGAGTTTGCTGTTTATGGAAGGAGGTCTAATTTAGCTTCCACCCCAATACTTGAGGAAACTGCTATTGAAGAGAGATGGAGCCGTTAGTGCACCGTTGGAAGAAAACGAAAGGGTATGCAGAAAAGCGGCAACCTCTTTGCTACATTACTCGAGCAAAGATTGCAGTAATGTAACATGAACGGTATATTCTTCCTCAAGTGCCTATGATCCATTTCCACTGAATATATTGGCCTTCATTAAGGTACTGCTGATAAAAACTATAGGTTTTCAAATTAGCCTAGTGATCAAAATTTTCACTTTCCCACTTTGGTTATCCTATTTTTTCTTCATGCTCTTGCTAAGTCCATTCCAAACTTTGGGGCATATTAGAGGATACGTGATGACAATACTGTTGAGAATGTGGCATGCTAATGTTGCTTCAGCTGTGTGGAGGATTAAGAACCCAAGAGTCACTGGCAGTGAATGTAAGTTTCGCATTGTTCAGGTCGATCTGTGTTTCATACTGTTGGGGATGCTGGTATCTGGATTTGTGGTTAGTGGGTATATGATGAAGCATCTGGTTGAGAAGCCTATTAAAACTATAGAGACCCTCAACTTCGATTACACCAAGCCAAGTCCGGCAGCTTTTGTCCCACTCATGTCTTCTAGTGTTGGATTTATACCCTATGGTCACAAATTGCAGATGACTGTTTCCTTGACAGTGCCCGACTCGGAATACAATCACAGGCTTGGTGTCTTTCAAGTAAGTTCTAGACTCTAAACCTTGACCTGGCTTGTGCTAAATGCTACAATGCATGCTTATTTCTAACTAATATGCCTTATTGTCTATTTGAACCTCTTGCCATATAATGTTGCATTTTCTGATTGTCAATCTGGATTATGGCGCAAATGGAATGTCGTTGAAGTATCCAGTCCAGATTTGCAATCAAACAATGCAACATACCAGACATGGGACATGAAAAATTACCCCCAAGCTTGAAAATATGTGACTTACCCATCTGTTTCTGCTTCAAGGTGAAGGTAGAGTTCTTGTCAGCAACAATGTCACTGATAGTTCGAGCCATCCATGCATGCTGCAATTCAAAAGCCGACCAATTTACTACGTACAAACCTTTCTGAGAAGTGCTCCTCTTATTGCTGGTATACAATCAGAAACACAAGTGCTAAACATCAAAATTGATGAACACACTGAAGGACTTGAGCCAACTGCTTACTTGAAGGTAAACTGGAGCAAAGAGCCGAATTCCACCATGGTGGAGGAATACCTCAAGTTTATGCCGGATCATTACTCCTCCAATCTGAACTTCCCAATTGAAAAGACTTGTGTGGTACTGGAGGAGAACAATATTTGTGTGGACAAGTATTGTATCATTTTTGGCAGAGCTGATGTTCATCCTAGCCTTTTTTAGACCTATGCTTCTCCCAGGTGGGAGACCAGAAGTGATCAGTAGAAACACTAAACGCCCAAATATCATATTCAGACATAAAAGAAGATAATGGCGTTGAAGGACCATGAGGAGATGGCTCCTGCATCTTAATCGAATAAGATCCAAGTCTGCCAGCAGAGCCAGTCCCTGTTGGTGCTGCATTTTCATAGAAGAATACCAGCAGAGCTAGTCCCAGTTGGTGCTGCATTTTCATAGAAAACGTGAATAAAGTGTGCTGATCTTGTCCTTATCCAGTTCAAGACATGGATATTTTCCTCTAACCTTTCATGCAGAATGGAGACTATACCTCAAGTCAACAACTCATGTTAGAAATTGTACTTGTATGAATGGAACATCTATACATCTATGAATTTTTTTTTCTTCTCCAAAGCTAATTACATAATACTGTACCAAGTAAACTGTACAAAAAAAAAACACTAAAGCCCAGTTATACTTCATAGTTATCTAACTCATCATTGGACACTGCAAGTTTACTGCTACTATTAAGCACTTCATCCTTCTAGAATTCTATGGAAGCGAGTACAAGGACAGATTACCATCTTTTAAAGGCCATAACTTTTAATATCAAGAATCAAACAAGCATACATAAAAGATTTTTAACCAAAAAAAAATCTATATTAGTTAGAAAAAAGAATTGAGCTCCCAATACAGGAAAACAGGGAACACTGGTATGATTAGCAGAAGATGATTTATATATTCACATGTGGTATTGTCTTACAGAGCTTGAGATTATATACACTTACATTTGCAAACCATGGGGTTTAAACAAACAATCAAAACTCAATACCACTGTTTATCTGAACAGAGAAGTAAGGTCGACCAACATCTGAAAGTGGAGTATCCACTCTTAAGACAACACCAGGGCCCCCAACATTACCATTCCACTTGGATCTGCCAACCTGCATCAGCAAGATCAAACAAAGAAAAACAAAGTCAGAATAAACAAGTTAATAGATAGAGAAATATATATTAAAAAAACACACAAACAGCATATCAACTACATTGAGCATTTAAATTTAAATTCCTGAGAAATTTATACACAAAACGCTGATGAGCCATATGATATTTAGTATATGTATCTGGCCTAATATCATAAATAATGCAGGTAGAAGTGGAAAGGTTCCAGGGCATAGTCTAAACTAATGTTTCATAGCTGTGCATGACACAAGGACTAAAGACTGCAGGTAGATGGAAAAGCTTCAGTGTCAGCGAAATATGCCAAAGAACATGAATCATGCTTCAGCTCAACACAGATAATGAAGTTGACAATGGTATATAATTCATACAACAATAACACTACTTTTTGCATGGTACATAATTACCTATAACTCACATCAAATCCCACCCCCTTTTCTTCTGTTACTTTCATTTTTGAATACCCCGTCTTAAGAGTCTGCTTCTTTCCAATTCAATGTCTAGTCTCAACCTACTTTTCTGTCCAAGTCTCCCTCATCCCTATCTGCCCCTACTCGTCCATGCTTTTAGTTGTTATTCAACCTCTTAAAATATGTAGCCACGCCATTTTCTCTTAAAATATTTCCATAATACCATGTTAAGCAAAAACAATTCCTATCGGATTAGTTCCGTAGTATTTCCCAAAAACCTGGATACCAAGCCAAAGAGAATTTCAACCACATTTCTAAGCCCATTCACAAGTTGGTATAAATGTTCCCACCGCCATTCCAAGATTTACAGTTCCAGAAAATCATAAGATGATGATTATAAGTGCAGGTTTTACTCCCTAAAGATAAACTGGTTTTTGTTCGGCATTTATTACGAAGAAACAAGAAAAGAAGAAATATCTAGAGATGATTACATGATACAGAAGGTGCCAGCAATAACTTACAGCTACTGAAGCAAAAGCAGAAGGATGAGTTGCAAATGAACATCCACATATCAGACTCAGCTGCTCCTTCACCGAATGAATGAGTTCAGCCTGCAAACCAGGATTGCTTCCCCCCAATGTAGGAAATAAACTGACAATAGCGAATTTGAAACATGACACATGTTAACACCAAATGCGAACAATGTGAAAGCAAACAAAAATGTGATACAGATGTGCTTGCTACTTGCTGGATTTAGAAGGAATGTACATAATGTGCATCAAGAGTTGAAAACATAAGGAATCACACACAAATATATAAATAAATGTGAAAGAGCTTGCATATCAGTGGGAGATGAATATGAGTATCAACATAAAAACCTCTAGTAAAACCTCAACATAGAACTTGAATGCAACAAAATAATTTTATACGGTGAAAGACAATTAAGTACATGTAGATTAATAGAGATGGCATAAACCTAACCTGCACTGAAGTGTAGGCCGCACCATGAGACCCGATGTCTGCCAAGCCAAGGCTTGAGAAAGACCCAGGGTAAAAGACTTGTCTGGCCATTGTACCATTGGTGTGATACGTGTTCCAAATTTATTCTGGAGAAAAAATTCAAATTATCATCATTAGAATAAACCCCAATGGCCATCTCCTAAGAAAATATTGTGAATTTTCCATTTTAGATCCAATGAACTGACTGAAGCATTGCACGATGTATAGTGCACATTATATTGTGATTATACAATGACAGCAATAAAAGTACTATACAAATCTACAATAATTGATTATTATTGTCAAAATCATTCGACTAGTATGTAACCTAACCTTGCGAGAATAACTGAATCTCATTTCTCCAGGATATTGACCTTGAGCTTGTAAAAGACCACCACAGAGAGGTAAGAAAGCACTTGTAGTAAGCCCTTCCCCGGACACATATGTGAATTGCCCATTTGGAAACTGTAAATCAACAAAAGACTGCGCAGAGAGAGAGAGAGAGAGAGCATATGAGAACTTATAACCTCACACTGAAATACAGAGCTGGCAAGTACAAAGAAAACAAGCATATGAAGAGATAAACACAAAAGACATATTCCTGAGTAATTAACTTACACAGGCTAAGGGGTTCAAACAGAGCATTGACATTAAGAGCCATCTTCTGTGTTTTGACCACACTGCCGGACAGAGAGAATGCAGCCCATTCTGATAATTAAAGTGCGTGCGCACATGAGAACAGAACAGGAAAAAGGAAAATCTGGAGAACCATCTAGTGAAATGTAACGTACTACCATCACCATAAGTAGAGAGCAGCCGCCATAGAAATAAGAAAAGTATGAGCAACAACCAAAAAACTATAAGATGTAATGCCAAGCTTGTAATGTCTATGGACAGCTAGGGTTCATGTTCAAGTGTCTGAATAGGTTTGGTTTTCAGCTGCAAATAACAAAAGACCCTATAGCCAACCAAAATTGGTCATACCTTCCTGTCATAACCATACCAAAGCAAGTGTTGCTTTGACAAATGCACCGGCAAAAGAAGAGTTGCATCACGAACAAAGAGAACCGGTCCAAGCTGAACGAGAAACAGTGATGAATTGCCATTCCTAGACGTTGAACTCCCTTGAGAAGCCTCTACTCTCCACAAGTCTCCCCTTGCAATCAAAGAGCTTTCTAGCTCACGTGTTCTACTATCGTAAGTTGTTGAAGTATTTAGAATACCCTGCACTCAAATAAACCATCATTTTAAAAAAATCAGCCACCATAATAGCTTTCACTATCCACTAAACCTTGCCTCCATCATTAGCTTTCCAAGAATAATGAACTTATAAACCCTCCAACTAATAATCACCTAACACAAATTTCCAGGCACTCCCTCAAGTTTATAACAACAAACAACAGCGCCCTCGAAAAGAAATACTCAAAACAACATAACATAAGCAAATTCACTTGCGCGGCACCACGTGGCTTAATTAATGACATTAAATCATGCTCCAAAACAAAAACAACACATGAATTCCACCTAATTAAACACGAGAAACTACATAACAACAACATACAATGAAACTGATCGAAAAAGACTACCTGCGGTCTACCTAGAAGCCCAGCAGACCTCAAATTCAAACCAGCAAGCTCCTCATCCACCAGCCCATCCGACCCACACTCACTCTCCACACCCCTACCATCCCTCACCACCGGCCCCACCTCCTCCTTCCCACTCTTTACAGCCCTAACCATCTCCTTCTCCACCCTCACCGCCACGCCGCCGCCGCCACTCTCCTCAGCCCTAAACGGCACCGGCAAGCTCCGAAAGAACTGCTGCACCATCCCATCCAAACACGCCCCGAACTCGGCTCCGGCCTGCCCTATCCTATTCCCGATGTCCATAATCGCCGAGACCCCATTCATCCCGGGACTCCCCGCCACCAGACCGACGAACTCCCTCTTCCCGACGAAGTCATGCGTCGGGAACTCGAGGTCGAAAAGCTTGGAGTTTTGCGGGCCCGGCCAGGGAAACGACGGCGTATTGATCCGGGTCTGAATGAGGCCCGTGAAGCCCTGCGCGAGGCGATCGGCGAGGTCCTGGCCGTGGCGCTGGACCTCCTCCCATGCCTCGAAGGATCTCTCGACCGACATAAGGGTCAAAGATTGGAGCTTTTATCTCTGGATCAGTCGGAGCTTGTTCATAAGGGTCTGAGCTTTTCTGGGGTTGAGAGGAAATGAGGTGATGGGAAAACGACGACGTATCAGTAGTATGGGTGTTTTAGGGTTTTAAAAAAAAAATTGGTGATTTTGAATGCGCACATTGATTCAGCTAATGCCACGTAAAGAGGATGTGGGGATGTGTGGCGTTGAGGATAGGTGGATTTGTATTGGGAGAGGGATGTTGGTCTCACCGGGGGGGTGATGTTTATGGCGTCACAGACCAAGTGCAAATCACCGATCCAAATACAGTAGAAAAGAAACACGCTGGACATGCTTAGCTTGTTGAGTAGGAGTTAGTAATGAAAACTTGATTTATATATGATGTAAGAGTAGTCGTACGGTTTAGCAGAAGGATATATGCATTGAATCATTAACGTCACTCGCGGTCGTGGGACGAGGCGATTATGTTGTAGAGTTTTGATGAACCAGTAGTGCTTCAAAGTGGCGGTGTAATTTATGGAGCTTAAAGCAAAGCAGCTAACAAGATAACTGGAAATAGGATGAGTGCTAAAGAATGAACTTAATCTCTTCAACATGAGTATTCATTTGAGACAAAACAACTTCAACCGTCAAAGTCACAATATTTAGATGTGGATTTATAACTTCTGATGGAATTCTCATTGCAAAGAATCCTAATTAAACGGCTCTTGTTACCTTCATGCTACTAACTACTAAGGTCTATCATATAGGAGATACTGCACTCTTGGATGTGGTACCTCCTGCTCTTGGTCTTAAAACAAGTTAAACAACATAAGAGACTCTCCTAGATAGTACAGGTTGTTAAGATCCAGATCTCTTACGTTGGTTTATAACAGCAAAGAAAATGCACTGCGCACATGTGCATGGGTGAACAGCTAGGTTGGAATCAGAAGTCGATCTTAGCACTCGCTTTTATACACCAAACATTATGATGATTATATGTTATACTCAAGTTTACATATTTTGAATTCTGAAAGAAGAACAAAACTGCTTGAACCTTTCAGATCTGAAAATAATTAAGGGAGTCAATGATAAGCCACAACTAACTGATGATAAGGATGCGTGAGAAGATATCTCTCTCCCTTCTCCTGGTATACAAAGGAAACTCTAATTGTATAGTTATCTATAATCTCTATCAGTTATCTCTTGATTTGTTACTAGCTGTATAGTTGTTACGCAGTGTCTATCATGTGTAAACCTAGCGTATGACTTATGTAAACACACTCATATAAATACAAGGACTGTGAGGCTCAGCAGAGATCATCACAATCACAATCATTAAACACTAGTTTCTTTATGGTATCAGGAGCTTAAGTCTAACGACTGAGTTTTTTTTTTTTTTCGATCCTCCAACAATGGCTGATGATCTTCCTCCACCACCTCCTCCTCCCCATACCAATCTAGTCCCCACCAACCCTGGCTCCACCATCGGTTCTTCCTCACGCACCACTCCAGACAATCCACCTCCTTCCATCTCTACTTTTCTGTCCATTAAACTTGACAGGAATAACTATCCTCTATGGCTGGCCCAGATTCAGCCTTTGCTCAAGAGTCGAAACCTTATGGGTTTTGTTGAAGGCACCATTCCATGTCCTCCTTGTTTCAAACAAGATGCTGCCGGACAGCTCACCTCTGAGGTACATCCAGAGTTTGAGCAATGGATTGCCACTGATCAGATGGTCCTTGGCTGGATTAATAATTCGCTTACTCCTGCGATTCTAGCTACGGTGTCACGCTCGACCTCCTCTGCACTCACCTGGAAAACTCTGGCTCGTCGTCTTGCCTCACAATCCCAGAATCGTATTCTCCAACTCCGTGGAGAGCTCTTACGTACAACACGGGGTAACATGTCTATCTCCGACTTTCTTGATCGGATTAACTCTATTGCAGATAATCTAGCCCTTGCAGGCAGCCCAATGACAGACCAGGATCTTGTTGCCATAATTATGAACAATGTTGGACCCGTGTATGAGACAACAGTGAGTTCCGCACAGGCCCGTGATACTCCGATCACATACGATTCCCTTGAAGCTCTCCTTCTCTCTGCTGAACAACGCCTTTGAGATCATCAACAAGCTGCTCTTGCTGTGAATTCTCTCCCCACTGCTTTCCAGGCCATGCACATTGGCGGTGGTACTCGAGGCGGCAGAGGTCGTGGTCGTGGGTCCTTTGTTCCTTATGCTCCAAGAAACCACAACAACACAACGGCTACCCGCGGTACTGGTCGAGGTTTCTCCACCAACAGGGGCAGAGGTGGTTCTATTCTTGGACCAGCTCCACATAGTCATCACAACACCCCTTTCATCCGGCCTACATGCCAAATTTGTGATCGAGTTGGTCATTCTGCCCTTGATTGCTTCAACAGGCTCAACATGTCTTATGAAGGGCGTGTCCCCACTCGTAGGCTGAGTGCTATGTCTGCTTCTACCTCTACTGCAGCTGATTCAACTTGGTTGCTTGATAGTGGAGCTAACTCCCACATTACTCCTGACTTGGGAAATCTGCATAATCCGAGGGAGTATCCAGGCAATGATCGTGTCGGTGGTATAGGTAACGAGTTGTCCATTGCTCATACTGGTTCTAATACACTTCTGTCTTCTAGTCACAAATTTAAACTCTCTGAAATTTTGCATTGTCCTAATGCCTCATCGAATCTTCTTTCCATTCATCGTTTTACTTCTGATAATAATTGTTTCTTACTAATCTATCCTGATTCTTTTCTTGTCAAGGACATCCGGACGGGGAAGATCCTCTTTAGAGGACCTAGTGAGAATGGCCTTTATCCCTTGCGGCTTCTTCCAAATAACGATTTAGGACATCAACATTTTGCTTTCGTAGGTGCACAAGTTTCTGCTCAAATTTGGCATTCCAGATTAGGGCATACTTCTCCTAGGACTTTATTTCAAGTTTTGTCAAATAAGGCCGTGCCTCTTGCCGGCAGTAGGACTCTTTCTTTTTGTCAATCATGCCCTCAGGGGAAGATCACAAAATTTCCATTTGTACTGTCCAAGTCTCATGCAAGTAAACCTTTAGAATTAATTCATTCCGACGTATGGTCGTGTTCAACTTATTCCGTGCAGGGTTATCGTTATTATGTCTTGTTTGTTGATGATTACTCACGCTATTCCTGGTTGTTTCCAATGAAACACAAAAGTGAAACCCTCTCTATCTTTCAAAAGTTCCATGTGTATGCAGAAAAACAATTTTCTTACTCTATCAAACAATTTCAATGTGATGAAGGTGGAGAGTACACTTCTAATGCCTTCAAGTTGTATCTTGCATCATACGGTATTCATCAACGCTTTGCTTGTCCCAAACACCCTGAGCAAAATGGTCTTGCCGAACGCAAGCATCGTCACATTGTTGACACTGCTCTAACTCTCTTAGTGCATGCTCACATGCCACCAACATATTGGGTGGAAGCCTGCAACGCAGCCCTATATGTGATAAATAGGTTGCCTTCTCCTCTTCTCAAGAATCAAACTCCAGACTTCTACTTGTTCAACAAGTTACCCGATTATTCTTTCCTCCGCTCATTTGGTTGTGCATGTTATCCCTATCTTCGCCCTTACACTATGTCTAAGCTTCAACCTAGATCTACAAGGTGTGTGTTCTTATGCTACTCTCTTAATCATCAGGGTTATCGTTGTCTTGACCTTGATACACATAAGGTCTATCTTTCTCGTCATGTCATATTTGATGAATCTTCTTTCCCCTTCAGCAAGGCTGTTCTCACATCCCCCACTGCTGCTGGTATGTCCTCTTCCTCTCTTTACTTTGTATCTCTGCATGATGTTCCCTCACGTGTACCACATATACACAATTCACCTTCTATTCCTATGTCTTCTACTGTGTCCCATCTTTTGTACTTCCTCCTACTGAGTCTTCTTCACAAACACACACACCCACACAATCTTCACCTAATGTGGTTTTAGAGTCTGTGACTTTGCCTCGATCTACCTCGGAGGTTGCACGAGATACTAGTCAGGTATGTTCTCGCGACAATGCTCATTCTATGCAAACTCGATTGAAAGATGGCATTGTTAAACCAAACCCTAAATATGCTATGCTTGCTACACTAACTCATGATGTCACAGAACCATCTTGTTACTCTAAGGCTGCTAAGAGTCCATCATGGTGTCAAGCTATGCAAGAAGAAATTCGAGCTCTTGATCACAATGACACTTGGGATTTGGTTCCCTATTCTCCTACTCTGAATGTGCTTCCATGTAAATGGATCTTCAAGATCAAGAAGAAGGCAGATGGTAGCATTGAGCGTTACAAAGCTCGACTTGTGGCAAATGGATTTCATCAGCAAGAGGGACTGGATTTTGCTGAGACCTTTAGTCCAGTTGTCAAGCACTCCACCATCCGACTGGTCCTTGCCCTAGCTGTTTCAAACAACTGGCCAGTGCGTCAACTTGATGTGCACAATGCTTTTCTTCATGGTCACTTGTCTGAGGATGTATACATGCGACAACCTGCTGGTTTTGTCAATCCAGAGTATCCTCATCATGTCTGCAAACTTAAACGCTCCCTCTACGGCCTCAAACAAGCTCCTCGGGCGTGGTTTCAGTGTTTTGCAGATTATTTGGAAAACTTGGGTTTCACTGAATCTCTCTCTGATTATTCCATGTTCACATATGCAGAGGGTGGTGTGTTTCTCATTCTTCTAATCTATGTTGATGACATCCTGATTACAGGCAACAATCCTTCTTATCTTCAACATCTTATCTCTGAGTTGAGCAAGCAATTCTCTATGAAGGACCTCGGCAAAATTCATTACTTTCTTGGTATTGAAGCAACGTATGATGGTTCATCCCTGTATCTCACACAGAAGAAATACACGCATGATCTTCTCACTCGAACCAAAATGCTTGACGCTAATCCATGTGCCACGCCTTCTGCTTCTGGTCAGAAATTGAGTCTTCATTCTGGAGAAAAGCTGGTTGATCCCACTGAGTATCGAAGTGTGGTTGGTGCACTTCAATATCTCACTCTTACACGACCCGACCTTTCTTATTCTGTTAATCAGGTGTGTAAGTTCATGCATTCCCCTACCACTACGCATTGGATTGCCGTCAAGCGTATCCTACGCTATCTCAAGTTTTCGATTGATTATGGTCTCAAGTATCAGCCTGGCTCACTTTACATTAGCACTTACTCTGATGCGGACTACGCTGGTGATCCGGACAATAGACAATCTACTGGCGGCTACTGTGTCTATCTTGGCCCTAATTTGATTTCCTGGAGTTCAAAAACACATCGAACTGTGTCTCGGAGCAGTGCCGAGGCTGAGTATAGACAACTCGCGTTTACGGCTGCAGAGTTGTCCTGGTTGCGTTCTATGTTTCGTGATCTTAGTCTTTTTCTCCAGTCCCCTACTATTTGGTGTGACAACCTGTCCACCATTGCTATTGCTTCGAATCCGGTGTTCCATGCTCGTACTAAGCATGTTGAGGTTGATTATCATTATGTTCGGGAGAAGGTTGTCCGAAAAGAGTTACAAGTCAAATTTGTCTCCACAGTTGATCAGATTGCAGATATCTTCACCAAAGGCTTGTCATCCACACGGTTTCATTTCCTTGTCAACAAGCTTCCTGTCCTTCCTCGGCCACTCAACTTGCAGGGGAGTGATAAGCCACAACTAACTGATGATAAGGATGCGTGAGAAGATATCTCTCTCCCTTCTCCTGGTATACAAAGGAAACTCTAATTGTATAGTTATCTATAATCTCTATCAGTTATCTCTTGATTTGTTACTAGCTGTATAGTTGTTACGCAGTGTCTATCATGTGTAAACCTAGCGTATGACTTATGTAAACACACTCATATAAATACAAGGACTGTGAGGCTCAGCAGAGATCATCACAATCACAATCATTAAACACTAGTTTCTTTCTTTAGTCAAGACTCAAGACACGATACGTGGTCAATGGTGAACTCTAAAAGAAAAATTCAAACCAGCAGTAGTGGTTTAGTCCAAACCAGCAGCTGTCTTTGTCTATATAAAGTGATTTCTTTCTATATATAATACCAAAGTATAGTAGTAATAAAAGGAATGCACAACCAAAAGAGAGAGGGAAGCGGTCAACCAGATAACTAAATTGCCATGCCAATTGCTACTAAACAGATACTAATGTCAAACAATATACAAAGGCCAAGAAGGAAATGCTCTGTTCATACTGAGTTACACCCCCAATTTCTTTTAAAGGCAGAAGCCAAATTCATACATGTTACCAGTCCTTCTCCAATGATATTGGGTTACAAGACATCACTTATGGGTTGTAACACACCCCAAACCTAGAAATAACTAACTAATTTTGGAAGAAAATACGATCTAAAAAAATAATAAATAAATAAATAAAATTGAAACAAAGCAACGACTACTGCTCAACTGGATTAGCACAACAAGAACTCTGTATCATAGTTTCATACAGTAACTAGTGATATCTTACTTTGAGCCCCTCTTTTAGAGCACCATGGCTACATGGTTCAAGTTCACTTTGTCCAATCGTTTACCTGTAATTAAATGGTGCGAGTTTAGAAAAGTTAGCAACTTGAACATCTGATCCACCAAACTGAACTTAAAGAGCATTTCACCATACCTGGTTTTTGAGCACCCAAGAGTGAGCTCTAAATCATGGTCTGATGATTCTTCATGAATCCTCTCTCCTTCCCATGCCTTAACCAGGCCTGCTGTGTTGCACGATCCAAATGCAAACTCATCAGAAATCACTTCAGACATTGGAATGTCTGCAGTGTGATCAGAACCTGCTGCAATGGCAGGAGAGCATGTCCCACTCTGTCCAGGAGTCCACATTCGAGAGCCTTCACCAGCTACAGCCTCTTCCTTGAACCCAAATGGATTTGAAGAGACAAGGCTAAATGTTGGAGAAGTTGGTCCAAGGGGAATCCGAATCCCTGAAAACCATTCGGGATCAGGAATAATCTGCCGGCCAGGGCTTGGTGGAGTAGAAGATGGCAGGAAGGGGTACTGCTGCCCACCCCATCCTGGTCGTGCAGACTGTTCGTCCCAGTCGGTGTTCATTCGGGGTGTTCCGGCAGTTGGAGAGCTCAATGGAGGAGTGACAGGAGCACTGATAGAGCCCCCATGGATGTAAATATTTGGTAGCTTGGAAGAGGAGGCAGAAGAGGATCCAGATGAGAGATGTTTTAGCCATGGGATAAGGGAACTGCCATCAACATTCTGCATAGCAGCATAGGAGGATGATGCTGGACTAGGGAAGGATGATGAGCCAGGGCTTGGATCGTAGGAAGCATAGTTACTTGGGTGGTAAGATGAGCATGGACTAGCAGCTGTTGATCCGTCCACAATGTCCATACGCTCTACAGGCTTGCATCCCTGCAAGTCTTTAAGAAGATTAGTGGCACATAACAAAAAAAAACTAGCATATTGAATAGGTTTTAAGTATGAATAACCACATATTTGGACAGAAAATTGCAGAAAGCGAGATGTAAGTTCCAGGAATAGCATATTGATTAGGTTAATAACAAAGCAATGCTTGCCCAAAGGAAAGCATAACAGATCACCTATATATATTGGTTTCACCTAATGTAAAGGGAAATGACGCTGCTCTTCATCTGAAGTCCCAAGTCATTATATCCATGCATGTTTCATCAATATGTTTCATATCCATGCATGTTTCATGACACTTAAACAGTTAAACCACCCATTGGTTGGAATAAGTATCAGCAGTTTGCTTAATTCTAAGTCACAAAATATGAAGCGCGCCTATAATCTATTTGGTTATACATCCTGTCAAGTATTGAAAAGCAATCACTCAACCTCAAGGGCAATGCTAAATTTCACTGATGAACTATAATTCAAGACTGCCATATTTCTAGAACTGCATCAGGGCAATATTTTGAAAATGAAGCATCAGCAACAAATTAAACTTGCTACATGTCCTCTGAAGGATAATCATGACGAATGTTGTGCTATAACGAATTTCCAACTCAAGTACCGATCATTGGCTGTGATACATGAACTGAACTTGTAACTCTAGTACTCTACACATAACCTTCTAGCTTTCTTCTCTGGTTTTTATCTAAGGGAACAATGGTGTGATATGAATGTAATGGCACCATGTCAAGATTCATAAAGAAAGCAAGTAAAAAAAAGAAAAGAAAAAGGAAATTAAGAGCATGAACTTCTCCCCTCACTGACTGAGATTAAATTCCCAGTTAGTAGCAACCATGAACAATAGGGAATCCAATGCAAAACATTGTCCTAATTGTTGCAGAGGTACAGCAGTCAAATTTACCATCATCTGATCTCAAGGTAAAAGCACTGACCATGTCTACTTTACTCACTCCAGTAACATACAGAAAATCACTGAAAATGCCTGAAATATCCTTATCACAGAACGTTGAGAATTCCAGTTAAAAGCATCTGCAAATCTGAGCCGCAAATGTTGAAAACAAGCTCAGAAAGAAAAAGGACATCTTCCCACACGCCTCGAGATCCGCATAGCTTCAGGTGTTTCAGAATAATAATCACAGGGGAGCGGCCAAACAGAGCATAGCATAGAGAGAGAGAGAGAGAGAGAGAGAGAAAAAAAAAAAAAAGAAGCTTGTGCTTCACGCGCAAAAGTGATCACACACAAAAGGGAAAGTGAAAATAAAAAGCCATCAAACATAAAAACAGAGCTGACTAGATCTAAAACGTAAGCCGGAGTCAGCCGAAAAAGTAGTAAAAAACCGCAGCAAAAGCAAAAGAATCTAACCCCACAGCGCCGCCGCTAAAATGCGCCTCCTAACGGCAGTGCAAGTTAGCAACTGACCCCTCCCGACAGCGCACCCTGGCTCACGGCACGCTGCCGGCAGTGCACGTTAGGTTTCCCTTCCACCCAATTAACTAACATACGCCGTTTCCATTAGGCACGTTAGCTCTAATCGCCGGAAAAACAAACATATAAACTTCCCGGAGCTAAGGAAAAATTTACGACGAAACCTAGTCACGGTTTTTGCGGTGTGTTCCATAGTTGAAACTAGAACTCTCCAAAACTATGGGAAAAAAATTACTGAAAATTGCGTTATTCTAGAATGATAGGTCTAAAGAGCTCAAGAGCTATTAGCATAAGGTTAATACTTCGATAAGGGTAAGAAATGAGGATTGATGGAGAACGAAGATAAACAATTTGATTTACCTTGCGGTAAGTGGTGCCGTCGAGCTCGACGGTCCAACCGGCCTCGTTGCAGAGAGCTTTGAGGACCTCGTTGTTGTCGCAGTGCTTGGGGAGCTTATAGTTGCCGTACATTCTGAGTCCGGCGAAGATCTTCGCCGCGATAGCCCTTCGCCTTCTCTCTCTCCTCTTGTTGTTCTCTCTCTCCTTCCAGCTCGGCAGCCGCGTGCCTGACGTCATCTCGTAGCAAAACGACTGCGCTTTAACAGAAGAAGCTAGCTGATCGAGCTCAGATTCTAATAAGCGATTTTGGAAGTAGACGGAACACAGGCGTATTTCCGAGTGAATTGGAGTGATCGGAGGCTGCTGCAGTTTGTGAAGGATTGGGAAATCGGATCGGATCAGGTCGGGTTGAGATGATGAAATCGGAAATGGGGGATGTGGCTGTTTTTTACTTTTGATGAAACCCGGGAAAAGATGGCAAGTGAAAGAGGTGGTTTGTATGAAATGAGAGAGGTTTGCTCCATAGGGAGGCGACGACGGGTTTGTATTCGCTCCTGTTTTACTTGTATTTTACGAGGCTGCCATTATTAGATGATATGAAAAGGTCCCCTATGAAAATTTCTAAACTGAGATGCCATAATGTTGTTTCGCTTGATAGAACTGTTAAAGGCTATTGGCGCAATTGTGCAAATTAAGAGCAATCTAAGATCACATGTTGATTGTGAGGGAAATCTTTCAAATTGCTACTTGAAATTCTTTCATCCCAACAATATCATTGATTTCCAGATTGTGCAGGAGTAAAGTAACATCAAAATTGAAGAGATCTCTATAGGGATTGTATAACTTTTTGTAATAAAAACATAAGGGATCTTAATACTCGCAATTCATGTAATGTCATGAAGTAAAGAGAAAACTGAGATCAACAAGATCCCTACGTACTTCCTCCGCTATTTGTATATCAATTCATGTAATGTGGTACCAATTTCCATGCTTGCTTGAAACATTTGTTCAAAACGTGATTGTGTTGAAGTCATCTTTTAACTTAAAAAAATTGTACAATCTAAATAAACAATCTTCTTGTTAACAATGGTCGAATCTCATACCATTTGACAAAGAGATGATGTTTTAATTATGCATGTAATACAATATTCACGTAACATTTAGATATTTTAGTGTCACATATTTTAGACGATAATCAAATCATTGATTTCATGCTCTATGAATAATTATGTATTTCAAAATTCAGACTAATTTGCAATCGTAAAAACAATGAACCATAGTTGCAACAATCATGAGGTGTGAAAATTCGAAATTCATATAGATGATAGATCCACATATCCAAATCGTGGAAGGAAAACCTTTCAAATTGGGCACCTGAATGCACATGGCGACTTCTGGAAGTTGACCCACGGAGGTTATACTCATTCCTCTCTCTCTCTCTCTCTCTCTCTCTCTCTCTCTCTCTCTCTCTCTCTCTCTCTCTCTCTCTCCTCGCAACCGTCACTCTGACAAAACCCATTTCACACATGTCCACCATCTGTGCTCCGGTCCTATAACAGTCTTTTGTCCTACTTAAGCCCAATGTGACATTTTGACAAAAATTATGAGTTTAAATTCTCAAATAATTTGATTAAAGTGTTTGATAAATTAACTTATTTCTTAGATTAACGAACTCCAATGCAACTTTTAGGTAGATTATGAAAGCTACAAAATGAAATTTTTAAAAGTTGTTGCTAATTAAATCTGCAAACACATATTTTTAGGTAGATTATGAAAGCTACAAAATGAAATTTTTAAAAGTTGTTGCTAATTAAATCTGCAAACACATATTTTTAAAATCTCACATTGGTGTCAAACTGGTCCTTAGTGTATTTTATTTTTTACCACGCGGTAATCTTTCGCACGTGTTAGGGTCATGGATGCCACAAGGCCACCCATGACGCAGGTTCACGACTTGCTGGAACAAATCGTGGTGTTTACTCGCAAAGAGGATGGAGTTGTGGAGGAACTGGGACCTTGGGTGCTGCAAAGGGTATTATTTTATCATTTTACTAGCCTTCATACCAGCGCTTACGCGCATGTAAAATCTCTCAATTTTTTCTCTACTCTCCCATACAATCATATGGGGTGGTGTGGATTTTAGTTTCATGTCTAAATTACGATACTATTATTTTTTGTAAAAATTAATAAATTTTAAGTTTTTTTAGTAGTTTAAAAACTTAACCATTAGAATTTCATTCTTACTTTATTAATAGAAAACGATGTGAATATATAGATTGAAAAAGAAGAAAGAACATAAGCACGCGTGCAAAAACGAGTGAAGACCAGTCAACGCACCCTCTGGTGTTTCTCAACAGATTCAATTTGTTTCTTGTTGTTCTGGCTTGGACAGCCTTATGATATTTGCATTCTTTGAATTATAAGTTTTTTGCATTAGTTTATAGTGTAATATAATGCAGCATCGCTAATTATCGCATAAAAATGTTCGAACAATAAAAAATCACGTTTAGATTATGGTTTATACACAAATTGCACCGCATTTGGTGATGCAAGAGAAGTGTAGATTCTGGCATGTTGGATTTCATCTTGACATGGCTAATTGATTCAAACTCGTACTGTCACGACATCACTCCCAAAATGGCATAGAAATCTGGAAAAATCTGCTGTGCGCGGCTGTATGCCATGCATACAGCAAATCCCTGCCTAAACTTCACACACGGCCCCTCTGCATCTCACATTCTCATTTCTTTTGCCTGCAAAAAATTGTTGTATAACATACAACAATGTACTGCAGATGAACCCTAGAAATCTCATGTTACGTACTATAATGAAAGTTCAATTGCAATTAGTAATCGGAATCATATCGAAGTAGGGAACCGGGATCATATCCAAAAAGATACAATTCTCCAACACATATAAACTCGTCACATATGTTCGTTAGTTGAGCTAACATGGTCATTTACAAGTAACAACAGACACAAGCCTCATGTTCTCCAAATCCCTCGAGAAATCCAAATCGTTCAAGATAACATTAGAAAATGATAACAGCCGACCTCCCTATTTAGACTTCTTAATAATTCCAGCATTTTGACTTGCATGTTTCCAAATCAAAGGACTAGTCAACCACAGTCCAATAGGTAATGCTGATCAATGACGAAAGAGTGCTTAAATTATAATCCAAAATCACAAAGATTCACGTAATCAGATTAGTTTTAAGCTTCTACTCTAAAAGCTAGACGGCCTGAACTAATTTAATCACCATTCATGTACCTCAGAAGGGAACAACTGAAGTTGGTCTGTGATCTTAAAAACAATATAAAATATAATGCTCAAGACAGTTTAGAACTCAGAAGATTGCATACATGTACTGCTTGAGTAGAACTGAATATATGGGCGGTCAGATGCCGGCATACCAGAAGATCCTGGATACCCCCAACATAAAAACAAGCAAATAATGATGAACATTAAGAAACTAGTGTAAAATCCACTATAGAGATTCGAAGACGTAAGAGTAAGGAAAGAATATGTGATCCATCCAACTGATCCAACATAACAGTTTCACATTAACACGGGGATACTGGATTATGGTTTCTACAGAGGACAAGTTACCTCCGGAAATTGCATTAGTCATAGATTAGCTTCAAGTCTTTGGCCTTAGGTAGAGCATAGATCAAGACAAGCATATAGAACATCAAACATGACATCTATAAATCAAATTCACGGACTTGTGCATGCTCAATCCAGTTGTCGAAAACTTTACCGAAATTGGTTCATTTTCTTCAATCCTGTAGACCTGCAGTCCTGCACCCTCATTTAAACCGAAGAAGGTTCAGAAGAATAAGTAAACAATATGAAACCAGAAGAAGTAAAATACCAAAGAGAATAAGCAACCTACTCTGAACAATCTAGTGTGCCTCCTGTAGTAGTCTGACTCATCTTCAAAATCTCCTTTAGCAATCGACCAACAGAAGTCTTTATATCCTCCGTCACAACCAGCTGCGGAGGCACAGATTCCAAAGCATATGACATTATAGTAAGCATAACATCAGCCAGGTATAAATTCTTGGGATTCCCTCTCCCCACATTCGTGGTTTTGGTTGGAGCCCACACACTTCTGTTCACAAACTTGCAAGATTCTCGCAAGACACAATTTGAACAAACCTGGAAGGTAGTAGAAACACGGCATCAATAATCTTACAAATAAAAAAAAGTGAGAGGATGAGAAATAATAAGACAGGAGAACTGGCTCACAGTTTCTTCTGGTATTTCAAAGAATTTGCGCAATCTTTTAGCAGCAAAAACACTATTTTTTACAAGTGAAGGACAACCAAGGAGAGCCACCTTTTTCAAGTCGCTCCCTGATAACCATCTGGAGAACCAAATGTTAAGATCACAGACACGGTCACACGGCTAGGATTATCAAATTAAGTTACCAGCAAAAAAAAAAATAGACACAAACAAACTGGAGGACATTGATGAAAGCAGAAACTAAAGTCCCAAGAACTGAAATGCATTTCTTGAATGTAGTTGAAGGGGCATAATGGTCTACAACTCAGAAATAAAAAAACGGGGAAGACCCAATTGCTGCTCATGACTCAATCAGATTGCTGTAAATTGCTGTTTCAATTCTTAGGGTTGAAAGAATGGTGCAAGTAGGCAACAAAAGGGTAGTTCAAACTTTGAATTTTTCATCTTCTGTATTCCTATTTATGGCTTCTCTACTCAATATTAAACGTCCACAAATCAGTCTCAGTAAAAAAAAAGGTCTGGTAAATACTAGGCATGGTCGGAAACTGTGTCCTAAATATCTAGTGAAAGAAAAGTAATAGATACTAATAGAAAACTTATAGTTTTTCAGAATCACTCTATTCAGAATAGGAGAATTTTAGCTCCACATTGATCCCACAATCTGCATGGAGTATGCCAATCAAGAGTTCAAGACCCTGTGGATTGATTGATGAAACTGTATGACATTTCCATACAAACAAAACCATTGCCAAGTTGATCATATATAAGAAAATGATAATGTTAATATTAGATAGGTCCATGTTCCAGTCATGCAAAATTTCCTCCCAAACAAAACAACTCCTCTGCTAGTGAAGCAGTTGCCACCTCAATTAACCACGAGCATTTTCCAATTAACTAAATAACAGTTTATCAGTTGGAACAGTCAAGTTTAAAAGTAATGTTAGAGCGAAATGATGGAAATACTAGCTAGAATATATCTTAGGCGGCTAAAGCTATAAGAGAATGATATTCACAGACTGTATCCAACTTAAACCCCCAATTCATTTTCCTCTTCCGATTATGTGCCAAATAAGAGTCCTTGATGAACTAACAAACATAATAGACCCTCCCATCATCAGCATCAATTTTTAATATATCAATGCCGGGAGGCCTCTATCATTTATGCACCAAGATATGTATCAAGGCCGGCATTCCACAAGCACATTATCAGTTTGAAACTCAAATAACAGTTCTCCATTGGTTGGTCAAAATCATATGATATTAAAGATTTCAAAAGCAATAAGCAGTTGAAACACATCTAACATGACTATAGAAAGAATGAAACCCATTTCCATGAAATGGAAACGTAAACAATCAAGAACTACAACATTTAAACCACCCTAATCTTAATATCTTATCACCTCTATTTTTCAAGAAAACAAGCATAAAACTCAACTAACAGTAGCAAATAACAGCAAACAAGCAGTAAATCCAGTGGTAAAAACACTTACTTTACAATTTCCTGCTTGTCTTTGCCAAACTTCTCCGCAGCATACTTAATATACCCACGGCTATATCTATTATTAAAGCAATCAAAGTCCAACTTATCTTTAAACAAAGATGAGAATGTAGCATTGGAAAAGTAGCCTTCTTTGTACAAATAGCTCACCACCATCTTCATTTCCGGCGACAACTCTTTACACACCTCCGAACTCTCTCTGATCACCTTCTTCCCCGTCTCACCCTCAGCCGTCTTATTCGTATACACGGCGTACAAGCTGATCCGACTCTTTGGATTCTCGGGTTTGTTTCTGCCAGCCTTGGAATTGATTTGGGCGGCATTTGGGTGGGTCTTGAACTCTTGTTTGAGCTCCCTCAGGCTCTGTTTGAGTGGGTCGTCGTTGGTTTCGGTGTCGGAGGAGGATTCGGGTTTCGGGGATAGTCCGACGGCCTCTTTGAATACGAGGGATAGAGGCTTTGTGGGTTTGGTTGAGATTGTGGGTTCGAGTGAGGTGAGGGGTCTGAGGAAGATGGAGGAGAATGAGAGAGGTTGGTGAGGGTTTTGGGGTTTAAGGAGAGTTCTGAAGAGAGACATGGTGATGGGTTTTAAGGATTTTAGCAAACTGCGAATGTAAGATGGGTTTGTCTCTTGAGTTTGAGTTTGAGTTTGAGTTTGAGTTTCAATGTGGTTGTTTTTTATTTTTACTTGATATCGTGGTAACTTATATAAAACGAAACGATCTTGGTTAAACTTTTGGTTTACAGTATGTAAGATGGTTAATTTGTCAACATTTTATCACAATTTTGGTACACCATACACCCTCGTACCGTTTAGAAATTAGGTATATGTGAGTATATTAGATTTTCAAATTTTCAACCAATTTAGTGATTATTAAAATATCAAAGTATATCAAATTAATGAACGAATTAAAACTATTAAACATGAACCGTTCAAGTATATAATGAGTAAATCACATGTATGAATGTCTTAACGATTGTCAATAATCTATTCATATATATCTACAAACTAAACGGTAAAGATATAAATATGAAATTAAAAACTTAATAAATCAAAAAGTTCTTGTACGAGTCTATGTGAATAGGGGCAAACATCATTGCAGGCTTGCAGCCTAACCCTCACGGAAGGAAATCTGCCGAAGATTGTCCTTATATTTCCTGCAACTTATCAGGGAGACGAGGAATAAGATCTCATTAATTCCTTGTTTCAATCACCTAGTCAACTAGTGAAAAAGGATTGAGCATGCCAGCATCAATAGCTAACCTTCTATTACAGAATTATAATTCCAAACAATTGCACTGGCTGACCATACCAAGAGTTAAGGTGTTCAAAAAAGTGTATCTGAGTACACAAAAGAGCCAGCTTGACATTACAATTAGTCTAGTCTGAACAGAAGGGCTTTTTCCCGACGAAATTTATGCAAACGCTAGATATTGCATCTTAGGGATTCTTAGATAAATTTAACCTGACAGTTCCTTGAAGCCTTTTGAAACAGAGCAAATTCCTTGTAAAATTCCTCCTTTGAGTACATAAAACCATCCATATTAATGGTCATCTTCTCCAAAACTTTCCCATTCTTCAATAAATACTATCACTTCCCTCTCATCCTCGCGTCCTTTGAAACCACTTATGGAGACAGTTATGAGATGTGATCGCAAACAAGTAGGCGCAGGCTCATTCTTATTCCACCAGTGATGCTTTGTTTTCCATCGGCGCTTTGAGTACTCTTCTTTCTTAAACTCTATGTCACTGAAGGTTTCTTCATCCTCCCAGTCATCCTCTGAGTTTGATCCTATGTTGCACGGATACGGACACGTGTGTCCGTATTCGACACGATACGATACGCGGACACGTCAAAATCTCAAGTGTCCGACTTGGACACGTGGTAGACACGTTAATTAATTTTTATATTAAAAATATAGTCTCTAAAATTAAAACTTAGTCAATCCACATTCAAACAAAGTTTCATAATCAAAACACATGATAAATAAAAAAAAAAGAACTAGATTTCACTCATCTCCACCAATACCATCTTCTTCAATGACTCCCACTTCAATATCATCATCATCACCAAACAAAACCGCCTCCAATTGTGGTTCATCAAGTGAAAGTTCGGCAATCTCAAGTCTTCCAACATTAGTGTCCTCCAATGAATCAAACTCATCACCTCCAACATCCCACATTTTAGTGCTACCTTGATTGTAGTTCTGGCTTTGCCTTATGAATGTAACTTCTATTTGTATAAACTCAATATGCATGGTTCAAGACAGATAATACCCAAAATTTCTAAATATAAATATTTAGAAAATGTGATAGACTGCAGAGTTCTGGAACAACTTGTATAACATTCCATGAAAATTTGGCAGGGAAGAGAATAGTTATCAATGGTGCATCAAAAACACGTAAAGTACACCATTCAGAATGTAAAAAAGGGAAGGCTTACAAACTGTTGGAAAAATTAAATATCATGCCAAAGAAAATTTAACATGAAAGAAATAAGTTCTAAGATTAGAGAAAGGCAGGGACTGAGTCAAACCAAGAAGATAAAGAGATGTTTACATAATACAAAATACGAAGCCACCAACAATTTATTCTCACTTTGCAAACTACCGGAAAGGAGTATAACAAAAGAAAATTAAGAATAAGAAGCATGTAATCCAAAACAAAACAGCTTCGAACTGCTAGCATATAATAACTTTTTCACAAAGAAGAAAAGAAGCATCCAACTCCGAAAAAAACATTCTATGAATTTTCTAACAGGTACTGTAAGAGCTAAAAATAGTATTTATCACCAGTCAAATAAACCAACATATTCAAAATTTTCATAATACCAGCAGAGTAGGAATTAAGTGTTACTTACAAAATCTGACTTGGAACACTTGAGACCATGTGAAAGTGCAGATATATATAATGCAGACCATGTGAAAGCTAGCAGTTAATTAACAGCTATATGGAATGCAAGATTCAGTAGTCATACTAATGACCTGCGTCTGGTAATACAGTTTCACTATTGGAAATTGATCACAATCAGGCACTTTTGTTTCCCCATTGGTTTCTACAGTGAACTAGAAGCCAATATGAGTAAGTTGACAGAGGCATTATATCAAACACTTGGTGGGCAATCTAACAGACTTCAATTTTGATAAAGTATGTACAGACCCCTTGCAATGGATTTTAAAGGTTCCATCGTGCAGGAACGCAAGACCCCTTGCAATACCAACACATATTTAACAAAGATAACTTCAGAAATGTTTCATCAAGCAAGTAATCAGATAAGTACCCAAGTTAACAAACACCCAAAAGGAAAATCGTGGAATGATGATAGTAGGCATTATGAGAGAAAAGAGCATTCGTTTTTGGATAGGGAATCTGGATGGAAGAAATCAGTGGATGATAAACAGAAGATTGAGAAAGATAAGAAAAGGAGTGTGAAGGAATCTAGGCGGAAAAAGAAGAAAGGAAGCAAGAAGAGAAAAGGAACATACCCAACAGAAGAAGAATGCGGCTGTGAAGGCTGGATGTTATGAAGATCGTGGAAAATGGGGAAGCAACTCGGCTCAGAAAAGAGGTGAGCACCTCGGCGATGGCGACCCCGCCCCCTTTCCTCTGCGTCTTTGATGAAGATCGTGGAAAACGAATGCGGCTTCAGGCTGGATGTTTCTTTTTTTTGGGTTTTTATGTTAAATCTCAATTATACCCCTGCGTGTCCTTGTTATTTTCGTGTCTAGTCCAGACACGCACGTGTCCACCGCGTGTCCAAAATCAGACACGCGTGTCCTAGCGTATTTGCGCGTGTCCGCGTGTCCAATACGCGTGTCCGTGTCTGACACGCGATACGCGACTATTTTCGCGTGTCCGTGCAACATAGGTTTGATCCATTTTCTGAATTTTCTTCCCACTCCGAGTTTTCTTCATCCTCTGAACTTAGGCTTGAATAGTACTCATCCTGGTGACCATTAGATTGATTACATGAGGAGATTAAGTGCTACGTGCTGGTAAAACATAACATGTGGGTAAGAAATCTTACATCACAGTTCCCATTATATTTTAAGATGAGACATTTCAGAATAGGTGATCTCTTTAGCAGCTCCGCGAGCAATATCCAACCACAGCATTTATGAAGAACCAGCCTCAACTGGGTCAAACAAAAAGCAGGTAGACAACGAGCCTTCAAGAAAGGGATTATTAACTTAACATTAGTTTATCCATACAAATATTCTTAACTCATTATTGCCAAGTCCCATCCGTAGAAACTAAGATACAGTACAATATTGCAAGAACCACAAATTATGTACAGTTATGAAAATCATTAACAAGAACCATAAAATATGTCTAGTTATGATCGTATCCCCTATTTCGCCCACCAATTATTTCCTTCATATAGTCCTATCTACAAAATAAGTGTAAAAAGAACAGGTTGAGGAAACTCACATACAACACATGAGCTGAAAGAGAGAGATACTTCACGCTGGAAATAGCTGCAAAAAGTGCAGTTGCAAGGTCACAAAAGTCGTCTTGTTTATATACTCCATGATCTTCAATAGTGATGAATGCTTTATCCAGGGACGTTGAGTTCTCAAATGAAAAGCTCGGTATTAAGTTCATCTTCACCTTAAAGCTTTCAAGCTTTGGGGCATCAATAAAAAAAAGCGTGATTGAAAGGATCTCCATATCCCCCACCGATAGAATGGTGTATCCTTATTGTTAATCTCTTCAGTCTAGGGGCAGAGATCTTGAAATCACAATGATTTTCACAGAATATAACTTCTGTTATTATACTTAAATCTTCAACCAGAGGGCAGCATGAGAGAAGAGAAGCCTTTCCATTGAGTCATAATCAGGATCGTGAACTTGGACATGAAGAAACTTTAGATTAGGGAAACAGCCCGACTCAGGAGGATCATAATTAAGACAATCTGAACTCAGCTTCAAAGACACTAGTCACTAGTGTCTTGCACAAGAAGACACTTTCAGGAAACTCAACCGTTGGTCCTCCTGTATTTGACTAAACATTAAGGTCAAGTTCAGCAACATTACGATGGACGGCATTACGAATCCAACCTTCAATACGAGATACTCCCTCAGGACGGAGATAAATACAATAAAGACGAAATCTTTGAATGTCGGATGAGCCAGGACACAGAAGTACATGATCCACAAATGAAGAGAAGTTTGTGAGATCAGAAGCCCGACCATTGAATTCGACGTCTAGAGAAGGAACAAGAGCCCATAGCTCATATGTTCTTCCATCTTGTTGCGAGAACGCTGGTCCTCACAGCGTACTTAGTTAGAAGGAAGGAGAGCACATGAGACAGAACCTTATCTGGTAATTCACTTGTCCTATCTCTGTTTCTGCTTACTTGAACCTTTGACTGGGAATCCATTTGAACCCTGAACTATCTGTTTCAGTCGAAATCCAATCAAGCCTGTATCTTTGGTACTAACAGTAAACAAGGTTGTAATCTACGCAAAGTAAAGCAAAGTCTCATCATTTAAGTTTCACTGAGACATCAAAACATTCAGTTTTAGACACGGAAATAGGGTTGTATAGATGTTTAGGCCTATGTCTACATTTCAATCCCAACTTCATTTAGCTATGCTTGAAAATTTCAATCCCAACTTCACTTCTTTGAATTCAATCCCTCTTATCTCTTCCTTCTCCGAGCTCGGATTATGGAAATTCAACCAAACTGAATAATAAAGACAATCAGTGGGGCACACTTATTCTCAGAAACAATTACTTCATCCACAACAACGGCAAAGATTACACATTTCTACTAAAATCAACAAAGGGCAAGACTTAAATTTTCTTTTGATTAAATTTACAGTTTCCAAAGCAGATGGGGATCTGGGGAAGTTGTGAGGAACTTAGTACCTGGGACGCACGAGATGACCCAAAAAAACCCTGAATCGAATAGCTGTTGAAATATCAGAAGTAAGACAGTAGAAACCATGAGAACACTCCCATAACTTCACTGCAATGTTCCCCAAACCCTATTTAAAGGCGGCTCTGTCGGGTTTTCGGGCCCAAGGACTAGTCCTTTTCACCTTTAGTTTAGGTATCGGGCTGAGATTTTTTTTTAAGTATTTGATTACTTTAATTTTCATGAGCATAATTCCAAGAGCATAGACGGAAAGCTCGCCTCCTATTAGCAATTTAGCATTATGCATTATTGTGTCGATAGCTACACTAACTAATATAGTATAATCTCTGAAAGACAAAAGAAAATAAGTAAATAAGCAATACACATGTAAACTTTTATATGATATTCAGGCTCGCGCCTTGTAGTTTAGATACATACTATATACAATGCAAGAGAAGCTATGTACCTACTCACAATTATAGTTTCATACTAAAGAGAGGAAGGATGGGTTACGCATCACTTACATGTGATCTATACATAGCCATAGACCACGGAGTATAACCAAGCAGATCAACGGACTATTTTTGTTTTGTTTATTCATAGCGCATTCTGAAAAAATAAAACTTATTCATATATTAGTTAGTTTTTTTAGCCAAATAATGCTCGTGTGAGAACACTCGCACGTGCGTCGTTCAATTTATTTTCTCCATCGCTCGCTGGGTAAAATTGTTTAGCAATCATATAATATCAGTTCTTCACTTTTACATTGAAAAAATAAATAAAGTGAATT
This sequence comes from Argentina anserina, assembly GCF_933775445.1. Classification (NCBI taxonomy): domain Eukaryota; kingdom Viridiplantae; phylum Streptophyta; class Magnoliopsida; order Rosales; family Rosaceae; genus Argentina; species Argentina anserina. Next base: position 10,452,176 of record NC_065874.1, read on the forward strand.
AGAGATAGTAAATAACCTTGCAGTTAGACTGACTTTTCTTTTAAGAAATATATACATATAATATATATATATATATATATATATATATATATATAGTTTTCCCTCTTCTTTTATGATATGTTTTAGTTGTTGCACGCTCAGGAGTCTAAATTAATCAAACTATACCACATACCTGAAAAAATCTAAAGTAGTTGTGCGTTTTGCTCCCCATTGTCAATGGAAGAAATGAGAAAATAGAAATCACATAGCTTGATTAAATTAAACAATCTGGGCATCAGTGAATCAAACTCATTGCCCGGCCCTCTCATTGTCAATTTCAGTGATTGTTCTCAAACTCTTGTTGTGGGAATTTGTGATAGAGAAGGAACCTGAAACATAGGAGAATGTGGGAGGATATGTAATAACTGCCTATGACTATGAGATAGGGTTTTCAACACACAAGAGAAGTTTTAATTGTTTTAATCCTCTTAAATACCATTTTCACCTACTTTTATTTAATTATTTATGTAAGATTAACATCATGGAGGGGCAATTTAATAGTCAAGGTATAAGGCAGTTCCATAAGTCTTATTCTTTTGATTAATATTGATGAATATGTTGCAGCATGAACACATTATACTCGCAATCTAGGCTAAATTAAAAAAAAATTGAAAGGATATAATTTTATAGAAATTTGAAGGATAAATTACTGGTCACTCCTCACATTTTTACAAACTCGACAGTTTACTCTTTCAAGTTTCAATTTTCGACTGATCACTCTTTATACTTTTCAAATTCGAGCTATCTGGTCATTCCATCATCTTTCCATCCAATTTGGGTGTTAAGTTCATCTAATTTCTGTTTACCCAATAAACAACTTAACACTCAAATTGGATGGAAAAATGACGGAATGACCAGATTGCTCGAATTTGAAAAGTATAAAGAGTGATCAGTCGAAAATTGAAACTTGAAAGAGTAAATTGTTGAGTTTGTAAAAGTTTAAGGAGTGACTAATATTTTGTTCAAATTTTAATTACTCAATTTAGTCAATTACAATTATATCGTAACACAACCATATCACTTTCTGGGGTGTCATCAACAGAAGATAAAATTGTCCTAACCTCAAACCAGGACGACCGTTACATACCCTTATGCTACCATATACATACATAACAAGAAGTTGTGGTAGTTCCCACGATGATACATAGAAATAGGTCTATTCATTAAATAATTTCAGCATCGCTCTCAAATAATAGCTCAAATCTTCTTTTAGTACTATTCCAGAAGATTCGCTCATACTCCAAATATTAAAACCAAACATAAGTAGCAAGATCACGTCACCTGGATCCTAAACCAAAACCCTAGATAGCTAGAGTTTATCTGCGAGATGCACCATTGGGTCCTCAACTTGCCCCACAATTTTCTACAAAAAAATAGGGGCACCCATATATACTAATTGGAGACACCAAAAAATTTAGGCCTCCAAGTATGGTTGGGCAAACCCAAAGACTTGAGCACCCAATTCAGTCCATGAACCTCTACAGTTGGATTATTGCAGTCACCGTCGCAGCCTTGGTTACAGGAACGTCGCCGCCCACTGCCGTATCAAGGAAGGACACCGTTGTAGCCTTAAATATGAGGGCATGAGCGTGGATCTATACATCTTCAAAAGATCGGCGTATACAAAACCTAATCCTAGAGCTCCAAACTAGATCACTAGCATCAAGATGCCGCCATTCTAATCGAGTTCTTGCTGGTAGACCCAGACCCTCTACCAATCTTCAAATCCTAAATTGAGTTTTCGTGTCGACCATATACCGTCTAGATTAGTTGTAGAAAATAAATCCAAGAGACCACCCCTTACATTGTCACTCTTTGATCCAAAAGTAGGTTGATGGATTGTCATGGAAAGAGAGTCTGATAGAGAGCTCGTCAAAAAGAGATGTCATTGGAGTGTGTAAGGGTACAACATGAGGCAGACACCAGTGATATGCTTGTTGTTGGTGATTGACACCATTGATAGATCCTTAAGCCTAGAGAGAGAGAGAGAGAGAGAGAGAGAGAGGCATAAAACCCTCATTTTTCGTCCAAGCTACGTTAAAATTGAAATATGCAAAACTATTTAAACCTTAGAAAACTAAAATTTTGGCAATTTATATACTGAAACAATAGAATAAGCACGAAGCAAGAACCAAAACCTGTTAGCGAATGCTAATTTATTACAAAGACACACTGAACCTAAGCTGAAAAGTCACCTCCAAAAGGAGGCCCATCACCAGAACCCATATTAGCCTGCATTGCCTCAATTGAAGTCGGCCCAACCTCATTCGATTTCAACTTGTCTCTTGACCCGAAATGCCACTTCTTAGCTCTTTTAGGCCCAACCTGCTAACTCTCCTCACCATATGCCTGGGCTTTACTCATTTTGGGATTGTTCTTCGAGCCCGGTGGGCAGCCTAATTTCTTACGCTTGCATAGAGAGACGGTAAGAAGACCATCTGGATGCGACAAGCTCAGGTCAATCGGAAATGACATAACCACCGGCAACACCACATCAATCCAGCCCCATTTTCTTAGGGATTGAAGGCCTAGATTAGCTGGATGTTTAATCCCAGTAATGGCCGCCGCATGTGGCATCTCTATAATAACCGGAGATGGAACCACCACTGGTTCCACAATGGCTCCACCCAACCAAACTTGGCCGCCAAATCGGCCATTGATAGCCTAGGGATGGAGAAGAGCAGCTTCGCCACCGTGAAAGCAGAAAGACCCGCTGAGTAACTAACCTCACCACCGTGAACACCATTGAAACCAAACCCTGACCCAAATTTAGAGTTAGGGTTTTTGAAGAGCTGCAGACTTTGGGCCACCTCCTTGTCTTTAATGCCGATCAAAGGGAGACGACCACCATCATTAATGCCTATAGACTACACCATACTAACGTCCGGAGGGCTGCCGCATCCATTTCCTTTAGGTTCAAGCATTCCACAAATCCTGCAAAACTAGTAGTCTGATCGCGCCGGAACCCTAGCGGTACCAAACTCATATGTCATTGGTTAAAAAGCCTGGCGAACCAGATCTTATAGGAGATGTGAGATGCGAACCCAAGCACAGCTGCCTATCTTCACTTCTTTCTCAAAAACCTTCTCCACTGCCCCTAGGGTTTAATTAACCAACTCCACTGCCTCCGGCGTCATAAGAGCATGTGGGAGACCAAAAATCTACACCATCACCAGGAAGTTAGTGATGGGGACAAATACCAGGTTTCAAAGCCCATCAAAGGCGGCTGCAATGAACAAAGCCTTGCCGTAAAACCAAGGTCCATTCATTACAACATTGTTATGTTTCTCTTCCTTCAGGAACTTCATCACAATCACCATAAGTCCTCATCTATAGCGTATTTTTGTAGCCCCAAATAGAGGTTAGGCACCAATCACAGCCTTAGGGACATGCTTCTTCTTCACGGTCAACAACAAAGGGTTGCCTAGAGATGGCTGCATCTCCAGTAGCGTTATTGAAAATGATATTTCCTTGCTCCTCATAGCCAAGACAACAATGAAACGGGCGTTAAATCCATCAGATTTGGTCGATAAGAGAGAGAGAGAGAGAGAGAGAGAGGGTTCTTAGCAACATAGATAAAAACCTACATATTAGTTAGTTAATTAGGGCAATGACAACTAATTAGTAACACACCTAATCTAAAAAAAAAAGTTCAAGACCATGCGGACTTACAAAGAAATGGTGTGAAAAAAAGTATGACATAGAGAAACCATATGTTGAATAGTTGTTGACATAAGATGGGAGAAGCTATTACAAAGACACACTAAAACTAAACTGACGAGTCACCTCCAGAAAGAGGCCCATCACCAGAACCCATATTAGCCTGCATTGCCTCAGTCGAAGTTGGCTCAACCTCGTCCAATTTCAACTTATGTCTGGACCCGAAATGCCTCTTCTTAGCCCGTTTAGGCCCAACCTGCTCACTCTCCTCACCATCTGCCTTGGCTTTACTCATTTTGGGATTGTTCTTCGAGCCCAGTGGGCAGTCTAATCTCTTACACTTCCATGGAGAGACGATAAGGAGACCATCCGGATGCGACAAGTTCAGGGGAACTGGAAATGGTAGAACCATTGGCAGCACCACATCAATCCAGCCCCATTTGCTCAGGGATTGAAAGCCAAGATTAGCCGGATGTTTAGTCCTAGTAATGGCTGCCGCATGTGGCATCTCTATAATAACCGGAGATGGAGCCACCACTGGTTCCACAACGGCTCCACCCGACCAAATTTGTCTGCCAAATCGGCCACTTAGGGATGGAGAAGAGCAGCTTCGCCACCTTGAAAGCAGAAGGACCCGCCGAGGAACTAACCTCACCACCGTGAACGCCATTGAAACTAAACCATGGCCCAAATTTAGAGTTAGGGTTTTTGAAGAGCTGCATACTTTAGGCCACCTCCTTGCCTTTGTCGCCGATCACATGGAGACGACCACCATCATTAATGCCTACAGACTGCACCATACTAGCATCCAGACGGCCGCCGCATCCATTCCTTTTAGGTTCAAGTATTCCACAAATCCAGCAAAAACTAGTAGTCTGATCGCGCCGGAACCCTAGCGGTACCAAACTCATATGTCATTGGTGAAAAAACCTGGCGAACCAGATCTTATAGGAGCTCTGAGATGCGAACCCTAGCATAGCTGCCTTTCTTTACTTCTTTCTCAAAAACCTTCTCCACCACCCTTAGGGTTTGACTAACCAACTCCACTACCTCCGGTGTCATAAGAGCAGGTGGGAGACCAAAAATCTCCACCGTCACCAGGAAGTTAGTGATGGAGACAAAGACTAGGTTTCAAAGCCCATCAAAGGCGGCTGCAATGAACAAAGCCTTGCCGTAAAATCAAGGTTCGTTCATTACAACATTGTTATGTTCCTCTTCCTTCAAAAACTCCATCACAATCACCATAAGCCCTCATCTATAGCGTATTATTGTAGCCCCAAATAGAGGTTAGGGCACCAATCACAACCTTGGAGACATACTTCTTCTTCATGGTCAACATCGAAGGGTTGCCTAGAGATGGCTGCATCTCCAGTAGCGTTGTTGAAAATGATCTTTCCTTGCTCCTCATAGCCAAGACAACAACAAAACGGGCGTTAAATCCATCAAATATGGTCAATAAGAGAGAGAGAGAGAGAGAGAGAGAGAGAGAGAGAGAGAGAGAGAGAGAGAGAGAGAGAGAGAGAGAGAGAGAGAGAGAGAGAGAGAGAGAGAGAGGGTGCTTAGCAGCATAGATAAAAACCTTATTGGTATAATATCTAAAGGCTTATAAAAATAATAATAAACAAGACATAATATCAACGCTCGTGCCTTCTGATCTCCACTATTATAACTGGATACTCTTTTGGTGTAAACAGCTTCACCAAATTTTTGAAATCTCCAGAATGGCAGTGCTAGATATAAAAAAGAAAGAGAAATTAATATTTGAGAGAGAGAATATGGTAAACTAAAAACAGAAAAAGTAAAATAAAATAAAATTTAGAAAAAGAAATTATGGACACGTGAGAGAGCATGGGTTTACCCTTTAGGGCTCACCCACGTTCAACTACGTACAACTACTCATAATGGTTTCATAAATTACTTTTGACATTATTTAGTTCATTTAACTTTTATTTGGGTTGTCATGTTTACTTCCTTCATGGACAAAAAAAAAACAATAACATCAATCTACCTTTTTTTGTGAACAATCGTAAAACAAATATATAATGAGATGTGACCAAAAAATTGAGTAAATTTAAGTTCGTAACTTAATTAAGTGCCAAGATTAATGTATGATCCGGTGAATGTTTCTGGAATTTCTAAACGATAATACACATGTTTAAGCGCAGCCTTCTTCACGCGCATAAATGATAGTACATAGTAGAAGGAGTTACATACTTACCCCACATGAAAGCTAGTACAAAGTGAAAGGAGCCACATATCTACTCCTTATTATGGTTTCATTTAGAAGGGAGTTGCAAATCACTTGCAAGTCTTGTTAACATACAGATTAACAATTTTTTTTGCTCTACTTTTTTTGTTAGAACGATCAGATTAATTAACATATTCACAACCTATTATTGAAAAGAAAAGAAAATTATTGGATGCAAATTTTCCGACCACCCAAACTCTGCCCACCTCATGCACACCTCTTAAATATATGTCATATGTCCTCATGTTTGACCATGGTTAAGAAATAATAATATATTACAATTAAAATTAATTTTCAAGTAATTTTTGTTTACCCCCATAAACTTTACACTAAAAATCAGTTCACCCCTTATATTTTTATTTTAATTAGTTCACCCATATACTTTTAAATAACATCAAAGAATGACAAAATTCAGATTTTATATAAATTATATTGATAAGTATGCTACAAGACCTAATTTTAAAAGTTCAGTTTTGTTGTAAAATTATTAAAAAATTTATATTGGTCTTACATATATGATTTGAAACCTTCTTTTGATAGTTTTTGATCGGATACCAATTATTTAATTAACACTTACCACTATATTTTTAGATTAATTAATCAATTATTTTAATCTTTTTTTAGAACGGAACCAATTCTTTTGTTTTAGGACCAGTGTCTTCTCCTCATAATACCTAAATCTAAACCTGGGTTTTTACCTATGCTGCAAGATGCATGTTAGCTTAAAATATCGTCCATAACCATTTTTAAGAGACAAAAAACAAAAATAAGGGCCCTCACAAGGAAGTGAAGCAACTAATGTATGCACCGTGTGCTCATAAGATAAATGATAGATCATTTAATTAATGTGATTTAAACTTAAAGTCACATATAATAATTTGTTAAAATAAAAATGAAAATAAATTATAATTTGCATATTTTGTATAATAATTATGGCTAAATCATGGTTAAACAAGATGACACATGACATAGATTTAGGAGATAAGCATGAATGGGTGATGAGGTGGGCAAAATTTGGATGGTCGGCAAATTTATTTCCAAAGCTATTAACTTAATCACAGAGTAGTTACCTAATTAGGGTGATGACAACTAATTAGTAACAAACTAAATTAATAATAGAGAAACTAATTGTAACGGAATAGGTTACAAAATTAATGATGTGTGGTTACGATTATTAAATGTAACAATCTCTACAAGTGGAAAAGGTTATAAAATTAATGATGTGTGGTTACGTTTATTAAAGGTAACAATCTCTATGGATATATAAACTGGTTACAAGTTCAACTGGAACATAATCATATTTTTTCAGTTCCCAAATTAAGATTCTAAAAAACAAGCTGGTGTCAATGGAGAGTTTGTCAACCTGCTTGATGTTGTTTACCCTAATCTTTTCCCTAAGTGTGAACTTCGTTCCCATAGTGTATGGAGCGCTACCTCTCTCTGAGACAGGAGCTTTACTTGCATTCAAGAACAAACTATCAGATCCAAAAAATGTGCTCAAAAGTTGGGATGCTACCCTCGTCACACCATGCACTTGGTTTCATATCACGTGCAACCAAGACAATAAGGTTATTGCAATTGATTTAGGTGACGAAAATCTCTCAGGAAATTTAGTACCAGAACTAGGACTGTTTCCAGCTCTACAATTTTTTAGATTAGGTAAAAATCATATCGCAGGAACCATTCCATCTGAGCTTGGGAACTTAAAGAGTCTTGAGGTACTTGACTTGAGCAACAACAAATTAAATGGGAAAATTCCCTCCCAAATTGCAGCCATTCCACGCCTCCGATCTGCAGACTTTTCCAACAACAATAATTTATGTTGGGATTTTTGGCCTACACCAGTGTTTAAAGGTAGTTACAATTTATGTCAAGGGAAGAAAAAGTAACTCTAACATCCTTCCTCAAGTTTCTATGGATTTAAGCCAGGTTCGAAAGAGTGCTAGACATTATTCGGGCGGACAACTATCTTTAGCGCCTAAACGGCTAATCATACTCGAATTATTAAATATTTATTTATTTTAATACAAGTATTTTATGATTAAAAATATATATAATGTATATTAATTTTCAAAATAGTGTACAGTCTAAACTCACAATAACTTAAATCCAAAGTTTATATAATAATATTAGAACAAAAGTTAAATTGTAAAACAAAATGAAGACTGAATCTCCAATTTCCTTTTCTTCAAATCCTTATCTAATTCCTTAGAATAGGACTCAAACTCAATATTCATTCCTCCTAATGCCCAAATGGTCAAATCGTTATTTGTTTCAAAGTTAAATGCATTTGCATTTTTTTAAGTCAAACAATCTTGACCACCTATGAGGCTGCTTAATTGCCTGACTGCTAAAGTCGAATTGCATTAAACGACACGGTAAACTGCCGCCTAACATCTTGGCGGCTGCTTTTTAGAATATTGAATTTAATATATCTAGTTTGACTTCTAAGTAATAAAAAGTTGTTTGCTTAATAAAACATTTGCGCCCTTTTATCACAAGAGATCGTGGCTCCCCATGTACAAAGCGCATAACAAGAGAAAGATTTTCATATTCCCCTCTATCTTTCCAAACTAAAATTGAATAACAATAGCTTTAAATATTGTAATATACAACTTTCAAATAGCATAAGCACAAAAAACATTAATAAAGAATCTTCAATCCGATGGTCATGCTAAGTGACACCTTTTTATGTAGACGAATTTGCTTCTAAATCATTACACATTATTTGTATCATGTGAGTTACTCATGCATATATATAGTTACAACGTCAGATGTACAGAGCCCCCCCCTAAAGAAACTCATCACTGGACTTTCACAATTTTTCTCTTTTGGTTGTATGAAGCAATTTCAAAATTCGAGGAAATGAATGGGTTGTAATGTCATACAAGAATGAATGGTGATACTGGGTTTGTCATGAACAAGTTCTTGTGTTAACAAGTATCGAGTCATCAAAAAGTATTCCTACTGTTCATAATGTTGTGGCAAAGTTGTTACAAGAGGAAAATTCCCCATCAGTGCCTGAACTCTTGTGCGTAGGACAATGCGATACTTAGACTCTTAATGCCATCAACATGATGTCTGAACATTATTTTCATTATCTACATGATAATTCTGTTAATTAAATTTCTTAATGGCGTTGTTAAAGAATGTGATAGTCACATTCAATAAAAAAGTAGGATAAAGACAAAAACAACATTTAGGTATAGAAACTCATCTTAAAACTTGCAAGGTAGACACTAAACTTGGCTTGCTTATCAATCAAGACATAGTTGTGGTTGGACTAACGTTATATCCTCGTTAGAGCATTTTGCACTATCCACGTACTAATTATGCTAGGGATACTACTCCAGCAGTATCCGTAACTATAGCAAGAGTCGTTAGAATTAAGAATACCACTAACCATTTCACATACTAATGTGCATTTGGTTGGATCCCCATTATAACTGTAGAGAAACGCAATAGTGTTGCAACCATTGGAATTGAACTTGATTTTGGAACCGAATATTTAAAAAATGGATAATAATTACACTCTTTAATTTGTTTAAAGTAGTATAGTGACAAATTGTCAAATGAAGCTACAAACTCTAGTTTATGTAACTCACCATCATTAATGGAAATGCTCTTAACAATGAACTTTTGGTGCCCGGAGTCTATTGAACATGGTGTTGGTGTTTACATTGTATCGTAGCCACAATTTATATAGAATTCTTCTCTCGTATAATATCTCTGCCTCATGTCTGATGGAGAAGGCACTGTCAGATCTCAGACCAAAACAAATAGTTATTGAAATAGGATGGGAAAAGTTTAGAGAATAAGAACTATGAGAAATCTCCCAGAACTGTTGCATGGGTGTCATGAAACTATGGAGTGTGAAGTGGAAGTATGGAAGACATCCCAGTTCCCCATGCCCTATATGAAGATGAGACTGTCGGGTTTTCAGGCCCAATGACTAGCTAGTTTATTTGTTTAGAAATCGGGTTGCTTTTTATGTGTGAATTAAACTACTCCTAATTATTTCATTTTTTTACCTCATTTTCCTTTTCTATATTCTATTAGCATTGATAGCTACACTTCATTAGTGTGATATCTGAAAGCTTAAAAAAAACAAGAGATGATATTAAGGCTCACATTCTCATACAGAGTAAAAGCACCTACATCCATACTCCTTATTATGGTTTCAACGTACTCGAAGAGAGTTGCAAATAACTTATATGTCTAGCTAACAAACAAATTAATTTTTTTTTGTATTTTTTTATTGAATTAATTAACATATTCACAACCTATTCTCGAAGAGAAAAAAGTATCAACTTATTCACATTGTAGTTAACAAATTAGGACGATAACAATTAATTAGTAACAAACCTAATTATTAATAGAATAACTAATTGTAAGGGCATAGTTTACGAAAACAATGATGTGTGGTTATGATCATTAAAGATAACAAACTATACATATATATAAACTGGTTGTAGGTTCATCTAGGACATAAACACAATCATATTCTTTTAATTCTCAAAAAATAAGCTTGTGTTAATGGAGAGTTCGTCGAGTTGCTTGATGTTGTTTATCCTAATATTTGCCCTAAGTGTGAACTTTGTTCCCACTGTGTATGGAGCGCTACCCGCTCAGAGGCAGGAGCTTTACTTGCATTCAAGAATAACTTATCAAATCCAAAAAATGTGCTCAAAAGTTGAGATGTTACCCTCGTCACACCCTGCACTTGGTTCCATATCAGGTGCAATCAAGACAATAATGTTATTTCAATCGATTTAGTTTGCGAAAATATCTCAGGAACCTTAGTATCAGAACTGGGACTACTTCCAGCTCTACAATATATGAGATTAGGTAAAAATCATATCACATGAACCATTCCCTTTGAGCTTGGGAACTTGAAAAGACTCGAGGTACTCGACTTGAGTAAACAAATTAACTGGGAAAATTCCCTCCCAAATTGCAGCCATTTTGCGCCTCTGACTTGACGACTTTTCCAATAACAATAATTTATGTTGGGATTTTTGGCCCACTCTAGTGCTTAAAAGTAGTTACAATTTATGTCAGAAGAAGAAATATTAACTCTAATAGCATTCCTCAAGTTTCGATGGATTTAACCAAGGTCCGAAAAAGTGCTAGAAATGACTTGGGCCGACAGCTACGTCGTAGTGTCTAGACGGCTTAGCATATTTGAACTATTAAATATTTATTTATTTTTATACATGTATTTATATGAATAAAAATATATAACGATGTTCAATATAAAATCATAATTTTATATATAATTAAGGTCTAACATCATGCAGATTAATCACTCTCCATTGGCGGAATTGTCTATAAAGAAATGTGACCTATACTAATTATTAGACTTATATATTGACATGATGGTTGGCATGATTATTTTGATAAGAGAAACGCCAATGGAGAACTTATGATATTCCTTAATTGATTCCTTACATTAATGGTAAATTCACTTCGATTCCTTGATCATCTCCAAAAAATTATAATACTTACCTCATTTAGTTAAGGAAACTTCCAACCGTAGAATTAAATTGTGATTAAGACTAAATAATTAAATTTCATTCATTGAGCGCCTATGTTAGAAGGTTTTTGTTAGAAAATAAAATAAAATAATGTATTGACAAATCGTTAATTAAGTAAAATTAGTTACTTGGTATTAGTGTACATAATTCGTGAGTGATCCTTGAATAGAAGGTTTTTTTTAATTTTTTTTTGTAAAGAGTGATGCTAAATGTACCCAACAAATATCTAAGTAGACCCAACAATCCATTTTTTTCAACATATTTTCTCATTTTGCCCCTATATTAGTAAATTTAGAGAAAAAATGTAGTTATTATTACTATAACCAAATCCGAATGAAACCCAGCAATTTTGTTTAAACAACAAACATGAAGATCAAGGCAAATCAATATCTACCATTATGTTTCTTTGATGATCTGTGCTTAACTTCAAGGGTTGCATGCAGTTGAGATATTAAAAATCATAAATTTTAAGATTTAGCAAAATAATGATATTAGAGATGAAATTTGACAAGGAGAAAATGATCGGGGAAGAAAGTGTGTGAGAGAGCAAGGTCTAAGAGTCCTCTGACGCAATCCACCATGCGACCTCAAGTTGCACTCTACAGTTCTATCATCTGTGTATCTCCCCAGATGTTCAGTGCTCGCCAATTCGGCATAATTTTTGTCTCTCTTTAATTATGGTTATTCTATGATTGAACTATCAAATACTCTTTATAATAATCCTATGTTTAATGAAAATACAATTACCTTGATTTAAAAACATGACAATTGAAATTTGATGATAGATGTCGAGCTCTTCGATTCGATTGCATGTTTGAATAAGCAGATTTCCTCCTATGGTACTTAATGTTTGGCTACTTAGACAATTTGGTACCTGATGTATGAAAGTGGACAATTTGGTACATAAAGTTCTCAAATTTAGGCCATTTTGGTACTTATGTCAATTTTGACCATATTTTCAGGGTTATTTCCGTCATTCTATCTCTAATTTACTTCATTTTTTCATAATACCTCTAAATTGTCTCTAAATTATCACTAAAAATTTGATAACTCATCCACTCAGTATCTGTGATGATTTACGTATATAAGTTTTCATAATGTAGCTATCAATCTAAATTAATTTCAATTATAAGTAATTTAAAAAAATTAATAAAAAATTACAATTGCATAAAGGCAATTTATTTCCTTTGCATAAAATAATTAGGATACAACAAGTATCTTAAGAAAAAAAATTATTTTCAATATATGCGAAGTAGATGCTAAGTGGAGTAGATATATCAATTTAATTATCTCCAAAGAGAGGCAGTTATAGGAAGAAATGAAGAAAAATGTGAATTTAATGAGTTTAAGGCTAGAATAACGAAAATAACCCTAAAAATATGATCAAAATTGATAGAGGTACCAAAATGGCTTACAAATGAGAACTTCAGGCACCAAATTATCCGTTTTCATACATCAGGTACCAAATTGTCCAAGTAGCCATACTTTAAGTACCATAGGAGGAATTTACCCCTTTTATTTTCTCACCTTGAAATTGGGGTAAAAATGTCAATAAAAATTATGCTGGGTCTAGTTAGAAGTTTGTTGGGTACATTTAGAGGGAGAAAATCTGCTCTCCCTTTTTCCCTATTTCCTTCTCTGTCCCTCCATTAATGTAATGACATCTGTCATATAAGTCCAATTCAACTAACAATCATTTAACTCTGTTAATTATTTTATTTTTTAATTTGATTAAAAGATGATAAAAATAAGTGGTATTGCATTGCAAGCCTGAGAATTGTGTCCTCCTTGCCGAATGCACAGAGCATCAGAGTTTGGTTTCGATTCAATGGGTTCACCGAGTTCAATACAATTTTGGTTGTGATTTCGATTTAATTTTGTCACTATAGAGTACTGATTATCTTTTCTGTAATTGATTTTGTTTTCCCAAATTTTGGGAAAATGTGGGTCATTTTGATCTCTGAAATGTGATCGGGTTCATGAGTAATATCAGTTTGATCTTATTATGATATAGTCTATGTTTAAGAGTAGCTGAGTAATTTGATCTTATTGTGTAAGACTTTGATTCGAGTTTGACCAAGTTTTGGGTTCATGTCTTCATGAGTTAAATTGTTCTGGGTTTATTGTGTAGGAGTTTGATTTGGGTCATGAGCAAGTTTTGGGTGTGAATTCTTTAGAAGGAATTGAGGGAGGAGAAAACGTTGATTGTTGTTTTTTTTCCTTTCTGCAAGTGGTAGGATAGATGATTCATCCTCTAATTCTCATCAGCAAGTCTTTCGTTTGAAGATCAAAAAAGCCTGCAGATCTAGACTTTGAATTTTATTTAATTATGTTTTAGTGTCAATTACTTTGCTAGAAACAAAAAAAACATTTTCTCTACCTCCGTTTGGTGCCCGTTAAGATTGATGATGTGGATAACAAGTGTTAAAATTTAAGTGGGAGACATAGAAGGAAACAGGAAAAAAGAGACAACAGATTTTCTCCCACACATTTAGAAGCACCATTTTGTAAAAGGAAAGATATAGGTGAATGGTTAAATATTGATAAGCAAAATAAATTAATATTTATTGCTTTTCCTATCTATTTTAACTATTAGTGATCTATTGATTATGGAATAAAAAGTTTTTTGAAATTGTAATTTTTCAAGAAAAAAATTAATGTAAACAGTCAATTAACAATCAAGTTAAGGGGTAAGAGGTGAACCAGTTACCAAATTAATAACAATATGATAGCTAAACTCTTGTTCATAACATATGGCGAGAACCCAGAAGCACATGAAATATAAGAGAAAAGAACAGTATTTTACTTTCATTAATAGAAGGATGCAAACGCTTAAACCCACCAAACAAGATCTTTTTATTTTGTTAAGAGCATAACATATAAAAACTCAAGGAGGAAGCTGCCAGATTCTATATAGCTTTACGCCTGGCATAAATTGTAACTACATCTAAACACTTCCGTGGGCCAAAAATCCTAACATAAATCATTATTATTAGAGAAATCCGCGATTCGAAGCCCTGGAATCTTTGGAATTGCGGAGGGGACTTTTCCGGTTGATTTATTGTCTTCCAATTCAATTATCTCGAGACTCTTTAGGTCACCAAGCTCAACGGGAATGGTTCCAGATATATTATTTTTAGCTAATCTCAAATATTGTAGAGCTGGAAGCAATCCTAGTGCAGGTACTAGATTTCCAGAGTTATTATAATCATTTAAATCGAGACTAGTAACCTCATCATCATGGTTGCACGGTTGCACCTGACATGGAGCCAAGTACATGGCTTAACAAGAGTAGCATCCCAGTTTTCGAGCGCGTTTTGGGGATCAACTAATCTGTCCCTGAATGCAAGTAAAGCTTGAGTCTCCGACGGGGGTCGCCTTCCGTACACTAAGGGAACAGAGTTTAACTTAGAGCAAGAATTATGGCAAACAACATCATGCAAGTCGATGCCATCTCCACTGTGCATGACATAGTTATTGGTTGGTCGACCGGCTTCTTCAGAATCTTAATTGAGATTATATGATATTGTAATAATTTGCATCCGGAAGACCTGAACAACAATCCGTTTACTTATATACTAGTATATACTGAAATAAATTACCTAAAAATACTACAGCTATTAAGACAATAATGCTAATTAATAGGAGAAAAAAATGAGGCAAGTATTCTAGCTTTGTGGAGATGATCAAGATATCAAAATGAATTTACCATGCGTGTAAGGAATCAAGGAATATCATAAATGAATTCTCGATTGACGTTTCTCTTATGAAAGCAAATAAACAATCATGCCAATCACCATGCCAATAT
The DNA here is from genome assembly GCF_933775445.1 of Argentina anserina. Lineage (NCBI taxonomy): Eukaryota > Viridiplantae > Streptophyta > Magnoliopsida > Rosales > Rosaceae > Argentina > Argentina anserina. The sequence continues at coordinate 10,467,468 of NC_065874.1, forward strand.
ATAAGTCTAAAAATTAGAATAGGTTACATTTATCCATAGACAATTCCGCCTAAGGGCGAGTGATGAATCCGCATGATTACAGACCTTAATTATATATCAAATCATGATTTTATCTCAATTTACGCAGTTTTAGTCTATGTTTCTCTATTGACAATTTCAAAAGACTTCGATCAGCGGAGCTAGAAATTCAGGTAAATTGTTTCCTAAAAACATGTTATGCATATACACGTATATAAACAGTCCATATCCAAATTGAAGCTTCACTCTGAAATTACAGAGTGAAATTCTAATTTTGGCACATTTTTCGGCCAAATATTTTCACCATAAGCGATTCAATATTTAGGTATGTTATTCAAGATCATCTATATAAAATTTCATCTAATTCGAACATCATTAAGATATTAAAATTAGATTAAATCAATGAATGAATTAAAACTGTTCAACGTGAACCGTTCGTGTAAATCTCAATTTTGAAAGGTCAAAGCATTGTCAAATTGGAAGAAATTTTGTAGAGATGATCTTGAATATCATACCTAAATATTGAATCGCTTATGGTGAAAAACATTGACCGAAAAGTGTACCAAAATTGGAACTTCACTATGTAATTTCAGAGTGAAGCTTCACTCTAGATGGGGACTGCGTGTATATATATATATATATATATATATATATATATATATAGACACACTTGACTTTTCAAGTAAGGACTTCTTTATTTATTCCTATGTTACAGATTTCTATATACCCAAAGACCCAAACAACATCCCGTTTAATTATATACTGATATATACCGGTCTTGATTAGATAATCTATACTACAGCTATTAAGACAATAATCCTAATTAATACGAGAAAAAAAATGTGGTAAGTATTCCAGCTTTGTGGAGATGATCAAGGAATCAAAGTGAATGTATTATGCCTGTAAAGAATCAAGGAATATCACGAGTGTATTCTCCATTGACGTTTCTCTTATGAAAGCAATCATACCGATCAATATGCCAATGTATAAGTCTAAAAATTAGTATAGGTTACATTTCTTCATAGACAATTCCGTCTAAGGCGAGTGATTAATCCGCATGACTTTAGATATTAATTATATATCAAATCATGATTGTATCTCAATCTATGCATTTTATTCTATGTTTCTCTATTGATGATTTTGAAAGGCGATATATATATATATATATATATATATATGATTTTTTCTCAAATGCGGAGGTTCGCACCAATGGTTTTGGTGTGGATTTTCTTCATCTCCACAGTGGAGATGAAGAAATTCGACTGAAGAGTGGTGCAAAAATGGAAATCCGTACCAAAACAGTGGTGCGGACCTCCGCAGCCAAGACGGGCTGTATATATATATGGAAAAATTTTAAGAACATGACACAAAAAATGACGGACTAAAAAGATTTGTACATTATCTTTAAAAATAAACAAAACTTAACGTGGTTCTGCACAATGACAGCCTCCCTTGTCCTCTTATAATTTCTGTTTAATTGATGGCTCATTTGGTTGGAGAACTTGTTTTTGCTATCTGGGGTTTTCTAGCTCTCTGTGAGTTAGTGAATTTGATCATATGAATTTCTTTATTGTATAGGCTGCTTGTGGCCTTGGGGCTTGTCCCTTTAATCGAATTATTCATGAAAAAAAAAACAAAACTTAACGTGACATTTGAAACCCAATGCAAGTTTATTACATTGACGTCATCACACTGTTACCCTTACACATTGAAAAGGGTCATCTGGTATTTTACTCTCTCTCCAGCGCACCAAGCCGCAGATTCATTCCATCTACAGATCTACTATACTCTACAACCAACAACACCCCGCCCCCCCCCCCCCCCTCTCTCTCTCATCATCCCGTCATCTGTTTCATTCTAGCGCGCCTTCGAATTCTCTCTCAGAGAAGAGCTTCTCTAACCACAATGAACCTTTAAATATTTTCGCTTTAAATTAATCAATCTTTTAAAAGAGCTTCTCCAAACTTCATAATTCAAACAAACCCACAACAAATTTCAGCCCAGACAAGGACTAAAACAAAAATAATGGGGAAGGGATTCACCCATTTGGCTGGGTTTAGATGGGAACGAGAGAGAACATGAGTATGAACAATGAATAATTTGGCAGACGTAATATATCAAAACATGTAGGCATAGTGCGGCCCCCCTACTAAACAAGAGGAATAAAATGCTACTAATAACCATTGATTTTCAAGGTTAAAGAAGGATTTTGTAACAGTTGTAATCAGTGATATTATGTGTAAAAAGGTATGAGAAAACGGGCAATGAAAGGTTTCATGTACCTTTCCCTCATGGAAGAAATTTTAAGTTTTCTTCAGTTCTTCCAACATATATATGAGGGAATATATGATATCTTACATCGTTTCCTCTCTCACACGCATTAATTATCTTTCTCGCGATCACCGGCGGCTGACCATGTCACAAGTTTATAAGGTGAAAAATTAGTGTATTTCCAAGAAGTACGTGGAGCCACAGTTAAGAAGATGCGAAAAAGTGGAGAAAGGATCTAGATAAAGAAAAGAAGGGCTAGTTGAAAGAGACAAAGAGTGGAAGAAATGATGGGGAGATCGAACATAAAATGGAAGACATTGGTCAGTACAAGAATAGTTAAACTCCCTTTTTCCTTTGTTAGGGTTTTAACTTATAAGATCATACGATGCTGTATAGTTCCATTTATAATTTAGACACAGAGATCAAACTGACTCATATGCATACGTAACAGAGTGATCAATCATGCATAGTTGCACATCCCATAAACGTAAAATTCCCCTCTCTTGCACTTCTGGTTGCATTCACGGCAATGCCTTTTGTCAAACGATGCATTCACGCACTTGCCCCTGCAGCATATCTCAGTGTCCTTGCACTTGTACCCACACATGTCGCAGTTCAATCTATCCGTCTTCACATTCACACACTTATTCTTGCAGCAGTCGGATCCCGGGCTCTTCAGATGACAAACCCTAGGCCACTTGTCGCAAGTCATGCTTGTCAACAGGTTCTTCTGGGTCAGGAAGCAGCTCACCCCTCTCAAAGAAGTAGCTTCTTCTTGCATTTGTATCTCTTCGGTGTTGTAATCGTCTAGATCGATATTCAGTTGAAACAATGGCCATTGTTGCCAGTAGTATTGTAAAGAAGAGGTTCATCATTTTCAACATGGCTGCAGTTGTACGTGGGATTACAAACTAAGTTGTAATGATTTGTGGGGAGAGAGGATGGGATCGTATAACTAGGGGTTGGTATTAAGAATGAAATGACATGGGATTATATAGGAAGAGTTGGAGGAGTTGACTATAGGAAACCCGATGAACAAGTTTTCCTTTATCTCTTTGGTGGTCTAAATTCATTACACTACTTACATATTACAAGAAGCGAAATCACTTGATTGAACACAAAGGGGGAGTTTGGCCCCGATTTTTTGCCAAATTATGGGCTTATATTATCAAATAATTTGATTGATGTGTTTGACAAATATAAATTATAAGTGATTATATTAGAATTTCACATACTGAGGTAAATTCTAAAAGTTACAAATTGGAGTTTCTGACTCTAGGGGAAAGATTATAATTTGTCTATTACCTTACTACCACACTTTTCTAAACTTATCACACTTTTATACTAATATTCACCAAAAATTTTAAGTATTCACAACTGATTATTCTCACTGTTCAACTGCAGCTGATTATTCAATCAGCTCAACTGAAGTTGATTATAAAAAACTTACATCGGGGTCAAACTCACCCAAAGTAAAGTTGTGACAGCTTCTTCCTCAATCTCGTCAACTTCTTTTACTTTTTCATCTTTTGCTTTCATTTACCTATATATAGGTCATGATATTTACCCTGCATTCTCTTATCTCCATATTTCTCATCCTTTACTTTTATTATCTTCATCCATTTCTTCGAACCTCAACTCTCACAGCTTCACTGGCTCGTTTCCTCTGGACTGCTAGTTCCGTATGCTACTGTTTTGGTGTGATTAGCCACATGTTATCACCACCCATGATAAATGTTTTCATTTCAAAATCTATTCATATCTCAATCAATGAGGTGGTATATGCAAACATCTCATATGGAACTTTATTAATTGTGGAACGTTATTGATATGAGAACTTTCTGTGTCGTCTCCAGAACCCATTGAAAATCGAAAAAATCAGGATTGATGCAGCAGAAACACAAAAAATAAGGTTTGAACCTATCTTGGGTGCACTTGTACTATCGGTGAACCTACACTGACAACCAAGATCACATAATTCGGGTCGAACGCGGGCCGGCCCAGGTTGAAAGCCGGCCGGATCAGGTCGAACGAGGGGCGAAAAATTCGCCGGATTTTCTGGAAAAACAGCGGATAGATGGAGTAGTTGTCAGCCGAGTTGATTATCTAGCACTTCGAGCATTCAAGCAGGAGCTTATCGATTTCAAACGCTTGCTGCGAAGCTGGAACGACAGTGGAGAAGAGGACAACGTTGCGTGACCATGCAAAGACCAAGAAACCACTGTGGGCTTCGTCGGAGCGAAGAGCTCGTCGACGGCCGTAGCAGGTGGATCTCGTTGACGCAGCAACCTCGGTGTTGGCAAGAGTCGTCGCGTTGGCGGCAAACTCGGCGTCAGCAAGACAGAAGCAGAAAAAAAAGGAAGGCTCGGTGGAAGTTCTTCCACGGCCAAAAAACCTAGAAAAAACAGAGGCTCGGCTCTGATACCAACTTAAAATGGTATATACTTGATTGAGTTGCTTGCTAATTACATCATGATCCATATATAACATAATAAATATTTCACAAATCACGTCAGTGATTTCTCCCCTAAATCACGCTAACACTCCCCCTTAAGTTGGCGCATACACAACAACCATGCCTAACTTGCTAAGTGAGTCATAAAAGGCATTCTTAGACACTCATTTTGTGAGCATATAAGCAAGTTTCACTTTTGTAGGAATAAAAGGAAAACTAATGATCTTTGCGTCTAGCTTCTTCTTTATAAAGTGACGATCAACCTCCACATGTTTGGTACGATCATGTTGCACATGATTCTGTGAGATATCAATAGCTGCCTTGTTGTCATAGTACAACTTCATAGCACACTTAGGCTTAATACCCAAGTCTTGTAGCAAATTTCTAAGCCATAACAATTCGCACACTCCTTGAGCCATACCTTTGTATTATGCTTCAGCACTAGATCGAGCTACCACTTTTTGTTTCTTACTCTTCCATGTAACAAGATTACCCCCAACAAAGGTAAAGTATCATGATGTGGATCTCCGATCTGTAATATTTACAGCTCAGTCTGCATCTATGAAGCCACAAACCTCAAAGATATTATTGTGATTAAAGAACATTACTCCTCTCCATGGAGCTGACTTCAAGTACCTCAAAATTCTTACAACAACATTCATGTGGTCCACACTGGGATTATGCATGAACTGACTCACTACACTTACTACATACGCAACATCTGGTCTGGTATGTGATAAATAAATTAGGCGTCTAACTAGCCTCTAATAACGAGGTTTTTCAGTAGGCACTTGATCTGTATACTCTGCTAATCGATGGTTATGCTCAATAAGAGTATCAATGGGAGTGCAATCCAACATATTTGTCTCTGTTAGTAGATCAAGGATGTACTTCCTCTAACACAGATAGATACCATCACTTCCACGGGTTACCTCAATGCCCAAGAAGTACTTGAGTGTATCTATGTCCTTCATCTCAAACTCGGTGGCTAGCTGTTTCTGTAATCTATCCACCTCAATAGCATCATTCCTAGTAACTATCATATCATCAACATATATAATTAGGGTTGTTACCTTCCCTTGTTGATGTTTGAGAAATAACGTGTGGTCTGAATTACTCTGTCTGTAGCTAATTTTTCTCATGAACTGTGAGAATCTTCCAAACCAAGCACGATGTGACTGTTTAAGACCATACAAAGACTTTCTCAATCTGCATACAAATTTATTTGGAAAAGAAGCCAAATATCCAGGCGGAAGATCCATGTACACTTCCTCTGTTAGTTCTCCATGAAGGAATGCATTCTTAACATCAAACTGTCTAAGTGGCCAGTTTAAGTTAGCAGTAAAAGAGAGCAATACCCGAATAGTGTTTATCTTTGCAACAGGTGTAAAAATGTCTCATCATAGTCTATGCCATATGTTTGGGTGTTTTATACCAGCTCATTGTCCCATCTGGATTATGCTTCACTGTAAACACCCAACGATATCCCACAACCTTCTTGCCATGTGGTGGAGATACAAGCTCTCAAGTATCATTCTTTTATAATGCTTCCATCTCTTCCTCCATTGCTTTCCTCCATTTTGGATCTCCCAATGCCTCATGCACTTTGTTAAGTACTGATACAGTAGATATTTGATTTACAAATGACTCATATGACTTAGACAATCTTTTGGTAGATACAAAATTTGCCATAGGATACTTTGCTTTAAACTGAAGAGTAGGTTCATATTTTTTTGTTGGCTGACCCCGAATAGACCTATTTGGCAAGACATATTGTTTACTATGAGCCTCACTAGTATTAGTCCCAATAGAATGACTAATCTCATATGAGTGATCTTCTGCACCAGGAGAGCATTGGTTAGGTGGATAAACAACAGTACGGGAGACATGAGGAGCAGTTGTGTTGTCATCTTCTGGGTCCTGATTCTTTGGAGTAATTATACCGGAATCATCTGGTGGTGCCTGTGTAGCTGACACATTGGTAATCTCAACGGAACCTATCACCATATGTATTGGCTCACTTGTCTCCCCCTCTCCAAGATACAACTCTTCAAAATATGAATTCTCCCTCTGAATAGCAGTATCAGAAGAGGTAAAATAGCTTATGTCCTCAAAAAAGGCAACATCCATAGTGACATAGTACTTCCGGGTAAGTGGATGATAGCACCGGTACCCTTTTTTGATGTCCGCCATATCCAACAAACACATATTTAACTGCCCGGGCATCCAACTTGGATCGCTGTTGTTGTGAAAGATGGACAAAAGCAACACAACCGAAAACACAGGTAGGAAGAGTAAGAAAAGAGGGTAATTAGACATGAGATGCAAGCACCTCATATGGAACTTTTCCCTGAAGGACACGAGATGGAAGACGATTAATGAGGTGGGCGGAAGTTATGACAGCATCACCCCAAAGGTATTTAGGCATATGGGCACTAAAAAGAATACATCGAGCCATATCAAGTAAATGACGATTTTTCCTTTCAGAAACGTCATTCTGCTCAGGTGTATAAGGACATGTTGTTTGATAAACAATCCCGTGTGTGGTAAAGAACGCTTGAAAGACATGATTAACATTTTCCCCCCCATTATCAGAATGAAGAACTCTAATTGTGGCATTATATTGGGTTTAGACAGTGGTATAGAAGGTCTGAAAAGCCGAAAAAAACCTCATCTTTGGTTTTAAGAAGAACAATCTATGAAAGGCGTGTGCAATCATTAATAAAGGACACATAATACCGCATTCCGTACACAGTAGACTATTTGGAGGGTCCCCAAACATCAGAATGAATTAATTCTAAAGGAAGAGTACTTTGATTAGAAGTAATAGGGGAATAGGTAGACCGATAACTCTTGCCCAAAACACATGTCTCACAATGTAAAGAAGACTCATCCACACTAATAAACAAAGTAGGCATATATTTTTTCATAACACTAAAAGATTGATGCCCTAAGGGACGATGCCATAATCAAAACTTCACTTAGCTTGTCAGAAATGGAGATTAAAGCGGTTCGAGACTGTGGCCCTGGTTTCTCCCCCGCATATGTCTGATCCAGATGAAACAACTTGCCCCTCAGATACCCCCGACCAATGAACTCCATGGTGAGAAGATTCTGAAATATCACATACATAGGAAAAAATGTTACAGAACACTTAGCGTCAGTGTTCAATTGTGGGACAGAGAGCAAATGATGAGATAAAGCATGTACATATAGCACATTGTGAAGCTCTATTGTGTGAGTAATATGAACGGATCCTGTCCCTAACACACGGAATGCCTTAGCATTAGCATTTGTAACATATGGTACTGGTGGATGAGACAATACGGTAAAATAAGATTTGTCACAAGTCATATGATCAGACGCACCAGAATCAATAATCCATGTATCGAAACCAACAAAGTTAGAAATGTGTAAAGCCATACCAATTTTACCACGACGAGCGATGGATGCGGTAGGTGTTGCTCCTCCTGCTGTATGATGATCATGTCTAATGACACCATAGATATCTGGTTCTTGGATGAATTGAATAGTTGCTTTCGCCTTGGGATGATAATTAGGTCTTTTAGGCTGAAGGTGTGAATACAACTTCCAACAGGTCACACGAGCATGGTTAGTATCATGGCAATAAAAGCAAGAAGGGCGGGGTTGATTCCCGAAGCCGGGTGGTGAGCCTTGCTAATGAAGTGGAGCCGAAGTGGCTAGCGGAAGGGATGGTGCTGGAGATCTAGCATGAACAGTAAGGCTGTAAACTATAACTTGTGTCTGATGAAGACTCTCCTGCTGAGACTCATCCTTACAGATATATGTGAAAGCGGTGATTAGACTCGGAGGTTCGATCTTTCTGAGCAATTCTCCTTTCACATTGTTATGCTTGGCATCAAGACCTCTCAAGAAATGGTGAACGCGTTTAAGCTCCTTCTCGTTTTGGTACCTAACAATATCCTCCTGATGCTTGATCATGTAAGGATGTTTCATATCAATCTCAGCCCAAATTTTTTCAGTTTGGTGAAATATTGCCCCACTGGTTGCCCATCATGTTGCATCGGCAAAGTTGTGCACATTAACTCATGAACCTGTATGAAATCAGAGTCATTAGTATATAAGCCTTCTAGTGTTTGCCATATTGCTTGCGCAGTGGTACATGCCTCGACCAGATCAACGATCTCATCATTCATAGCTTTCCACAAGACTAACATGACAAGACCATCATCATCGTCCCACTTAGTGTAGGCAACAATATCATCTTTACTAGGAGCCATAGTTACTCCGGTTACATGTCTCATCTTGTGCATGCCTCGAAGATGAGCGGCCATAATTCTCTTCCATTTATGGAAATTGGTTCCATTGAGTTTGGCGCCCCCAAAGGAACCACTTTCAGAATTCTTGACAGAGACTTCAAATTGTGGAACGTTATTGATCTGAGAACTTTCTGTGTTGTCTTCAGAACCCATTGAAAATCGAAAAAATCAGGATTGATGCAGTGGAAACACAAAAAAAAGGTTTGAACCTGTCTGGGGTGCACCTCCACTGTCGGTGAACCTACACTGACAACCAAGATCACAGAATCCGGGTCGGACCAGGTTGGGTCGGACACGGGCCGTGCCGGGTTGAAAGCGGGCCAGGCCGGGTCGAACGTGGGGCGAACAATTCGCCGGATTTTCAGGAAAAACAGCGGAAAGATGGAGTAGTTGTCAGCCGAGTTGATTATCTAGCACTTCGAGCATTGCAGGAGCTTATCGATTTCAAAGGCTTGCTGCGGAGCTGGAACGACAGTGGAGAAGAGGACGACGTCGCGTGACTGTGCAGAGACCAAGAAACCACCGGTGGGCTTCGCCGGAGCGGAGAGCTCGTCGACGGCCGTAGCAGGTGGATCTCGTTGACGCAGCAACCTCGGCGTTGGAAAGAGTCGTCGTGTTGGCGTCGACGGCAAACTCAGCGTCGGCAATACAGAGGCAGAAAAAAAAGGAGGGCTCGGTGGAAGTTCTTCCACGGCCAAAAAACCCAGAAAAAACAGAGGCTCGGCTCTGATACCAACTGAAAATGATATATACTTGATTGAATTGCTTGCTATTTACATCATGATCTATATATAACCTAATAAACATTCTACAAATCCCACAAATCACATTCGTGATTTCTGCCATAAATCACGCTAACGATACCTAGCACATGTTGAGATTCTTATAATTTTGATGAATGGCTAAGAATGTTTACATTCAAGAGATCAAAGTATATGATTTCAATTTAAGGACTCGCTTCCTCCATTTCGTTATATCGATCACAGTAAGAGTATAATGTCACACAGGCCGGTAAGCTTCCGAATAATATTGTGTCCTAACAAATGGTAAGTAAAGAGACAGAGCTGAAGTTTTAATCAGCGTTGAAGTTTTGATTGCGCGTACTAGGATAAAATTATATGTAGCTATATACACTTTCTTCGAAAGTAAAGCTGAGACAATGAAAGGAAAATCAGACGCGAGGTGATGACTCATATGTACACATTTCCTTAGCCGGTGGATACATATATATGTTTCGATTCCTTGTAAATTGTAGTTGGAGAATTGTAAGCCACTCATAGTAAACTAGAGTATATTAGGGTACGTAGGGGAAGTCTGGAAACTCTGTACGTACTCTCACAACCTGATGCCCTGTTACCGTTTCGTACGATATGTGCATGTGTGCATAAGTTCAACTATTCAGGGATCGCTAATTTTGTTGTCTCAGAATGGGAGATATGAACCTGTTTATGCAATTGTAAGTTTGTAACGATAATTATTTCGATCAACCTCAGTAGACCTCATCGAAGGTCATCAAGCACAAACTTTATTCCCAAATCTAAAGCATTCATAAATTCAATATGCGAGGGGGATGGCAACCCAAAAACAAATATCTTGATAAACCTATTACGTGATGGGTAGTCCCGTATTTTTAATTGATAGTCTTACCAATCGCGATTGGAGACTCATCTGTGCTATTATAATCATCGACTTGTGCTGGAACTTGCTCCTTTACGATGTCATCTTCATTGATGATATTTATGTTATTTGATATGTTGGCGCCATTCTGCAGCTCATGATCGTCTTCATCTGTAATGGTGTCACCTTGAGGGATGAAGTTGATCTGCGGACCACTTCCTGTACCAAGACCCGGCCGTGCGGGTCCAGAAGCACATCGACTTTATAAACAAACAAACAAACAAACAAACCCGTGAGCAATAAAATCCAACATTCAATTTAACATGCGTGCATGCATCGACTAGTAGAATCGAAGAACTATCAGTAATTACTGTATAGTTTTGCAGAAAGGAAGTCATGCATGTCATATCTCCAGATAGCAGAAATTGTATTCCAATTAGAACAAGCAGCAAGAACACTACAGAGGTACGTGAATGAAACCATTTGAGACATTATTTGGATGAATTATTGCATGAGGTAACATTTCAGAGCAAGATGGAAATCTTCAATAGATCATGATGTTTCTCAAGACCCCAGAGAGCTAGCTTGTACGTATGGGGAAAAGATTTACTTAACCAACGACCAAATATAAAAATTCTGTACCGAAAAACTTACAGAGAAGTAATTCTCCAATGCGTGATCTTCAGTATGGGTACTCGAGGCATGAGCTTACACATGAAGGATCTAACAACGGCCATTGCAGCTAGCTTAGAAGAAACTCTCACTTTTTTTTTCCTTAAGAGTAAGAAGTCTAAATCTTTAAGATTTGATCTTTGTGTCAACTGGACAGAACTAGATGATTTATAGGCTATTAGTTGCAACAATGGTCGCTCTAGTATTTCTAATTAGCCGACTATTAAAACCAAAGCAGATGAAACTAAACCATCACTAGCTTAGACATGGTCTTCAACTCCGGACTGACTCAGAACCCGTTTGGAACTGCTAAACCGCTTTTGCTAGAACCAGAAGGAAGTAGCTATTTATATATCAAGACTAGCTAGAATATTAATTGCTCTATGACTGAGAAATTTTCTTATATATATTACATCATTTTTAATAGATATTACTTCATTTCTGTTACTCATGAAAAATGTATTCGATTATCTGAGCAAACATATATATAACAATTGCCAAACAGCGTAGTAAAGTATATACTATGTCTTAGAAACAATAATGACGTCTGGCTTCATAGATTTTATTGTATTTGATTACGAAATTTATCTACCACAAAGGCAAAAAAATGTTGCATGGATTTATATATATCAACTATGAGACGTCGTCATGTCGATCAATCATCTATGCAAGTGTTTGTTAACAATCACTCTAGAATTACTATTTTTCTCTTATAAATGATGACACCGCATGGTCCACATTCTACTTAGTAGGAAAGCTTGACTATAGATCATAGGAGAAAAAAAAATTATGTTTCATATATTGGACTGGTTTTATATTAACATAAATATTGGCTACCTTGGTCAGTCGGTCAGACCAATTGACGTATGGTGTGCTCGTATTATTCTATATTTATATGCATCATATCCTTAGTTTGTTTAGTTCTCTAATTTAAGATTGATGGATGTTATTTTAGTGTGTTTCAGACAAAAAAAAAGTGTGTCAAAAAAAGAAGAAAATAGACTAAAATGAACTGATAAAGATTAAATGGCGAGTATGTTCTTCATTGTCATAATCTGCATGTGTAGAACGTCCAACTTTGCCGAGCTACTATGAGAGTCCACTTTGAATCAGACCATGAGCCGTATACCATTGAAAAGATACATATGTCTATTTTCTGTAGAATTTTACGGATCTTAATTTCGATACTCTGAGAAGAAGTTATAATCGTTTGAGTGACGAGATGTTAGAGCTGAAACCTACCCGAGTTCACAGCATTCATGGGGAACTCAAGTTCCATGGCACAAATGCATCAATTTTAATACATCAAGGTCAATGATTAAGATGAAGATGCAAAGAGTACATGGATTCCTACTTCTAAAAAAGATATTTCAAGGTTTTCTCATTCTATATCAAATTAGGAGTCTTAAACCAAGTCTTACAAGGAAACTGAAGTTAAAGATGAGCAAGAATATTCCCTATATAAAGGAGCACGAATTTCATATAAGAGGAGATCTCCAGCACACAAAGTAGACGCCAAAAGAGCATAGACCATCCATTCATCCTCCCCATTCCATTCTTTTGTGTTTTTGTTTTGTTTTCCTTGGTTATAGTTTGTTAAACCTTTTTCTAGAGTTAGGATGATGCCCTTTCAAGATTGTTTATCTAGTTTGATGTTTAATTGTTGGATCTATAGTTTCTTTATGATGAATTCTTAGTCACTATTTGAATTGATGTTTTATGTTTAAGTTCATTGATTAATCACCTTAGGGCTTTACATCTACTAATTAGAAGATGAATTTGAGGTGTACCTGCAATATAATTCAATTTAGCTTCTTGTGATTAAGTGTCACAGTCCCGAAATTTCGAATGATAAAATTTCGAATTCGAAGCCATGAAAACTCTAAAACAATCTCAATTTTATTGAAATCATCTAATAATAACAGTGTATCGAAACTGAACCCACAGCACGACTCAGTCGACTTGAATAATACATAACCAGTTTATACCTCAGTATTATAACCAATGGAAATGTAAAAATTACCAATCCTCACCACAAACAGAAGAAATAAATCTTCAGAGTAAGCCCTCCGAATCTGCTAATCCCCACTTGTAGAACTATCTCATATACCATCGAATTGGTGCACCGAGATTGTAAACCCAAACCCGGTAAGCTTTTCAGCCCGTATGAGTAAACCAACAGTATAACATACATAGCATACAAAAGAAATATGACAAATAACATTGAAAGTCAAACGTACTCATGTGACACTGAGCAACCCATCTGTTACCCAATATCATTTAAAAATATGTGTAATCATGAGACACTGGGCAACTCATCTCTTACCCAAAATCATTTAAAAAATGGGTACTCATGAGACCTAGATACCCATATGTTACCCCTCATGCAGTACACCGACAGACATTGGGTAACTCATCTGTTACCCAATATCACTCAAAACACGGGTACTCATGAGACCCAGGCAACTCGTTTGTTACCCCTCATGCAGTACACCGAAACACAGACTAAAGCTCTAATTGAATCGTAACCGACACCCAATCATGGCTTGGTTCTGATTACTGCCAACAATATCCGAAGACCAGAAAACGTTTTAACAAGACACAATGTTAAAACCACGTACAATATAAAAATCCACACATGTTGTTGTACTACAACCAAGCACTCTTGCACAACAATATTTATATAGTCACCCTAATAATCAATTATACAGGAAGACATGTTATCCGCCATAATTAATCAAGAACATTACCATCTCATAATTTAAATAGAAACCGTAACATTATATAATACAACAACCCATATATATATTGTATTTACTATTTTCGTATACATACACAACCCATTATATTATACAAATGTCACAGTTCACTATTTTTAATAATTTAAACATATAAGTTACTGCCACGGGTAAACTTGTCATAATGAGATTTACTTACATTCACCATAGTCCATAATCACTAAAACCTTTTAAAATCATTTATTAAAATAGCGTTTCACTTACCCATGAACCGTAGATGATCAAGTTCATGTAATTTAAACCAAAACATATTTTTAGAATAATTTTATAAGCTAGTGATGCAATCACTATGTTAACAACTCAAACTAAATTCAATAATTATAACACTATTTCGATCATGATGATCATTGTGAGGTTTACTCACCTTATTTCCTGCGTGCAACTTCCACGACACCGAGAGCGATTCTCTCACTTATTTTGTCAGTAATCTAATAGCATGATAAAGTGCTTAGAAAACGATACGTAAAATCTCAGGTGATGATTCATTACAACTGAACGTTCTTAACAAAACACTATTCATGAAACACTGTTCAAGCGCCGCCACCGTTCCGGTGACTACCGATGATCACCAAAATTTACCACCACAATATAAACAACAACTTCCTAGTTGACACCAAAGTCTAAATCGAAACCTAAACAGTCCAATCGACGAAGAACATAAAATCAGCACTATTCACTGACCCTAGAAAAAGAAATCGTCGATTCTCCTTGTGTGTTTCAAAATAGATAAAACTTTTTTAGAGGGTTGATATACATCCTACAAGCTTTAAAACAAAAGAAGAATCACCTTGATTAGTTGTCGGGGGAGGGAGTTCTCCTAACTTCTTCAAACAAAACAGTCGTATTGTTTCTTCATGTGTGAGCTTCAAACAACTCGAATCTCTCCCAAACACTAATTCAGATCGGTAGGGGACGAATAGACGGTTCCAACGTCACTGGTCTGACTCAATTCCGTCGTCGGACGATGGAGATATGGCCAGAGAAAGATTCGGCAACAAAGATGGAAAAATCGCATGAACAGTACATGAGCTCGGGTGAACATTAACCAAGCTGATTTTGAGAAGAAAACAAAAAACTGATTTTCTAATTTTTAATTTCATCTCTTTCCTATTATACTCATCTCAAAATCGAAAACCAAACTTTTGTTGCTAACAACTTTCACATACGACATCCGATTAAAGCGTGTTGCGCATCTACGAACTCTATGACTTTCATGAATGAAATTTTCTGAGATTCCTAACGGATAAAAAGTCAACTCTTAACCCCTCACGATAACGTTTCTGGGATATTACCTCGTACTATATAATCGGATCACCACCAATTTAATTATCTCCGAACAATAATTAGAAAATAATTATAAATTTCCGGGATATTACATTAAGAGTTGTGAATTACTTTATTGTCATACATAAAGTAATGGTTTGCATGATTATCTTGTTTATTAAAACGTAATGAGTCATTAATGTTAAATTTATGTTGTACCTAGATAAACTGCATGCTAGGATATACGACCTCAGCCGTACCTGGAGAGTACCATACACTTAAGGAAAACTATGGTCTACGTGTCGTACCTGGACTTAGATACGGAAATTGTCATCTAGAGAGACAAAAAAATTCATTAATTACATTGATACATAAATATGTTATTTAGTCGTTGATTGTTATACCCTAGATTCTATCTTGTTTGTTTCTTTTATTATTTGTTATTTAAAAACCTAAAATTTATGATCTTAATTTAGATCAATTAAGTTTGGATTAAATCGATTATTAATCTCTAATTAAAACGACTTTATACTTGCACATTATACTAACGATAATTAGTGCGCTTGCGAGTTTTAATTAAAATTTCACAACAATGTGAATATCAAAAGGTGTGGAAGATATGTTGTACAAAGCCATACAGTATCGTTTTGATTGGTCAGTGTCCCAATTAAGCTCTATCGTATAGTCGTCCCATACCCGTGTCGTCGTCTCCTCGACCTCTTTACCTGATTTAGTCAAATAAACCAATGTGGAAATTATCAATAGTTTATCTAGCAAACTGTGTTCTTATTCCATCTTTCAGAATCTGACATTGCATCAATATTGCTCCAAAACTCGATAGCTATAGCCGCGAGATCTATCTAACACTAATGTAGCAAACTATGATCTAGCAAACTGTGTTCTTTTTCATCTTTACCTGATAGCGCAAAGACGTACTAGCTTGTCATACACTAACAAGCAACAAGGAATTTAGTACACCAGACACTTTGGCAGGACCTTAATTATGACGTCCTAGGCTCCTAGCTAGGTTAAGTTAATCCGCGCCATGAACAGTATGATCGATCTGGGGAAAAAAAGGAATAGGGTTACATACTACGAACAACTAGATAATCTACTTGTATTAACTATAAATTGTACCGTACGCGTAGATATATATATATATATTATAAAGTCAAATTAATTTTTTAAGCTAGGTTTTCATATTCTGCTAGCTGATTAGTAGTATCTTGTTAATTAGTCCATCAGCTGCAGACCATCATTATCAGAACTTCATTTTCAAGTCAGCTACGTACCTCTCGTGTTTTGTTCTTTTTTGTGTAACCTATATTTGATTCGTTTTGTTCTTGTTGGTGTAACCTAGATTTGAGAACTGTTTTTTATAAGAGATTAACCAAGAGTGACAAGCATAAAATATGTGCAATCGATAAACAAAGTAATTACTCGAACAATACAGAGACACCATTTCACAATTAGCAAAGAATTTATACATTCGAATGCAATAAGTAATAATTCGAGAAATACAGAGAGACAACATTTCAGAGTTCATACTGAACTATTGAAAATCGTACATCACAACTAAACACAGTACTACTAAAACCAAACTCTCTACAATACTTCATTAACTCTATGGAAGACTGATCGACTTGATTCATATTATCGCATTACAAGATACATATATTCAGATTCTAGCTAGCTTATTATACTTTTGCTGATATTATTTGCTCTTCTTTGGAGTAGCGTTGGCTTCTTTACTTTTCTTGCCGGTCCTCTCAGAGTTTGAGCTGCCAGCATTCGAAGCCGAAAGTTGCTCAGATGAAGTTGTCTGATTAATTTTTGGACCACTCCCTGTACCGATGGGTTTCTTAGCAAATGTGCTGCAATCGTATATATGATCCAAATTTCAGGTCAACATGTACTTAATAATTAACCAAAACGAAAAAGAATATACTAACTAATTTCCTGCCAACATATAAGACTCCAAGATGCTTTACGAATATTCATGTTCATGATAGATTTAGTAAATGCATTTGAACCTCTTCGATAGGGAAATCTTGATCTGGTATATCGACTAATTGCGGTCAAGAAATGAAAACAGAAAGACTAGAACTCCAAAATGTAAGGCATCTGGATAACTGAAGAAGAGCCTAATATATAATTATATATAGAATTTTTTGTCTTCAGCAACTTACATAATGGACCGACTAATCTTCCCGGCATGTTTAAGACCTTGGTTCTGCGTCTGCAGCCTGCAAAACATAGAGAATAGATAAAAGTTAGACGAACATGTATGTGTGTTTGGGCAACGAGAACTTGGAGTTCAGTTTCCAGCTGGGAACTCTTTTTTAAGCTGATCCAATATAAACAAAAACTCACAAAGCTCTCGTAAATCTAGGAAACAGAAGGATGACCATGTTCACTTACATAGTCATCATGGCTTTTTGTTGATAGGACTTGCAACTGGGAATTTGGATGCTGCTCGGTTTTGGAGCGCCAAGAGTGAAGCCACGCATAGCTAGAGCCATATTGATTAGCAGAATGATCGATATGTTTGAAAGAAGAAAGAAACTAGGCTTCTTTGTTAGAGAAAAGTGATGCAGATAATGATTCTATGGCAATCGTTCAAGTCTAATAGGTTATATTTATAAAGGGGAAGCCGATCAGGGGAGCGAGAACTAGTAGGCTAAGTACTTCTGATTATGCAATTTTTGCATGGCTTCTGTACTAGTGCCGCAATAATGCAAGTCGTACTCTACATTCCGCTCTACTTCCCATCTCTTTCTTAATTTATCGTTTTCCCCCTTTGGCCCATAGAATATGTCAAGTTGATGAGCGATTCCGTTTTGTCTTTTCTTCTATTATCGAGTTAGAGAGTATTATACGTGCATGATACCTTAGGTTAGCAAATGTCAAGTATTTTTCGCATTGGATACGAGTAATATATGCATGCAGGTAATTTCCTTAGGTCCTTTACTTTGTGCCGTTTGTGTATGGTAATTTTTTAGAGCAGGAGATTTGGTAATAATGTACAAGTATCATTTGCTTAAAAATCGATGGGAGATGGTAGTCCAAATTTGACGAGGTTGGCCGGAAGGGAGACTCTGTCTACCACTTATTTTTTGTCTGGTTCATGTTCATTGAGTATCTATAAGGACCTAGCCTCGTCATGAGTATTATTATTAAACCAAAGTATTATTGACATGATCGATCATTCAGCTAATATTTCAAACAGTATGTGCAAGACTTTCCAGTCTTTGACACAATCAAAGATTAACCAATGACTTTGACCGTTGATTTAGTTTGTGAACATGACTTGGTCTACAAAGCGACCTGGCTGGTACAGTGGTACTTAATTAATTTGTTTCTAGGGTTTACTGTTGACTCACTCTTCATAGTTCATACCTATACACTGTTTAATTATATCTTCTTATCTCTCTGTTTTTTTAAAGGTAATTTTATCAATTAACAAGCAGCAAGACTTGGACTGAAATGATTAAGTAGTACGTTAATGAAGATTCTCAATCAATGAGCTTGATGATCAAAACACAACTGACCAATATATAGTTTCGTACGTTCTGTTGAAATGTTGATTTATCATTTCATTATTTGGAGAGGATGGCTGGGTAGGTTGTAACCCACTACCTTGAATTTGGAAGTCTTTTTCAAGTTACTACTTTAGTGAAGAAAGAGGATTGGTATGAAGAGGATGATCGATCCGATCCCAGATTATGGGCCCTCTAATAATGTGCATGTGTGGTTATAATAATTTAACAAAAGTGGAGCGAAGCTTATGATTCATGTGGGATGGCTAGCTGTAATCTGCTGCACGTACTGCTTCATATTGGCTCAATGTTAATTAAACCTATCTCATTAGCTCATTCATGTAATCAACCAAAAACTTGTTAAAGATTGTGCGTAAGCATGCATGAAACCATGAAATTTCTATATGGCTTAACTAGCTATGTGGTGAAACGTCGAAATGAAGAGGGAAGAAAATGAAAAGGAAAGAGTACTCAAAAGGAAAAGGAAAAGGAAAATTACTATAATCACATATGTTATATGAAAGCTGTCATAACTTGTACCTTAGAGTAGGATAAGACATCTAAAACCCAACTTGCTGAGTAATTATTATGTGTACTAGGAACACCACGTGGCACTACTATGTGATTTATCTAACCAATTATATTACTATATGATGTAATAAATATGCACGCGGTGAAAGATAAAAATATTATTAAAATATAAGTAATTAATAAAAAACAAACACAATAAAAAATGAATCAATAATTTTAAAAATGTACATTATATAGACTATCTACCGGGTACATATAATAATCTTTCCAACTTGCAATATAATAGGAGGTTACAAACTCGATCTGACTGAGAATATTATGAACATACTTCTATTGAAGCGCCTGATTCAATACATACTTTGCATTGAAGCGTCTGATTATATATGATCATGTGATTTCTTTTTCAGGAAAAAAAACCGAAAAAACGGTCATGTTTGATTGAAGTGGTAGGGTGTACGTACTGTATTGTGTGTGTGTCTTTAGATTTAATAGCTTCTCTCGATGATCATATAACTCTTTCTCGCCATTTGAAGAGTAAAAAATATAAATCAAATATATATCACCAGTTCACCACTGGACAGCGTCACATCGATACAGCTACTCGTCTAGGTAGCAGTATTCGAATTCATGAGAAAAATAAACCACAAGCGGGCGAATACTTATAATTCGATATAATTCAAGAGGAGGAACGACTAGTGCTCCTTGTCGCTCGAATCAAATAGGGCAGGTATACATATCTCCCAAGGCTAGTGTTTACTCGTAGCGCCACAAATTAAAAGTTCGAACTTAAATTGTATAATATCTGAATTCAAAATAATCCATCGTCGTTATCGGAATCAAACGAGCAGGTATCTACCCGGCCCAGTGTTTAGCGATAGCGCCACATTTCTCACAACGCATTAGAAACTCATAATGTTCTTCCTTGTGGTTTGGATCATCCTCATTTTCACACGGACCATCATCACAAATCCTACAAAGGGTTACATATGCCTCTGCTTTGTCCGGGCAATCTATAGTTTCATGATCACGATCGGTTCCACAGATCAAACAAAAAATATATTCTGGTTCCTCTTCCTCTTCTCTGCTGTCTGTTTGCCTTCGGACTGTTAAGTAAACAAAGTAAAAAAGGAAAATAATGTTGTCATTGTAAAGTCACGAGCTTACGCTGACAAAAGTGAGCTCGAGTTCCTGATAATCTACTTCACAAACCTTTAAAAAAAATTGGCAACATTTTTTAAAAGCATACTAGAGGATTGAGAGCGCTCAAGTATCTTCGACTGCTCGTCCGGTTCAGAATAGATCCTTCTGTGGCTCTAGTAATTCTAATTAGCCGACTATTAAAACCAAAGCAGATGAAACTAAACCATCACTAGCTTAGACATGGTCTTCAACTCCGGACTGACTCAGAACCCGTTTGGAACTGCTAAACCGCTTTCGCTAGAACCAGAAGGAAGTAGCTATTTATATATCAAGACTAGCTAGAATATTAATTGCTTCTATGACTGAGATATTTTCTTATATATATTACATCATTTTTAATAGATATTACTTCATTTCTGTTACTCATGAAAAATGTATTCGATTATCTGAGTAAACATATATATAACAATTGCCAAACAGCGTAGTAAAGTATATACTATGTCTTAGAAACAATAATGACGTCTGGCTTCATAGATTTTATTGTATTTGATTCCGAAATTTATCTACCACAAAGGCAAAAAAATGTTGCATGGATTTATATATATCAACTATGAGACGTCGTCATGTCGATCAATCATTTATGCAAGTGTTTGTTAGCAATCACTCTAGAATTACTATTTTTCTCTTATAAATGATGACACCGCATGGTCCACATTCTACTTAGTAGGAAAGCTTGACTATAGATCATAGGAGAAAAAAAAAATTAAGTTTCATATATTGGACTGGTTTTATATTAACATAAATATTGGCTACCTTGGTCAGTCTGTCAGACCAATTGATATATGATGTGCTCGTATTATTCTATATTTATATGTATCATATTCTTAGTTTGTTTAGTTCTCTAATTTATGATTGATTGATGTTATTTTAGTGTGTTTCAGACAAAAAAAAAGTTAGTGTCAAAAAAAGAAGAAAATATGCTAAAATGAGCTGATAAAGATTAAATGGTGATTATGTTCTTCATTGTCATAATCTGCATGTGTAGAACGTCCAACTTTGCCGAGCTACTGTGAGAGTCCACTTTGAATTAGACCATGAGCCTTATACCATTGAAAAAATACGGATGTCTATTTTCTGTAGGATTTTACGGATCTTAATTTCGATATTCTGAGAAAAAGTTATAATCGTTTGAGTGACGAGAGGTCAGAGCTGAAACCTACCCGAGTTCACAACATTCATGGAGAACTCAAGTTGCATGGCACAAATGCATCAATTTTAATACATCAAGGTTAATGGTTAAGATGAAGATGCAAAGAGTACATGGATTCCTATTTCTAAAAAAGATATTTCAAGGTTTTCTCATTCTATATGAAGTTAGGAGTCTTAAACCAAGTCTTACAAGGAAACTGAAGTCAAAGATGAGCAAAAATCTTCCGTATACAAAGGAGCACGAATTTCATATAAGAGGGGATCTCCATAACACAATGTAGACGCTAAAAGAGCATAGACCATCCATTCATCCTCCTCATTTCATTCTTTTATGTTTTTGTTTTGTTTTCCTTGGTTATAGTTGTTAAACCTCTTTCTAGAGTTAGGATGATGCCATTTCAAGATTGTTTATCTAGTTTGATGTTTAATTGATAGATCTATAGTTTTTTTTATGATGAATTTTTAGTCACTATTTGAATTGATGCTTTATGTTTAAGTTCATTGATTAATCACCTTAGGGCTTTGCATCTACTAATTAGAAGACGAATTTGAGGTGTACCTGCAATATAATTCAATTTAGCTTCTTGTGATTAAGTGTCATAGCCTCGAAATTTCGAATGATAAAAATTTGAATTTGAAGCCATGAAAACACTAAAACAATCTCAAATATATTGAAATCATCTTATAATAACAGTGTATCAAAACTGAGTCCACAGCACGACTCAGTCGACTTGAATAATACATAACCAGTTTATACCTCAATATTATAACCAATAGAAATGTAAAAATCACCAATCCTCACCACAAACAGAAGATAGAAATCTTCAGAGTAAGCCCTCCGAATCTGCTAATCCCCACCTGCATAACTATCTCATATACCATCGAATTGGTGCACCGAGATTGGAAACACAAACCTGGTAAGCTTTTTAGCCCGTATGAGTAAACCAACAGTATAACATACATAGCATACAAAGGAAATATGACAAATAACATTTAAAGACAAACGTACTCATGTGACACTGGGCAACCCATCTGTTACCCAATATCATTTAAAAATATGTGTAATCATGAGACACTGGGCAACTTATCTGTCACGACCCTGAAATTTCAAGTATGAAACTCAAATTTTGAATCCATGAAAAACTCTAAAACAAACTCAATAAATAGAAATCATATTAAAGTCATATCGGATCAAAACTGAGTTCATAGTACAACTCAGTTTAATTGATTATTACCAACCAAATTTATAATTGATGCATTATATCAAATGGAAATGTAAAAATCCTCTCAATCCTCACCACAAGATAAAATAAAACAACTTCAAAGTCTTCAGTGTTGTCCGTCAATTCCGCTAATCCACATTTGCAGAATTATCCCTTACACCATTGAATAGGTGCACCGGGATTGTAAACACAAACCCGGTAAGCTTTGCAACTCATATGAGTAAAACAACAATATAACTCTCATAAAGATATATACGAAAATACATAAACCATCAATCATAAATGCACTCATGAGTCATTGGACGACCCATCTGGTTGTTCAATATTAACTGAAAATATATATACTCATGAGAAATCGGGCAACCCCTATGTTTACCCAAATGTATTTATAATATGGGTACTCATGAGCGCTGGTACACCTCTGTTAGCCCTCATGTTAGTACGCCACCCGACATTAGGCAACCTCTCGCCCACCCAATATCCAAAAATATGGGTACTCATGAGCGCTGGCACACCTCTGTAACCCCTTATGTTAGTACCTGGCAGACAGATTAGAGCTCTAACTGAATCGTAACTGTCACCCGGCCAAGGCTAGGTTCCGACATGCCAACACGTCCGAAGACAGGTCCATAGACCATAAAAATGTTTGAACATAACTCAAGTTAAAACCACGTACAAACAATCATCACATGATATTGTACAAATCAAATTGACATGCTCAAATAAATAAACCATATATATGTACCTATTTTACCAATTATACACATACACAATCTACTATATTATATACATATCATAGTTCATTCTTTTTAATAAAGCGTAATTATGAATCTCTGCAAGGGTATATTCGTCATTGTGAGATTTTACTCACCTTATATCCTTAGCGTAATTTCCACGATTCGAATCTCGAATCCGTTACTTGTTGTGTCGATCACTTAAAATAGATAAGAATTGAATTTAGAAGCGTTACGTAAAACCTTAAATGCCGAAACAGTAATAATGTTTTATTGTTCAGTAATTTATGGTTTTTACGAAATTACTGTTCAGGTAATTACTATTCACATATTACTGTACAAATACATATTAATTATGTATTCATGTACGAGTATATACTATTTACGTATTTTTATACGAGTACATACTATTTACGTATTCTTGTACATCTAAGTACTATTCAATCGTACACACAGTCTCAGTAAATAATAATTACCGATTTACCTTCGGAAATTACTTTAACAATTACGGTAAATAAATTACATTTACATTTATGGTACGTAATTTACTTTTTACATTTACTGTTTGTAAAATAATTTACATTCACCGTACGTAAAAATAATTTTACAAAAAGTAACTATTTCAACATCACTGTTCATGCGCCGCCACGTGGCGTGTGGGGGTACACGCGCCACCTCCGGCGACAGCGCACTGTGGCAGTGCGTGGGGCCCACACGCCGACACCAAAACCAGCGCGTAGCAAGCCCACCGTCGCCCAAAACCTTCCTTTCCTCCTCCTCCTTTCTTCCACAGCCTCCTGCCGCCTATGGGCCACCTCACCTCCCCTCACGCGCCGCCTAAGGAGCCGTTACTCCCTATCCTCCTCCTCCTCCTCCGAGTCACCTCCGATTCACCCACAAATCCACCCAAACCACAGACAATACAACCAATCAAACGAACCTTTACCTCGATAGGGCTTGAGAACTACCGGAAAGATCGCCAGAGGTGCTTGAATCTCCGCGACGACGAAATAGAGCAGCGACGAGGGCGAGGGGCGAATCGAGCTCCAATCTCGTCGTGGGTGGCTAAATTCCGTCGTTAATAGCTTTCTCGCACGACGTCTGTGAAGGACGTTTTCGGAAACGAGCGACGGAGTAAAAGTCAACTCCCGCGTCACGAAAACGTAATGTTTTTCTGATTCAGATTTCTGAAAACTGTTTCGTTTTTTGATTCTACAACGTTGCGACGCGAAACCAATGCGTTTTAATAAATTTTACAAACTTATTAAATTATAAAAATTCAAATATGTATTTTCTGAAAAATTGGGTTATTACATCATCTCTTACCCAAAATGATTTCAAACATGGGTACTCATGAGACCCAGGTACCCATATGTTACCCCTCATGCAGTACACCGACAAACATTTGGTAACTCATCTGTTACCCAATATCACTCAAAACATGGGTACCCATGAGACCCAGGTAACTTATTTGTTACCCCTCATGCAGTACACAGACAGACAGACTAAAGCTCTAACTGAATCGTAACCGACACCCAACCATGGCTTGGTTTTGATTACTGCCAACAACATCCGAAGACCAGAAAACATTTTAACAAGACTCAATGTTAAAACCACGTACAATATAACAATCCACACATGGTATTGTACTACAACCAAGCGACTCTTGCACAACAATATTTATATAGTCACCCTAATAATCTATTATACAGGAAGGTATGTTATCTCCCTTCCGGTCTCATCCGCCATAATTAATCAATAACATTACCATCTCATAATTTAAATAGAAACCGTAACATTATATAATACAGTAACCCATATATATATATATCGTATTTATCATTTTCGTACACATACACAACCCACTATATTAAATAAATGTCACCGTTCACTATTATTAATAATTCAAACATATAAGTTACCGCCAAGGGTAAACTTGTCATAGTGAGATTTACTCACATTCACCATAGTTTATAATTACTAAAACCTTTTAAAATCATTTATTAAAATAGCGTTTCACTTACCCATAAACCGTAGATGATCAAGTTCATGTAATTTAAACCAAAACATATTTTTAGAACAATTTTTATAAGCTAGTGATGCAATGACTATGTTAACAACTCAAACTAAATTCAATAATTATAACACTATTTCGATTAGGGCTGGGCACGGGCCCGGCCCGAGATTTTTTTTTCAGGGCCCGGGCTCGGCCCGGTTGTAGTGTGACGGGCCGGGTTTTTTTTAAAAAAAATCAGGGCCCGGGTAAAACTCGGACCGGTAACATCCGGGCCGAGCCCGCCCGGTTTTCCGGGCCTAACTCTGTTTTTGGCTAGTTTGCGGCGAATCGGCAGTGCGAGGCGATGACAATGGGAATCATGAGATTGGAATTAGTTAAGTTTAAGGTTATTTGGTTATGTTCAAGTGTCATTGTATCTATTCTATAAGTTTAGGATCACTTACGAAAAGCCAATTACATAATAACACCTAATGTCCCGGGTTTCCGGGTTTTTTTGTTTAAAAATTTGAAGGCCCGGGACCGGCCCGGACATAACAAAGCCCGGCCCGTTTATCACATGACAACATATGAGCCCGGCAAAAAACCCGGCCCGCCCGGACGGGCCCGGCGGTCCGGTCCGGGTTTTTTTTCTTTTTCGGGCTTTTTGCCCAGCCCTAATTTCGATCATGATGATCATTGTGAGGTTTACTCACCTTATTTCCTGCATGCAACTTCCATGACACCGAGAGCGATTTTCTCACTCGTTTCGTCGGTCATCTAATAGCATGATAAAGTGCTTAGAAAACGATACGTAAAATTTCAGGTGACGATTCATTACAGCTGAACGTTGTTAACAAAACAATGTTCATGAAACACTGTTCACCAAAATTTACCACCACAATATAAACAACAACTTCCTACTTGACACCAAAGTCTAAATCGAAACCTAAATAGTCCAATCAATGAATAACATAAAATCAGCACTATTTACTGACCCTAGAAAAAGAAATCGTCAATCTCATTTTGTGTTTCGAAATAGATAAAACTGTTTTAGAGGGTTGATATACATACTACAAGCTTTAAAACACAAGAAGAATCACCTTGATTAGTTGCTGAAGGAGGGAGTTCTCCTAACTTCTTCAAACGAAATAGTTGTATTGTTTCTTCATTTATAAGCTTCAAACAGCTTGAATCTCTCCCAAACACTAATCCAGATCGGTAGGGGACGAATAGACGGTTCCAACGCCACTGGTCTAACTCAATTCCGTCACCGGACGACGGAGATATGGCTAGAGAAAGATTCAGCAACAAATATGGATAAATCGCGTGAACAGTACTCGAGCTCAGGTGAACATTAACCGAGCTGATTTTGAGAAGAAAAAAAAACTGATTTTCTGATTTTTAATCTTATCTCTTTCCTATTATACTCATCCCAAAATCGAAAACCAAACTTTTGTTGCTAACAACTTTCACATACGACATCCGATTAAAGCGTATTGCGCATCTACGAACTCGTATTGATGAACTCTACGACTTTCATGAATGAAATTTTTTGAGATTCCTAACGGATAAAAAGTCAACTCTTAACCCCTCACGATAACGTTTCTGGGATATTACCTCGTACTATATAATCTGATCACCACCGATTTAATTATCTCCAAACAATAATTATAAAATAATTATAAATTTCCGGGATATTACATTAAGAGTTGTGAATTACATTATTGTCATACATAAAGTAATGGTTTGCATTATTATCTTGTTTA